>NC_141691.1:1207787789-1208987789 GCF_964263255.1 Lissotriton vulgaris
GAAATTGAAAGACCACTTTGCTATAAATCCTGTTAAAGCAAAAGATGTTTGTAATGATGGAAACACTGTGACTCAGTATACCATGAATGAAATAAATTTGTTACAATCACTGATAACTATTGAACTTGAGACTTCTATTGATACAGAGGATATTTGTAATGAGCTGGATGTGTGTGAGAATACATCTAAAACAAGTGGGTGGTTTAAAACCAAGATCTACCTTTGTACCAGTGGGCACCCATCCCAACATAGATTTATTCAAAAAAAGAGTAACGGCAGGATTTTACAAACTTATAGATTCTCCGATTAATCGCAGTGACAGGAACCAAAATCTTACCCCCCAAGAATTTACTGCATTAAAAAACCTAAAGGCTGATAACTCTATAGTCATCCGCGAGGCGGACAAAGGGGGCAATATTGTCCTCATGAGAAAAGCTGACTATATGAATGAAATTGAACGTCAATTATCGGACACTGACTGTTACAAAAAATTGACTACAAATCCAGTGGGCGATCTTATCACCCACATTAACCTGAGACTATCAGATTGGCGAGAAACGGGGCTAATCAGTGAAGAAGAATATAGGTATTTGGCTGAAACTTCACCGATCTCGCCTTGCCTATATATTCTTCCTAAAATTCATAAAGGCGGTCCCTTTCCACCGGGCCGCCCCATTATTGCAGGCATCAACTCACCCACGGAGAGACTGTCGGAATATGTGGACACTTACATTCAACCTTTTGTCCAGAATTTACCAGCCTACATTAGGGACTCCAAAGACATTCTATAGAAATTCCAAAATCTAACATGGTCTGAAAACATGCTTTTTGTGACTATGGATGTGTCAAGCTTATACACTTGCATTAAAAAGGAATTTGGGATGAGAGCTTTGGCCTTCTTTCTGGGACAACGGACTGCAGATCATAGGTTACACAATGAAGTACTAATGGAAATGACTGAGATCATACTGTCGAAAAACTTTTTCCTCCACAATTCAGTGTGGTTTCAGCAGGTACAGGGCACGGCGATGGGTTCGAGGTTTGCTCCCGCTTACGCTGGCCTTTTTATGGGCTGGTTTGAGCGGGAGCATGCCTGGGGCCGTCACTCGGCAAGGTGGTTAGATCACATCATTTTCTGGGGCAGGTACATTGATGACGTGATCATGTTATGGAATGGGCCTGCCCCGGACTTACTGTCATATTTTGAATTCTTGAATGACAAATCAAAGTTATCAGTTCATGTAAATTCTGAAGTGGTGCACCTTGACCTTGTTTAAAGCTCATTGTATTGTATTGTAATATTTACAGAGCGATTACTACCTCTAGATCTATAGTGTAATGCATTTCAAGACAAGCATGAGCTCTGTTGTTGACCAGAAACACGTTTCCTCCGCTCCTTGTGCTTTTTAATGTTTGGCGTTTTGTTTTAGTTGCTCACAGTATGTCCAAGACTAATTTCAAAATCTCTGTCCCCCTTCAGTTAATAGGTTGCATTATCGGAAGACAAGGCAGTAAGATTAACGAAATCAGACAGATGTCGGGAGCACAGATCAAGATCGCCAACGCCTCAGAGGGTTCTGGAGAGCGGCAGGTCACGATCACAGGATCCCCGGCAAACATCAGTTTAGCACAGTACCTCATTAATGCAAGGTAGGTTGATCGGTGCACCTCTGCAAGAGTCGGAATCAGTAGCATTAGTTATCGTGCTTCATATTAAGGGCCTGATTCTTAACAAGTGGTAGATTCTGATCCCTTTATACTGCGCTGTTTGCGCAAGGATCGGAATAACAAGATCTATGGCCCCCAAAAATAAAAAACATGCTGAAATTTACTGACAGAAACACACAGAAAACTCCACCACCTGTGAAAACACCAATTAATTCATCATTTTCTAGAGGTAATTTCAAATATGATGTATTTACTGCACCAGGTAAATACCTCACCCTGTGATACTGGTCTTTACTGTGTACAGTAAACCCTCATTCATACTCATGAACAAAGTGTTCAGTGTCCAAGGACGCCTAAGTGGTGACTATCCACAGCAAAGGAACCTCTACCATAGTTTCTATAAAATGTCAAGCGGGTTTTAACCTCTCAAATCTGCAAACCTCCTGTATTAGAAAGAACATATTAAAAATGAACACTATGCATAGTAATCTAAATCGGGAATATGTATGCAACCCCTTTTATAATTGACATACCCCACATTTGACGTGTACAATATATTTTTCATTATAACCTTGAAATGTGATGTTTACACACAAATCCACGGCTCATTAAGTCACTTCTGCTGAGCTTTGGGTGGGAAGGAGCTTGAAGTTGGGTGTGCATTAATCAGGCCATTATAAATAACGTTCATTAAAAGAATACAGTGGGAGTCAGAAAAGCCGCTCCAACCAATGAGAAACTGAGTCAGTAGGGCACGGGTATTCGCAAATCTGATCATACACAACCGAGACCCTTGTGCATCCCATACTCACATACTCTTTAAGAGCTCAAGACTACTCTCATACGCAACAGATACTCTCATACTCAATGAGCTCATGACTACTCTCATACCCAACACATACTCTCATACTCAAAGAGCTCATGACTACCCTCATACGCAACAGACTCTCACTCACATACTCAAAGAGGTTAAGACTACCCTCATACGCAACAGACTCTCACTCACATACTCAATGAGCTCATGACTACTCTCATACCCAATACATACTCTCATACTCAAAGAGCTCATGACTACCCTCATACGCAACAGACTCTCACTCACATACTCTAAGAGCTCATGACTACTCCCATACGCAACACATACTCTCATACTCAAAGACTCTAAGAGTCCCAGGATGGGACTGACGAAAGAGCAACCCCAAGGATTAAGTATACCACATGAGGGGTTACATCCTTTTTTGTTAACAAACATCTTCAACCTTTGGGTTTAAAGGTAACATGTAATCACCGAGGCATAGGGAATTACAAAATTGTCCCGTCTGAGCCGGTTCTGCTATATTGTTTATTGGCCTGTTATTGGTTGAATACCATTGAGGTAACTGCAGACAACTCTTGGAGACCTTCATGAACAGGAAATTATGCAACAACCCCACAAAACCTTTCACTTCATTCTGCATTGGTCACGTGAGTGGAAGTCAGAGGAGGGCAATAAAAGTATCCCATTTTCTTAAGGGCTATCACGATCAGTGTTTACTCATCACACAGTAAAGTATGTAGTTCCAAGCTTAGGAAATATCTCTACTTACTGACATCATTCTTAACTGAAGCAACAATTGAGCTGTATGGGAGCCAACTGTGATAGCTTTGGGTAAACAGGGCAGCAGTCAGGCACCATTCAAGGCTCGACTGGCTATAAGGGGCAGAGGACCCAAGGTAGACTGGAAGAAAGCAGGCTGCTTTGGAGGTGAATTAACTGAGGGAGTATCATCTCATTCAATGTGTTAACACAAAGAATGTGTAGTTTCTCAGAAGCAATGCTTTTCAAAAGACCCATCAAGATGGTCACGCTCACTTTCTCCACTCACTTGCTGGGAGCTCATGAATGCTGATATTATTTTTTTTTCCAAGGCTTTGATTTTAACACCCAGCCCTTCCCTTGTACTGATCCTTGAATAGAATGGTTTTTCAACCGAGGTTTATCAGAAGTCGAAATTAACTAGTTCCATGTTGGTACCACCATTTTGAACCTTTCGTTGAGTTGGTAAATGTCATATCGCATTTGGAAATCTTCTCACTTAATGCATGCCACACATTTTCTCAAGCTTCCAGAACAGAATGCACTACAATAAAACAATTCAACTCACAATTTACAAAATTACTAATACGATTTTAGGGTGACACATTTTCACAGGTATTATATTTAATTGAGCTACCTGAAAGTATTGTTCTCCTAACCAAAATTCCAAAGCATATTTAATGTTTTTTCCAGTTACATTTTTAGTAAAGACTAGGGGGCAGATTTATGAGGCCCTTGCGCCACGTTTACACCGCAGTTGTGTCACGCAAGGCGGCGTAAACGTGGCGCATCCCTACGAACGATTTACAACGTGACGCATCTAGGCAGATACGTCACGTTGTAAAGCCCTGCGCCGCTTGTGGGCGTTCCGGCGCAGGGTGGGTGTTCCGGGGCAGGTGCGCCTCGCAAAAGTGGCTGAGTGAAATCTATGAGATTTCACTCAGTCACTTTTAAGCCAATGCTGCGTCAAAAGCCTGCGCCTGCTTGAAGCAGGCGTAGGTCTTGACGCAGCATTGTTAAAATGGGGCACCCCCGAGCCTTGCTGAATCTGCGTCGCGCTTGCGACGCAACTCCAGCAATGCGACACATTTCCGGCACAGATGCGTCACGCATCTGTGCCGTTTTTGCATCATGGTGCGCCGCATTATAAATGCGGCGCACCATGGCTGGCGGAGCTGTGGCGCACTGTGGCGCATGTTAACTGGCGCATCCCTTGGGATGCGCCAGTTAACATAAATCTGCCCCTTGCTTTTTAGCAGTCTCTTTGTACCAAATATGAGCTTAGGTTATCACTAATAAATGTATTTAAAAAAATAGCTTTTGAAGCCCATTAGGTGCACATAGCAATCAGCTACCTTGTGCATTTATTTAATGGGAAAGAGGTAGAATTAGTACAAAACAGGATACTTCCAGAAGCATTTACTTTCTATGAATATTGATTCATGCAGATTCCTTAGAGGAACCCATTTCCCAGGTACCAGACTGAATTCAGAATGTATTTTTTACTAAATTGTGTCACTGGTGCCGGAAGAGGCTCAGCATCAGCTGTGAACTGTCACAACTTCACCGGATATTGTGCAACAGCCATATGTATGAACTCACTCTCACCAGTGATATCACTCCCTTTGTTTTTGCACTTTCACAGACCCTGGATCAAGAGCTGCTGAAAGTTTCTCAGGTCTTTTTGTTTAATGTCTTTTTTTTTTTTTAAAAAAGCTTTCGTCTCCATCATCTTCGACTTCATCTTGAAAATCATATCCCAAGCCCATGTCTCTTACTGACTCTCACAATCTACTGTCTCTGGTGTTTGGGAAAGCAACACCTTAGAAGGTAACCTGATTGCAATTATGCAGCTTACAGGTTGTCACGAAAAGGAAGCTAAACTATTTAGGGCTTGTGAAATGTAAATGTAAATGTCAAGGTATTTGT
Organism: Lissotriton vulgaris; assembly: GCF_964263255.1. Taxonomy (NCBI): domain Eukaryota; kingdom Metazoa; phylum Chordata; class Amphibia; order Caudata; family Salamandridae; genus Lissotriton; species Lissotriton vulgaris. The sequence continues at coordinate 1,207,792,963 of NC_141691.1, forward strand.
AGAGGGCACTGCCACCAAGCGGTTTCCTGGCGCTATTACTCATACCGCTGTGGAACCCTTCCTGGCTTTCCCTGTGAAGTGGGTGAAGCCAGGCATCCTAGCGCTGATGGGGCCGGTGTGTAGGTTAAGCAAGCTATTGCCCAGAGTTGCAGCGTGGGGCCCATGATTAGAATAGGCACCGAGGCAAGAATTGTCAGGTCCGAGGAAATTGAGCCCAAGACCCGCCGAGGCGGGAATTGAACCCTGGTCCCGGGCCAGAACTCTGCATCAGGGTCTGCCGCTCTAACCATTGAGCCACACTCCTCCACTAGGTAGTCAATAAATGCTTGTACACGTTCCTGATTTCTGAGTCCTTCTACACAGAAAAAGCAAAAGAAACCATGAATCATTTTCACATAATGGTAAAAAGGAGAAAGCATTTGAAAGAGAGGGCACCATCATATTCTGGTATCCCTCTTATCACCCATCCCACAGTCGAGGTTTCGTCTTGCGTGAGCTTCTAAAAATCAGTAAGTGGCTTTACAAAAATCCATGCTTAAGATTTGTCAGCTCTGGGCAGTGGTGTACTTCTTTCAGCCACCAAAGCACTTAGGGGCAAATTTACAAGCCCCTTGCGCCACTTTTTCGTCACTTTTAACATGGAAAAAGTGGCGCAATATTGGTGCAAGGGGCTTTTAAATCTGCCTCTTAGTGTGCCTTCGGCACTAAAAGAGTTGTCTTTGGCATGAGACACTCAGATCCTGACCTCATTACAGCACCCCTTCTGAAATTGATACTGAAGTTGTTAGCACTATGGTGCTGAAGTGGATGTAATTGGTACTCATAGCGGGTTCAGCGGTTTCTTTAAGATATCACATAAAGCTGCACAAATCTGCTACTTCAGAGCTATAATTGTAGGAAATGCAATTCAGTCCCATAACCCTTTTGGGCACGCTGATAAAGATGATGATAGCAAAGCAGGCAGTTTTTCGCCTCTTTATGAATCCAACCCATGCTTTGTTTGCAGGTTTCCTCAACACGAATGACCTTAACACCAAAGTCTGATTTCCATACATCTAGAGGAACCCTCACAGCAGAGAAACCTAATTTTACTGCGGTGGTTGGAAAAGTAACAGGGACTCTTTCCATCTGCATACAGAGGCTCCTAGGTCCTTGTTGTTAACCCCTTCGATGCTGATGACGAGCTCAGCTCGTCATCAGCCACGGTGGTCGTGTGCTGATGACGAGCTGAGCTCGTCATGTAACATCAATATTTACACTTTTCAGCACAGCGGAAAAATAACCACTGCAGCGATGCGGTTAATTGAAATACTTGTGGGGTCAAACCACTCCTGAGGCATTTTATCTTTCTGTAAGGCCTTATGCGAGACCCGGGACATGCCTCGATTGGACAGGTGTTGCCATGTCTACCTCATGCCAATGCAAGTGAGCACCATCCTCCAATTCTACTTGTTGATTGGTTAAGCGTTATTGGTGGTGGCAGTTGTTGCCTGCAGCAACCCTGGGCCATCCAAACCAAATGAGTGCAAGCTAACACATTCAAAGGGGAGAGACGAGCCAGAGCCACACCAATGGTCTGGCTTGGCTCTAAAAGCCTGAGCATGAGCCGAGACCTGAAAATAATTGGCATGTAATTCATGCAACAAACATTATCTTCAAATGTCAGAAACCTGCATTTCTTTAGAAACGTGTAGAAGTTGTTCACCTTAATACGTCAGTTTATATCATATGCATTAAGCGGAAATTATTAAATGGCAGTTTTTAAACAGGAATTTAGAAACATTCCTACCCACCATCCACATAAAAAAACCTTTAGTGAACTAAAGGGAAAATCAGTTTCATCTGCACCCTGTTTGTAGTATAGATTCTTATTATAGGTAGAGTAACATTACAGTCCATCAAATCAAACACAAGAGTTTTTTGGATGGAACACGTCCTGAACTCACATGCTTGATAACAAAGAAAAAGGAGACTTAATGAACTAAACTATTTACTTAGGATCACACAATTCACTGAAGCTGGGAAGCCAGGATTTATCTCAGAATATTTGGTTTCATACATGCAATTTGAGCCACTAATTGGGTATCTATTTCTTTCCTTTCTAACATAGAAGGTTTATGCTTTGTTTTTTCATTATCGTGCATAATGAAGAGCATGGATGGCAGGCATAGTCGCATGAAAGCTTGGCTTGTTTTCGGGCTTGATGCTCCAAGAGGAGGTCGAGCTGAGTCAGAGCCAGGCATCTTTCTCAAGCCTTACTCAAGCTTTCAGTGGCTAACCCTTCTCTAACAGCAAGACATCATGGATGCCTCCAAACAAGCAATGCAAATGGGAGTAGGTACTGCAGATGCCTTCGCTCAATTCAGGGGCTCCTTTGCAATCCCAAAGAGGTATTCCTGGAAGTGCACAACAGGCTTTTAACGTGATGTCCATCCACAACAATTGATGGACAGAGATTATTCTGGAACAAGTCTGACTCTTTATTCGGGAAGCTTAAGTGATGCAGAGCTACAGTTTCAGCTTTGGATCGGACTTCCAATTAGTGGTTTCAAAGATAGTACCAGAAATGTCATAGCTAGATAGATCAATTTAGGTGAAAACAAAAGCAGCAGCAGGTAATGCCTCAACAACTTATTTGTCCCTTGAGGGCAAGAAGCTCTCCATTAAATTTAGAAAATCTGTCGGTTAACTTTTCAGATTACATATGCTCTTTGGGGTGGCAAGTGTTTCTTCATCAGAGACAGGACATAACAAAGGATACATGGTGTCTACAAAGAGACAGGACAGGCTTCTTCATGATCTTTCCAGAGATATCTCCGCTTGTTCCATTTAGAAGTTTGTCCATTCTACACATAAACATCTTTATGAAGGAAATTCTTGAACGTCTTGAGGAAGGTGCAGTGGAAATCATCCCTCCGTTGAGGAGGAGGGAAAGTTGTTATTCCCCTATAGTTCCTTGTAATCGAGAAAGAGCTAGAGGAGATAATTCTAATTATGGACTTGAGATTCTTGAAAGTGACTCTACAGCAGTCCTTTCTGCTTTGCAAGAACAGTATTGGGTGATCTATTTGGACAATGAGAACATATATTTCCCCATCTCAGTCTTGAAACCTTCGATCTCTAGTGAAAGACCTTCATTGTCACTTTACCTCCCTTCCATTTGGGCTGACATTAGCACCTCATGTTTTAAGGAAGTTGCTAGCAGTCCTTACTCATCTACATCGCAAGGGTGCCATTGTTTATTATTTCTTGGATAGCTGGCTTCTGACAAAGCAAGTGCAGACATCCTTCAAAAGGATCTCTTGACTACAAACATTCCTTGATCCAATTAAGATATTTTCTGTGAATCAACAGAAATCATGTTTAACGCCTCTGCAAACACTTCATTTGTTAAGGGTGGAAATGAATGAACATTAGTTGCAAGTTTCTCCATGTGTAAAAAGGTTATGTAGACCATAGACATGTGTTTCCAACTTCTGTATCATAACTTTGAAAACAGCTCAGTTATTTTGGAGAGGTTAGGTATAACAGCAGCAACATACTTCTTGGCCCGGAGTCCAGATTACAAACTAGATGACTCAAATGGAAGTTGAGGTGTCATCACAACATTTTACCTAAAGGATCTTATCTACATGTGTTTGTCTTTAATTTGCTCTTTACAATGATGGTGTACACTGATTCATTTTAAGTAAGGGGAGCAATTTCAGATGTCCTAGTCTCAGGGGCACACTGATGATGGACTTTTCACAACCTGGTTGGAGAGGCCACATAAATAAATTAACATTTGTTGTACTTTGGTCATCTCAGGAGACATTCTGTCAGATCCATCTAATCTACTGGAAATGAGAGCAATCAGGTTGGCTTTAAAAGTGTTTCTACCTTAAATGCAAAGGAATGATGTTCATCTTCTAATTGACAACTTTATAACTTTGTTTTATTTGAACAAACAGCCCAATGTAGAGTCAAAAGCAATAGCAGCTCAGCTAATGGAGAAGGGGAACATGAAGGTGAATTTCCTAGTGTGTCAGTGATGAGTGGGAGTTTCATTAGTAAGTATTGGATCAAATCTCCGTGGCGGTGGGTTTCCCAGAAGTAGATATGTTTGCCCTAGCACAGAACAAGAAGCATCCCATATTTTGCTCATGAGAGTATCCTTTGAGAAGCAACATTTAATAGGCATTTTCTCCTGGCTCGGATGCTCTGCATGTATTAAACATGTCCTCCTGTTCATCTTCTTCAGAGGGTATCCGAAAAGTCCCTTTCTATTAAGTAATAGCGACATTGATCACCCCTGATTAGGCCTGCAGAACAAGGTTCCCTGATCTGCTGCAATTGAGTTGTGTACCACCATGGTACCATGTGCAGATGGACAATTTGTTGCTGGGGAATCAAGACAGCCTTCTGCATTCTAAACTGCAGAGCCCTTTGCCATCTTGGAAGGAACTTGAGAACCTAACTCTTGGCTTCTGTGATTCACTCACTGGAATTTCTGGAAACTCTTCTAGGAGCCAGAAGACTTCCACCATGTGCCAACTCTGGTACAAGGTATATTTGTTGACTCAAGGCACAATATTTCACTGGATCTTCTCCATGCATAGACTCTTCATTTTCTCTGTTCATTTTCTCAATGTTTATGTTTCTTTGGCCAAAAAGCCCTTAATACTGGTACGCTAAGGGGTGAGGTTATCACATGCTTGGTCAAGGCTCTCCATGTAAGTTGTCAATTTTACTGAAAGGGCTTCAGAATAGATTTCCTCCAGTCCCCTTCAGCATTCCACTGTGGATCCTGAACTAGGGACTTACAGTTGTGATGTGGACTCCATTGGAGCTCTTACATTGATGTTCTCTATAATTTCTCACTTGAATAATTGGTTGTTTCTGTTGGCCATAACTTTGCCTAGACACCTCAGTGGCCATCATGCTTTCTATCCTTTTTTTATACCACACAATTTATTTTCTGACGACCAAGTGATGCTGGAAGGAAACCATTATTTTTGCCAAAATTTGCTATTGAGTTCCACATGTCTCAGGCTATTTCCACAGCATTGTTCATCCCTGGTATTCACCCATTGAAGGGGGAAGTAAGAATACACAGACTTGACACTCAGAGTCAACTAAATCTGTTAGCGTTGATTATAAACTCTTTGTGGGTTTTTGAAGATACCGCCTTGCTAAACCAGTACAGAAGCAGATTATTCCTAGACAGCTTCCTCTAGTGATTTTGCACTATAATGATTTGGCAAGAAAATCTCCTACTGAAGAATTCTGTGCTCATTCTACCAAAGGTGTAGCTGCTGCTTAGGCTCTCTTGATGGGTCAGCATTCCACATGCAGAGCTGCTATCTGGCGTCCGATGTACGCTTTCTGTATGCACTGTTGATTTTAATGCGGAGAATTAAAATCAATCATAATTGTAAGAGCAGCATTTCAGTAGTTTTTCCTATGATCATACTTGAATTCCTCAACCCCCTTCCTTTTGGATGCTTTCTGAGTTGTTAAAATAAGGAATCTACAGGAGCTAATATCATTAGAAAACCAGTTATTTACCTTTGTTAAAGTTCTTTTTGATGGACATGACAGCTCCCTCAGATTTCTCGGTGCCTTCTATTTTCCCCTCTTCATTCGGTATGATTGATGATTATTATTTTTGTCTGCCTTTCTTTATGGCTCTGTCTTTTTCATCTTTAGCTTTCATGGGGGCATGGAAAAAGGATGGAACTGGCATCAACATTGCAAGTACATTGAGCCATATATTAATCCTTTTTCTCACATCTGGTGATGTTGCAAGATGGCACTGCTAATGCTGAATGCAGTGATGTCACTGATTGAACATCGAACATTTTTTGCACATCCAGTCTGGTGCATGGGAAAGAGGATTCTAGTAAGGAATCTGTGGGAACTACCATAGCCACATAAAATAACATTACCAAAGGTAAGTAACTTGTTTTTGATAACACACAGTTGTACAATGTGTTTTAATATAGCCCCCAAAGCGAAGTGCTAATTGTGGCATTTCTATCAAAACATTGGCTAATCATTGGCTACTAAATAAATGTTTAAATGTTTTCAATAGCTGAACTTTATATGAAAGAAGCATTGTAGGTTGCGAGTTATCTCCTCAGCATCACCTATTTTGACTTTGCATTAGATGTGTAATCCTTTGAATTACTTGTAAAAATGTAGATGCAAAGATCAGTTTTAATTGTGGTATCTGATTTATAAGGTTTCAAATCCCATTTCCAGGTTTTTTTGTGGTGAGACAATTTAATCCATTTAAGCCAAAAGGCAGCAAGTGGACTCGAGCCTGCTCCAGTCGTCCCGTTTGATCCTATGAAGGCAGCATACTTGCGAGGCGCCACTTCACCAAAACATGCCGGCGCTTCAGTCACGCAGCATGCTGTGTGAAACTTTGCGAACCGCATGTTGATTATACTGACATTTTTCCGAAATAAAATAATTTGATTGAGAAAAGGCATTTACAAAAAAAGTTTTAAAACTATGATTGATAATTTAGGATGTGCTTACCAGAAGTGTGCAGGGAATAGAAAAAGCTGTTTGCCCTAAGAATATTTTAAATCCTTGCACTACATCTGCAGAAGTATCATTTGGAAAGAGGAGCCTTTTCGGGGTGCCTGTGGAATAATTCAGTTTCTCTTTAATCTAGCAACAAGATCTCTTCGAGCTGGATTCAAATGTATGTGGGCTTAATTTAGTAAAATCTATTTCTCTTCATTTTAAATATGCTCCATAAACTCCAACTTTACAAGTAAAGGGGCTGACTGTATAGAAACACCTCTTTTGATTTTGAAACAAAACACTTATTAGTGTGTCGGTTGGGTAAGCAATGCATTTCCACGACAATTTCTTCAAATTATTTCCAAGAAGGCTCAGTCTTGGACAATTGGCATTCAATAATCCATTTGATTGGTTTGTGAGACGCAAATATGCTGCCTAAGAAAAGTAACGTCAAGCTGCTATATAGACTGCTCTAACCCACTAATCTAAACAATCAGATTTTTGCTTGGATTTGTTTTTTCCTGGCCGGTGGATTGCTTGTTCTTTTTAAGTGGAACACGGATAGGACATTTACAGATTGGAGGGAAACACATTTTAAACATGCGACAATACTATGAACTTATCAGTTATACTGCCCAACAATACATGGTAACTTAAGTGGCCAAGTCTCACCGAATTGGGAATGGAAGAGATCTAAAGTTGGCACATGTCAGATGTGAGTAGCATATCCAGCATTTTTCAAGTCTGGTTTTGTATTTGCGTTCTGGGAAAAAAAGAGTCCTGCATTGATAATGAGACAAACAATCTACAAGTGTCAGAATGTACAAAATATGAGAAGGCATGGATGTGTTACTCAACCCTGATATGAAATTTCTTGATGGGTCTGGAAAAGTGCAGTAAAGAATGGCTCCCTAAATATAACAGAAGGAAATTTAGCAGTTGTCAAGCAAAGGCCTTAACTAAAAAAAAGTATACCTCTCCTATGCGTCAAGACTTTTAGACCCTTTGAACAGCAGAACTTGTTTTGGACTTGGGCCGAGGGGAAGACAGGGTTCAAAGGGTTTTACTTATTCTGTGTCTATGGGAAAATGCATTGATAAATAAGGGTGTTAGTGTCCAACATTAGTCCATAAGGGCCAGATTCATGCAAACAATTTGGGGCAGACACATTAGATACTTTTATATACAATGATTGTGCATTGGATTCAGTCACAGATTGACTGTTTACCCTCAAAATTTGGTATGTCTCCGACCCTCATGGATCAAGGTTGGCTAGACCTGACTTACGTGATGAGCATTAAAACTCAGCCTATTTGTAGGAAGAACCTAAATGATTTCCAAGACAACTTGTGAGCCTTCTTTCGAAAAAGTAAACTTCTCACATGTTGTTTTAAGACAGTTGTGCTGCAGCACCATTCTCCAGTCTGCCTCCTCAAACTAGAAATAAAGCACAGTTTATGACATCATCATTTGTTTTAATTGTAAATAAAACAGTGCAAGTATGCAAATAAAAAGGCCATTGCCATTTTCTTTCCATATGTCTGGTAGCAGGGAATTGTTTGTGCAACCTCTTTAGTATTTTTATGCTAAAAACCTATTTTCAGAAGTGAGTGTTTTGTTTCAGAATAAGAGGTGGACATACATACCATACAATTTACTGCATTTTCTTAAACCTTGCTATAAGCCTTTTTTAGCTCACATGGTGCTCCAGTACACCAACAGATCAGAAGACATTTGTAAGGACTCCTAAAACTGTTACTACTTTCTGTACAGCAAAATAAATAATGGGATAGAGTATCCTATTTGGGGCTAGGCTGGGTATTATTCCTCATCATGTTACCTTGCAAAGCATATGGTAAGTGTATTCATGTTATTCAGAAGTAGGTTTGGGTATATAACATTAGAAACATAAGTATATGTAAGAATGCCAAGTTTCTGCTCATTAGCCATTCTCCAGTATCGAATAATATAAAAATGACAAATATCAAAGAGGCTGAAATTTCCAAAGTTAACATGTCACTGTTGAGATTTTCAAAGGCAAACATATCAGTGCTGCGAGTGTAAACGTCATACTTATTTTTGTTTATCTTTGTTTTTCTTTTGCCTATTCATCTTTTGCCATTTTTTGCATTCCTTAGCTTTATTTATTTTATTGATGTGCTTAGAAACCATTATTTATGAATAGAAAACTTAAGCATCTCAGTAATGTTTTCATCATCAAATCATGAAATACCCTTTTGTTATTTCTCTTCTTTAACACATAACATGTACCTCCTTTGACCCTCATTTTTCCCTTTTTTCTCTTCTATCTCTCTCTCTCTCTCTCTCTTTGTCCCTTCTCATGTGTGTACCTTTTTTCAACCAATTTAACCCCTCCCTTCTGTTTGCTCCCCCTACCTCTGTTTATTCCTGTGGCCCCCTTGCTTGACCTTTCCCAATCTGTTTGTTCCTGTTTTCCTCTCTTTGTTTGCAGCTTAGAGATGGCTAAACTCAGCACCCAGACTGCTTCCGTCACGACCCCTGTTGACCTCAACATGAACCTCTCTCAGTCTACCACCCCTACCTCCACCCCTTCCTCAATGGCTATGCTGGCGGCAGCGGCAGCTGCCTCCACAGTCAGCGTCAATTCCCCTCCTCCCTTACCAACTTTACCGACCACCCACTATGCTGTTCCTGTCTCCAGTCTGCTTGGCATGAAAACTGTCCCACTTCTGGCACTAAATGCCGCAGCTGCCGCTGGGGCCACGGGAAGTTTATCTGCTTATACTGCCAAAATCCCATCGGCGAGTGGGGCTAAGAGATCTGATCGCCAGAAGTTTGCTCCATATTGAAGGGATGAGAAAACTTTTAAACAATGCAAGTTTTCCAAGCTCTACCAACATTTAATGGTAGATCAGTAGCAATTAAGTAAACAATATGGCAAATAATCTTTTGCTTTTTATTTTGTTTAATGGCTAGTAGTCATCGTTACTGAATTGTCTTCCATTTTCCATGACTATTAACATCAAATAGCAACTAGTTCCAACAGCTTTTTACACATCCTTTATTGTTATCCATCCATTCAAGCTGGCATGTTTGTCTCTCGAACACTTGATATTTGAAATTTTTAAAGTGGGATTTTTCCTTCAAAGGTTTTAATCTCACTTTCATATAGGAATACACTAGGGTGGTTGCAAGATTTGAAGATATGCGTTTTTGCTTATAATATAATTTTCCCAACAAGGGTAAAAACTTATTTATTCCAGCAACTTTTGTTTTAGGGCCAGTAGAAAATACCAGTATTGTAACTGCTCACCAATTCTCTTGATATTTTAACCCAGTTCTATTTCATACTTTGGTTTTGCAATTTTTAAATGTATTTATATTATGAGAATATTTGGTTTGTATCTAGTCTTGCAGTGACCAATGTGTGGAAGTTTGAACAATAGCTCTCGACAGCGCGGAATGGGCACTTAGGGCAGCGCATCCAGTGGCTGTTTCCTCAAAAGAGTACAACTCTTTGGAGTATTGTTTGATTCCTGCCCTTGAGAAGGCATAACATTGAGAAAATAGACACAATTAATGATCTAGATAGGCCTTAAGGCAAGAAAGAAGGCAAAAGAAAGAATATAAGGGGAGCCTTCTGATCTATTTGCATTTCAATAGAGTGTAATCATTTTAGAAAACACACTGATTCATATAAATCAATTGATTCAATAGGGAGGCATGCTTAATGCATCAACCCCAAGGTTCAATCCTTAATGGGGCTCTGAATCAATAAGAGCATAATATTTAATTCTTATAATGCTGTGCCGCAACAATTAGACATGGTCCATGATGCGCAGTGTTAGAACCTTCGTTCCAGAACTGAAATGAGAACATTTGGGTGAAGAGCACTTCATCTGAATGCCGTTTTACTGTTCTCCATTCTGGCAGATGTGCAGGACTTACCTTAAGAAACACATTTTCATTCCTTATTCCTCACGTCGAGGTTTGTGTATCTGCCCTTTACCTTTCTAAAGCAGACATTGTCAAACAAGCTGATCCCATTACAGCATGGCAACCTTAGTGGCTGACTATGCAGGATGGAATACATGTCTACATTTCTCACAAATGGCTATGGAAATGCACGCCTACAGGAGCTCCATTGATGGAGGTTTTATACATTGTTTTCGCTTTTAATGATCGAGAATGGCTACATAGTCTCTTGCCACAATACGGAAAAAGGTTCATTTCAAATGTGAGATACTTATGTCAAGATCTCAAAGGCATCAAATGTTACCTTTTGCAAGAATCTTGCATGGTTTAGGCTGTTCAACAGTTTTATGATTTGAGGAATCACACAGACCTCCGTTTTCATCGTTGTAGCCATCAGTTGATGTCTCAATGTTTCAAAACTGACAACTGTTCTGAATTCCACTAGATATGAAAATCTGTATCACCCACGCTATGAGCTATTGTATTCAGACAAACAAGCTAATTTGTGGCTCAAACAGTAGGGCTGGCAAGATATGAACATGCATTTTCTGCCTCGTTTGTATTGAACTGATGTCATTATTCATTAGAACAACAGTGTGCCCTAGAACTCCAACATTGGGCATGATTTCTAGCAGTCACACAACCCACCCGTGTTTGTGAAATTTCCATTGAATTCCATTAGTATTCTCCCACCTCATTGTCCACTGTATGACTGTAAAATGTTGTGCAAGAAAACTAACACAAGTTGGATTGGAGATGAAAGATGGTAGTGGGCCACAAAGGTCACTCCTATCACTGAAGGCTCTTTTTACCTTTTCTCTGCAGTTGGCAGTATTTTAGAGAGGCTTACAAAATCACAACAGGACGTTGGGAGCAACAGTAAAGACTCATGAGAGCCACTGATCGTTCTAGACAGCCAACCACTGAAGAACACTACAAAGTAGGAAGATAATCATAATCACAGTAGATAAGCAGTGCAAACAGCAAAAGAACAAACTATTCCAAATAATGTGTGCTAATTTGCACCAACAGTGGCATACGATGGTGATAAATGGATCCGTTTACTTTAATGTTTTAAGTTTTTAATGTGACATTCATGTAAGCATTTCCCCTAATCCATTTGCGATCATTCCAGATAATTTCAGACATCTCTATCACAGTTGTACATTCCATAAAAAAGCACTTGTGAAATAAATCCCTCTAAGATCTTGACATGTGTGGCTGTACTGCTTTTATAGAATACAATCACACTGCCATTCTGGATGCAATTGTGATCTAACATGCATCTCTTCTTAGATTAGCCTGTGTGAAGCATGATTCACCGCAGCAAAAACAGGGCTTATGATGGTACTATCAGCAGCATAATGTTGTCGCACAAAAGTAGTGTAACAGGAGGAGTGTGGCCATCAAGAATGCAATGGGGAAAAGTATTGAATTGATTTTGCTCAATGTTTGCTAATTACGGAACAGAGAATTAATCTAATAGATTCTTCTAAATATTTCACATGGGAATCATAAAAATAGTATTAACTGTGTATATAGCTCACACTAAAAACTGGTTGGTTTACTTGTGCCTCAATAACATGTTCATTTTAACCACTTAGATAGTTATTGGACATCAGAAGATGAGAGATAGATTTGATTCCAGCCTGTAGCATACAAGATACACAAATGACTTCTGTCCAGGTGCTCAGGATATTAAGCAGTTTAAGGACTCAGAGCTAATATGTGGTATCAACAAGTTGCTCCATTCTGTATTCACTAAACCGCAACTTTTGAACACAAGCATTCATCACTGGAGTGTACTGTAGCGTGGGGTGCTGTGCTGCTGTACACAAAAATTTATCCATGTGTTTGAGCCTGGCAATGTTTTTATGTATCAAAATGAATATTATAAACGGGACCATCTATCAGAAAGATGGAAATGAAAAATATTGTCTCGCACCATCCACCACATGATTATAGGTTGTGTCCTAAGATTCTACACTTGCTGACTGTCATTGGGTGAGAGGAAACTTAGCTCCCTCCATAACCAAGTTAACTTTCTTCCACCCCTTTGTGTTCACAGTGACTGCATCCGCACTGTCTGTTTGAAGTGGACAGTGCACTACTATAGATCAAACAGCCAGTGTAGCCAATTCATCTAGCCATCCTCGCGCCCCGCCCATTGGTCCCAAATGCCTTGTTTTTGTATCACCCTAAATACTTATTGGCAATACTTTATGATGGACATAGACCACATATGTGTGAATTTATCTAAAGAATGGGCATACAAATATTAAATGTTGCACTTTTTTACTGTGTCACCTTTTTCAATTTTTAGCACACATATTGGACTTTTCCACAAATTTAGTGCTAGATTTTTTATTCTATGTAAAAAATGTCTGTTTGCACCGTGCTTTATGAGATATGCCTTGGCAAACAGCAATAATTCCTAATTGTCTATTTTGCTATAGTAGACTCTTTTACTCCATTGGCAATGTTTTACTCCATTGAGTTTGAAACCTGTGGCCCATGAGCCCATTCTTCTCCAGTTTACGTTTTTTTAATCGGTGTATGCTTCACAGCTTCCATCTCAGTCATAAATTTTAGGGTGATTTGCCGTTTAAAATTATCTTTGGGGACATAAGGGTATAAAGGTCTGAGTCTGTAAATGCAACTCATTGGGACTGAGATTCACACTTTGCAGAATAATTTTACTTTTGGTTTCCACTGCCCAATTCACTATACTAACATATGACTCTTATGGACACAGGGACAGCAACAGTCCAATCACAACATTCCAGATAATTTCTGCTCCCCCTTTGCATCTATTTCAGATAACACAACCCCATTCTTACCCATCAGAAGTCTACTCACCTTTGATCAAAAGACAACTAGTAAAGTTTGAAGAGGTTCAGTGAGGTACACGATGAGAAAACAGGATGCTAAGCAGTTGAGACCGAACTGCGCATATGCTAACTGGTTTCACAGAATCAAAAATAATATACTTTATTGGGAACATTTTTAACAAAGGAACCATACAATTGTGCGACAACCCTTATCTGCTATGCTGTCATCCAAGTAAAGGTAGAACTCTGAGAAGGCTCCTCCCAAATGGTTTCCTGTAAAACATATCTGCTATGCTGTCATCCAAGTAAAGGTAGAACTCTGAGAAGGCTCCTCCCAAATGGTTTCCTGTAAAACATGAGAAGCTATCCGATCCCAACATTGAGATGGATGACAGTGCCCCCCATTAGGCAAGGCACTCCAGAAATATGGTAGTCATTTCAGTATTCCACTTGTTGGTCCATGTAGTTTGCCAGTTAGTGTTGAATATCAGTGTAACAAATAGGAGCTGCTTGCAACATATATTGTGCACTATTGCATATCTTCCTGAAAGACTTTTTAACAGGACAAACTATCACAGACAAAAAACTAAACAGAAATAAGATAAACTTTAATATAAACTTGTCAGAGAAGTATTATAAAAAGTCAAATTGCCAGTAGTCTAATAAAAGTACTTCTTGGTTGACAGCTGTTGGAACTAGTTTTTCTCTCATTTTATTTTGTATTCCCATCTTTCCATTTTTATCATTTGCGTTTTGCATTGTAATGTCATATAGTTATCCACTTTATTTCTTCATCATCACCACTCCTGAATCCAGAACCATATGACTCTGCCCATTTCCATCCGCATTGCACTCCTTTAACACGAAGCTTTAAGTCAATGAACTGTTTTGAAGAGATTTTTTTATCTGAAGATAACAGGAAAAAGGAAAGAACAGGATCCAAATGCAATACTTTTTCAGAAAAAAGACATCAAGGAATTTCAAAGTGTGTTGTACAGGGCTAAATATCTGTGTTATTGTATGTATATTCTGTACTCTGTAAGTTTATCCCTTAGTACCTTGGCACTGAAAAGGACACTGTATCAATTGTACAACGGCCGTCCCTCTGATTTGTACTTGTGCAGACTGGATTTGTTTTATTGGTTTTGCAAGTAAATAAGGACAAACTGGAAATAATGTAAAGGCGCCTCAAGATATTTACCAGCTTAGGCTACTGCTGTAAATCCTTCTCGAATATCACAGTTAAAGTAAACATTTGTGAGGATACTATGATGCTTGCACTGAAATGCTGTTCTGAAACTGGTTGTACTCAAGTGTTATTTTTTTAATGGTGAGCAGATTTTGTTTTTTTGCTTTTTCTTTTTTTCTGTTTTTTACTCCCCCCCACCCCTTCGTTTTTTCCAAAATTTTAGGCTCTCTTCAGAAGTCTCTGGCCTAGGGGCTTTGTAATGTGCCCCACCAGACTCCTAGCGCATTAGCCAACACACAGGACTTTTCCAAAGCCCCATGAGACAATGATTTCTATGGACTTTATTCTACAGAGGAATTCCTGCCATTTATAGACTTTCGTATTATTCAAAAACGTTTAATAAATATTTCTTTTACTCTTTGAATAATTATGCTTCCAAACTCTTGTGTTGCTCTCATTACTGTTCCAGTTTAACATTGTTATAATTCTTGAAATGTTTAAAATGTTAATTTTTTTCATTCGTTTTTTTTTCTTGATGTTCACGTTTTGGCTAGTCTGTATATAAGCATGAGCTGTATGTGTTCTAAATCACTGTATTCTGCTATAGACGTAAAAGTAAGTTAAATTAAATGCTTTTGTAAATAAAAAGTAAAATCTTGATTTTAAAAAAGGGTGTCTTTTTATTGTATCAACTGTGTACATGCAAAAATATATCTCTGAAAAAAGCTCACTTTTGAGTGTAAATCTCTTCCAAATGCATACACTAAAATGTAAATTCATTGCTTTGAAGGAAAATATAGTATAGACAAATAACTCTTCTTCCCTTGACAAGAACATCCTTTCTATTCTCAGTCTCAAATTCAAGGACACAAAGTCTGTCTAATAAAGGCGGTGATGAAGTTATGAGTGATGCTATGTTTAGCTAGGTACCTTTACATATATTACATTTTCTGACAATATTTTGGAAGAAGTGATATTGCAAGAGCTCAGACTTTTTAGCATGTACAGCTTCACAATAATACTAGGCTGCAAGTACAAAATGTTAAAATAGATCCTGAGTCTGGAATGACAAAGCCATAATTCTGGATGATAGTCCTCATATAGAAAGCCCTTTTGTAATCAGAAATCCTACAATTTGCAAAAGCACAGGGTTTACAATCACAAAACGGGTTTTCTTTCTGTACAAAAGCCCTTTTGTTAGTCAGAATATTTTTTCCAACTCATGAAAGGACTTTTGCTATTTTTTCTGAATTTCATATAGGAAGCAGCTTCACTCTTTTATTTCTAATTGAAAAGGAATGCATCAATGGATTACTAATGCAATTATGAATACAAGCTATTCATGAGGTACCAACTCCAGAGTTTGAGAATTGGGATAGTAACTTATTAGCGAGGATGAAGGTATCCCTTGTGGCATTGTTTTAGCAGCCTCAATATGCTCCCTTCATGTTTTCAGAAATGGAATCTATTTTAGAATGCAATCACAAGAATGGTGGTCTGTTGGCCCTTGCCGGCCACCATCCTTCTCGCTCAAGCTAATCACAGGGGGGTGTCAAAAATTGCAATCTGCCTTATAATTATTAACTAGGCACGTCATTCTGTGTTCCACTTTGATTCACCTTTTGTGAACCGGGTGGTTTGCAAAATCCTATTTCATTCGCAAAATGTCAGTGTGAAATTTGTGATCACTTTTTGTGAATGGAATAAGTACATCAGGCTATTAGCAGGTACTGCTAGCTACTACCTTTTTGTAAAATATAAGAAGCCAGATTCTCTGCCAGTCAACAAACAGTGGAAAAACATTTTTCAGAGGAGCTATGCTGCCTCACCACTGTGTTTTACCAGACTACATTAATGGAAAAGGCACTCGAATGGGATATGAAATTGAGAAGGATTTCTATTATCTGGAGACATTGTAGTAAATATAGAATATCAAAATAATGAGCACACCTTACAGTAGATTCATTTGGCAGCAAGAGGAAAGAAAGCAAAATATGGCATGTTTGTAGGGTAAATAAAACACACACTGCATCTGGAAAAGAACTAATGGCCAAAGGCTTAAACATCAGCACCTAGACAAAAATACGTTTTGCCTAACTCTATTTTAGAGGATTAATCATCATTATCGGTGCAATATAGAAACAGACGAAATGCCTTATTTAAATCTGAAAGAGAAGCTCAGATATCACTTCATCCAAATGCCAGAGGCAGTAGATGTGACATCACACTTCATTAGAACCCTGATGACAATAGGTGATTGACCACTTATCCCACACTAGCCCTTCACCAGCCTCCTCTTTGCTGCTTTGTAGCTATGGCAAGTCAATAGTAGTAAACTACAGAAATTCAAGAAGTCTATGAGGGCCAGATCTGCAAAGACTCCTTGGGTTCCAAATCCTCTGTTTTGCACAATCAAAGGGTGTGCAGCCACAAAAGGTTTTTTTTGTATGTACTAAACCGATTTTTTCAAGTGATATTAAACTTTCTGACTCGCAGAATGAGTTTTGCGATCTATTCTGCATCGCATTCAGAGGGAGTCTAAAAGGGGTATCCCTTCCTTATTACGGGTTTCAGTTGTATGTATCAATGGCTTAGTTAGCAACACCTTAAACGAGGTGACAAAAGAAGCAGTGTCTGCCCATGGCTATGTCTAATTAACATTTACGAAGATATGAATGATATAGACAACCTGTACCCATGATGACCTTGATGATTAATAATACCTTACCAAAGAAGCTCAACTAATCCAACAAGCCTTGATGAAAAATGACATGGTAACCAAGACACATCTCACTTCATCCAAGGATAAGATCTTGCCAGCTACAGCTAGGTTACAATGAGGAATCTGGAAATTTGATTGGTGGATATTTTGCTAACTCTGTTGTATTCATCCAAGGACCAGCTCTTGCTGCCTGACACCTGCATCCCAGTTATTATGTGAAACATTGTGATGTGAATATGTAGCTATTTCCCTTATGTTATGTTCCATCCTCTTATATGGGCATATACTTTAAAACTGCCAACCTCACTTAGAAAATAACAAAGCGTTGTACAAGATTAAAAGGCAAAAAAAAGAGTAAGAGCAAAAATTGCAAAAAACAACAGACTAACGTGGTGAAATATCAGCAAAAGAAATAACTACATTAAACACCAAAAATAAAGAAAATATAATTTTGATTTTCTTTTTTAAGTTTTAGGTATATCTCTTATGACAAACGGTTAAAATCTGGAGCCATTTTTCACAGTAACTGTTCTTAAGAGAAATCCCAAAGCCAAGCACAGAATGTCCAATGATGAGTGGAGTATGCAGTGGCGGCTGGTGGATTTTGAAAGTGGTGGGCGAAAAATGTTGTACCCTAATGTGATGAGCGAGCGAGCTTGAACTGCAAAAAGAGGGTGCGCAAGAAAATTTTGGAAAAAAAGGATTTAAATGGTGGATTTTACACCACATATTTACTGCAAATTGTTGAAAAAAGAGGATTCCAAATATAGCAATATGAAGCACAAGTGTGTAGAAAACATTAGAATAAAATCAACCAACATTGGCCAATGGCTCCTTTCTCCAGTGGTGATGGGATTCTGCCAAAGCACAGTGTTGTCACCCAGAAAGATATAGTTATGTTCGGTGACAGGAATTTGTTGGCCATCCATTGTAAATATTTTACATTTATTTATTCATTTTGCACTTGGTGTCAAATATGCGAGGCCTAGCATCTCCTGAGACACTGTGTAGTAAGGAGTCACTACAGTTGATGTGTTAAAAGTAACGTCGAGTTAATTCACTGCAGAGACTGCACAATAGCCAACACATGATCAGACAAAAGCAATTGTCACTGGCCAACACAAAGGTAAGTTCTAAGTTCTACATGTGTAAGGGAACGATCAGCAGTGAGAAATTCTACAAGTTACAAACAACACTAGCGCAAACCACTAAATTATCCTCCTCCTCTTGTTTTTTTTATTTTTATATATAACATAAAAGCAGCAAACTTAGGGAAAAACAAGGTAGCCCAGGAAAATAAATGGGGAGAAAGAGGAAAGAGGGACCAGGAAGAAAGAGAATCTGGAGAAAAGGAAAGAGGACAAAAAGAGCACCAAAGAATGACAAAATAATGAAACAAAATTTCGAAGGAACTAATGAAACCTCACACGAATTGAACAACATCGAATGCTTCCATGCAGCTCTGTTGGAACATGGTTGTCAGAGCCCTTATCATTAAGCAATTCAGCTGAATTGTCACAAGATTGTTTGTCATCAGCATGACCGTTTTAATTCAACAATTCTAGACTTGTTCCACCAATGTTTGTTGTTTACCCTAATAGCATTCCCACAAACCTTGTCCACAAGCATGGGCTCAGTGAATTTCACATCATTCTTTTTGCAATGGACAGGAATCTTCACGCATACCACATCACCAATAGCAAATTTCTGTGGTACATCTGTGGTATTATCTTTCGGGGGCACGTTCACAGAGGCAGCTCCCATCCTGATCTTTCCCACACATCGCCTGAGCTCACACCTGCTGTCTGCCTGGGCCGCACTGTCTTGCCATGCTTCCACACAGCCTCTCTTTACTGGGTAATCACAGAGCTGGCTGGCAGTTTATGTAGGAGGAGCAGTGTGAGGGGAACAGGGCGAGTGAACAGCAAAGGAAGGGAGGGGGGGGGGGGGTTGAGTCAGAATCTGAAGTCTGCGGGAGGAAGGGAGTGTGGGGGGATGTGAGGCCACAGTATATTTTATTTAAAGCTGGCACTATCATGACATATTTTTTTATATAAAATAAATAACACTAACCTAAGGGAAACGGAAACATGCGAAAACTCTTCTGAAGTTTCTGACAGCCCGAGTCGGTTTCTCGCTGCTCTGGAACACTTATGGGTGACGCACTGGAACTCAAAAGCACCATTGCGCGGGAAGCAGCCACCTCGAGTCTGCGCAGACTCGATTTCTCTGCTCCCCCTCGGTTTGCAGCCTCTACCCCGCCCTTTCCCATCTCGTCACAGTGACGAGTTGGAAAGGGCGGGGTAACCATATTCTCCACTCCCTGATTGACGTGAAGCCCCGGCACTTCAGGGCTTCACTGTAAGACGCCCGGGGCTAATTTTATCCCCACGGCATCAGGGGGTGGAGACTGGTATGCAAGTCTATGTCTTTGACGAGCTGATGACCTCACAGGCCTCAGGGCTGTGAGATCCTCGGCCCGGCAAACACTGCAGACTTTGCTCACTTAGAGTCAGCGTCACTGCAGATTGCAGTGTCATCACACAGCGAGTGGCAGGCAGTGTGCAGCAGCAGTCCTGGCCGTAAAAATTGAATAAATGATGCGTGTTTAGGCTGTCACTGTCTGCATTTTACAAAGATACATTAATTAGCCTTTAAACAGTGCCAGACTGCCAGCTGAAGTAAAAGGGGCGGAGCCCCGACGCCCTAAACGAGAAACCGCCACTGGGAGTATGCATACAATAGCTAATGTACTAGCCACGTAAGCGTGTGGCCATGATGAAGAGCATTATACGGAAAGCAATGCAGTCAAGTTTGAACAGAATTTGAGTGAACATAGAAATCCAAAGTAAAGAACTCGGGGCAGGTGATATGTTATAAGTCTGGTTCTCAAAACCAACTGATCTGCGGAAGTGAACATTACTTTCAAGTACAGAACTGCTCACAAAGGAATATAAAAAGGACATTACCTCAAACATATGTGACAGAACAGGACTCTAAACTACGATGTCAAATCTTAGTAGGGGACAAACATTTACCATCTGGAGAAAGTGGATTTGCTAGCAAGCAGTGTGGATCCTTTTTCTGATTCAATTCTCTTCTTCAGTTGCATAACACAAAATGATGCCCCCCGCCTGCTGAATGTGAGGAAGGGCCCTGAGCATGCATGCCAACCTTCCTGATTCAGGTGGGAGACTACTGATTTCGAGATTGGTCTCCCACCTCCAATTTCATCATGCAGAAACCAGATTCAGATAGCCCAATCATGATCCGCTTGAAACAAGCCAGCTTGAGCCAGAACGCTTTGCCCTTAATTCTTGTATTAGAGGGTGTGACCAGTCTCAACATTACATTTTTAGCAGTTTTATATAATGCATCCCAAAAAAAAGTTTAGAACTGTGTTTTAGTTTGCAATATGTTATTAAACTGTCAAAAATGAAATGCTGATTGTCACTATGCATGTAAAATACAGACTGAGGCAAAGGCAATCTGTCTGAATCAAAGTCAATGGGGAAAATGGATTCTCCCGACAATTTTCGTTTAATCTCCCACTGGCCTGTTGGCATATGTGCCTGGTTGTCCCATATTTTGTAGCTATTCATTGGCCTTAGGCTGAATTGGGCCCCCACTACGGGCTATGGCCCCAACGTTTTACAAATTCTATTCCAAATTGCAAAGAATTTCATAATTTTTTGAGAAAGCGCTAGTCCACCAGGCAGTCGATAAGGACGATTTGCGGTAAGACAATATACAACACAATTCATGGTAGTATCAACCAAACTACTTTTCCACCCTATTCTTAATGTTTTATCCACACAACTCACTGTTCAATGAACCGTGGCTCATGCTTGAAATGCTTTTACTAGAATAAGGCTTTTCTGTATAGGATTTTGCTGCACTTTCCACTGATCTGTATCAACAATTCCGACATAAAAAATGTGTGTACTGAATATGTCAAAATCAAATGTGCTTGTCTCTAAAAAGTATGTTCAGTAACTAGTTAGCCTGTTCAGAATATAACTTTAAAATATGTTGTGACGCTTTTTCAGAAAATAAGTGTAAGCCTTGATGTGCTGGCTACCTTTATAAAAATCATATAAACAGGGTGCCCAAAATAGGAGAAACTTACAAATACCTATAATCAGCATTGCTGGTTTCATATTTTTACTCTGTTGCGTCAGTCTTCTATCTCCACATCATGTAGCAAAACCTGTGCTCTATTTGTTGAAGCTACCCCCTTTTCTTTGCCAGATCACCTCTTCTGAGTTTGCAAACATACTCCATGGATGCTCACTGACATGCCTATATTCTTTTTACTCAGCCTGCTTGCCAAGACGATCGCAAGTCACAAAAATGCACACTTTATCCGCATAGTCGAGGACTACAATTAGAAAGGGAATTTATCCAACATCGATTTCTTTGGGTGTAGTTCTGTGCATCACTTCCGATTTTTAGGGGAAGCACAGAAGTAAGAGACTTGAACAAACAGGGGAGCTTCAATTCTTAGAACACCGGCTTCACTGCAAATTAAAGGAAGGCATTGGAGAAGCACACTCTGAGGCCCAAATGCACAGATTGGAGGAGAGGTGTAGCACAGACTGCTGACCCATGTTTGAATGAAAAAGTCAGCTTTTATTAAAAGAGGTGCCCGTCAGTCATTTTGTTAGGCATTTCTCCGTACATAAGTAATGCCTCATGAAGCAACAGTTTAACCTATGTGTTTTCATACCCCACCCCTAAAGTTCCTCCCCCATTACCTAACCCAGAAACTATCCACATCATGCCGTAGCTGAAACTCTGCAATTGTGACCTTTAACCTATCCTATCTCTCCTCACTTTATCTATTAACTTCTAACTAAACAAATGCACCCCCGCTGCAGCCCCGGGGAACACCACTTCACCGGTGGCCACAACCACCAAGCCATAGCAAACACTGCTCTGTTTCAGAAAGCAAGAGCATGTAAAAATCTCTCGCTTGCTGAAAGCATAGTAGAATTGCTTTTGAACAGAGGGAGCTGAATGTTAGCAGCTCCCTCAGTCGAAAGGCAATGCCGGCATGACGCAGGGAGAGACATCAGGGACTGGGGGGCCTTAAAGCTCCACCCACGGCCCCTAACAGATAAGAGTGGGTGCCCTCGGTGGGACCAGGTCACCCAGAGTAGAGGCCTGGCCCCATGGGATGGGGTCCCCAGGCCACAATCAGCCACCTCCCTTTTAAAATAATTGTATTAAAAAAAGGAGAATTTCTATGTTTTTAAAATGCTAATTCCTTACTATATCATCCCTGCAACCTTTGGTTTTTCTGGGAATTTCTATGTTTTTGTAGGTAGTAGTCGAGTTTGTAGAGTGGTGGAGAAAGGAGGCAGGCCTCTGACCAGCTCTCAGGAATCCCACTGTGTAGGAATTATACGAGGTACCAGGAGGGTTTTTTGGCCCCCAAGGTGCCTCAGGAGTAAAGTGGACTTCACCCCCCAACCGGTAGTGCACCAGGAGCTGCATTTGCAGAGTGGTGGAGAAAGAGGGCCTGGTCGCCGAAGACCTCTTAGCAATTCCACTGTGTAGGATGCACTGGACGTAACAGGAGGGGTAGCCTGTGTGGGTTAGTAAGTGGATGTATCAGTGGTATATGGATGAGTAACTGGGGTATGTGAAATCCAGTATAGGTGCATGATGTGGTATATGAGTGACTGTATGGGTGAGTGAGTGAATGTGGGAGTGGCTCTATGCATGAGTGTAAGCTTGTGTCAGTGAATGTATAGGAGCTCCTGGCAACTTTGGGGGCAATTGCAAACATCCTCGATCATTTCACCCGGACCGCGCAGACACCGCTGCTCTCCCCCGCTGCCGCTCTGGTCATCTCGGTCGCCGAGAGGGGAGAACCAAACTACAACACCCAGCAGCCCTTGCTGGACCGGGACGCCACCTACCAGCTGCTTTCGCGCCAGGAGGCGCATAAGAGGAAGCTGATTCTCCCGCGTCGCGAGACCGCGCGTGGGCGGCGCCGGGATAAGCCCGGGACAAGGGCGGGACAGTCTGTGACAGTCGGAGACAGGGCTGGGCCACCCCCCTTGATTCGTCCAGCCAAAGGTATTGTACTTTACACTCCTCATACCTTTCGCAGCTCACTATTTGCATAAGAATGGGAAACAGGAAATCTACTGAAGATCTTGGCGAAAGCACTGGCGTGTCGTCTAAGGGAGGGAAACAAGCCACGAAGCGAAAGTGCAAGCCGTCTAAAAAACGTGTGCCTCATGCGGGAGGAAACTGTGTAATGGACAGGATTGATGAACTGGTTCAAGACTGTGCTGACTTGTTAACAACTGACCATAATGATAGAGAGAGGGCCCCAGAGGGTGGTAGTAATGAGGGTGTTTTTGAAGGAAGGATTCAGACGAAGGTGGCAAAAGTTATTCCAGAAATGTTTCTAAGTAAATCTACTGCAGGAGTAAAATTGGGTGCAACTCTAACATCTGGGGGTGAATCTAATTTACATCAGACTCATCCGATTGCAGCTCCCCTACAGAGTCCTGAAGATACAATCACCCTGCCTTGTAGCAATAGGTTTTCTGTTTTAGCCCATGTCGAAAATAGCTATTCCGTAAATGGGCCGGAAGTATATGCATCTGATCCCCTCCTAACAGAAAGTATTAATAGTGTGTCTTCTGCCCTAGAGGCGTCCCGGAGAGCTGAATCAAATAACACCCCTTTGATTACAGTTGTAAAACATCTGTGTGACCTGGTGGAAAGCATGCAATCTAAGATCGATCAGCTGACCATTGTAATTAACAACATGAGGGCACACTTTGGCGAAGGCTTATGTGGCTCTACACTAACTAAATCTTCGGGGCCAACTCTCCCAAGTGCAACTAGTTGCACAGGGAATATCTGTTCATCACTGCCCCCTTCGGGTGCCCCCCCCATTTACTAGCCCCTCGTTTAGCGAGGTGGTTAGGGCAGGGAGGGGGTAACCCAAGTTAAACCTAAATTCCAAAGTCGTGCTACAGTCCCCGCAATTCCACCAAGCAGTACACTAAAGAAACCGGGGAGCAAGTGTACCCCTAGAGAAAGACAGGCTGAACTGAAGGTTGTTGGTAACCGACAGGGAACAGGACCTGCTTTAACGAGCACTAATGTTCCATCACACAACTCCTACCCAAGTAAACTCCCACCAGTGTACTTGATCAATATACCTAAGTTGCCTATTGGAAGGGACAACGAAACACCTGAAGCCCTGACCAATAAAGCAATACACTGGATTAGGTATGTAAGAGGATGTAGGTCAGTCATTAGGGAGGATATTCTCCGTGCAGTAAGGCTCTCTTTTCAAGGAGATGCATATGATTGTATCAAATTAATTTTTAAAAACCCTACGATAGCTGGAGAGTTATTAAATTTAGAATTTAGATCTTGTTCTCTGGATTATTCTAGGATTCAGATGAGATCAGCTCCTCCCCCAAACTGGGTAATTGATAGTAGAAACCACGATAAAGGCACCCACATGGCAAGTTCAAGCCTAGATTGTAATGACTGACTAAAGTTGCAAGTACCTATATATAGCACACGGCGAGCAAAATAATGATGAAACTATTGGGCAGGATTCAATTAATGTCTTGGACGACTCCCTTAAAATACCTCCCACACTGGCGTGCATTTCACTGATGCCTATTATCCCATTCACTATCGCAGAGGAAGCTCATATTGACAGCACTGTGCCTACTATTGACAAATCCGGATCGGTTCTCTCATGGAACATAGCTGGTTTGAAATCCAAAATTGAATCACCGGAGTGGGCAACTTTTATCAGTCAGTATGAAATATGCTTATTTCAGGAAACCTGGTTATTAGATCCACTGCATTTTCCTGGCTACTTGAATTATAGTATCCCAGCAGAGAAGGGTGGGAGAGGCCGCCCATCTGGAGGTCTGACGATATGGGTCAGACAGGATCTTGCTATAAAAATCAAAGCCATATCTACTAATCATATGGATTTACAGGTTCTAAGACTTGAGTTCCTTAATGAAGAGCCGATCCATATTTTTAATGTATATGCTCGCAGCACTGGCGGGAAGATATCTGTCGTTATGGCACTTTTGGAAGATATCCTGGAATCTCACTCTGCCCATTCCAACGTAATTGTAGGGAAAGATTTTAGTGTAACCTTTGAACCTCTTTTAAATGGTAACTGGAACATATCGGACGACGAAGACAGGAAGTGGGGGGTACCGAAACTCGATCTCGAACCAATCAAAAGATGTGCAGAAGTAGTAATCCAAATTAACTCTATTTGTCTTAACAAAGGTTTAAGATCAACAAATGGCAGGACTGTGGGTGATAAGGCCGGGGAAAACACTTTTAAGAACGGC
Organism: Lissotriton vulgaris; assembly: GCF_964263255.1. Lineage (NCBI taxonomy): Eukaryota > Metazoa > Chordata > Amphibia > Caudata > Salamandridae > Lissotriton > Lissotriton vulgaris. The sequence continues at coordinate 1,207,818,541 of NC_141691.1, forward strand.
CCCCATGAGAGTAGAATTGACTATATTTTGGTCAGTCTGGGTCTATGGAGATATCTCCAAGATATGCTTGTTATTGAAAGGGCAGAGAGCGATCACAACCCCTTGTGTATGAGACTCGCCTATTGAAAATCTCCAGACCATCTCGGGTGGAGTTGGGTGATAATTCTTCTTCCATTGATACTGTCGTATCAAATGATATGCGCCACGTCCGATGCTCCAAAGTTTTAACAAATCAAGAGAGTGTTGACTCTATATCTAGCAAGCATGTTCAAGCAACATGTGACTTAGAGGCATTACTTAAAGAGGATAAACTGCCCCTATCAATAAAAGAGGCAACTAAGATTCACGAGGCCTTTTTTGGTGATTAAAAAAGTTATTTTGTTAGGCCCTGCAAGCTAAATGGTTCCCGTACACCTAAGCCACCAAGATGGTACTCTGGGGATTGTAGGCAGGCCCGTTTGGATCTGGGCAGAGCAATCAAAACTGGGTCAAGCCAGAACATCCGACTGGCCAGGGCAACGTACAAAAATGCCGTCTCAAAAGCTAAACCCAAATATGACGAGCAAAGGTGGAACGATCTAAAGGAGGCAGGAACCCATAAAGACTTGCGATGGTTCTGGAACATCTATAAGTGGGGTGTGGATGCCAACCCAGACAAGCCGCAGAACTGGGTTCCCCAGGACAAATGGGTATCATACTTTAAGCCACAATATGCGAAGGGTGACGCCATGAATTTATTTATGGAGGTACCTTTCACACCCTTCATGGAAGATGCATTTACATTGAAGGATGTGGAATGTGCCTTAGACCTGGTGGTCCCTGGTAGAGAACAAGGTATTGATGGCATTCCTGCGGATCTATTCTTGCAGGATAGAGATTCTTGGGGTCCCTACACAGTTCTTTTGTCAAATATGGTCGCTAAGGTTGCTCCTATACCGCATTCATGGAATGGGGCTGAAATCATACCTGTTTTTAAAAAAGGGGACAAATCTTTGCCCGGTAACTACCGTCCAATCAGCCTGATTGACACTTCCCAAAAAATCTTTGGCAGGCTGAGGATTAACAAAATACTGGTATGGGAACGGGATCATAACATCTTGTCCAACTTACAGGCAGGATTCAGAACCTCGATTAGCACAGTCGATCAGGTATTGCATTTTGCTATGCTGTACTGGAAGACTGTGATAATTGGACGTGGCAGCTTATACAATGCGTTTATAGATTTAAGAGCTGCATTTGACTTGGTCCCTCTCTCTATCCTGTGGAAAGTTCTTAAAGATATGGGCTTCCCTGGGCCTCTCCTCTCATTAGTAAAAAAACTTCATGAGCAAAATTATGCTCAGATTAGGTGGGGAAGCCCCGGTAATGTTACTACCCAGTTTCCTGTTGAAACTGGAGTACGACAGGGCTGTGTCCTGACCCCAACTTTATTATCCTTATATATTAATGATGTGGCTAGAATGTTAATTGATTCTAATGTTGATGCCCCTATCCTTGCAGGAGCAAAAGTTCCGATTTTAATGTAGCAAAAACCCCTAGCGGGTTGCAGAAGGCGCTGGTGCTTTTTGACAAATTCTGCTCCGCTAGAGGTTTAGAAGTTAATGTACTTAAATCTTATTTTTTTTTTTAATGCTCCAAAAGCTTTTAAGGGTACCGTCACTATGAATAACCGTCCCCTGGAGAGGGTTCAGGCTTTTAGTTATCTGGGTGTGTGTATCCTGGACGATTTAAGTTGGAAGCAGCAGACCGAGCTGGCTACATTGAAACATCAGCAGCTCACAGGAGCCCTGAGCCTGGAACACTCTAGGTGGCATATTAGCAATGAACCTCGTTAGATGTCTTGCTTATATAACCTGGGATACTATAGGAATTCTATAACGCACATTAGCAAGCCCATTATCGCCGTTTTATCGGTAGTTTCCTGCCGATAAAACGGTGATATTTTTAACGAGGTTGCTTGCTAATATGCCCCTTAGTCCCTTACTAAACCGATTGCCCCTGTACTAACGGTTTATAAGGGTAAAGTGGTTAGTTCCGCCCTGTGTGTAGTGGAAATTTGGGGCTATGAGAACCTCAGGGGGATGTCAGTCTCAGAAAATTCTTTTTAAAAGAACTTAATAAAACTACCGCAGAGCACCCCTTTGAATCCCCTTGTTTGTGATCTTGGGTTGTCTCCTATAGCTCTTATTGCATCTTTACGCCCAATTCTATACTGGAGGCGGATTTGCACTACACCGGAATTGGCAACCTATACCAGGGGATGGCTGGATATAATCAACAATGGCCATTCCCATAAAATTGAGTGGCTGGTGCACATCCGGGGTGTTCTGTGTGAACTAGGCCTAAGGGAATTGTGGGAGGATCCAGCAAATGCCAGGTCCCCCCCCCAAAAAAGGCTCTCAAGGATCTGTATTGGAAGTCTGTGGCCCTTAAACTCTTTAGGAATACTGATCCCTGTTCTTTGAGTGGTATGTTCATGGCCATCAAAGAGGGTCCAAACCTGGAAGCTTTCTGGGATGTCATCACAAAACCCCTGGACCGTTACCTATACTTCAATTGAGTATTGGGAGTCGGCCTGTAAGGGCGTTTACTAACGGATGGTCTGGGGGGATTAAAGCTTCTTGCCCAGGTTGCCCGGCCCCCTCGGAATCTATCGGTCACCTATTGTTTGAATGCTCAGCGTATGCGGCCCCACGACGGTTCTGGCTCCGTCCAATGTGTAGGGCATTGGGCACTAGCAGTGGATTGGCTGCAGTTAGAATAATTTGTACTTGTACAAACATGACTGTGTACGTAGCTGTGGCAAAATTTCTGGGGTGGGCATGGACCATCAGAAGTAAACTGTTACCAGATTAATTTTATATCATTGTTGTCAAAAGTTCCCTGTTTAAACAATGTGCAATAGTACCTTTTAAGAGTATATTTGTAATGCTTTCTTAATTATTTTTATCCAATTTTAAGAATATTTATTCACTTTGTATATATTTTATACACATTTAAATGAACTGTATGCTTTTATGACAATCATCGAATAAAGCTTGCTTGACTTGACTTGACTTGTATAGGTGAGTGAGTACGTGTTAGTATCTGTATGAGTGAGTGTGTGTGTATCTGTATGGCTGAGTAAGTGGCAGTGTGATTGACTATATGTGTGTGTGACTAGGTGTGTGAGCAGCTCTATGGATGACTGACTGTGTGATGGCTGTAAGGGTGTATGAGTGGATATGTCAGTGGCTGTATTAGTTATGGGTGGCTGTATGGGTGAGTGAGTCGATGTGTGTGTAGATCTATGAATCAGTGAGTAGGTGTGCAAGTACTGATTTGGGTCTGTGAATGGATGTATGGGAGTGGGTGTATGAAAGGTTCTATGGGGGTGTGAGTTGGTGCATCAATGATTCTGTGGATGATATCATCAGTGATGTCATCAGAGATGTCACTGACCATGTCATGAGTGATGTAATATGTGAGGTCATAGGCAGTGCATTGCAAGGGGCGCAAGTTATAGTTGCCTCAGCTAACTATAACACCTGAATTTCACTCCTTTTGTACAAGTGTAATCTGAGCCTAACTATAACGTCCCTGTAACCTTTGGTTTTTCAGTGAATATCTAAGGTTTTTGAAATGCTAATCCCAAACTATAATGTCCCTGTAACCTTTCGTTTTTTCTGTCTGTTTGTATATATATATATATATATATATATATATATATATATATATATATATATATATATATAACAATCAGTATCGGGGAATAGGAATAACGCCCGGTGCTAGTAGTCTCAGTTACTGGTCCCCATCAGTATCTTATTTTTCAAAAAATAAGTTGTCATTTACAAAACACAAAAAGTGACTTTTTCTTCAATATTTCTTTGATATTCCTTTAGATATTTTCTCAACACAGCACGCAGCCACCAAAGTTGTGAAGTGACCCTTATCAAGGGGTAGCAAACACTGAATGAACACGGAGGAATATGATCAATGAAAAGGAGTTGATAGCAACAAGAGAAAGAGACAAATTAAAAGTATAAAGATTTAAACAAACAAGGTTAATTTACTTTAAAGCACCACTTAAGAAATTAACAAGGAAGAAACACCAATTAAACTATAATCAAGAGCCCCGAAGAAGCGCAATTGAGCGCGAAACACATGTTGGCTATTTTCGGCTATTCACAACTTTGAGGCTGCGTGCTGTGTTGAGAAAATATCTAAAGAAAGAATAAAGGAATATCGAATAAATATTCAAGAAAAAGTCACTCTGTGTGTTTTGTTTCTCAGTAAATGACTATATATTATTATTATTATTATTAAGGATTTGTAGAGCGCCTGGTGACCCGAAGGCATCCCCGCGCTGTGAACTGTAGGATGGCTCAGAAGGGTGAGGGTGGAGTTGGACTCACTAATTGGGGAATAGCAGCGTTTTAAGTTGTTTGCGGAAGGCCAAATAGGAGGGTTCCATTCGCAATCTGCGGGGGAGCTGGTTCCACCGAGTGGCAGCTTTAACAGAGAAGCGACGGCCTCCGGTACGTGATCTCCTAAACTTAGGGACGTTCGCCAGATGTTCGTTGTCCGACCTTAGGGATCTCAAAGCTTTATACGGGGTGACCATTTCTTTAAGAATGGCTGGGCCTTGTCCGTTCATGAGCTTATGGGCGATACACATAGCCTTGAACTCTATTCTCTCCCGCACTGGTAGCCAGTGGAGTGTTTTAAGGGCAGGTTTTGCAGAAGACCTAGAGGGGAGACCAAGCAGCAGTCGAGCGGCCGCGTTTTGAGTTCGTTGCAACTTTCCCAGGGTAGATTCCGGGGCTCCCAGGTATAGAGCGTTACTATAGTCCAGACGGGCCAAAACCAGTCCTTGGATCAGTAGCTTCCTGGAAAGGGGGGGAAGGAGGGGGAGAATCTTGCGGACCGACCGCATAAGCCCAAAACAGGTGCCGGCGGTTTTAATGGCCTGTGTTTTCAAGGTGAGGTCTGGTTCAAGCCAGACCCCTAGGCTCTTGAGTTCCTTCTTTGGGGTGGGAACCTCGCCCAGGGAGTCGGGCCAGACAGATGGTGGAATGGATGTCCATTTTTTTCCCATCAGCATGACCTCTGTCTTGGACCCATTTAGCTTGAGCGAGGATTCGCACATCCAGTGATGGATCTTCTGGAGGCAGTGCAGAAGGCTGTCTGGATGTTGGTCTAGGTGAGATAAAGATAAAGATATATATATATATATCCAACAAAACAGGTAGCACCAAACAGGCACGGGACCCCAGGAAAGCTGCATTTTTCATGTCCTTTAATAGTAAACTGCCTGCAAGCTGTACACTTTAGCAAAACTGTAGCAACCAAAGTCAAGGAGCAGCATAAACCATGTACGCCAGACGCGTTTCAGGGGTAAACCTTTCTTCAGTGGCGTTGCAGCATGACGACTGAAAGTGCTGTAGGAAGTGCACAATTATACTTTCCAACACCTGCCCTCGTGGGCGTTGCCAGCCTTGTGGTATTATGGGTGATGTAGCGCACTCCTTTTTAACTTTTTAACTCAGTGGTTGCGTTGCTTAACAGTCTCTAAAATAAGCCTTAATTACAATGCAGATAGTCAAGACTGAGCCTGGTCTGCTTTCTGGCGGTCTCACAGAGCTTTTGAACCAGTAACCCCCTTGCAAGGGCAACGATTCACCTTCGCTCGAAAACATTGCAGCACCGTGTGGTGCCGCTGCAGACCCGCAGCAGCGGTGGGCTTCTCCTTGTGGCCAGGTTCAGGCTGATAAACAATCCAGGAAACCCTATTTGAGGAAATGCCACTCAAAGGTAAGCTCATCTTTATTTGTTTGACAGCCTGCCAGCCGGAAAACGTCAAGGAGCAGCATAATCTATACACGCCAAACTGCTTGTTTGGCGTACATGGTGCATGGAAAACAGCGCTAAATACCCAAAGTAGTTTCCAAACTCCATCAGGAATAAGAAACTGGCACTGGAAGTCATGCAAAATGAAACCTGTTTAATGAGTCTGGTCATACTTGTTCACTGGAAGAAACAAATGTTACAGGGATGTTATAGTTAGACTCACTTGCACAAAGCCAGAGAATTTCAACTGTTATAGTTATCTGAGCTAACTAGAACTTATGCCCCCACAAAGCACTGCTTATGGATATGATCGGTGACATCACTGATTACATATATATTAACCTACTACAAAACAGTTTAGTATACTCGTTGTACTACTAATGAGTGATATTACCTTTAACATGTGTGATATGAGTCGATGTGTGACTGTGTGTGAGTCTATGCATGAGTGAATGTATGGGTGAATGAGTGGATTTCTGCCTAGGTCTGTAAGTGAGTGAGTGGGCATCTGAGTGGTTTTGTGGGTATGTGTATGGTTGTATGGGTATGTGAGTGTCTGTGTGAATGAACATAAGGGTGAGTAAGTAGATATGAGAGTCCTTGTATGGATGTGTGAATGTGTATGTAAGTCATTGTGTGGGTGTGTGAGTGTTTGCATGGGTGAGTGAGTGGCTGTGTTAATCTGTATTGGTGAGTGTGTGATTGTGTAGGTAAATAAGTGGGAATATGAATAACTATGGGTGAGTGTGTGGCTATGCATCTGGCTGTATGGGTGAGTGGCTGGTTGTCTGAGGGGCTATGTGGGTGAGTGAATGGTTGTTTGAGTGGCTGTATGAGTGAGTAAGTGGGTGTGTTAGTGTCTCTGGAAGAGTGAGTGGTTGTGTGAGTACATGTGTGGGTCTGTGAATGCTTATGTGAGTGGTTGTGTAGGAGTATGAGTGTGGTATGAGAGGATGTATGGTGGTGTAAGTGTGTGTGTGATTGGTTATATGGATGATGTCATTTGAGATGTCATTTGAGATGTCATCAATGATGTCACTGACCATGTCACGGGTGATGTAATATGTGAGGTCATAAGCAGTGCATTGCAGGGGCATAATTTATAGTTAGTTCAGGAAATTGTAACTGCTGAATTTTTCTGGTTTTGTACAAGCGAAATCTGAGCCTAACTATAACATCCCTGTAACCTTCGGTTTTTCAGTGAATATCTAAGGTTATTATTTCTATTTCCTAACTATAACGGCCCTGTAAACTTTGTTTTTATAAGTGAATTTCTCTGCTTTTCTAACTAGTAGTTGCCTTCAAGGAGTAGTGGAGAAAGGGGCCAGGGCAACCAAACAGCAATCCTGCTTTGTCAGACTTACTTGAGGTATCAGGAGGGCTTCTTGGACCCCAAGAACCCTCAGCATCCAATATGACTTTATCTCCAAACCAGTTGTGTGCCAGGAGGCGCATTTGCAGAGTGGTGGAGAAAGAGGGCAGGGCCTCTGACAAGCTCTCAGCAATCGTACTTTGAGGGACTTACTGGAGGTAACTTGAAGGGATCTTGGCACCCAAAGACCTCCGCATCCAAGGGGTCTTCACCCTCCAACCAGTAGTTGTGCACTAGGAGGTGCATTTGCAGAGTGGTGGAGAAAGGTGGCAGGGCCTCCAAAGACCTCTGCAGAATCCTGCTGTATGGGAGTTACTGGAGGTAACAGGATGGTTCTTGTCCCCCAAGGATCTTCAGCAGCCAAGGGGACTTCCTCCCCAACCAATAGTGCACCAGGAGGTGGGTTTACAGAGAGGTGGAGAAAGGGAGCATGGTCTCTGAAGACCTCTCAGCAATCCCACTGTGAGGGACTTACTGGAGGTAACAGGAGGGCTTGGTTGCCCATAAGGACCCTTAGCAGGGGACTTCACCCCCCAACAAAATGTGGGCCAGGAAGCCCTTTGCAGGGTGGGCCTCCATCGACTTTTCCCAGAAGCTTTAAAAAAAAGAATTACATGGGAAGGAGGGCCGCATTGCCCCCCTTCCTCAGGCCTAATTCAGTCCCGGGGACCCCAGGCCTTTCCAAAAAGTGGAGTGGGCCCTCTTCTAGGCCGATTTCCGCTCCTGGGACCCTATATCCTGGGGGGCAGCCGTTTTTTTGTTTTTCTTTTGGTTGTAATAGTGGAGAGGTGCTGTGGGGCCCCCCTCCCCATGCCGATTTCCCAAGGAGGACCCAATCCTCCAAGGCGCAGCCATGAAGGGATGCTCCGTAACACCTTCCCCAGGCCGAATTGTGCCCCGGGGACTCTATCTCCCAGGCCAGGCCTTCATTGTGGGTGCCCTGGTCCCAGCCAGGGCACCGTGTCACTTTAGTTGGGGGCCACGGGGAGCCTGAAGGCCCCCGCGGGCCCTGACGACTCCCACCTCCTACGGGAACTGGCATTTCTTTGGCAGACAGGGGGCTGCTGAAAGGCAGCTCCTTGTCTGTCAAACGGATGTTTCCATCTGTTTCCATGCTCAATGACAACTCAGCTTTCTGCAAGCTGGAGCTGTTTGACGGCTCTGGTTTGCAGAAAGCAGAGTATTTGCTTTTGCTTGTTGGGAGCTCTCAGCTCCCACCAAGCAAAGGCAAACAGCTACCTCCGGAGGGTAAGCTCGACAGGAGGTAGTGGGAGCCGGCCCTGGGAGGTGGTGGTCTCCAGGGCCATCTATGGCTCCTCCAGGAGACCCCCTTTGTTATTTGATTATAGCCACGGGTACCTGAAAGCCCCGAAGTATGGGGGTCCTCCCACCCCAGCCTACAATTTAATGATTGCCCCATGGAAGTGTAAAACCCGGGGCCTGCATGGGAGCAGTACTGACTCCCCCACATTATTTTACTTATGCCCCTGGTAGGTCATGGTCCCTGGGGTTGTCGGTGGGCCCACTGGGCCCATCTGCATACACAATAAGAAGTGCTCCGGGGAGGTGGTGGTCCCCAGGGCTTGCATAAGCCCTAGGAGGGGTGCCATGTGCACTCCTTACTATTTTTATGATATGCTCCTGTTACCAGGCCCCCTCTCTGGAACCCCTGAACAAACTTTATTTTTTATTTTATTTTTTTAAATATGTTTTTATTGCAGATTCATGAACAAAGCATCTAAGTAGGTCAACCTTCTCACTCTTGATCATCTTAAAGCACATTCTTGTCATGAAATTGCACACAGCCATTCAGCCCACATCCCGGAAGCTGGGCGGCGTACCTGATCGTTCCATTAAAGATGTCATGGAGGCCACCTCGTAGAGATGTCCGGTCAACAACACAATTTAGTACCTGCATTTTATAACACCCAAACTCCCCCCTCAAATTCACAGCCGAGTATAGCCAGCCACCCATGGTGAGTGACGCCAGTATTATCAGAGCCCACACTTTCCAACCACCTTCCAGAACCCTCCCGTGGTAGTGCTCTCCGGGGTCTATCGTGAGCCAATCTATGTGTGTAAAAGTGTCATGGCCCGAATGAGAGGCAGCAACTGGTTGGAGAAGCTTTTACCGCGGTCACTATTTCCTCGGGACCCAGGAGGGATGAATGGCTACCCGGGTGGGGTTCCTCTTTGGGTGCCGGCGGTTTTGTATTCCTCCGTTTGGGTGCCGCTGTGGTCCTTCTTACCTTCCCTGATCTCATTGCCTCAATTAAATGGAGATAGGATAAGCTGCCAAGGCTGATAGGAGCCTAAAGGTACTCCAAAATAGTCCAAAAGAGGGGGTTGCTATAGCCTTAAGTCTTGATAGCTATGCAATGGCTCTACTGTTGAGGGGTTGGAAGGGATTTAGTAGCCTTGGAGCTCTGGTGAGTCTGGTCAATGTGTTCAGTCTGAGGGTACTGCCAGTTCAGCCGGTACAGATCTCTCCGACCGGGTCCGCTATGATTAGTAGTACATCATTCCTTTCCTTTATGTTGCTTTATGTTCTCCGCTTCTGTTCTCCACTATCTTGAGTTTTGGTTGATCCGGTCTTCGGAGGCTGCCCAGCTAGATGATGGGTAGCTATTTGAGTGGCACTATGGCCCTTCGCCGGGCGTGCACAGGTGCTTTGTCTGCGCTTAAAGGTACCTTTAGGTGTTGCACCCCCCCGCCCTTTACTCCCCAACCAGCCCCTTCCGCCTAACCCTCGGCCGCCCGCCAAGCCGCACTCCTCAAAACTGGGCTCAAAAACTGAGCTCAGAGTCTGAACCATGGGTAGGGCCACACAGATGGGAAGTTGGTGTCTGTGACCGGGTCAGACCGACTCAGCTTGTTAATGTCCTGAGCTTGCTGGGCTCGCAGCTTGGCTGGCCGTCACTGGGCAGACTCGGGGGGGGGGGCGAGGGGAGCAGCCCCAGAGCTGAAAAGAGCGGCCAGATACCTCAAACGGCCGACGGCCGGGCTGGTAGGTGAGGTTGCGCAGGAAAACCGAGACAGGGCACTGCAGGGGAGGCTTGCTCGCCGGGCGGCCTTCTAGAGCAGCACAGGAGCGACACAAGAGGTACCTGGGTGGTTGTACAGGGTTGGGGATCTCTCAGCAGGCAGGCAGGCAGGTGGTGGTGGTTCTATGCAACGTGCGTGCGGTTCAGGGCAGAGGGGGGAGGGCTTGTATCACATTTGTTAACTGTTCTTACTGCCGGTTATCCTGCCCTGCCCTACCAAAGCCAACAGTGGCGGGGCGCCTCTCCGCACCCTCACTCCCTCCCACATGCAATTAGCCGACTTACCCGCACACCACCGCTCTGCCGGAGTCCCGACCCGATCCGGACCTCAATCGGCGGGAAGCCCGCGCGGCTTCCCAGCTCCCGGCCAGCGAACGCACAGCTCGCAGCAACCCAGCTGCACATCCTCCGCTCAGTCTCCGCCCTCCTCACACTCACCAAACCTGCCCATCAGCACGTTCGGGGAACAACCGCCCCTTCTGTTAGTGGGGCGCGGCCTCGGTACTACTGTTGCCAGAGTTTGCGAGTTGCAGGCAGGCAGTAAGTATCATTCAGAACCACATGAGACCTTGTGGAATAGAGTTAGGTCGTGGCAGACCCACTTGAGGGGTGAAAGGGCAGGACCCACCTGAGAGAGCACCAGTGTGAGAGAGACACTCCTTACTCAGAACAGAAGGATAGACCTAGTCTAAGACAGAGTTAGGTCTTGACCACTGGAGAGATGAGGAGACAGGACCCACATGATCCTGATGGTAGGAAATGCACTTATATAGCGAAACAGAGAGCCATGCCTGCTCTGGACATGATGGCAGAGGGGGGGAGTGGGAGGACAGGTGTAGAGAAAACAAAACCGGACAGGAAGAAGCCATCTGAAGGATTTTAGGGGAGAGGAGATAGGAAGAGAGACAGGAAGTTTGACAAGGAGATGAGGGCATAATACACTCCCATGCCCCTGCCATGGACAATCTTCCAAACAGAAATACAGTGAAGGGGCCGCCTGGGCTTTCTATGGTGATGTTGCACATTTGACATTATATGGGTGACGTCAGCAGCAGGACAAAAGTGAAAGAAAAGAAATGAGAATAAAAGAAAGTTGTATGGAAGGAGAGACAAGGTTTCAAGCAGAGGATGGAAGAGAATGGGAATGTGTGAAAATTGGACTTTAACACAGAAACACAGTATCAGCTCATGTACTAATAACATATTTAGAAATTGTTTAAATAGTCATAAAACACAGTGCAGAGTTTTTGCTTTGGTGATATCAAGCAAAGTATAAAAGATCTGAAAGCACAGCCAAGGCATGTCAGCAGGTGCCTGGCTGAACCTATAAAATGCTCTCCAGTCTGTGTTCACTATTCCAACCTCGTGTTATTGTTGTGTGACTTTCTTTAGCAGAGGAATTCCAAAGACAGCAGCGGGGAAAGGGTGGGCCTGAATTTTTGGAGTTAAGAATGTGTGTATGTGTGTGTGTGTGTGTGTGTGTGTGTGTGTGCGTGCGTGCATGCGTGTATGCTTGTGTGTGGGTCTGAGGATTAAAAAGCCAGGGAATGGTGGAGGAGGTGGGGCAGGGACAGCCTATTTACAAGTTCCATGAAGTTCTGGTTGCCGCTGAAACCAGGAAACAGACACGGGATTGTATTTCAAAGGCAGCCACGAAGAAGAAGCATGAAAAGGACACCAGATTGCAGCTTCAGGCAGTTCCAGGCAAAAGTGCGATGGGAATGCGCGACCCCCTTTCTAGGACTCCACGGTCCCCCTGGGGGTCGCGCCCCACAGATTGAAGACACCTGCTCTAGAGGTACTCAGAAAGAAATAATTCAGGGATACCTGTGTGAAATCATCTAGGCACTCTCTCCACTTTTTCATTATTTGAGAGGCAGCACATGGATTCATTTTGTGAAAGAGATCATGGCTTTCTTTGTTACACTTGGAGGGTGGCCTTTGAAATACATATTGTGCAGGACCAAATACAGGAAAGGAGAATAGGTTTTCAGAGCTTCCAGTGTGTGCAGAAAAATGGCAATTCCTTATTTGACTTTTCTGCCCGTTTCCTCCTCTTTGTCCCAACCTTCCCTCCAAATGTACCCCATTATTCTCGATCTTGGCCTTCTCCCACATTCTCTCCCTACACTGCGTCCTTCCCTGCCATTCTGCAAACATGCCTGCCACCTATCCTCCACCTCAGGCACTCTGTACCTTCCCCCACTGATCACTTTTCTCTTCTGCTAACCTTCTCTATCCATGTCCTTATCACGCCTCCTGTATTCTCTCTCCATCCCTGGTGTTGTCTTTCTTTGTCCTGATTGATCTCCCTGTTTTGTCCCACCTTCAGTCTTGCTCTCTGTTTCTCACTGTTTTCTTCCCCCCACACTTTCATTCATATAAATACTTGGGCGTAAAATATCTTTGCGGTTAATACAAGAAAAAAATGAAATACAAGGAGTAATGAAGAAAGATATTAGATGGAAACAAAGAAAGTAAGAATGGACTTGATTTAGGGGAGAGAGAAACTATTTAATAGCAAAGGACACGAAATGTGATCTAAAAACATTGGCAGCGTTCGTTGCTTGCTTGTGAGACACCAGATCTCACTAAAACATCTGCTCCCATTAGTTATGTATTTTTCAAGGTTTTACTGTAACTACTGGCAGTGTACGTGTCAAATAATTCCAGTTTGTTAGTGCCTCCAAATCAAATAAATGTGAAAGAGAAACATTGTTCTCTAAAGAAAATCCTATTACACGAACATGAAGTTCCAGGTGCCACGGAAACCAGGAAACAGCCACAGGATCGTATTTCAAAGGCAGCCACGAAGAAGCACGAAAAAGACACCAGCTGCTGGAAAAACACAGCAGCAGCAAGGACAACGAGGAAGATCAAGAAATGCAGCAGGAGTGCAAGGCAGCAGCAACAACAATAACATTTAAGCACTCCAGACGCTTCTCCAGAGCATATTCATGGCCCCATTTGTAGTATCGGGTTCCCAAGGCCTACATGCTCCGAAGATAACCCACTTACATTGAAAGAACTGTTGGCACGAAAACTGAAAAATTCAAAGAACAAGTTTATTAAGACCCCATGGGGTGGTGGTACATTCCTACAGCACCCTTCGGTAATGCAAGAAGTATCACACCGAACATCGGTGTGACCCGTTCTTTTATACAATTTGCAGGTAATAAAACGATAGGCGGTACAGAATTACAGAGCGTTATGTACATATATGGTCAATTTTGGAACACAGCCAGCTCATTGGAGGGGTTACAAGCCCGCTGGTCAGTTTGGCGGCACATTCCTGAGGGGTGACTGGTCAGTTGGGACTGCGCATGTACAGGCTTGACCGTTACTAAAAATAGCCTGTTGCTGGGCAAACTCGAGTGGTCAGTGGCACGGACAACGGACTAAAGGGCACGCTGGCCACGAGGCCGCTCATGATCTAAGATGGCCGCCGTAACAAACAAGATGGCATTTCCAAGTATGGCCAAGTTAAGCGGGAAAACGTGTAGCACAGCCAAGCGCTAACCCGGCCATTGTCAAATTACGACAGACGACCCTTTTAGCGTTTAGCTGAAGCTACCTCATAGTGAACATAATCAGGGTGTTCATCTTCAATATCAATTAGCATTATTTGAGCTACTTCTTTATGAAGCATCATTTTGTTGTGAGCAAGAGCTCGTCTTGATGGTATGCAAGCCGATAAGCACATGGAACATAAAGCTGGGCCACATTGTATACATAAACATACAAAAAACAATATCCCGACAATAATGCATAGAATCGTTAGCAGTTTCCAACCCCAAGTGGTAAGCATTGCCCAGAACCATCCTGAAAGAGTCCAAGTTCCATTGTCCGGGTGTATTTCGGCGGCTATCTTATGCAATTTCGAAATAGCATCATAAACAGATGGGGGGTTATCAGGCACATATACGCAGCAGCTACTTCCGATGATTCTACATGCCCCCCCACGGTCAGCTAGAACCACATCTAGAACCATTCTATTCTGGAGCGTAACAATCCTAGAAATCTGGAGTTCTTCAGTAATATTCCCTAGTGCAATAGCAGTATCATTGGCTACAGCCTCAACAACACGAGTCAATCGTATTTTCCGACTATTCAAAGCAGCCCCCACAAAGGAAAACAATCCCAAATTGAAGTCCACATATTGTTGCAAAGCAGTGTCAGTCTGGTCGATGTCGTCCAGAACAACGGCACGTTTAACACGATTCAACACGAAGTCGTGATAAAGTACATAGTCATTATGATACATTGGTGGGGCAATGAATACAGGGGGCAATACAAAAGATACGTAACAAGTGCCTAACCATCCCAACGGGAGCTGATGATAACCCTTCGTTCCACAAATAAAATAAGTATTGCGAGATGCTACAAACGATATACCATTTGGACTGTCAAACGTAAGTGTAGTGTTGCATTCACTTTTCCCAACCGGAATTGTACCTTTATTGCGTATACACAAATCAGCTTTAGTAGCAATAACATTAATAACATGTGAACTGGATACGTTGATGTTCCGTTGGTTGCTGTAAACACGTGGGGCAGACGCATTATCGGGGCGGTACTCCTCCCATTCAAATCGAGTACCCTCAGCTCGTGGATACCCATCCCGGTCATGGTAGCAAATTTTATTCAAACGGAAAAGCACCCCCCCTTTTGTTGGCCATCTCAAAGTGAAGAGAAGAGTGTACCAGGCATTGCAAGATCCATTATGTGAGAACGGGAGTGGAATGAGTGGAGTGCCCCCTTTCTTCTGGTGCCCAGGCAACATCCCACACACCCAACAATTAGACGTATTTGTCATGTTATGTGTATGATGCAGGATCTGAATAAAGCTATTGTTCAAATAAGTCTGTCAGTGCCGTTCTTCATGGTAAGGCAAGGTGAAGTGAAAATGTTCAGATGGAGCCGGGGTAGTCGGCAGCAAATGTTCACGTACAGGCACCACAAGTTCAACTACCCAAGCTATCACTGCTATTACCACAATTGTCAAGACGAAATGGATGGCACCAAGTATTCTTTTGTCTCGTGATGCAGAAGTCGCCATAGTTCAATGAGTTCTCAAAATCTTAAATAGTTCGAAAAGTTCACAAAGTCTCAAATGTACATATGTGTGTATTTACACCTAAAAAGGAAAAATACGGTGCTGAGCTCCGAGGTAGCCGTTGTTTTCTTCTCCGGGGTCAAGACGGGTGTCGCTACTCTTGGCAGAACTGATCCCCCCCCCTTGAGATTCCCGGCTTCCGTTTCACAAACCCCAGAGCGGTAACCAACCAGTCTCGAAAACCAAAAAAAATCTTCTTATCGTGGCCGCAGATTATAGCGCTCTCGTCCAGAAACAGTGTGGTCCGGGAAGGCTCCCTCAACTTCGGCCGATGTCACAGCTGGGCTCTTTTCTTTCTCCAAAATCTCCTTGTAGTCGGTCAACGCAGCAGGAATCACTAGATCAGGAGAAACACGACTGCAGTGGGTTGAGTGCACCCACCGCTTTCTGTTGGTCACTCGTACAGCTGTTCGAGTTGCCAGGAGGACCTGCTCGGGGCCACGCCACCTCGGTTCCAAGCTGTTCGCCCTCTCAAACGACTTTATCATGACAAAGTCGCCAGGGTGAAGATTGTGGCCCTCTCCAGTAGAGTTATCAGGGAGCGCTTCTCGAACCTGATGATGAATAGAAAGCAAATCATTTGTTAATCGTGCCAAATAATCATTCATCATTATACAAGGCACATCATGTATCAATCGCGGCTTAGGCACTCCCCAAATATTCATAGGCCTTCCAAACACCACTTCATATGGTGTGAGGCCTGTTCGAGAGTGGGGCACTGATCTGAGAGAGAGCAATGCTAGCGGTAAGGCATCCGGCCACTTCAATGTCGTAGACGCCACAATCTTAGCCAGTTTTAGTTTCAACGTGGCATTATACCGCTCAACAAGACCTGCCGACTGAGGGTGGAACACAGCATGAAACTTCTGCTGAATCCCCAGGCCTTTCAGCACATACTCCACAATTTTCCCAACAAAATGAGGCCCATTATCGCTCCACAAAAATTTGCAAATTCCAAATCGAGGGAAGTACTCCTTAAGCAACACCTTTGCTGTTGTCAAAGCGGTATTGTCTTTCGTGGGGAAAGCCTCAACCCATTTGCTAAAAGCACATACCACCACTAAAACATACTTCAGGTTGTTGCAACGCTCAAGCTGGATATAATCCATTTGGAGTACCTCGAATGGTGCAGAGGGTGGAACGAACCCTCCTTTCGGAGTATGGGTCCCCTTTGCAGGATTGTGCTGCAAACATATCAGGCAGGTCTGCACTACTCTCTTAGCAGTATTGGCAATCTCGGGATGCTCCCAAACTCGTGTTAACAATCGAGTGATTGCAAGAGCCCCCACGTGCGCCAACCCATGTGTCATCTGGACCATCGCTTGCAAGTAAGCTGCAGGCAATTTCCATCTCTCCATTTCCTTACTTCTCCAACAACCTTCATCATCTAGCACCCCTTCTGCTGCCCATGCCGCAAGTTCTGATTCAGTAGCTGATTTCTGAATATCTAGTATCTCTGCTCTAGCATCATACCATCGCTCAGCCTGTGATTGTGTTACGTACATGGGGGAGTCAGTTCGGGACATAGCCGTTTGTCTCGCTATGCTATCCGCAAAAGCATTTCCTTGACCCACTTTATCGGTGATCTTTTTATGGGCACTACATTTGATTATCGCTACTTTCTTTGGACAAAGCAACGCATTTAGGAGATCACGCACTAGTTCTCCGTGCATAATGTGTACTCCATGAGAAGTCAAAAACCCACGTTCCCTCCAGAGTAGTCCGAAGTCATGGGCTACTCCGAAGGCATACCGGCTGTCTGTGTATATGTTCACACATAGGCCAGCACTCAATTCGCAGGCTCTTGTCAAGGCTATCAGCTCTGCTGCTTGAGCCGATTTCTGTGGTATTCTAGCTGTTTCTACCACTGTCTTAAGTGTCGTGATCGCATAGGCTGCGGAAGTCGTACCATCTGGCAGCCTCACACACGATCCATCAACCCACAGTTCCCCATCCACATCTGGAAGTGGCATATCCTGTAAGTCAGCACGACCCTTTGTCTGTTCCTCAGTCAGGAAAACACAGTCATGATGTTTTTCTTCCTGACCCTCCTCCACCGGATAGGGCAATAAAGTGGCAGGGTTCAGGGTAGCACATCTTTTCAGTGTGATATGTGGCGCCAGAAGTGTGAGCTCATATCCTGTCAAACGTGCGCTCGTAAGATATTGGGTCTTTGTTTGATTTAACAGGGCATCTACTGCATGGGGAACTAACACCAACAGTTTGTGCGATAGCACTATTCCCTCACTCTGTCGTATAGCTACCGCTGTTGCCGCAACTGCTCGAAAACACCCAGGTAACCCTCGTGCTACAGGGTCAAGAACCGCCGAGAAGTATGCACATGGCCTTTGTTTGTCCCCGTGTGCTTGCACTAACACTGATAACGCGCACCCATCTTTCTCGTGCACGTACAACGTGAAAATCTTTGTATAATCTGGTGTACCTAACACGGGTGCAGAACAAAGGGCTTGTCTCAATTGTTCAAAGGCATTTTGACATTCATCTGTCCATTCAAGGGGCATTGGTGTAGTTTTGGACAGTAACGCTAACAAAGGTTTTATAATGTGCGAAAACCCCATGATCCACGGTCTACAAAAAGACGTTAAACCTATGAAGGCACGTACATCTCTCTGCGTGCGGGGGACTGGTGTGTCTAAAATCGCCTGAATTCGATCTGATGTTAATGCACGCCCCTCCTTAGACAAAAGATGACCGAGGTAGGTCACCTTGGGTCTACAGTATTGAAGCTTTTTCTTAGAAACCTTGTGATTGTTCTGTGCCAGAAAAGAAAGCAAAGCAATCGTACTCTCCTCACATTGTGCATAAGAGTCTGCAGCAAGCAGAAGGTCATCCACGTACTGGATAAGGACAACCCCAGACTGCAACTCAAAGGAATCAAGCTGTCTTTTCAGAGCCTGACTGTAAATACTAGGGCTCTCAGTGTAACCTTGAGGAACACGACAAAATCTATACGATTTATTATTTAACGTAAAGCCAAACAAATATCTGCTATCAGGATGGACAGGGATAGAAAAGAACGCATTTTTCAAATCAATAACACTAAAAGTCGTTGCCGTTGGTGGCACCAGTGTAAGCAAAGTCGTGATGTCGGACACCACCGGGTATTGGGGAATGACAATTTTGTTAATTTCTCTCAAATCAATAATAAACCGATAGACTTTGTCGTCAGTATCTCTCTTAAGGATCGGAAGAATAGGGCTGTTGCAAACATTGTAAGGAACCTCCTCCACCACTCCTGCAGTTATCAAATCTTGGACAATGTGTGTCAGGGCAATTTCACCTTCCCTGGGAATCTTATACTGTGGCACACGTGGCAGAGAGGCTCCTTCCTTTACAGTAATTCGAATAGGCGGAATACGCATCTCTCCCACATCCGTGTCTGAGGTCACCCATAACGTGTGCGGGAGAGATGCCAAAGCTGGAATGTCTAGTATAGTGCAAAACCTATCTAATTCGGGATAATTGTCATTCAGGATAACCCGCACTCCCTCGGGAGCGCAGCGTATAGTCGCTCGGAAGTATTTAAGCAGGTCAATGCCCAAGATGTTATCTGGTGTATGGGGAGATAGCAAAAATTGACCAAAACTGAAAAATTTATCGAGGCAAAGTGCAAGAGGCTTCGATAATGGGCTGGGAGTGGGTGTGCCATCAAACCCAATACATGTAATCATATCGCCAGACAGGGGAGCCCTCGGAACCAAGTTTTTAGACAAAGCGCTACGAGTAGCCCCTGTGTCGACTAGAAACTGATCAGTAGAACCCAAGATGCCCGCTGATACGTATGGACCACTCTGATCTACTGGCACTTCAACTGATTCCTTACCCCGTCCTACGCAATCCTATGCATGTACATAATCCTGATGCTCCACATTCTCGCCTTCCGATATCTGGTACTGATTCCGTCTATCAAAGGTGTTACGCTCATCCTGGCCACGGCCCCTCTCCTCAAACCTGCCACGATCACCTCCACTACCTCTCGCCCCCGAATAACTTCCCCTCGACCGTCCCCCTCCACGACCACGCTGACTACGTTGCTCACGAAGTACCGGGCAATCATCAGCCCAATGCCCAAACTCCTTACAATAGGCACATTGATCCTCCGCTATATCAGTACGCCCATACGACGCATTACCCCCTCCTCGTCTGCCTCTATCATACCCTCTAGATTGCGTTCCCCGAACCTGCGCCAACATCACCTTTGTTTTCAATTCCTTCGCTTTCTTATCAACACTTTCCTTAGCCTCCAATTCCTGTCGCTCATAATACTGAGCCATAGTTAGCAAAGAAGCAGGGGTCGCCGTGGCCCAGGAACTTTCACTCGATTTCAATCGTTTTGCAATCTCCGGTAGGAGATTAGCCACATACTTATCTACAAACAAATGCCTACCCGTATCGTCTGTTAACAACTGACCACTGTAATCATGAAACGCCTCTTCGAAGCGTGTAAAGAAATCTGAGACCGTTTCATCTGGCTTTTGTTTGCACGAAGCTAACATGGTCCAATCGATTTTTTTAGATGGGACGAGCGTTTTTAATTTAATCAAAATAGCCGCCGGGAGGTCTAAAATCAACTGACATGGCTTACATGCCGGTTCCCTATCTAAATCAGCTGCATTTATTTCTTTCCATGTTCCTCCAAGTATTGTTTCATCATTATTTTTACGAATTAGTCTCCACATATCAGGCGGAAGAATTAACCCAAAAAACAAATCTATATCAACCAAAGTCATAACACAAGACGAAATAGCCCCTTCAACCCCTTCATAAAATGCGGCCGGATTTTTACGAAGGTCAGGCAAAGAATTTTTCAACGCCATAACATCCGCTCTATTCCAAGGCGTATACACCCAATTATATATAAAATATCCCTTCGCATCCTTTGACATTTTATCATCATCTGTACCCTCCCCTTTAGGCGGAACATACAAAGGTGCGGCTTCACGCATAGGCACAACATGCACGTTAGAATTCTTATCTGAACCCCGGAGAGAACACTCCTTAGATTGCCCAGTAGACTCCGGCCCGGACTCCTTATTCTTTTTCCGCTCGTCCCGCAATCTGGACGTCTCATCCCGCAGCTGGATCAGTTGCTTGTAAAAGGCATCAACATCTGAAAGATCAAATACACCTTTTTCCAAATTCTCACGATGAACTGACACAGCCTTAGATTCTAACGTATCCGAAAATTCACGGTACGTAGTAACAACTTCATCTGCCAAAGTAGCCAAAAAATACAGTAATTCTTGTTCTGTCCATTGACCCCTTTCAGTAACAACCTCGGCCTGAGTAACAAAATTCGTATTCACTTTACGAGCCCAACTACGCAAATTCGCGGATTTCTCCGCAGAAAACCTGACACCAGACGTATCCCTTTTTCCTGGCTTATCCTGTCCTTCGTCATCAGAGTCTGCAGTTGGAGCCGTAGGCGAGACGTACGGAGGCGGTGATCGATCTAGCAATGAAAAATCATCAATCTCATTATTAAGGACAGGATAAAGTGGTCGGCGAATAGGAAATTCACCAGTCGTTTGCAATTTACGTTCCCGTTCCTCCCTCTCTTTCTTCTCCTGAGCCTCCTTTTCCTCAAGCTGTAAAGCCTTATCACGAGCAGCCTTGCGCTGCTCTTTGTCCGCCAAGGCAACCTCACGTTTCATTCGCTCACGCACCGCTTTCTCCCACATTCGCACACAATCAAACATATTTTGTCTAGACCTTCGTTGAAACAAACATTGCTCCACAAACTGAACCTTACGTAAATCGAACGACCCATGTAGTGGCCATTGCAATTCAGGATCTGATTTAGTGTATTTATGCCATAGTTTACTGTACATTATAGGGGGAAGGCCGAATTTAATGTACATCTCACGGTTTGGTGTACCTTCTGGGGGAGCCGGCTGTGATTCCGCTAACCTAATTGTGGTACCATTCCCAAAACAGCACATCCCTCGGAGTGTGCTTAAAACAGGCATGTTCAAAAAGTATCACGAAAGCGTGATACCGTATAAACTGGCACTTACAGTACTTCACACAAAACGTGCCGCTCAGAGGAAAGAAAAAACTAAATTAGAGAAACATCTCTACATGCCTGCCTATGTGAAGTGCACTACACATATAGATTCAAAGTTCACAAATTCACAAATGTTAGCTAACTCAAATCAAAGTCATAAGTCATAGAACTTCGGCGAGCGTCCGGAGACTACCTCACCGATCACAAAATCATAGAACTTCAGTAAGCGTCCGCAGACTACCTTACCGATCACAAATCTTACCCAAAGTCTCAAAGGTCCAGATTCCAACTGCCAAGGTCTTTTAATCGAATCAGCCAAACGGCACTTTATCCAGCAACGCAGACGATCAAGAACTCAGTCGGAGACCGGCGCCACCTGGAAGGTCAGATCAGAAGGAAAGGAAGAAACACCGCGGGTGCCAAGACTCGGGTCACTCGGTGGCAGCGTACGCGTCCATGGCGAGTTTCCAAACCATCGTCACGACCTCTCCTTCGGGCATCCGAGTCGCCGATGAGTCCCTTCGTGGTCGCCAATTTGTAGTATCGGGTTCCCAAGGCCTACATGCTCCGAAGATAACCCACTTACATTAAAAGAACTGTTGGCACGGAAACTGAAAAATTCAAAGAACAAGTTTATTAAGACCCCATGGGGTGGTGGTACATTCCTACAGCACCCTTCGGTAATGCAAGAAGTATCACACCGAACATCGGTGTGACCCGTTCTTTTATACAATTTGCAGGTAATAAAACGATAGGCGGTACAGAATTACAGAGCGTTATGTACATATATGGTCATTTTTGGAACACAGCCAGGTCATTGGAGGGGTTACAACCCCGCTGGTCAGTTTGGCGGCACATTCCTGAGGGGTGACTGGGCAGTTGGGACTGCGCATGTACAGGCTTGACCGTTACTAAAAATAGCCTGTTGCTGGGCAAACTCGAGTGGTCAGTGGCACGGACAACGGACTAAAGGGCACGCTGGCCACGAGGCCGCTCATGATCTAAGATGGCCGCCGTAACAAACAAGATGGCGTTTCCAAGTATGGCCAAGTTAAGCGGGAAAACGTGTAGCACAGCTAAGCGCTAACCCGGCCATTGTCAAATTACGACACAGTTCCCGGCATTTCCTGATGTTAAATCTGCAAATTCTCTGATTGGAGGACAATCACCGATGACGCTGTATGCTTTCACGATGTCCTCCAATCAGAGAGCGCCTGAAGATGCCACTATTCGGGATTGCAGTTCTAGGCAAAAGTACGATGGGATTGCGGGACCCCCTTTCTAGGACTCCACCGCCCCCCTGGGGGTCGCGCCCCACAGATTGAAGACCTCTGCTCTAAAGGAACTATTTGAATAGCATCCTTTTGTAGAAGTGCTAGAACTTCTTGTTGAAGCAGTCATATGTTCTGTGGACATTGGACGCTGCCTGGGTGGTATGTTTGGGGGGGTTGCTGTGAGTTCTAGGCAGAAGGCATGTTGGATAATCTGTCTTACCCACCTGTCTGTTGTGATGGAATTCCAGACAGGTAGGAACTGTGATAATCTGCCCCCCACAGGAGTGGAATGCGGTAGGGGAAGCAGAGGAAAGTCACTGTTTGGGAGTGGAAGAGGAGCGGTTGTTGTTATTACCTCTACCTCTTCCCTTGTTATAATTGCCTCTGTATCCTCCTCTAAAGTTGCCTTTGTTAGAGGAGGTCTGTGTGTGCGTTTTAAAAGATGATGTTGTATCTGAGCTGGTTTGCTTAGAGCCTCCTCTATAAAAGGAGCGGCGAAAAGAACTTCTAGTCTGTGTGGATTGTAATGCACCCATAGATTTAGCTGTGTCCGTGTCTTTTTTCATCTTTTCTAGGGTGTTGTCTATTTCCGGTCCAAACAATTGGTTTAGATTGAAGGGCTGGTTCAAGATGATAGTCTGTACCTCTGGTTTAAAACCTGAAATGCATAACCACGCATGTCGTCTGAGTATAACACTAGTATTGACTGCTCTGGATGCTGTATCAGCTACATCTAGTGCACATATAATTGAGGCATTGGATATTAATTTGCCTTCTTGTATGAGCTCTGCTGCCTGATCTTTGTATTGATCTGGGAGGTGCTCCATTAGTTTTCCTAATTGATCGTAGTGAGCCCTGTCATAACGTGAGAGTAGGGCTTGTGTATTTGCTATGCGCCATATGTTTGTTGTCTGCGCAGCAATCTGTTTCCCTGACGCATCAATAACTTTAGATTCTTTGTCAGGCAGGAGCGTGTCACCAGAAGTCTGGGAATTGGCTCTTTTCCGTGCATTAGACACTACTAAAGAGTCTAGTGGCAGATGTCCCTTAATATAGACTGGATCAGCTGGTGCTGGTCTATACTTCTTTTCTATTCTTGGATTAATACCCTACATCGTACCGGGTCTTTAAATATTTCTGCAGCATGTTTAATGACTCCTTTGATCATGAGTAGTATTTGCGTAGACTGCTCAAATGTATCCAGTAAAAAATCCTCATCAATGGCATCAGAGTGTATTGAAACCCCGTGGTAAAGGGCAGCTCTATTTGATAGATGATTAAACCCAATACTATCTTCTGGAGGGGAAGGTTTTGTTGGGTAGTACTGAGGATCATGAATGTCTGGCACATTGTGTGGTGGGAAACCATATATATCATCATCTTTAGGATATTCTGGATTGACATCTTCATCTAAAGGGTATGCATGTGGCTATGGTACGTCATTCCCCCCACCTAGAACATACTCTTCGTCAGTGTGGTGTGATGCTGCAGGAGATTGAACAGGAGAAGCTGTAGGTTCAATGTAAGGAGGGATAGGAGAGGAAGAAGGTAAAAGAGAGGAAGGGTGCATTGGAGAAGTTGCACAGTCCATTATTTTGTCAGGAACCACAGGTATAAGTGGTGTGTCTGCTGGTCTCTTCTTGTAAGGAATTGCTTCCACATGCCCAGTTTTTGGACTGATATGGACCTTTCTTTGTTTAGGAACTGGTCTAAACAGTTCTTGCTCCTCTACAATCTTCTCCGGCATCGATTTTTTCGGTGCCGATAGGGGTTGTTTCGTGTTTTTTGCTGTAGGAGGCGTTACCGAGTCCTGTGGCAAATTTTCCGGTGCCGAAGGTGGTTTCGGCTTGGTAGGCTTGTTAGAGGGTTTAGGTGTCTCTGTATCAGGCCTTGGAGTCTTTGGTACCGAAGTTGGAGATTTTGGAGTGGAGACAGGTCTTGTTGGCCCTGCGGCGCCGGACTCTGGCTATCCATCTTTATTCTTGGAACCGGAAGGTTTCGAAGTTTTCGGATCCGGTACGGTCTTTGGCTTCGGCACCGATGCATCTTTTGGGTTGGGTGCCGAAGGATCTTTGTCTTTGGGCACCGAAGGGCGTTTTGGCTTGGGTGTCGAAGAGTCCTTGGGTGTCGAAGGATGTTTCGGTGCCAATGGAGGAAGTGGAGTTGGCACATGTGGTTTCGTCGGTGCCGAGGTACCGAAGGCGTGTGTTTTTCCTCGGAGCCGAGCCCGAAGGCGGGGCGTCTGAGGGGATATTTCGGTCTCGACTGGGTCCCATGGGCGGAGTGCTGACCGTTGCCTTTGGCTTGGGTAGTGTATGTTGTATAGGGGCAAGAGTACTCACGGGCTGCCGAGATGGAATCGAGTCGTCTGAGTCCTCTGCCCCCAAAATGATCTGAAGATCAGGCGAGTCTTCCTCGACGACGAGTGGAGCCTCGTCCTCGGAGATGTCTTCGAGTGGAGTATGGCAGAAAAATAAAGAAAGGGCTTTCGGCACCTCCATACTATTGTGTCAAAACTCAGAGTGTACACCCATCTTTCTCCGAAAAATCATGTACATTCTGTTGCATAATAAGGCATTTCCTTTGCCAGGGCATGATAGGAGCTCTAGGAAGGCTTTAGTATATTCATTGCCCCATGGAATTGGCTCAGACACATTTCTCTGTGTCATCCTCATCAGAGGTTTTGGGAACAAGGAAAATGTTGGCATCCACTGCCTGCAGTAGCCAACCATTTCCAAAAACATCTTGACTTCCTTTTATGTTTGTGATAGATTTATCTGTATGATCGTTTACACTCTCTCTGGGGACACCTTTCTAGCTCCTTTCACAACAATGTGTTACAGATACTGAACTTCTTTCTGACAGTACTGCAGTCTCCCTGGAGACCCTTTGTGTCCGGTTTCAGCTAGATGATTCAAGAGTGAAACTGTGCCATGTTAACCCACATTTTGTGTTTGACGCCACAAGGAAATCATCTATATACTGTATAATGGTGGATTTGCACGGCACTTACAGGGTCTCCAGATTTCTTTTCAGAATCTGGTTAAAGGTGGATGGACTCTATATACCTTGTGGGACACAACACCATGTTAATACCTTCTGCTGGAAGATAAAGGAAAAAAAGAAACCGGTGTTTTTCGTGCGATGGTACTGAGATGAAAGCCTGACATAAATCGATAACTGTAAACCGTTCTGCAGTACACAGGATTTGAAACAGTATAGTAGCTGGATACTGTACCACGGGACAACAAGGCACTACAATTTCATTCACCTTCCTCAAATCCTGCACAATCCTAAACATACCATTGGGCTTCTGTAAACCCATGCTTGGAGAATTACAGGGACTTCCAATCAACTCTCCTAGGATCCCTTTCTGTAGCAGGTCCTCTATCACTTGCTTTATTCCAGAACGCCACCATACCACTAACAATTGCAGGAATAAACAGCACTTGCCTTCACAGTGACTCGGACTCGTTCTTAACTTTTAACTAGTCCACTGTCTTTCCCAGAAAAATACCAAACTTCGGTACTCCCAGTTTCTTTCATGTCCTCTAGCAATTCATCAAGAGTAATCAATGGGAACATTCCGGTTTTCATCTGCTGTTTGATCATCTTGAAATCTACATCCTCATCCTCGGTCTGAAAAGCCACACCATCTCGTGTACAGTAAATGCACAGCAAAACTCTCCCTAACAGATTCATAGGGCTTGAATTGCAGACAACAAATAGTTTTTTTCCCTAAATGATCCTTTTTTTAGCTTGGACTTTTTTTGAAAAACTGGGTTGTCAACTTACTTGTTTATTAGTAACTCCCACAACGGTGACAGTATTCCTCGGCAGAGATAGGTCTGGGACCCTCACTGCTTTAACAGTAGATCGGGTAGCACCTGTATCAAAAGAAACGGTATGGGGTGGCCATAGACTTCTGCATCTACATAGGGGCACTCTAGTCTACGTCTAAGACTGCGCCAAATACACAATCTTCCTCCTCTCTCAGGCACGGTCATTGGGAATTATGAGTACCAGAACCATCATTTTCAAATATAGGGAACTGATGTAGTGCACTTGGATTAGGGTCTTGAAATTTTGCACAACATTCTGAAACAAATTTGTATTCATTTTTGGCATTTGATTTATATTGAA
The DNA here is from genome assembly GCF_964263255.1 of Lissotriton vulgaris. Classification (NCBI taxonomy): domain Eukaryota; kingdom Metazoa; phylum Chordata; class Amphibia; order Caudata; family Salamandridae; genus Lissotriton; species Lissotriton vulgaris. The sequence goes on from NC_141691.1 coordinate 1,207,845,350, forward strand.
TCTAGGATTCCCTATTTGTGCTTGTGCAATAGGCATCATTGGAGCCTGCCCTTGCATTGGCATCTGCCGAGTGGGCACACTTTGGGACTGCATACCTCATAGTTGTATATTTTCACTTGCATTGTCAGGATATCGTCATTCCCTTTTCCAATGTCCATTTCTATTACAGATGCGACAGGCAGTAGCCTTTTTCATAGCAGCAACTCTGATCCAAATCCTGTATCCACAAGAACACCTCTGCCCTGCGACACATTCATTCCTCCTTGTATTCACTGAAATCCAGGCTGTGGCCCTGCAACTCCTTGCATATTCTCTTGGTTTCCTACAAAAGAAGGGTTCTGAAAACCTTTCTGAACCAGCTTCGTTTGAACAAAAATGAACCTCTCCTCTATCCTTTTCTGCTTCGTGCCTAACTCATCGTTGCAGTACTCTGCATATCTCACGGTTTCTTCAGTGATTTATTATGCCAACAGATCACGCTTTGAGTTATGTACAAACAGATCTCTGGCTTCAACCCTAAAACAAACTGAGATACAAAACTCCCCATATACTTCTCCTCAGGATATTCACGTCCACTGTGCTGAAGAAACACTTGCAACAATCTCTCATTGTGCTTATGTACTGTCTCCTTTGGCTCCTGTGCAGTTCTCTTAATTTTGAGGCAATCCATATCATCAGAGGTACTCTGCCTTTTAAAAATCACTGCCTCATACTTCCCCTTCACCATAGGAGACGGCGCATTTGTCCCAGTCACTCTCGCTGGCTCCTCTCTGGCACCTGTACCGCAACCTTACTTCCAGCCCATAAATCAGCAGGCACCAAAATGTCAAAGAATGTATTCACATCTGTCCACAATACCTATGAAATTTTTATAAACCATTCAACTTGCGCATACCACTGCACTGACTGGTCTCTCAATTTCAGAAAGTTTTTCGTAATGCTGCCAAATCAGCTCGACTTCAAGGAACATGTAAAGAGGTTCTCCCTACAATTACTCTAAGAGCGTAAACTGTCACTTTTGCCTCACTACCGTCACCTTGCTTCAATCTTTTTCTTGTCATGTTTCTTAGCTCTTTTGGTTTCCAATGTTCAGTCTCACTCCACCTACGAATGCACTTGACCAATACTATAATTTGCAAACGCAGTCCAGTAACCCTCATATTCTCGAATGCGGAGTCATCCAATTGTAATCTATAGCTTCTGTGTAAATGCACATCTTTTGTAAGATCTTTTTCATACTTTTGAATTAGTTAATTTAATTTGTCATGAGCAAAGGCTGCCCTTCTCGTAAACATCCTTGCTCAAGTATATTAAGTCTTACCTTTGATATTGCTCTATGTGCTCAAATTACAAACAACCTCTTATTATTTCCTCCAGGTCCACTTTCAATTGAAAAACATTTATGGCCCTCTCTTTTTGAACCTCTGATCCCTCAGGCATCACTGCACTCTCTACCTTACTGGGCCCTGCTGTTTCTTAAAACCGGGCTGGTATATATCCCTCCTCAGTCACAACTATTCCTCCTGGTGGTACTGGAGCAGTGAATACTAGCATCCCTCCATTTATTAGTGCTTGCACTGTTACTGGTGGCTTCCAGACAACTATCCGTGATTTCTAGGAAGTTGGGATTAATCCCGAGGCAGGTAAACCTCCGGTAACTTACTGAGTCTCAGGTCATAAGTGGAGTAGCACTTGCTCCTACCCTGATAATAGATTAGACATTAACAACAGGTACTGGTGCCATACTAGTCACTGCAGCTGTAGTAGTCGCAGTTGGAACAGTAACTTGTAGTCGGGCTATTACTAGTGAAGTAATCATCATATTTGTAAGGGTTGTTCAAGTGGGGTAGCACCTGGGTGTGCGGAAGCAGTAGGCACTGTCGAATTAGTACTATCGCCTGACTCACTTTGCTGTACCGGGATGGATTGTGGTGGGGATCTTGAGGTCAACATTTCTTCCAATATTTTGTCCCCCGACTCAGTACCTGACTCCTCCCCTTCATTCTTGATGGAAACGTTGTCCTTCCCTTTCTTAGATGCTTCTAAGGTGAGCATTGAATATAATCTTGTTCCCACTATAGTAGCCTTTCTCCATCTACACTGCTCTTCATCCCATCGGGCATTTGCATAATTTTTCATTGCTCTACTACTCCTCCTCTGGTATTTCTCTCTTTTCACTAGCAACTTTTTTCCAAGCATTTAATGCTTCACACTGAAGCAGTAGGGTGGCAGCTTTATCTCGTACAATTTTGCTTTCAATTGGTCAATAATTGTAGTATTAAATGTTCCATATCTAGCAAAGCTCAGGGCACTCTCCATCCCCGTTATTCTACTCCACTGGCAAAGAAATGCACAGGTGTTTAAATCATGTTCAGTAGTCATAATATATGCAGGCGTACCCTCAAGAGGTGACTCTTCCCCTTTGCGTACCAGAATTGTAACATGCCCTTTCATAAAATTCTTTAGTCACTTAAACATTTAATGACGACAAATCAATCTGAAACGCAATTAAACCAAATGTTATGATTTAGTTCCAATACATCAATTTCCTGCTAAACCATTTACATTCTAGTTGTTATTCTTTCGCAATTCTTGATACCAAATCCAATTGGATCCTTTCCAATCCCAGCGCGGCACTGCAATGTCACCAACCAATCACAGTGCAAAAACACACCAACAAACCAATCCTAGTGTGAAAGACTATGACGCGCAATCTCACTCCTCACAGCAGCTCACCCTACTTTACAATATTTATCATACTCGCACACTGTAATTAGCAACTTCTAAAGCATCTCATTGTTTGCTCCACTTAGGAACGAAGTGTTACAATCATCCAAGAATATACATCACAATCGCAAGTGAAATCTCGACCAGCGCGAAATCACCTTAATCAATGTAGTATCCACAGTTTGCATATTTAGGTTCAACTAACACCGATCAACGTTTATCAGTCACAACACCTTTAACTCTATGTTACTGGTGTAGGTGATGGTGCCTCACACTCCAATCCAGCAAACCAATTTTCAAATTGATTTGAAATAACCCAGGATCTTTCCACTGTAACAAGCATGAAATATTCAATCAATTTCTTCAACAACTTATCAATACATCCTCTCACACACTCACTCATCCAAATGAAAAATGCAAACACAACTATAACAAAATTACCCTATTAATACTCACACTTTCAAAACGCAACCACCTTCAAATACTGCCTTGTCAGATCTCAAGTTCTGGACAATGGATTCAGAAATAAGGGATTTTAAGAAAAGTTTTGGGTATCTATTTTATCTCTCCATTTAGGATGTAAATCATTCCTCTGCTACCAGATTTGATAACACAGAAAATTTACAGTTTTACCCATAACTTTCTTCAGAGAACTCCAACTTCGCGCCAACTCCATCTCTTGGTCGACAGGTCCCTGCCACAGTGTTAGAATGAAGAGCAAATCAAAAGTCATCAACTTACAATTTAAAGTTTAGTCAATGATGAGAGGGTTGGTTATATTTCATAAATTGTATTTCTCATTAAGAGATTAGTAATAATTGTGTCTTTCATTCAGATTAATCAGATACATCCAGTTCCAGAAACAACGAGAAGAAATTTAGTTAGAGGCAGCATGAAAAATAACAGTGCGATCCATAAAGGAAATATTCCATATCCTAATCTAAAGAACCTTACCCAGCAAGAAACCCATAAAGAGCTCTGGTTTTATGCTCATGGCAGTATGTTTACAAATATTTGCTCTTTGAGTAGGTAGAATTTGCTCCCAGAAATTTCAAAGTAAGTCACCGTTACTCACAAATAGTTCTTTGTGAATCAGACTTTAAAGAGTAGCTATTCTAAACCAGAGATAGAGGTATTCTCAATTGAAGTAGCTATTGTCTGATATCCACATGACCATCCATGAGAATCTACTATATGAGTTACACCTTCTCAGTTAAACCGCATGTTCCCCACAGCTCATCTTACTTGCCCCAAAGGTCCTGCCCATGTGGCTGATCTCCAACACATGCCTTGGTCCTGCGCCACCATAGCAAACTACTGGCACACTATACACACCTCACTGGCCACTGTCACAGAACTTACAACACTAAATTCCTGGGAGCTACAGCCTACAGCCCTAGGTATTTTCCCAGGGCAGAAAAGCCACAAGGTACAGACACGCTTTAACAACCTTGCCATCCTCTTGGATAAACCGGTCCTTACATGCACTGGGAAGCTCAACATCCCTCGGCTCTGCCCCAGTGGCACAAGGCGCTGCTTCGCTAAGGAGAGGCCAAACGCTCCATACTACACTGGGAAGCAGCCAGTCGCTTACACCAACGCCCTATAACGCATTCCTGAGACACTATGCTTACGCAATTTTCGGAATAGTTCAATGAAGACTCCCCTCCATCACCCTCCTAAACTCTACAGCCTCCAGTCCTCAGGTAGCTCCAGGGCCCCTCCCTTACCCCCCCTCCTCCAGGAAATATAAAAACACACCAATTGTCATTTTATCAGAGACTTGTTCACTGTTCGCTCCCCCTTCTCACACAGCATCTCCCGAACTGAAACTCCCTTCACTTCCTTTAGTATCATCTCAACAAACCCGCTCATGACCCCCACCTCCGAGTTACCCCCATTCCCCTCGCCCCCCCCAGAGTTACCCCATCCTTCTTCAGAGACCCATGCCCATTCCTAGCCTTCCGTGCTCATTGCCGGAGGACCCATCTGTTACTTCCTATTGAGTCCCTTCGATCCTAAAAGGACATGCAGGAGAACATTAAGTTACAACGCCACTACACAGAAGCACGTAGCTCAATGATTTATTAATCACTAATTACACCGAGCTAATACACTCATTCTTAGCTGTATACCTATGCACAAACTGAAATTGTACACCAGATGATATTTTTCAATTTCCCTTTTGTACTGTTACTGAATCTTATATTCTTTCGTTTCTGCAACTTACATAGTAATGTATCTGACAGATGCTGCTTGCTTTTGTTTTGAAACCTGGTCTACGGATCCGGAGTTTCCTCTCAGCAATCCTCATCAACTCCAGCTTGGTTTCTTCTGTACCTGCTGCCCGTTCGTAATACGCAACCATGCCCAAGAAAAAGGCTGACGGAGATGCTAAGGCGTCCAAGGTGAAAGACGAGCCCCAGAGAAGATCGGCGCGGTTGTCTGCAAAACCTGTCCTGCCAAAAGCCGAGCCCAAACCTAAAAAAAAAACAGCCCCACAGAAGACCGACAAACAGCCAAAAGGCAAGAAGGTGAAGGACACACATGTGACATTGTCTACTAGGCATTAGTTGCGGTTTCTGAGTAAGAGTGGGCACGACTGCATAAAGGCTCAAACGTGTTTGTAACTTGGAGGCAACATGAATTTTATCTGATGGCTCAACTTTGCAGTTTTAAACGTTCCTTAGGGTAGGCTTGTGAACTGTTGGTAAGAACAACATAAATGTGAAGTGTCCACCCCTCACTCTAATCTTTCCCTGTTCAAAAAGATTTTATTTTTATTGGTTTTATAGTAAATTCGTGTGCAGGTCCACTGGGGAAAGAACGGTGGGGTGCTGAGTTGTAATGTAGCCCATGTCTCGCCTCAATTGCCATGACTGTTTGAGAAAGTATCATTTAATTAAACTTGGATGCGGTTTGACTCGGGAAAAAAAAAATGAAATTTGGTCTACTTGCAGAGGCGAAATTTAAAAAAAACAATAACAATTGTTTTCAATGAGAAGCTACTATAGAAGGTGAAAAGCCCACTTCAAAAACGTACACATCTATCAATTAGTTATTAAAACAGACCACGAAAAAAAAAATGCAACCAGAAAAGTAACAAACTAAGGAGTGCATTATGAAATCACTAAAACTCAAGTCTGAGTGAAGGACACAGATGTCCTGGACTAGCAACCAGTTCACAAGCAAACATCAGCCAATATGTGGTATTTTTTTATTTCAAAAGTTTAATTAATTACATACTTGCCATAAAAGCTCTCTTCATTGAAGGTCTCCATTATTTAATATGTACACACTTTCCATGTATCCTGTGTGATGTGTAGGGGGAAGGATATAAATAAACAGGCGATAGACCTAAAACATAAACATCTTTAACTTTCTTTATTTTCAATTTGGTGAAATTTAGTGCAACCTAAAAAAGAAGCTTGCACCCATTTCCCCAAAAAGGCTTGTGGTCTCTTCACCTCTGTGATAACAAAGGTTATCCCCAAGATGTGGAGTCTGACAGATTTTCCTTTCTGATGGCATGAAAAGCGTACCATTAGCTCCTCAGGACCAAGATCAAGAGAAATCAACACCTTTTCTATTCCATTACCACACCGTGCAACTGACCTCTTCATTAGAAGTCTACATGTTCTTCTAATTGCCACCTGCTCTTCACATCCATCTGGAAATATTAGTGGGAGCATGTTTCACCGTATGAGATATTCCAACGAGTGATTCTATAACCCTCAGAATTCTAGCTTTCTTTTTAATGAGTGGGGCAACACCTCATGAGATCTGCAGAAAGACATCTTTACTCGCTTCCATTGTGTTTCCGAAGTTTGAGACCTGCAAGCACATTTTGGCATGATTATTTACTGGCCAAGATTATTATGGTGGGAAAATAATGTTGCTGCTCAATTCTGCAACGACAAATACTTGAGGAATTTCTTGTTTAAAGCATATAGGGAGGCAATAAATGAACGTTTGCCCTATAAATTCAAGGACAAGTTCATGATGGGGTCTAACCTAACCTCTCTTCATTACACGATGCTAGGGTCACTGAAGTGGCCTTAAGAAAATGCAATGTCAAATTTAGATTTGCTTTCTGTCACATTCCCAAATGGGTAGCTAGATCCTGTTCATGAGATGCAAAGCGTGCAGTTTGAGAGCTACTGAAGCATGAAGTAAATCTGTTCTGTGGTGGTGTCTAATGCTCTTGGTGTGCAGATTCAGTGAACGTTGGAGCTCCTGTATATATATATATATATATATATTTAAGCTGTTCTGGGACCTATCCCTGTTCTCTTGCCCTTAGATAAAACTTTACGAATACGTCTGTTTCTGTGTGCAGATGGGACCCGTCAACATACACCAGAAAGGCTCCAGTTCGGCCACAGCACTCCGTCATGATTCTGCTCCTGCTCACATTTGGGCAGTTCGGAGCATGAAGTCAGCCACATGTTGCAAAGGACTAGTCAAAGCAGAATGTTGGTGTTTGGCCCCTTCACTTGCTGAGATAAAGTATTCACCTTCTTGCAACTGTATACAGACACCACAAGGAATCTTCCCCAGAAAGCTCCTTGGATGTACCTCGTGGAGGCTCTAATATCAAAGTTAGACTGCCTTATTTGCTAGTAATTAGTCAATAATGAAATTCTCCTTGACATCACTGCAAGAGAAGAAGGTACAGAAGTGTTGAGCAAGGTTCAGGGAGGCGCAAGACATTCTGTAGAAGGATTTGCTGTGCTCCCTGGTCCTCATCAATTGTAGCCTAAATACATAGAGAGTGGATTCCTGTTCTAAGTTCGTAATTGAATGATGTTGGCTGAATTCTTTACAAGCAGGCTATTTTTCTATTTTGGAGATGGATAGTCATAGCTACCAATTTTCAAGAATGATATCAAATACAATTTTAAGAATGCACCCAGCACCTACTTAGCAACCTGGGCCCTGTATTAAATAGAGGGCAAATAGTCCTTATTTGTGCCACGGTGCCCCTTTAAAAAAGTGCCCCTGACTTGATTGGGACTGTGCACTCCATTGTGATGAATACACTGCCCCCAGGGAAGCTGCAAACTTGATTCAGTGAAATACAGAGTGGCTGTTTCCAAGCAGCTCTGTGTTCTTCTGTGCAAGCAGCAACCCAGTAGTACTTTAAAAAGGGCACAGAGATCCCCCTGCAGGAGGGTGCAGCGAGTGACTGCATCCACTTGAAGGAAGATGTCTGGGGAGGGTCCATAACTTCCCCCATCCAGAAGGCATCCCTCGGGGAAGTACTAACAGCGAACCTCCTTTTTGTGGCGCACTGTAAGTGCACCTCCTAACGCATTATTGCCTAAAGCACCCGCGTCTGTAATATGGCACTGGTGCAGGGGCAAAGTGATTCCATTATTTGCATGGGGCCACGCTAATGAGGAAACACCCTCTCACATTACTAATATCTAATGCCCCATTTGTAATACCAAAGAGCCAAGAGGAACACAAAGCTGGTGCACACAACTATTATGCACCAGGGAACTTTGTGAAATACAGCCCTAGGTCTCCCAGCTTGTGTTCCAAGTGCGTGTACTTGGACTGTGCTTCCGCCAAAACCTTTGAATAGACTCCCTCTTAAAACCATGGTTCTCTCCAATCTACTCTCACTCACTGCAGTGCTCAAAGCATACCTTTTGCATCTGTCTCTCATTCAACTAAGTATTCAGTAGGGTCCCATCACATTCGGTTAGTCCGAAATCACTATGCTCAAATTGCAATTTGAGAAAATTCAGGTTGGTTTGTGCACCTTATAAGGTACAGACCACAAAAATGACAGCACAGAAGCCAACATATCTATGACGTGAGTGTAAAAAGTCTACGGGGAAAATGTGGCTCATCTCTGGTTCATTCATTGCATACAATAGCCAAAACATTCAATAAAATACAAAAATGTACCCAGCATCACTTTGGCTGCAAAAGCACTCCTCACCTTAATGCTGTAACAGAAAAGTGATCCCAACTGGTCCGAAAAACATCCCATATTATGCTGTTCATTTTTGCAGACTGGGTAGAAACAAACAGATTAGTTGTTGGACGTGTGTTGACTTGTTCTGCCAGGACTGTTGTTATCAGGACCTTATTAATCATTTAGATAGAAACACAAGTATTGCCCTGGGGGTGAAAAACTGCGCCCCATGTAACACAAAATACGGCTTATCCAGAAAGTTTGCGTTTCATCCAGCTATACGAAAATATTTCTCCTGCTCTTCAGTGACTGCAGAAAGATCTGGGAAGCTAACTTTCAGTAAACGCAGGGCTGCAAACTCGCAGTCTCAATGGGAACATTTACAATAATGCCCCTTTAACTCGCCAGTCTTGGGACAACAGAACTTGCAATTCCCCATCATCACTTCCGCTGTCGCGATCGTCTTCTTCCTGAGCAGCTCTAGATTTCATGGCCCCCAGGAAGGCGTCTTTCAACATTTCCTGCCGATTTCGTAGCAGCTCGATACGACGGTAGCACTCCCTGCAAAATTTAAAATCAGTGAGTTGGTTAATATTCTCAGGGACAATATTTTATATGCTAAGGAGAAGTTACATACCTGTAGAGATTTCATTCGTGGATTCATAATCTCACGATAATTCCCTCAAAAAAGTCCATGTTCAATTAAAACAAAAACTAAAAGGTTAGGGAGGTGTGGCCTAGTGTAACTAATTCACTTTAGTTCGGTTTTCAGGAATAAGACAGAAAGTCAAGCTCTAACCAAGGAAGGTGAGCTGGTCGATTATGAATACAGGATAGAAACCAACGCTGGAGATCTATTTTAATAATTATATCAGATTTCCTTCAGCAGCAGGGGATTATCTGCGGATTCATAATCTGAAAATACATTTAACACCCATACCTCACTAGTACGGAAACTGTAAAAGGGGCAATGAGGAAAACTTACTTTAATTAAGAATTGTACCGGATTCCAAAATCCAATTGGTAATGGGCACAAAAGGTGTGCATTTGTCACCAAGTTGAAGTTCGACAAATAGCAGCTAATGGGGTACTTCAAAGAAAGCTGCAGTCACCACTTTTCAGAAAATAAAATCGACCTCTTATCTTCCTCGGAAAGGTCTTTTACTGATAGCACAGTCTTTTAAAGTATTTTTTGCTCTCCAGATGAGGAAGGATTGAGTGACCAGGTGAGTGTGTTTTTGCGCAGGTATGTCCTGTTGAACGGGAGTAGATGAATTTTGGAAACATTAGGCAAACCTGGAGGTAAATTTAAATGAAATTGGCACCAATATCGGAAAATACGAAAAGAATGTGTTATGAAAATTAAATCATTGGAGGAAAACCTAAAATCGTTCATCCACTGAAAGAACGTGGATTTCACTCCCCCTTCCTGTAGACTTCGAGTATACAATAAGAAAAGCCACTTGTAAGTCAAATATTTGGCTTCAAATCAATACTCGAACCCAGTGTAGTTAAACTTTAGATAAAGTTAACTGCCACACTGCAACTGTAGCCTGACCCGAGGACATTTATTTTCAGACCTTTGAACAAATCTTAGACAACTGGAATTTTGAGAAATGTACCATTTAGGGGGGTTACCGATGAGCAGTAACAGTTGAGCGTTGAACCTTCATATCAACCCCCCCCCCCCCCGACTTTGGAGAGCAACACAGCGTCTCCAATCTGACAGGAGCAGCAAGACTTACTTCCTTGTAGCCCCATTTTTTACCCACGCTCTCTGGGTCATTAACCACACTGAGAGGCAAGCCAAATGATGTAGTGCTTCTGAATCCAAGGCTGAGCTTCTTTGTATGCTCTGTGACTCGATGGCAACAGGTGCTCAAGTGGAGAGAAGGTCCTCTTGCTTAATGAGCATGGGAGGCCATCTTGAAAGTAGGAACAGATTGAGCCTGAATTGAGACAAGCTTACATGAAACACCATACCAGGAGTCTGCAGGAATATTGATTATGGAGAATAGCTCATGCACATGGAGAGTATACCTGGAACCTCGAAGGTGGGAGGCCAATGTAATATTAAAGTAGATGCACTGTAATTGCAGCAGTGAGTGCCTCAGTTGGTCTCAGTCGGAAACTTGGAAATCGAGCAGAGCAGTGAGTGCGAGTATATTTGAGACCTGAAGTACTACTACGTACCTGTGGTGGATGTGATTTTCAATGACATTGCAACAAATTCTCTGATTAACTGAAATAAGGGTGCATTAGAGTCCTGAATTTGTCCATTATGATGTTAAGATGTAAATGTATGCCACATTGCTTCATCTGTATGCTCACAAAACATGTGTGAAGGAAACAGGCGGTTTGCCATTTGTAACTCAGCTGAATGCTTGCCTCCGTTTGTGTACTGAAACTTCACCAAAGTTTCCCAACTTGCAAACATGTAGGTGGCCCACATATATAACTGATGTTTCTGGGTGTCTGATGCTAAAGTTGTCAACTTGCTTGCCTTGTGATTGCCAACTGACCTCAGCTATATTTAATCCCCAGCTTATTCTGCAGCTTCAATGATGCTCTGGGGTTGATCCAGCCGGCTTTCTCTATCTCACCCTGCAGCGAGTGTCTATGAAAACAATTTAACGTGCCTAGCTACTGCCAGCAAATAAATTAATGATACGCTGTGTGAAGGCCCAGAATCTGGCACCAACATGTCAACTATTAGAATTAATTCCGAACATGGATTTGCCTGGTATTCTTCAGGTGTTTCTCCCTGCTACTGTGTTCTTGGAGGAAAACTCTTTTTTTTAAATACTCCTTAATGTGTAAGTTTCTGGGTGTGCACAAAATAAAATGGAATTCTCCTCCCAGAACTGCTGTACATTGGCTCACACGAAAATCTTTGTGTCCGTAAATCCGTTTGCAAGTGCAAAACCCCCTTTTGCTGGTGTAAGCCAACATGAAATGTGAAAAAATGTGTTACATAACATTTTGACAAATAAACAAAGGAAGAGTGTCCGTCAGGGAGGGGTACAAAGTGGTTGTAGCACGTGAAGTCTGAGGCCAGTTGTAAGTGGTCAGATGATAAGACCAATTTCAAGAAAAAATGCAAGATTTTTTCAGGAAACCCTCACTCACCCTAGTGGTGACATGCTTCATCATTGGGTCCACCGGGAGAGATCGAATACCTCCCCGGTGTGCTACGACGCCAGGAGACTGCGTAGCAGGTTCTTGTGAGGGTAAAAAGTGAAAAAGTATAGTAAAATTAAAAATGTCTAAGGTTGTACCAAAAAATCATTTATTAACTGGTCAACCTGACATGGTAAAAACTTACTATGTGTAGGGAAAACTAACCAAATAAAATATACTGGTGTTTCCCTTTTAGAGGAAGGTCAACATGTTTCTGCCCGTGATATGTGTGACTTTACAGGGCTTTCATCAGGACCAGTTTGCGAGTGTCCCCTTGACAGAAGAGGGCGCGCTAAGGCCCACCCTGCCACCCCCCTCCTGAGTTCTATGGGGCGTGGCTCATATCACAACCTTAGACATTTTTTGCACCGTCCACCACAAGAGTCATCCTGTGCCGACTGGATCAAGCATCTCATTCCGCATAATATGTGTATATATATATATATATATATGTGTATATATATATATATATATATATATATATATATATATATATATATATATATATATATATATATATATATATATTTTGCAACCAGTTTAATTTGTCACTTATTTTTACTACTACATTTTTCTTAAAATACTAAGACCGCAATTATATCAGCCCAACTGGCACATGTAAAGCGTCATCGTAAACCATCTGTATCCTGTTTCACATACAATAAGCTGAGCAATAAATCATTGAACTCTACAATCCGTGCATCGTGCCCTCATGTATACAATATCCATATAATAATACCTCCCGATCTTGAATGTTTCAACATTGCATATAAAAAAGCACACTTCTCTACGCCTATTTACCTGTGGAAATCAACGTGTGGCTAGTCCATATAACAGACGACATCGGGGGAGCGCTGCAGTAACGGGTTGGAGACGGGTCTGGCCTTGGACATAGAAAGGCCGCCCGTACTCCATTTTCTTTTGGACTGCCATGCATTTCGTGTCCAGCGACAGGCAGAACGGCTGAAGAACAGGCAGGCTGCCGGTCCCCCACCTAACCAGGTGCCCAGCACCTCTCTAATCACGGAGGGAGCACCAATACCACACATTGGACCGTGTCAGACCGGGGACCCTGATGAACCGTCCGTGGTGTGCATATACTACATTTTTCTTAAAATACTAAGACCGCAATTATATCAGCCCAACTGGCACATGTAAAGGGTCATCATAAACCATCTGTATCCTGTTTTACATACAATAAGCTGAGCAATAAATCATTGAACTCTACAATCCGTGCATAGTGCCCTCATGTATACAATATCCATATAATAATACCTCCCCATCTCGAATGTTTCAACATTGCATATAAAAAAGCACACTTCTCTACGCCTATTTACCTGTGGAAATCAACGTGTGGCTAGTCCATATAACAGACGACATCAGGGGAGCGCTGCAGTAACGGGTTGGAGACGGGCCTGGCCTTGGACATAGAAAGGCCGCCCGTACTCCATTTTCTTTGGGACTGCCATGTATTTCGTGGCCAGCAACAGGCAGAACGGCTGAAGAACAGGCAGGCTGCCGGGCCCCCACCTAACCAGGCGCCCAGCACCTCTCTAATCACGGAGGGAGCACCAATACCACACATTGGACCGTGTCAGACCGGGGACTCGGATGGACCGTCCGTGGTGTGCATATAGTGGTAACACCCTGCCCACGATAGCGCACGCTGGCATAAGGGGCCCTGGAGCTTAACACTGGATTCCCCCCTTCACCATATACAACGGAGACGTGAGACGGCATAGGGCATATTGTGGGCCTATTTAATGCATGGGGAACATTTTTAGTAAGTTATAACGTTGCGGTCTGGATGGAGCGCACGGACGGGCACACGGACAGCGGGAGGGGTGCGGGCTCACGGACAGCGCACGGACAGCGGGAGGGGGGGGCGGGAAACAGAGCTCACGAGCCAAAGTACATAACAGCTCACACAACACGGCGGAACCGATAAAGGAAACAAAAAAAAGACATTATATTAAAAAAATGCTCCTTACCTGATCGCTTCGTGGGAACTCAAAATCTTGCAGCCAACTCCAACAACAAACACTTGTAAAAAGAAGAAAACAGGCCGACTCGGAAAAAAAAAATAACACACACCCACCGCCGCGATGACGAACAGAAGTGGGTGGAGAGGGAAAAAATCGCGGGAACGCCCCCGAATCTGGTCTGGCCTTGATGGACAGATCCGGCTCCCAATGGCTAGCCTCTATTTATGGAGCTATTTATGGAGCTAGCCAATTGGAGCCGGGGGACGTTCCTGAAGCCCATATTGTAAACAATAGATTTCGCCTGCGCCGAAAAGCTGCGCAGAGCGCAGCCTTCGGCAGGCGAAACCTAAAAAGACGTACCATGTAACAACCAAACTAAAAGGGCCAGTCCTCATGGGAGGTTACAAATGAAGACAAGGCGGTAGTAAAAAGGGATTAACAATCCAATTAACGAGTCAGACGCCAGCATTTACAAAAGGCCATGACACAAGCCAATGACAAATATGGACAGAGTGGGCAGAGCTTCTATTCAGTACTCCAATACAGCAGGCCGCAGAGCAGAGCATGCGCTGCCCAGGCTCGACCTAATAAGCCAGACAAATGCCCAAGATGCTTCCTCTGAATAAGGTACATTGCTGCAGAGCTTGATAATTAAAAAGAAACTTCTTAGATAAAAACGAAATAAGTCCTGAGGTGGAAAGACAATACCTTCACCTGTCCCTTGAACCAGAAGTCGCATATGTTCCTACTCAAAGGGTTGAGGGAGGAACAAACAGTCTGTAGATTGGAGTGGAGTCAGTAATGTGCCACTCTGATCACTGAATACAATTGCAACTGTGAAGCACCCGTAGTATAAAAAGGATTGTACAAGGGCAGAAGCTAGAAGGAGAGCAAGCAAAAGAAGGTGGTCCAGCAATAGACTACAAAGGCAAAAGGACCAGACAGCAGAACAATGGGCAGTGTCCACAGTGTTAACACATATATGGATTTGAAGGACATGCAACACATTCCAACAATTGATGCCCAACTTGCAGATATAGAGTCAACAAAAACAACCTTCTGCTCAAACGGATCAAAAGTTACTGAAAAACGCACACCTTGGGACAGACATTGCAAAACTGAGACAGAGAACTTTCATTTGTTGATTGCAGCAATCAGGACTTAAATAGGGGATAATTTTATCAAAGACAGTTTTACTACCTCCAACTGATTAATTTGAAGCGGGCTTTAGAATGCAACAGTAAACAGACACTTTATATATTTAACTACAAAATAAAAAGGTGTAAATAAGGTTGAACTTCAGTGTCCATGCAGTTAATGTTTACAGCACAAGACTGCTCTCAAAGCATAAGTTTGTCGATTACCCTGGAGGAAACCAGTACATTAGCCACAATACAGCTAAATGTTGAGGTTATTAGGAAAAAGTGCTACAGAAGATAGCATATTTTTCCTTCAAATAGCATCAATGAAGGGGTTGCGGTGCTAAAATCACCATCTTCCCAGCTTTCAGGAACAGGCAGACTTGAATCAGAAAAACACTTTTTTTAGACACAGTTTTGGCATTTTACTGGGACCTAGCTAATTTTTCCTAATTTTGGTGTTTTCAAACCCCTTCAAGTTAGGGGTAGAAGTGGGTGTGAAACCCATGGTGGATACCGGAAAGCTATACATTTCTGAAAAGTAAACAACATTCAGCAAGGGGTCATATGTGTATATCCTTAAAGGTTCTCTTATAAAAAGTAACAGTTTAAAGAAAAAAAATATTGAAATTGATTTGAAAATAAGCCATTTCATCTGTAACTTCTTCAAACTATGGCAGACTTTCGGAAGCAATATACTGTTACATCCGCTGGATCCTTCTGGTTGCGAGGACATATAGAGCTTGTAGGTTCTCCAAGAAGTCGAGGAACCCACAGCCAATAACAGAGTTGCATCAGCAATTTATTTGGTAAAATATACAATATGAAAAAAGGTTATCAAGGAAACCTATGTATTTCCAAAATGGGCACAAGAGATCGAGTTTATTCAAGTTACTCGACCTGTAGTACTAGTAACTTTTTAATGATTTATCGAGGCCTCTGGAGGATGGAGCCCAGGTTAGGAGCACCAGCCCCCTGGGCCCAGCTGGAGCTTCTGTACCTGGCCACACAAGGGAGGCCTCCTCGGGCCCACTGGACCATGTCCTCAGAGCGTGGACATACAGCGGGCTGCTGGAGCCCTTGCCCTGGGCCCGGTCAGTGCTTCTGAACCCAGCCAAGCAGGAGAAGCCTCCGTGGACCTGCTGGACCTCACCTCGGGCCACTTGTGATGCGGCAGGCTAAAGGAGGGAGTCTTGGACCTGGGCGCCCACCCTATGGACCAGCGGGCCCCATTCATATCCTCTTAACCCAGCCATGCAGGAGCAGGATCCCCTTTACTACACCGCAGGCTGGGGAAGGGAGCCCAGGGCCCTGGTGGGCACGCAGACCTGGGCCTGCTGGCTACCTGCCCTTGTAGAGCCCTGTCGTGTCTGCTCTGTGGCTCGTAAGCCCTGACCCGGGCCATGGTCAGGTGTTTCCAACCAAGCAGGTCAAACCTGCCAAATTGGGCCAACTATGCCCGATCAAGCAGAGTCTGCCCTGAACGTGACAACAGAGCCCATTTCACCACGCTGAGCGCTTACGGCACAGAGGGCCAGCTCCTGCAGCTCAGCCGCTCCCAGAGCTGTGACAAAGGGCACGACCATAGCCTACCTTCTGAGAAGGAGGGGGGGGGGGGCTTCCTGGGCCTGCTGTTTCCCCTTCACAAGGCCCACTCATTCTTAGGAGAAAAGTAAGTCTTGAAGAAGGCCTGCAACTGCACGTCCTGTATGGCACGGGACATCATCGTCAGTCCCTGCCATTCGAGACCAGGCCCGGCATCTGCTGAGGACTTCATGGCACTCTCCTGGGTTAGTATTCCAGCTCCTCGCCCTGGGGACTGGGCGTTCATGCAGAGCTGGTCTCCGCTCTTTAACACAAACCGAGCGGAGTAGCAAGAGAGTCCTCAGTCTGCAGTCACCCTGCCCTGGGTAGTGACAGTCGTCATCATACAGTGGGCTGCCTTGGTTGGGTGCCTTCCTGAAGTCAAGCCCACCTCACACCCACTTCCCCACAGGCCTGCTCAGGAAGCCCATTTTCCTCAACTATTAGGGGAAACAAAAGTCAGAGTTAGCCCCACAGGCCATCCTGCCGGCAATCTGGTTGGCCAGCCCACCAGGCCATCTGGTTGTCCAGCCCACAACCAGATGACCCGGGGACAGCCGAGTGACCAGATGGCCTAAGACGACCCGGGCACCAATACCCAAGCCGGGAGGAACCCGGTGTCACAAGGTGCATTCACAATGTCAAAGATCAATGTGTCCTGCAATTCACGCAAATTCTTGCAGCTAGCTACATTCTTCATCGATGAGCAAGCCAAGTGATCCACCTCTAAGAGTCACAGGCAACTTTTTGCAGAGTTCGTCCCATTTGCGGGTGTACAAGAGGCTGGAGGAAGGTGGTGGCACTGTCTGTCTATCGGCCGCCCTTGTTACGACTTCCTCTAGATAGTCAAGTTTGATCCGCTTATCGGCACTCCACTAGGGCCGTTGCCTACCCCAAGGTTGGGCGGATCTGAGCACCTCACTACACACTCCAATCGGTAATAGAGTCTGGCGGCGTGTACAAAGGGCAGGGACTTAATCAACGCAGGCTTATGACCCACGCTTACTGGTAATTCCTTGTTCATGGGAAATAATTGCAATCCCAAATCCCGATCCCGATCACAAACGGGGTTCAGAGGATTGCGAAGGGTAGGCAGATGAGGATTCATTCAGTGTAGCAAGCATGCAGCCCGGACATCTAAGGGCATCACAGACCTTTTATTCTTTGATCTTGTGTGGTGGAACACCACTTGTCCCTCTAATAAGTTTGCCACCAAACACTGGGGGTTGAGTGACTAGTTTGAATGGATGAGTCTTGTTTGTTATGGGAATTTACCAGACAAATCAATCCACCAACTAAGAAAGGTCATTCCCCACCACCCACAGACTCGAGAAAGAGCTATTAATCTGTTAATCCTTTCCATGTCCAGGTTTGATGAGGTTGTCAGTGTTGAGTCAAATTAAGCTGCAGGCTCCACTACTGGTGGTGCCATTCCGTCAATTCCTTTTAAGTTTCAGCTTTTCAACCATACTGCCCCTGGAACCCAAAGACTTTGGATTCCCAGAAGCTACTCTGCAGGTCATAGGAATAACGCCACTAGATCCCTAGTCGGCATCATTTATGATTCTTTATTAATGAAAATGCTTTGGTTCGTTTTGCGCCGTGTAGGAAGCTGGCTCTGTACATACAATACCAAAGTGAGGTATAGTGTGCACAGAGTCCAGTGGAACCCCAAAGGTAGGCAGAGCTAAAAGTAGATAGACCTTACTCTAGTGTGGGCGAGCAGTAAGGCTTTATCAGGGGGTATTGTTAAGCATTTGTTGTACACACTGAGGAAGAAAATGATGGTCCACACTCAGGCACCAAATGATGTCACACACTCAAAGACTGAACTCAAGACCTTTTCAGGTTACTTTGTACTTTACTTATTGGATTCATTTTCATATCACTTTTCCTAATAAGAGTGCTATGCCTAGATAACGCAAGTAGACATTTCGTAGACAAAAGGTAAGTAATCACTTTTAGTACATTTGCAGTTTTGTCAATGTTCCATACAAACCAACTCCACACAAAACAATTTTCAAGAAAAGCAGTCAAAGCAATCCTATGGAAAGAAATTGAGTTATCGGTTCATAGGTAAGAACAAGTGTGTGGGAGTTAGTATTCTGGGGTTAGAACCAGGGTTCCCCAGGGTCAAGGATGCACTCCTGAAACACCTTCAGAGGCACTAGGGCGGCTGGGTGCAGAGTGCTGAGACCAGATGTTATCCAGTGCGGGATAGGGGGGCTCCGGTTGGTGGCAGCTCACAAGCAGGCCACAAGGTTGTGGGAGCCAAGCTCCTGGTGTTAGGCTCGGGGAAAAAGGGGATCCGAGTTAGCAACCAAGATACACCGCATCGGGGCAAGGGCGGCTGGGTGCAGTGTGCTGCTTTGGCATTGTGTGCCCTGTTTGCAATGGGAAGTGTCTCCGGTTGCAACAAAGAATGAAGGCTCTGGACAAAGAACTTCTGGGGGAGACCGCCGGTTGGAGAGGTAAGTTGTGATGCCTGGGCATGTTGGGATACCGTCGGTTGGGCCACCCAAGGCCGTGGGACTTCATTTGCAGAGGTGTTTTTGGGCATCGGGTTTTCCTTGCCAGCTCCGGTCACGGTCAGGTGGATCCTCCAGAAAGAGGCTGCAGGCTTCGCTTGGTGATTCGAGGCAGGTCAGGGATCACTAGATCTCAGTTTTGGATCACAGGGGAGACCTCCTCATGGTATTGGGCCACTCGGGCCGTAGACATCAGGTACAGAGTGGTGCAGACCGCAGATTAGCCGGAGCCAGCGTCTGTGGGTGAGTAAATTCGGTGCTCATGGGAAACAAAGTCTTCCTAGAGGAAGGCAGGGCAGGTCCTCTAGGTTCTTGAGATTGCTGGCTGCAGGACGCACCAGGAGTTTGCTGGAGCAGGTTCAAGGTGGTGACAGGCCAGTATGGCTGTGGCCAAGTCAGTGGCCAACCTCCTCTTAGTTTCAGTTCAGTACTTCAGTCCTTCTCTTCTTCAAGGTAGGTCCTAATCTGAGAAAAGGTTCAGGGTTGCCCCTAAATACTAGATTTAGGGTGTTAAAGGGAAGTAAAGGTTGGTACCAATGGGTCCCTTCTTTGGAGTGGGTACACCCCCTATTATGTCACCCTCCAGTGGGATGGGAGCATTTGCCTCACTCTGGTTGGCTGGGTCCCCCCATCTGCAAGCTGGCGGGAACTTAGTGTTGTGCTTCACCTCACCTCCCCCACCTTAGGGGTGAGGTTGGTAAAGGTGGGCACACCTCCCTTCCTCACTTGGTTTTCCTGCGAATTCTCCACCCAAAATGGGGGTCACAACCGGTGGAGGCCAATTGCTGGAAGCAGCAAAGGCCTGGGGAAGCTCAGAAAGGCAGCGAGCCTTTGAAGGTTCCTATTCTTGGGCCCTGCTAACAAGACCCTGCTCATCCTGGGGGAGGATGCTTGGCACCTCGTCCCAGGATGTGCATTGTTTCAGACTCCCGCGACCAGCTGTCTCTCGACCCAGGGGTCCAGAAACATGTCTGTTGGTGGCAACTGGAGAGCAGCCACTCAGGCTGGACACTAGTATTAGGTTATTTTTCAGGGGGCATCTCTAAGATGCCCACTGAGTAAATTTTTCATTAAATGGGTTGAATCCATCATCATACTTTAGCTCACTTCGCAACCCAGTTCAGACACAGCTATATGAAAATCAGTCTTGACCCTGTGCCTCATGGGAACAGTCCAGCCCAAACTGCCAAGCAATGTCTTCCCTGGACCGGAAACAAGCATCCTGGGACCGGTTTCGGGCTAACAGCCCTCTTCAGCCAGGCTAGCTTGAATACAGTGGCAAATTGAAGCCCTGCCTAACCCTCAAGAAGACCTCACTAGTCAGGCAACTGTTAAGCATGAGACGCTGGTTCCTCAGCTAACAGAAAAAAGTGGAAGGAGGGTGTTTGCTATAAGATGTAGTAACCCCCCACTCTAAAATAGCAGACAGGAAAGCTGAACACAAAGAAGCCTGTATGTTAGCACCTTCTCCTGTCAGTGAAGAGCTTAAGGTGTGGTTCTGGGCACTGACAGCTGTCAGTGGCCTCTGCTGGGTGTTAGCCTTTATGACTGCACTGTGCTTGGCATGGTGGTCTGACCCCATGTCAAATAGGAAGCTAGGCCCCCTGACCCTATTGATCATGGTAGGGTTACTCAAATGGTGGGTAACATCTATGGGTAAGCGGAGGGTTGCCCTGGCTAAGATAGGGTTTTGTAGAGGTGGACACCTCTAATCCCAAAACAAAAAGATAGGGCGAGGACACTAAAGAAGTAGACAAAGGGCATCTTAAACTGTGTCCTAACACGGTTGAGGTAGGTCAACTTCCCAGAGGGAATGACCTAGACTGGAGGGTGTAAGGCAGAATAGGCACTGCAACAATCCAGCCCGCTTCCTTACTCTTCCTCGCCTGACAGACTAGGGAGACTCTCCTAGGAGTGACTGAGTAGCCAGGCATGTGAGCTGGGGAGGAAGGGTTTGTGTAGGAAACTGGGTTTTTGTTGCAGCCCCCCCCCCCGCCCCACCCACCCCCCCACACACACTTGTCGCCTGGTTTTTGATCCAACTTTTACTGAAGTGTACTGGGTCCCTGATAACCAGATTCCCAGTACCAGTGTTTTTTCACTAAAAATGTACAAATGTTTACCCAACTGGCAAAACCTTTAGCAACCTCTGTAAGTCCCTAGTAAATGATACCCATGTTACTTAGGGCCTGAGGTACTAAAGAGGGTCCCTAAGGGCAGCAACACAAATGTTGCTACCCTAAGGGACCCCCCCCCCCCCACACCAAGCACATGCAAGCCTGCCTTTGAAGGCTGTATCTCTTGGTGCAGACAAAAGTGATAACATGACACACACCCCTCTGTGCCAAGTCTCCTACCACTGCATGTGATACTTGGAAGTCACCCCTAGAGCAGAATTCCCCAGCTAGATGATGGCTTCACTGAAAATAGGGATGTTTGGTATCAAACATCTTGTATTGGTAAACTCATACTGATGTCAGTATTGGAAGTACCAATACATGCACCCAGCGGGCACCTTGGGAGGTGCTCCCTGAAAACCTACCAGCCTCTTGTGTCTTTGCTGACTGTTTTCTCC
Source organism: Lissotriton vulgaris (assembly GCF_964263255.1). Taxonomy (NCBI): domain Eukaryota; kingdom Metazoa; phylum Chordata; class Amphibia; order Caudata; family Salamandridae; genus Lissotriton; species Lissotriton vulgaris. The sequence goes on from NC_141691.1 coordinate 1,207,866,997, forward strand.
CAGCTTGACACTAGAGACGCTATTCTGATGCTCTCAGGAGACCCAGAACCCAAGCCTGTCAAGGAAGAGGTTGTAACACCCCCTCCCACAGGATGACCTGGTGATTAGCCTCCTGGTGCCAGCGAGTGTCAAAGAAGTTGCAGCTTTTAGGATGCAAATCTGGTTCCCCTCACAGAAGAGAAAGCCACCCCCCACCCAGTCCACAACCCCCTTGGCACCTGAACAAGCAGGAAAATTATCAATGTCAGTTAGGTGTTCCACATTTAGACTAGGACCACCCTAAAGTGGGCTACTGTGAGGTGGACATGACTTTTCAGATGTAGCCATCTTTGTGATGGCATACTTACATACTTAGGAATTCTGGGACAGGATTATGCCCACTTACCACAGGAAGGGTGTCATATAGGGGGCGTAGTGAGCCCTAGGGTCAGTGGCCCATTGGTTAGTACCCTACACTCCACTAACACACCTACATTCAGTATTTAGGGGAGCCCCTGGCACCAGAAAAACAGATTCTGGAGACCTAAGAAGAGAGAGGACAACGAAGACGCTCAAACACGGAAGAAGAGAGAAGAAGCGGTTGACCTGGCACCAACCCTGCCAGCCTGTTTGTGTCCCTCATCGAAAACTGCGCCAAAGTAAACTTGTAAAGCAGCTGTTGACTCCAGAAACCTGGGAGGCCTGTCTGGCTTTGCAAAAAACTCAAGACCTCATGCGGACAGCAGACCTGTTTAGAAGATACCCAAAAAGAGATGACCCTGAGGCCTCAGGAACCGCCAAAACTAGACACCCGACATAGACTGTACGTCGTATCGCCCGATCTCGCAGCTTAAAGCCGATGCCAAGATTCTGGCAAAACTGATAGCAAACAGACTGACCACGCACTTAACACACTTAATTCACCCGGATCAGTCAGGCTTCATGCCACATAGAAGCACGGCACTGAACCTTCGGCGTGTGCACGGAGCACTGGCGTGGGCCCCCCTGCTGTCGGAACCAGCGGCCATACTATCATTAGATGCCAGAATGGCGTTTGACATGGTGGAGTGGCAGTACCTGTTCGCAGTATTGGCCCGTATGGGCTTTGGCCCCAAGTTTATTTCCTGGATTAAACTGCTGTACACGGACCCTGTGGCGCATGTAGCAGCTAACGGCCACATCTCCCGAGCGATCCCCCTGGCTAGGGGGGACACGTCAAGGGTGCCCACTATCCCCTCTACTGTTCGCACTGGTACTGGAACCGTTGGCTACTATCATTAGGACCACTCCATTATTAAAAGGACTGCAATGGGGAGATGACTGGGAGGATAGAGTTTCCCTGTATGCTGACGACATGCTAATCTACCTATCCGACCCGGAAGCGGGCATTCCAGAGTTGTTGGCAATATGTGACGCACATGGTCTGAACTCCGGATACACAATCAACTGGAAAAAATCAGTCATTTATGTATTGAAAGGTCCTGCACCAATTCTACCTGATAACTGCCCATTGATGATAGCCGACACCTCATTTAAATACTTGGGGATACACGTCGCTTGTGATGCGGATGTGTTCTATGACCAGAACTTGGTGCCCCCACTCACCCGCCTGAGGGCGGATGTGAGACACTGGAAAGCCCTACCTCTTACACTGCTGGGACGTGCGGCGTTATTTAAAATGATGGCGCTACCACGCCTCTTATATGTACTGGAAAATACCCCAGTCTTAATACCACCTTCGTATTTCCGGAAAGTGACAGCGGTAATGACAGATCTGTTATGGGGAGAACGCCCACCTAGAATAGCACATATTAAACTCAATCGTGGGTGGTACGAAGGGGGGATAGCTTTGCCAAACATGCAGCTTTATTACTGGGCATCACAGCTCAAAGTAATCAACCAGTGGATCCACGCCCCGCTTGACGACCTGGCATATTTAGTGGATAGAGCACAATTAGGAACGCACAGTTTGCTGGCCCCACTATACAATCCAGGACTCACGGCGAAACTGATCGGCCCGACCAAACACACTGTGTCACTATGGCACAGGGCACTGACGAGACTTAAATGGAGAGGGGTCATAACTAAACTCACTCCATTATGGGACACCAAACGACTAGGCTGTCTTAGAACCAGCAAGGGATTTACCCAATGGGACAACAATGGGATCACGACAGTAGGAGACCTATGGACCACTGCTGGAATGATCCCATTCTCACACCTGCAGCAACAATACGCATTAGGCCCCACTGAAACATACAGATACATACAAATAAGACATGCATTAATGGCAGTAATTGAGCCAGGGTCGCCTGTCCCGGACTCATCACCTCTGGAGGACAGACTGCTCACGGACTTTATGCAAACAGGCGCCACTTCACTCACCTATCGCAAGCTACTGAATAATCTCCCGGACCCTTTGCTCAAGCTAAAAGAGAAGTGGGAAACAGAGTTAGGTACCATGGATGAGAATGATTGGAACGCCGCACTGGCGTCGCCACGGGAGGCGGGCGTCTCGGCTCGATTTAGGCTGATACAACTTCAGATACTACATAGGGTATATTACACCAGAACCACCCTACATAAAATGCACAGGGCAGAAAACCCATATTGTCTTAGAAGGTGTGGAGAGGAGGGGACACTGTTGCACACACTTTGGGAATGCCCGGCCACCTTGATCTACTGGCGGCAAGTCATGCGCACCATCTCCCAAGCTCTTGAGACCTCACTGACACCGGACCCACGTGTGTGTCTGCTGAATGTGTGGGAAGGAACTGACTTGACGCATCGGAAACAGCAGTGGGTCACTATTGGGACCATGGTGGCCAAGCGAGACATTGCACAGAGGTGGGGAGTGGCGGAAACACCTACGCTAGCACTGTGGTGTAGGACGATGGACAGACTCATGTTGACTGAGCGTGCAGTATATAAAATGAGAGCCAACCCTCGCAAATAGAACAAGATCTTGGAGGCATGGAATAGATATAGAGGGGACCTATGCGAACCTCTTCCTGAGGAGGAGGAAGATAGTTCAGGAGATGAAGATGAAATGGATGAATGAAACATTGGGAGGTGGGAAGAAGGTAGGAGAAAGACAGGGATCAAGTGCTAGAGGTATTGCATGGCCTGGAGTTCGGAGGGGGTGGGATAGTAGCTTGGGAACCCTGAACCGGCAAGTGACATTGAGGATACAATATTGTGATTACTAATGACTATTTAATATGCATGAGTCTAAAGTTTTGTTTGAATTTATATAAAAGTGAGACGGTACACAATCTACAAATATTCCTTGAATGCCCAATGTACCATGCCAACATTTGCTGCCGGACCGGAAGGTTGTCGGCTAAATAGCTGTGTAAAATTGTAGCTGGAATGCTGAATGAGAAACGACAGACCCTTGTTTCATTGAATATAGCAATGTACTGATGGCAAACTTAAATAAAGTCTTACACCAAAAAACAAAAAAAACAACAAAAAAAACTAGACACCCGGAGCCACCACTGCACCCGTCGCCTCCAGCACAAGTTGAAGCGGACCACTGGTGTCAACAAGGTCCTCCAGAGCTAGAGTCCATCGTGGTTTCACCCCTCATGGACTCCCCGACGTCGCCTGCAGCCTCTGCAAGCAGGCCCAATCAACAGCGATTGCACCCATAAGGAAAAACCCAACACTTAAGGACACCCCTGAAAAAGTCGTCCCTGGGCCTTGGAGAAGAGGACCAAAGGTGCCCCCCTGTCCCCGAGTATCGCAAGTCTTGAACCCCCTTGCTAGTTCAGCAACGACAGGCCTCTTGGTCAGAGCCTGTAGCCTCCTTCCAGAGTGACCAATCTGGATTGAAATACTGTTGTAAATAGATGATCCTTGAGCCAGGTGTATAAAACAGGATTGGTTAATTTAGTTTAGTTCCAGGTTAAGTTCATCAGGATAAGTTAGATGGAAATGTAGAAAAGCCCACCAGGAGCGACCTCCCTGTCGCTCAGCCTGCCTGCCATCAACTGCCACTCCACACACAGGTCAGGCACCAAACATTCCCTGATGTCACCAAGCATTCTACCACTCACACTATTTGAGCAACAGGGAAATCCCAGTCAGGGAAAAGAGAGACACAAGTCAATTATAACACATCCCCCTCCTTAGGGCACCAACAAAACTAAACTTCAGGAAAGAAACAAACATGAATATCAATATACACAATGCATTCTGAAAAAAAAACCTTTACATTACAAAGGAAAGTATCAACATTGCATTCTTAAATACAACACATTTGAGATTAGCCCGATCCTCCTCCCTTGGGGAAAATCCACAACACAACCACACAAAGCGGTGAAACAGAACGGGGTACGCACCGCCCCATAACCAACATGTAACAGAGTACATACCACCCTATGGACCAGCACTGGGACACAGACTGCCCCACAACCTACATGTAACAGGGTACACACCACCCTGTGGAACAAAATTGGAGCATATATCGCTCCACAACCAACATGTAATAGGGTGCATAGCGCCCTGTGGAACATAACTGGGACACTGAGCTCCCACAACCTCATCGCAAAAGGGTATACCACCCTAGGAACAGAAATTGGAGCACGTAACTCCCAAAACCTCTCCAAATTGAACTGGGGTACTGTGAAGGGGTGGGTTCTTCCCTGGGCACGGCTTCCTCCGATCAGCACTGGTGGTCCGTCACCCCGCTTTCACCTACTTCCCTCCCCTTCTCTCAGCAGCCTGAGACCGGCCCACAAGATCCGTGGGAAGTAGAAGACCAAGACCCGTGCTGGCGGAGAAAAGAGTGGACGGAGCCCTTTAAGTGGGAGTATCAGACTAGTGATGACACACCCTCCGTATGCTTCACAACGTCAAAAGAACAGCGGATCCAGGAAAGGACGGACAGCGTTTCCCAGGAGGAGGAGATCGGAGTATGCTACATGGATACCGAAGAAATCGCCCAGCAGACTAGGAGGGACTCGGCGAAGCCAGGAGGCCAACGTTCCTACGAGCCGTCCGCCACGTTCCCGTGGGAGGAGCGTGGCTCCAGCAGGTACGGGGCAAAGTGGCGGGCTGGGTTGGGCGTATGCGAAAGCCTAACGAGTGACCTACACGGTGATAGCTGCGCGTTAAGAGAATTCCCTGTACCTTTCACGAGCACTCCTCCCGTCAGTTAGCTAATTCACTGTGCAACAGGGTTATCTTCACTCCCGGCCCTTTTTCTTAGCCCCAAAGCCTTCTTCTAAAATCGTCCTTTTTCTCTCTTATTTTCTTGGACTGTCCCGGATCAGCGTGAGACCCGGCCGCCTGAACCTGAACACGCTGGACTCCTCGAGAAGATCACCCCTCGACCCCGCAGCTTCTACAAGAGAGAGACTTGCTAGCAGAAGGCGAAAATCCTATATAAAAATAAAACCTTCACTCAAAACTTTCCTGAGAGTTTCTGATTCCATATCTTCTACTCCGTCCCCTCCACCCTCTCCCAACCTAGGACAGGTACACAGCTCCCACAACTTCACACATCACTAAATAAAAAACAACTAAGCTGGGGCACTTAGCAACACCACCCCATAACCTCTGAAACAGGAAACACCTCTCTATGAGGGCAAAACTGGAGCACTGAGCTCTAAATAACATTGACAACAGACCTAGGGTACTCACCCACGGATATTCACCACAAAATGAAACAAATTAACACCCCACAACTTAGTAACTGGAAACTCACCACCCAATCAGACTGTACAGTGGCACTAACCACCCCAGCAACAGGGTACTGTACCCATTAAACATTCTGTCAGAGACAACAATTTAACGGTGAGAAAATGGCAAACATAAGAATAATGAAGTAAAAGTCTCATGCTCAAGTGAGCGGTTTCTCAGCCGAAATTTCCCTTGATGTAAAGCTCTTGAACACCAGTTCATACGCTCCATGTAGTTGCTGCGTCATCATAATGAGTGTAAAGAGTAATTAAAGATATACTGAGTCCTACAAAAGATTGACATTCCTTTTATCCACAACCCGGTTGCTGCCCCACGATATTGCTTGAACATCACCAAAATGTACATCACCCTTCATCCAACCGGCGACCTCAGATTCAAATGAAATGTCCAGGCGTTCTTCTTTTAGTAGAGGAAACGAATGTTGTGTAGTCTTGACGCAGTACGAGTTTTTCACAGAAGCGAGTGACAACAAGCCATCTCCAACTTGAACATGTCTGCACGTATTTGATGCAAAACCGGAAGGCTCATGGCACGTCAACGCAGGAGAGCGTCCCTCAGCAGCAACAAGAAACGAAGAAGGAAAGACGTCATGAAGGATTCCAGTGCCTTATCGCGCAACTTAGTTTTCCCCACAAAGGCACGCGACACCAGTGAAAAGTTTAAGTGTGTGCGAGTGCAAACAAAAAGTCACAGCCGTTTGAAAGTCGCGCACCTCAACGGCCAACCGACAAACAGCCACATCTCTGGCACCGCAGTTCTGAACATAAAAAATAAAATAAAGCTTCTTCAGCCAAACAGGGTGCTTCAATGAATGGCAGTCATTCACATACGCTCTGCTTTGTACTTCACAGGCTTCCAGTAAATTTAAACACTCACCGATTCAATGGCTTGCATGTGTGCTGCTCTCATTGGGTCCGTTACAGGTCCTTTAAATAAAAGTTGCTCACCGCAAGATGTCACGATACACAGCACAGTAATCAACAGTTCTCTGTAGTGGCAGTTGGCTTTTTGGTAAGTGCCGGTTTTCTCAGCACACGGCGCTGGCGCTAACCCCAAAGTATTAGTTGTCATATAAAACAATGGCAATGGCGACCACCACGAGGCAGAGGGAATTGGCAGAGGGGCGCACCGAGGGGCCAGTACCCTGCCAACCGCAACTGCAGAGAGGACGCGGGAAGACCCAAAAGCAAGTGCATTTCCCCCAAGAGAACCACGGGGAGATATCGACACGTCCCAAAGTCTACAGGTGGTAGAGAGTCGATCAAGTCCTGTCGAAAATTTATCTTCATACACCCTGAAGAACAATGAAATTAACATCCTTAGCAAAGGTTTATCCTTCATACCAACATCATACCCTAACCGTTTTGCCATCAAAATGGAACTGATGAAGTTCTTTCGAAAAATCCGATTGCAATATTTTTTTAGGAACAGCCCCCCCCCATCAACCATTTCATCCTACACAGGGCTCAGGGTACCATCCACCTTTGTGCCACCAGGGAATACCATGACTAACCAGATTTTGGCATATGAGCAGACGGTACTCAAGGAAGTTGACAAGGCTTTGTCAACACACAAATATACTAAGCTTAATGTCACTAGCGAAGAAAGGAATGCCTTGGTCACCTTAAGAGGAAACAGAGATATTGTAATCAAACCCGCTGATAAAGGGGGAGCAATTGTGGTGCAAGGTTCTGAAAAATACAAGGACGAGATCCTCTGACAACTTGGAGATGGAGTAAGTTACAAAAAACTATGCGGAGACCCCACAAAAGCCCTGGCACGTGAGATTCTCAGCTTGACCATGTCAGGCAAGGAACAAGGTTTTGTGAGTGAACTTGAGTTTAAATACCTATATCATAATGACCCTCGCATACCTACCATATATACTCTACCCAAGATTCACAAGAGTATGGAGGAACCCCCTGGACGACCGATAGTATCAGGATGTGGTTCTATTCTAGAGCCACTCTACAGATACGTCTACTTTTTCCTTAAACCCATTGCTGAAGGAACAACAACATATCTAAGAGTTACAGTTCAGACTATCAGACTGGTGGATGGTAGGGACTTTGATACCACAACACAACTTTTAGTAACTTGCGACATAGTCTCACTGTACACCAGCATTCCTCAGACAGAAGCCTTGAACATTATTAGAGAAGTATTGGACCAGCACCCATGGCAGTACCAACAGAATTCATCGTTGCACTACTTACCATTGCAATGACAAAGAACTTTTTTATATTCCAGGGGGATTTCTACCTGCAGACCAAGGGCGTCGCGATGGGGGCAGCCTTCGCGCCGGATCTGGCCATTATTTATATGGATAATTTCGAACAGAAACATGTGCTGAACCTGACCATCCCCTACCAGGACCATATAACCATGTGGCGTCGATACATAGACTATGTGCTTATGTTATGGACGGGCACGAAGGAAGACCTTGATTTATTCTATCACTGGTTGAACCAGCAGAGTGAGGATATTCAATTCACAATACAATCTAACAGTGATAAAGTAGATTTCGTTGATATCACCATCTTCCATGAAGATAGCAAGCTCTCCACTACCCTGTACCGTAAACCAGTTGAACGTAATTCGCTGTTACTCTACAACAGCCACCCCCCACGAGGCTTGAGGGACAATTTGCCTGTAGGACAATTCCTACGGATACGGCGGAATTGCACCAGGAGAGGGGACTACTTCAAGGAATCAGAAGATTTGAGTGCCAGACTACTAGACAGAGGATACCCACGATGACTTGTCAAAAGAGCACAGAAACGGGCATGGTACAGCCCTCAAGAAGACCTCCTTACGCAACAAGGGAAGGATGACGCGATGATGGAGAGGATGATCTGTGTGACTACCTATTGTACACAAAGTAACACCATTCGTAAAATCCTCAACAAACATTGGGCATTGATTGCAGAGGACATTGACCAACGTGAACTACCTATGCACTCTTTCAAAAAATCTAAGAGCGTAAGAGACCATGTAGTTTCCTCCTTCCTGGATACCCCTGAACCACCTACCCTACAAACTACGTGGAACTTACCTACAGTGAATGGACATTTTAGGTGTGGGAACTGTAAGGCATGTCCTACGTGTACTCAAACCAAAAAGTTTATCTAAAAACACCATAACGTAGACCTAAAAGCGTTTACCAATTTCAACTCTAATTGTGTCATCTACTGTATTACGTGTCACTGTGGCCTGGCCTACATAGGCCAAACTTAACAAAAAATTAAAGCACGTATTCTACAACACCAAAGCAGAATACGGTGTGATGTCCAGGGGGCACCCTTAGTAGAACATTGGAAGAGCTCTGGCCATGGAATCGATGCCATGAATTGGGTGGTCCTAGAGAAAGTGTCCTTAAGTCCAAGGGGTGGCAATTTAGGCTCCATTCTTAATTTACGTGAAAGTAAATGGATGACTCGTTTTGACACCATTATAAATGGGCTAAATGAGCAGGATGCCAGTTACGCCCAACTCGCATGCCTTAACTGAGGTGCTTTTGATTAGGCGATCTAATTGTCTGAAGTAGAAACTGGGATTTGAGTTTGTCTGCCATGTTTCTCCCTTTTTCTGTCCAACTTGCAGGTCAATTACAGATGAACATATGTAATTAATTTGTGTGATGCCTGTGTTGTTTAAATTATTCATCTGCTTCCGGTTCTGTTCTTTGCCTGTTAAAACATACCGTACAATTATTGATTTCCTTTAAGCCACACCATGAAACACACAACATGCCCCACTGCCTACTCAATATGTTTTTGCCCGACAAATGACTTTACTATTGGCCACTACATTGCCCTTCTAGCGTAACGCAGTTGGTTTCCTCCCATCAACATGCTTTACTACTGCAATTTCTGGTGTACACACAGCGAGCTACCCCCCCCTTTTTCAACTCTGATGTTTATTGACTGTTACGTCAACTGACCATCGCGCATTTATCTGTCTTGTTCAATTTCTAATCATTGCAACACCCGCATGCCTCACTGCCAACGCTGTTGAAATTGCCATTCTATATACATTCTATTTACTCTGGCGTCCCATAATATGTTGGTTGACTCACACTTATACCCATTAGGTTGGGAGGCTTTTTCATCCGTGTTCATTTACATGAGTCCATCTGTCGAGTTCAGTCTTTTTTCTGTGTCCTTTAACTATCCGGTGTTACAGTGTGACGTGACCTGCGGGCATCTAGATGCTGCAGCCACACGCGCTGGTGACGCACTGCGGCTTCTTTTAAATAGTTCCATCGGCTAATTTTACGGTACTGGGCGACCTAAATCTACATCTGGATAGTTCTCTTGATCCCTCAGCTAACCATCTTCGGCTGAGTCTTCAAGCAATTGTTCTAGCGCAAAAAGGATTTGCCCCGACACACAACAGGGTCATTTACTGGATTCTGTTTTCAGTAATATCGACACCTTAACCACTGAAACGCCTCTCCCTCTGCCCTGGACAGATCACTACCTAATTCCCCTGAGTTGGGTAACGGGGAACCCCCTATCTATCCAAGAGCCAAAAAAACAATGGGGGAGGAAATGGTCGAAACTTTCCTCCAGTCAATGGGAGTCGGCTCTTGCTGACCTTAAGCCTCTGCATGTTCCCAACCCCATCTTGGCCAGTAGTAATTTTGATAACTGGATCCAAAACTCTCTTGACCTAGTCCTTCCCAGAGAACGCCTGCAGTGTATAAAGAGGCAAAAAGTAGCCCCATGGTTCATATCCAAACTGAGGGACATAAAACAATCCTGTTGTAGGCTTGAAAGGGCGTGGAGACGTGATCATTCCCAGTGCAGGAAAGCAGAATACAGAACGGCAATTAGACATTATAAGATCGAAATCAAAGCAGCACAAGCTCTTTTCTATGAAACAAAAATTAATACAGCAGCCAATTCACCTAGGGAAATCTTTCAGATAGCCAAATCACTGATCTCCCCTCCCCAAGAATTAGTCTCTTCAGAAGGAGCACTGGCACGCTGTAATAATTTAGCAACCTTCTTCCACCAAAAGATTCAGACCATCTATGCCTCCTTTGCTCCTGACATCGCTGAACCAGACGCAGATGGAACGGTGAGTTTTAACTCCCCAGCCACCTGTGTGCTGGAACAATTGACACCCCTGGATCCTGTCTCCCTGAATAAAATAATTCCAAAGTTCACCTCGGGCTCTCCAAGGGATCAAGCGCCTCCCCAATTTCTCACTTCAGTCATTGATCTGCTTCGTCCAGTAATCCTTGATGTTCTTAACACCTCGATTGCCTCGGGCATAGTTCCCACATCATAGAAATGTGCAATGGTCAGGGCTCTTTTAAAGAAGCCCAATCTGGACCAAGGCAATTTATCCAACCACCGCCCTATTTCCCTTTTGCCCTGGATGAGCAAACTTGCTGAGAAGCACATCAACAACATATTGGTCGAGAATCTGGAATCTAATAATCTGCTGTCCAGATCCCAGACGGGGTTTCATCCCCAGCATGGGACTGAGACAGTTCTGCTGGCTGTGACAGAGGAGACAAGGACTGTGCTGGACCAGGGAGGGAAGGCGGCCATTATCTTGTTAGATCTCAGTGCTGCGTTCGACACGGTTAACCATGCCATCTTATTACATCGTCTAAGTGGCATGGGGGTGTCGGGCGCAGCACTGACATGGCTGACCTCCTTCCTGGAGGAGCGCTTCTTACAGGTCTTTGAGGGAGAGGTTGTCTCCGCTAAGCAGCCACTCAGGTGTGGGGTCCCCCAGGGCTCTACCCTGAGCCCCACGCTTTTTAATGTTTATATGAGACCCTTGGCGGAGGTGGTCCACCCTTTTGGCATCAGAATTGTTACCTATGCAGACAACACCCAGCTTGTGGTTTCGTTAAACCAAGCTGAGGGGTCGTCTAGCACTCTGGGTCCCTGTCTGGAGGCAGTTGCCAGATGGATGGAACTTTCCTGCCTCAGACTTAATGGGGAAAAAACCGACATCATGTTATTGGGTAATCCACCACCCAATATTCTTGCCCCCTTGTGGCCTAAATGCCTGGGACCTCCCCCCCCCCCCCCCTACCCCCCCCCCCTTCCGAGACACAGATAAAGAGCCTGGGAGTCTGGTTGGACAGTTCCCTCGACTTTAAGGTCCAGGCCACTAAGACCTCATCTACCTGCTATGGTCTGATGAGAATGCTTCGGAATATTCTTCCCCTGCTTCCCTTCCAAGCGAGGAGAATCATGGTTCAGGCTTTGATACTCTCTCGCCTGGATTACGGCAATGCTCTCTACTTGGGATCTCCAAAGGCCACAATCAACAAGCTGCAGGTCACTGTGCCGCTCGACTGCTCTACCAAATTCCACGTAGGCAATCCACCAAATCTGCTCTCAAGAAGCTGCACTGGCTTCCTATTGCAGCAAGGATACAGTTTAAAGCCATGTGTCTCACTTAGAAAGAAATTTGGAGGACCGGTCCAGCTATAATGCATCCTTTAGTCACTCCCTATCCCCTCCACAGAGTTTTACGCTCTAGCTCATCACACCTGGCTACCCTGCATAAGATAAACAAGGCCCGTTGGGGAGGTCGTTCGTTTTCTTTTAATGCCACAAAAATCTGGAACTCCCTTACTCTCGCTCTCAGAAAGAATAACAACCTGCTGGCATTTAGAAAGCTTTTAAAAACCCTTTTGTTCGGAACATCTTGCTAGCACGCCAACCTGTTCTTCTCTGATTCAGACACCAGCGCTGCGAGGCCTCAGGGTAGTCTATGCGCTATATAAATATAATTTTCATTTAATTTCCATTCTGCTCCGCTCACCATCTCACTGATGCGAGCGTGAGACGTTGCTACAGCCACTACTGCAGTAAGTTTACAACGTGAGGGTTCACCCCTCTTTGTTAGCAATGGGTTATTGGTAGTGTACGCGGGGTGATAGTGAACGTCCCTTTCCCCTTTTTCTCATCCAGATTAAAGCACGGAGCGGGCCAATACTGCAGCGACCTTCGCTAAGATTACTCACAGATCTACATCCCTGGGTCCTTGAGAGTACAGACCTCCAGGTAACCATTTATAGTACGGATGTTTTTTCCTCCATCCGCAATCACTAGAGGTTTTTCAGGTAGGGATATGAGACGATTGGTGCAATTTTGTTTTACTTATTGCTAATGTTTGGGCGCATTATCGGGTAGAGCTGTTCTAATGTGAGAGGGCTGTCATCTCTTACTTTCTCTCCTCGACACGGGTGCAACCAATACCTGTAGTACTCTTTCTGATAGCGATGCCGCTATTTTTGGTGTGTGTTTATTAACCACGTAATTGACCATCTTCGGCGTAGAGTTTGACTTATCACTGGAGCTAGTTCATAAGTTATTTGGACTCGCGTTTCAACTAAGTAGGAGTTTAATAGAACGTCCTCTGTTTTATGGTAGCTTAAGCTTTTTAACCCGGCTGGGTAATACTGATGTTCTTGTTTATTGCACGTTAGAATATACACAGCAATATTTTTTGTATGGGATTACCTGATGAAAGCCCATTGCTGAAAGTGACCTTATTCTTAACAGGTTGTTGCTCTCTTTGATGACCGGAGCCCAAGGGCCCATTGTTTTCCCTTTTCCATGTTGCCACACTATTGACAATGGCATTTTCGGTAATTATTGGATTTATTTCATTTATGCTTTCACAATAGATGTCTTTACATCAGCTCACCTAGATGTCTTTAATTATAGGTGCCCTTACCCGGCCCCCCACCACCCCCCTTTGTTTACCACCCCTCCAGCCCTGATGAAGACCCCGCAGTAAGGTGCAAGTGAACCTACACCAACAGGGGTTGAAACGTCGACTTATTCCTTTTCTTGTGTCCTACCCATGTACAACAGAAAATTCCTGACTGTGACTTTACCATTGGGATAGGAATATATATGCATAAAAAGTTTGTAATGGCGATACCTATATGTCCATGTGCTGTCAACATGTTAAATGTATTGATGTGACCACATGTTACTTAATTCTTTCAAACTATCTCCCTCCTCACCAAGCACTTACTTCCCCCTCCCTGTACCTATTTCACCCTTGCCTTTTTGTGGGCATGTGAATGTTTCAAAGATTTGTATAAATATATGCATAATCAATTTATGATTGAGGATGTGAATAAACAACATCTCTCAAAAGATTAGAGCTTTATTGGTTTAATTTTGCTAATTCCCTTAATATAAATATATTTCGCAACTGGGGCCCTTTATATGTAACATATTTTATTTATTTATTTTATTTTACACATTTGTAGAGCGCTCTGTTACCCGGAGGTGTCCTGGCGCTAGAAGGATAGGCTGGTGTGAAGGAGCGTGCTTACTGAGTGAAGAGCCATGTTTTGAGTCAACATATAAAACAAGGTCATGTTATAGAGAACATTGATCCCTATTTCAAAAAGAAACACTCAAACAATAATCATACTCTAAATAGGTAGTATGTCTTTTGTCCAGCCGGACAAGAATTTATTTTACATATATATAAAATTAACTTGTTAGAAACAATTGATGACAAGTGGGCACAGCCGTGACCCACGAAACAATGAGACAAAACAACGAAACACAGACCGGCCAAAGGGCAAGGTGGAATACGTCTGTATACTCCTATTTGAAAATTTTGACAGACTTAAATCATTCTTTTATACACCATTGCACATTACAATATTGTATATTCATATTGCATATGGCATTTTTTGGTGTCGACAACGTTTCGATGCCAACACTAGATACTGGGCATCCTCTTCAAGACAACTTAGTAATTCATTGTTGTCTTTAAGAATTTACAATTGCACTATGCCTTTATCGCATTACTGCAATATGTATCAGGGGCGGGCGCGATAGCTCGCGGTCAGGAAGGGCAATGAGCCAGCTAAATGAGATCTTGCTAGTTGGGGAGTCCAAATGAATAGTAGAAATAAGGATTCCTTTTGGATTGTAGAATTAAGGATTCCTTACCAGTGCGCGATCGCACAATTTCTAAAACAGGAGCTCAATGGCTAGTCCGGCTTCATGGTAGCATATAAAACAAGGCAGCAGCACCATCCACGGTTTTTAGCAAGCAGATTGCACACTTGCACAGGAGGGCTGCACACAGGAACAGTGGTTCTTCTGACCTCTCTGTGTGCGATAGACACACCTATGGCCATTCACCCCTGGGAAAACTCCGCCTCGTACTTACTACGTGAAGGGCAATCTTCGCAGTAACTGCTGAAATCTGCAATAAATGGTCAAACTCCTTAGGCTGCAGGCTGTCCAGATGGCAAAGGACACGGGTGGGGTTTGAGCAATGCATTTCCTTTAGCTCCAATATTTCTTAATTAAGGTCCTTAGTTACAGTAGGCTCTTTTAACCGCATCCGTGCGGCGCGAATTCCCCGCCCATGCTGACTCCGCCTTGCGCGGGCGGAGTCATGACGGAACGGTTCCGTCATCAGCACAGCTCAACCGACGCTGATGACGGAACCGTTCCGTCATCAGCATCGAAAGGGTTAAACACAGTGTAACCTCAAAGATGTAGGTTCTTTTTAGTAGGTCGAAATGCCTTTCTCTTAGTAGGAATGTATGATGTTACAACGCATACTTTTACAACGCATACCTTTACAACGCATTTTTTACAACGCAACATCCATTACAACGCATTCCATTACAACACATGCCATTACAACAAATTTTTAAAAACTACCTTTACAACGCATTTCATTACAACGCATACTACCTTTACAACGCATACCATTACATTGCATGTATGGTAAGTATTGGATAGTGTAGGGGTAAAAATTACTATTCTAACTCCAGGGGGGTGCAACAGTAGGGTAAGTGTTGGATAGTGTAGAGGTAAAAATTACTATTCTAATTCCAGGGGGTGCAACAGTAGGGTAAGTGTTGGATAATGTAGGGGTAAAAATTACTATTCTAACTCCAGGGGGTGCAACAGTAGGGTAAGTGTTGGATAGTGTAGGGGTAAAAATTACTATTCTAACTCCAGGGGGTGCAACAGTAGGGTAAGTGTTGGATAGTGTAGGTGTAAAAATTACTATTCTAACTCCAGGGGGGTGCAACAGTAGGGTAAGTGTTGGATATTGTAGGGGTAAAAATTACTATTCTAATTCCAGGGGGTGCAACAGTAGGGTAAATGTTGGATAGTGTAAGGGTACTATGCGTTGTGATGGTATGCGTTGTAATGACATGCGTTGTAATGACATGCGGTGTAGTGGTATGGGTTGTAGTGTCATGCGTTGTAATGGTTGCGTTGTAAAAGTTTCGTTGTAATGGTAGTGCGTTGTAAAAGTTGAGTTGTAAAGGTTGTTTCCCCTCAGTAGGTTCCTTAGTTCCTTTAGGCATAGACTCTTTCCTGCACGCGTCAGTCCTTTAAATCGTCGCCAAAAATTTTGTAAATAGATGATCCTTGAGCCAGGTGTATAAAACAGGATTGGTTCATTTAGTTTAGTTCCAGGTTAAGTTCATCAGGATAAGTTAGATGGAAATGTAGAAAAGCCCACCAGGAGCGACCTCCCTGTCGCTCAGCCTGCCTGTCATCAACTGCCACTCCACACACAGGCCAGGGACCAAACATTCCATGATGTCATCAAGCATTCTACCCCTCACACTATCTGAGCAACAGGGAAATCCCAGTCAAGGAAAAGAGAGACACATGTCAATTATAACAAATACATTGGGCTTGCGACACTGATCTGCACCCTGCACCCTGCCACCCTTGTGCCGCTGGTGGTGTTCTGTTAGTGCTGCCTTGGACTTTGTCCACCACTCACTTTAACTCCTGGAGGTTGGGCTTGTAAGTCGCTGTACTGTACCCGTTTGCAAAACTTGTTCTTCCTTCCACAAGATAACATTTCAGAACTCAGAAATTGCACTATGTCCATTTGTTAAAGTGAATAGATTTATATCTAAAAAACGTACTTAACTGAATTATTTTTTCTCATGCCTTAAAATAGATATAAAGATACATTGATGTGGATCTCCTTCTTGAGTTACGTGTGCCACTTTTAATCATTGTATGTATTTGCAAATGTCTAGCACTCCTCTGTGTTAAGCCTAATGTTGCTGACCACACTCCCCCCTATCAGAGCACTTTATGATTGCATATCAAGCCCCTGTCCACTTATAAGGGAACCCCTGGACTCTTTACATGCTATGTCAGATTTTTCATATATCACAAAAAGCGTGCATCATCTGCTATTTACAGTGCTTAGAAATGGCAGTGGAGCTTTATGATCTACATATAAGAAAAGCTATTTAAAATAAAAAAGAAATGGCTGCTTATACTTGAAGTACTTTTGATTACCCAGGGATAGCATCCAAGATGTGACCACTATAGGCATCTCTGCAGCTATGTATGAGGTTATTAATAAAGCAGGGGGGAATTAAAGGTTGTTACTTTTTATCGTTCTAAACTTCACTTTATCTTTCAACTAAACGTATAGAAAGGGATGAGGAGAAAGGAGAGAGTTGGGAAGAGAAATGAAATGACTAAAGAACAACATAGTAAGAGACTAATCAAAAGAACAAGAAAGATATCGAGAGTAAACCACCATGCTGACATAGTTTGTGTTGTTCCTTGCTGCAGGAAAATAATCTATAACTTAGACGACTTTACTTTACTATCTGTGAAAGTCCCTTGGGGTTCCTCTCCTTTCAGCAGCTACAAAAAAGATCTCCCCCTGATTTGTTCCAAGATTATCACTCCTATTTCCACTAGTTTATGCAGATGATGCACCAATTTACAGTGTATTTCACTGGAGCTCAAGATCAATTTTCCCTCACGTTGATAAGCCTCACTGCCCTTAAATGATAGAAGAGGGAGACATGTCTCAAGAAGAAGGATGTCAAAACCGAGACCAAGATTTCGGTTCAGGGATCAATGCTTTCCCTAAGCAGGTGAAAAAACAGAGTGTTTTGTTTGGCATGCAAGTGCTTGTTAAACAACTGGTCAGGAATATAGGTGCTCTGTTTGACGTTTACCTAAACTTAAATCCCCATCTGAACACAGTTATTAAATACTGATTCTTTCAAGTAACATTGTTTCACTATTTCTACAATATATTCTGCTAAATAAATGTGCACCTTTATACTAATCTTCTCAAACCAAACAGAACATTGAACATTCAATAAGTGAGTGAATAACATCTGAAAATGCTAAACCTCGTTTAAGGCAACATTTTCAGTGGCAATTTTTTCTGACTGCCCTTCTCCTGACAATTTTGATCCAAATATTTCAGATTGCTGGTAATCTACAGCACATTTCCCTTTCAACTCACCCCAATCAATTCCCCAAAAGAAATTTCGGGTCGTGATGGATAAAATACATAGCACAAGAACAACATCCAGCAGGACAAAGAAGAAATGGTGTGCTGTAATAGAGTTTAGGTGCATCAGTGAGGAGAAGGAAATACGGCCTACTCACATCTGGTCATCAATTTCTTCAATCTGACGGTCTATTCGTCCCTCTTCATCCTCCTCTGCCACAATTGCTTCTGACACCTGTAGCAGTGAAAAAGATTAATAGCGCCTCAGATTTAAGAATGAAGCGTAATCCGAACTTTATACAAAGCAATGCCAGAATTCCAAGCAAGCATGAATATAGAGATGAAAATCCTTGCACCACGGGGACAGCAAAGCTGTGACGAACTGTAACTGTTTGGCTATACTTGGGATTTTTCAATCTCTGCTGGAGGCTGTTCCAGGTCCCTGAATGTGTACTGCCAATAAAAAGTTAGGATAGTTATTGTACCTTCGGATGAGACCATGGGGACACTGGGAGGATGTTGTGGAAGCAGATTGTACCTCAGGGGCCCACGCCTTTGTACTTGTACCTATGTAGCTAATAAGACATTCTGATCTCTCCTGTACAATGCCTTATCTCTCATAGGAAATATTACTTACTTGTAACCTTACTTCTCAGTCGTTTAAATTGGCACTGGATTTGTTAACATTAATGAGAGATAGAGTGTGTATGTACTTGTGTACATGCATACACACATTTTTATGAATTCTGACCGCATATAAGCCACGCTACTAAACTATTGTTTAAATAAAACTTACCAAGCATTGGCGAAACCAATTGATATGACCTTCACAAAACTGCTAAGCTTTTGTTTGCATACAATATGAAATAGACATTACAAGTTTAAATTAAATAAAAAGGAAATAAGCCTGTCTATAGGTGCCGTGCATATGCTTGAAATGAAAAATTGGTAAAAATGTCCCATTGCGAAAATAACTAAAAAACATGGAATTAAAGCGAAAATAAAAGCAGAGAATAGCCAATCAGCCCTGACACTAAAGAGCACTTCTTTTTAGGATGGTGTGCACATATGCAAGAGCAAAATGCCATCACTCACAAAGACGAGAACCAATGACTGAAAATAATGATAAACAGTATTATCAATGGGTGCAGGATCATCAAAACACCTTTTTACGATACAATTTGAGCAAATGCCATAAAACAGCTAAAGCATGCCCATAACAAGTAACATTTTCCATCTCATTTTTAGGTCTCGCGACCTATCGATGTGCGCAAGCGCATCGAGCGGAGCGAGAATTCATGTGGCGAAAACATCTTCAAACCAAAGGGCTTTCAGCCCCTCGGTTTTCATGCTGTTCACGTGAACCACGTGATAACATGCACGCGCATTCAGGGCCAGCCAGCCCAGCACATCAAAGGGCTTCTCCTCCCCTAATTATTCATGGCCGGCCACAGGCCGGCCGTGCTTTCAGTTTCCCGGAACGGCTTCTCCTCACCTAATTAGGGGAGGAGAAGCCCTTTGATGTGCTTCACACCAATGCGCCTCAGTCATTCCTCTTGTTTGTATTTGCTTCCAGACTCCACGATCTGCTCATGTGCACAAGACGCTTTACACATTACACTCATCTGCCTGAAGTGGGAGTTTTAAACAAGCAAAGCTGGTCCTTCTGTACTTGCAGTTTCACTTCTAATGTGTGTTGTTATTTATCATGATTTTTAGCTGAGGTGTATCACGCTCGTTCATGAGTTTGATCTTTTCATACTGTGAAATGTTTTCTAAGTTGTTTTTGATTGTCTTACCACTGGAGGTCTCCCTGTGCTACATTTAGCCTCTGACACATGCAACGCCACGCAACAACGCAACGCCACTCAACCATGCAACGCCACTCAACCATGCAACGCCACTCAACCATGCAACGCCACTCAACCATGCAACGCCACTCAACCAAGCAACGCCACTCAACCAAGCAACGCCACTCAACCAAGCAACGCCACTCAACCATGCAACGCCACTCAACCATGCAACGCCACTCAATCATGCAACGCCACTCAACCATGCAACCCCACTCACACACGCAACGCCACTCACACACGCAACGCCACTCACACACGCAACGCCACTCACACACGCAACACCACTCAACCACGCAACGCCACTCAACTACGCAACGCAACTACGCAATGCCACGCAACTACGCAACGCCACGCAACTACGCAACGCCACGCAACTACGCAACGCCACGCAACTACGCAACGCAACTACGCAACGCCACGCAACTACGCAACGCAACTACGCAACGCCACGCAACTACGCAACGCAACTACGCAACGCCACGCAACTACGCAACGCCACGCAACTACGCCACGCAACTACGCAACGCCACGCAACTACGCAACGCCACTCAACTACGCAACGCCACTCAACTACGCAATGCCACTCAACTACGCAATGCCACTCAACTACGCAACGCCACTCACACACGCAACGCCACTCACACACGCAACGCAACTACGCAACGCCACGCAACTACGCAACGCCACTCAACTACGCAATGCCACTCAACTATGCAATGCCACTCAACTACGCAACGCCACTCAACTACGCAACGCCACTCAACTACGCAACGCCACTCAACTACGCAACGCCACTCAACTACGCAATGCCACTCAACTACGCAACGCCACTCACACACGCAACGCCACTCACACACGCAACGCCACTCAACTACGCAACGCCACTCACACATGCAACGCCACTCACACACGCAACGCCACTCACACACGCAACGCCACTCAACTACGCAACGCCACTCAACTACGCAACGCCACTCAACTACGCAACGCCACTCAACTACGCAACGCCACTCAACTACGCAACGCTACTCAACTACGCAACGCTACTCAACCACGCAACGCCACTCAACCACGCAATGCCACTCAACCACGCAACGCCACTCACCTACGCAACGCCACTCACCTACGCAACGCCACTCCCCTACGCAACGCCACTCACCTACGCAACGCCACTCACCTACGCAACGCCACTCACCTACGCAACGCCACTCAACTACGCAACGCCACTCAACTACGCAACGCCACTCAACTACACAACGCCACGCAACTACGCAACGCCACGCAACTACGCAACGCCACTCAACTACGCAACGCCACTCAACTACGCAACGCCACTCAACTACGCAACGCCACTCAACTACGCAACGCCACTCACACACGCAACGCCACTCACACACGCAACGCCACTCAGCCACGCAGTGCCACTTTCACACACACTGTGCAGTGCACAATAGGTCTCGCAGTAGGAAAGTTGGAGATATTGGTTTTTTAAATGACAAAGCCCTTTATGTTTTTAACATGCAAAATAAAAGGCATTGTTAATTGCAATTGTAATAGCTCCAACTTTCCTACTGCGAGACCTATTGGCAACGCCAGTGCTTGTTTAAAATTATAAACAAAGGCAGCAAAATAATAAAATCTGCTAAAGTACATTTCACAAAAATGAAAAAGAGAAACTGTAGGTCATGAAAGCCTTTCCACTATGCCTCTAGGGTCAATTAGACAGTTTATTTTTTCTGAGTCACTGAGAAGATTCCCTGAACAAAAGAGGCTTTCGACAAGTACAATTCTGAATGAAAACTAATTTTGTTTTCACACACTATCATTTGAAGTCAGCCTGTAAAGAATATTGCATTGGTTCATTCTTTTTCACATGGGGGTAGCTTTGGTCAGATTGATTCCTCTATCATGCCTGCTCTCTTTCGTAAATGTCCTTGTATGGGAATGAGATTATGGGAGGATCAGCATAACGTAGGCACCAATTGCTTGCAATTTCAAAGGAAAAACCAATCAAATAAAGAATACCAGTTCAGACAAACCATTTCCGTGAAACTATTTATAGGAAATGTGTTACACATTTTAAAGAGCACAAACAAACATACTGCCTTTAATTTGGTTATCTCAAAACAGGTCATGGTTCGTACAACAAATATTGAAAGTACTTTACTATAAAATGAAAGCAGTTTCCTTCCAAGTACCAATAAATATTGCTTAAATGATACTTTAAAAATCAGCACCTTTATAAACTTGTCAATATGGGGGCCTTTCTTTGATTCCATTGCCTCAAGGTGGCTCACTTTGTACCAATATGAGGTTTTAAACTTCAAAAATGAAATACATTTATCAGGTTAGAGTTTTCTTTAGGTCCCTGGAAACATGGACGTATGGTTGCACTCTGTGTTCCAAACAAGCTTAGAGTAGTTTTCGGTTCACAAGCACAAATAATTACCTCGTAGTGAGTTCAACTGATAAGAGGCTGAATCGCTGCTATGTGGGCGCCATCTAAACACACTGTATATTTTACGCTATATTTTCATCCTCTGTTTCAGCAGCTTATTCCACAATGGAACAGAATTCGGCCAACTGCCGCACTTGTTTTCTTTATGTGCCAAAAGGCCATGTACAGCCGCAAATTGGCTGAATATGAGAACAAAAAAACAAATGTTCACTGAAACGGTTAGGCATGTTAGCTATAGTTAGGCGTGAAGGTAAGATCTTAGCTTACGTAAAAAAAAAAAACCTAGACTTTCAGTAAAAAACACAAAGGTTAAACTGACGTTATGGCTAGATGGTGAAATAAAATAAAACCTCATGTTTAAAAACAAATAATACTAAACACTGAAATTCACCTTTCATAGTTTACTGAGCTAACTAGAACTTACACCCCCACCTTGCTCAGCTCATGACCTCACATATTATGAACACCACTCATGAAATGTTAAGTCGTATCATTGTTGACATCACTGATGACCTCGGAGGTCCATGAAGTTATACAGGAGTACGGCATTCTGCCTTGTTGCTCTAGATGCTCATGGACCTCCTCTTTGGTTGGCAATATCAAACTACATCAGGGGGTACTTTATCCCAAATACAAATAAATGTCATGCACTGTACTGGTTGGGTCAATTCAAAGACCTTAATTAACATGCTTCACCAATGTTCCTTCATAGTGTAACAAAGTTATACATCTCAAGGATCAGTCCACGTATTTCAGTCAGGCTTTAAAAAGTCCCATGAACTTAACCAATGGGAGAAGAGAATGCCTACCTTGGATTGCAAAAGCAAGCAGAGCAATGCAAACCACCATGGATGGGTAAACATTATCAATGAAAGATAAGGTTTCTGTAATAAAGTGAATAATCTCACATGTTAATATTCCAATAGGTTACGAATGAAGGCTTAGTTACAGAATCAATTACGTTATCAAGAAAAGAAAAATGACATGTGGGAGCCAAACGACCTCACACGCTCCGGGAAAAGTTGGGTTACATTGGGCATGATGGTTGCCAAGACAAATATAGCGCAGAAATGGGGAGGAGTGGAGTTGCCTATCCTGGCGGCATGGGGTAAAGATATGGATGCAGCCATGATAGCTGAGAGGTCGGTATTTAGTAACAGAGGTTGCCCTAAAAAGTGGAATAAAATGTGGGGGGCGTGGAATGCGTACAGGGTGAGCTTTGTGATCCACCATCAGACCGAGAGGACAGTGACTCGGACTCAGAGGCGGTCTGATGTCCCAGGAATGACTAAAGGGCGTTGGGTTTCAGGTGTTGTGGAACTGCATACTTGTGACTTTGTAATAATTCAAAATGTGTCTGATAATGATGTGCTGGGCTGTACTGCATGTTTATGCTTCAGATTTTTTTATTGTGTTTTCAGCATGAAAACAAATAAAGTTTTTTTTTTAAAACGTCAAAGAAAAGAAAAATGTGTAAAAGTGCTAACGAGCTCAGTGCTCCAAGGTGGTTCATAAGTAGTGCCTTAAAGGAGTTAAAGACAGAGGTGTGAAAAAATGATATGACCACTGGGTTCACTACAATTCATCATACAGAACAATTGAATTAATGTATTCATTGAGTGCCTGGTTCAAATGTGTACAAAGTTGTCTGCTCATCATCAGGACTATAGCATTTAATTGGCCTCAAAAAAGGACTACAGGAGACAGAGGGGAGTGGAAAAAGAAGCCTATCAATGATAAGGCTGTTTCAGATGCACAAAAAAGTAACATAACTTAAAGAAATGCGGGGGAGGGCCAAGAGGCACCCTGTACTGTGAAGGTAAATAAGCTGAAAAGCGAAAGACCGCAACAATTCAGGAAGGCATCAATTCAGCAAGTAATTCCATATTGTAGAAATGTACACTTCCATACAAAATCGAGGGATATTTTCCTTATAAGAAGAGGAATGTGCTACATGAGCAAATAGAAAAGCGATGTAGAGACAAGAAAGCAAAAAAAAAAAAAATAATCAATCTAAGAAAAAATGTCTGCTAGATAAGAAAAAAGTAATGTATAAAGGCTGTTCTGAAAATTATACGTAGAAGATGAGTGGTCTAATAGAAATTAGAAGTTGCTGATGCGGAAACTTAGTTGGTGGAGAAGGGGCTCAGGAAATTTCTACAGAGTTGCACAGGTGGACCATTGAAGAAGGAGGAAATACAATAGGGAAAGGAGAAAAGCGGGAGACGGGCGACAAAAATGGAAATAAATAGCTTAGAAAGAGAGAAAAGAGGAAATAAATAACAAAGAGGTAATGTTTAGAATTACCAAAGATCAACAGGAAAGGAACTTAAATACAAAAATTAGTTTGTGAAACAACAATTAACACAAATAAAGTTAATACAGCAATGCATTGCACATCTAGGAATGAGGTCCAGTCATCTCAAAAGGAACAAGTGATATTAGATAAAGTCCATAGAGTAATCAGAGGATGATAGATGAGTCATATAGCTAGGAATAGGTTTAAATTTGGAGTCAATTTCAGGTTTATCATAATGGAGCTTGCACCACAGAAGCCTTATCAGTACTCTTCTAGCCAAAAAGGTACCCACATCTCATCCTTTTACTGACTAGTCAGTTCTATCAATAACTTGCCACCCGGAAGTTGTTTTCGAAATGCTGTTTTTCCAAAACGTGATAGACCAAAGGAGTACTTGGAACCTTTTATCAGATTTTGCACTGCTGTTACCAAATCTTTGTTTTCATTTTATGCGACGTTTGGCAATGTAAACAAGGTTGTAGGAGCTCCAAATACAACATATCCAGTTTTGGTATTAACACTGGAAAAGTAAATGAACATGATTTTTTTTTTGTGTTTAAACATTTTAGCATCATTAGTGAAACTGCAAACAGAACATAACCCAAATTTAAAGAGTCCAACGTGGGAGGTAAAGTCCAACAACTCATTAGTCTTACACAGCCTGTGCCTGCAGTCCCTGTAGCAGGGGAGCACAACCTGGGGCTAGTGGTGGCATTGTTTGAGGCACCAGAAGTGTAGGAGCCCAGAAGGGCATGCAAGCGCATCGAGTGAGCCCCCCTCCCCGTTGCCAAATGCATGGTTTGCTGTGGCCCCTGATCGAGGGGCTGTTTTGAGCCTCTGAGGGTGATGGTACTGAGACTGGGCTGAGATGCGCGACAGTAATGGTGGGCCTTGCTAACTGGAGGCTACACTAGAGTGCCCTAAAAGTCTGAAGAGTCCTCGAGAGACACTTCAGTCAACCCACACAAAGAAGGAACGGTATGAGTGGCCCAAGGACACCGTTGCTGACCCCGAGCAGTGAGGATGAACAGAGATTCACTGGGGACCACTCAGAGGGGTTGCGAGACTGACTGCAGTGGGATCAAGCACACTTCAGTGGTCTGTAGCACTGGCTGGAGACACAGGTCAAGGGGTGGTGTGCTGACAGTTTGTCACCACGGCAGCTCTTGAGGAGACTCCGACCATCAACCACTGGGATGTGGAAGGGAGGACTTTGCCTTCTCACTGCTCCCTCCCTTCCTCCAGCTCTTCAGCCGCTTGCAATAGGGAAGAGGGCTTGTAACAGTGTAGGTGTGCAGAAATACAACTGGTTGCCCAGAATCATGGAGAAGACGTCAAGGAAAAAAAGAGAGACACTGGAAGGTTGGTCCCAGGGGAAAGTGACACTCTGAATGATGAGGGGGCATGCTTTGCATCCGGGATCCTCCAAGGTACTACCCTGAATTATATTTTGCAGGCGATAACAGCCTTTAGGGAGGCGCTGGAATCAAAAATATCACATTGGTGGTGGATCTAGAGAGTCTGAAAGACAACCACAGGCGCCTTGAAGAACGTGTCACAACAGCGGAGAGAACGTTGGCTGAAATCCCCCAGAGAAGGTGAGGCTGCAGGAGAGCCTAAAGTCCATGGAGGCTAGGCTTAATACCTCAAGAGTCAAGGTCAGAGGAAGATGAAAACAGGTTCTGTCAGAAAAATATTATGGAGATAGGTCTACCTGAACTTGCAGAGGGGGACTCCATGTTGGACTTCCTTCAACGATGGTTGTGAAAGGAGGTGGCGACAGATGGGCTTTCATCCTTTTTTGTGTTGGAGAGAGCACATAGGGTCCGGCACTGCCTCCGACCCGGGGGCGCGGCCTCAAACTGTGGTGGCTAGACTGTTGCATTATAAGGACCAGGACCACATGCTGCATCAGGCCAGATTGTGGGGAGACCTGAAAGTGGGTATCAGCAAAGTCATGCTGTTCCCGGACTTCACTAAACAGTTCCAGAAACAACAGTCCACATTTATGGAAGCTAAGAGGTGAGTCAGGAAATTGGGACTTCGCTATGCTATGATGTTACTCGCCAGACTGAGTGTAATGTGATAACAGGGGTGCAGTAGTTACAGACCCCGCAGAAGGTGTGGAGTGGTTACACCATCACCCGGCCTTTGGAAAATAGCCAGGAGCCTTCATGGAGGAAATCAATGAGAACTAGGTCGAGGGGCAGATCTAGGAGCTACAACGGAGCAGATACCACAAAGGCGGAAGTCCAGCAAGAACAGATGTGGGCAGTGGAAGTACTGGCCATGATGAGCAGCACTGGTGCGAGTTCCTCGTCGACAGTGGGGGATGATGAGCTTGAGACTCGGATTCCGACCGCGGGTCCATCTCATCTGTAGGCTCCGGTCAGTGCTACCTGTGAGGACACCAGGCACAGCTGATGAACTCTTGTAACACAGTCACTCTTTGCTTTTGTTAAAATTAGTGCTGGAGGGGAGGTTGCGCTGGGATGCTCCGTAAAGTTTTGGCAGTGCCGCCAGACCCCCTTGGTAACTTGCCAATGGTATTCATACGCTGGTGGATGGTAGATTGCCTAGCATGAGGGACTCAAACTGCCACACCACTTCTTTTACACATGTGTCCACCTGCAAGTGTTTGCAGTTGGAATGCTAGTTTGAATGGGGTAGTTGCCTACTTGTCCTGGGGATGGGTATTTGGGTTGAATGTTGTTTAGTTGGGAGTTGTAAACAAGAGTCGCATCCTAATAGACCAGCCTAGGGAGAGTGTGCCGCACAACAGGGTCAGGGCTTGATTATGGGTACAAACTATAGCACAAATGTATGTCCCGTTATCTACAGATTCATATCCTGGAACAAAAGGGAGATGAACGGCATGGCGAAGAGGTATGAAGTGTTCTCATACCTTAAAAGAAGGGGGGGGTTCATAAAGCGTTATTGCAAAAAACGCACCTAAGGGCCGAGGAAGTGTTGGTGCTGCTGAGAAGATGGCGGGGACAGGCCTATTACACCACATACTCTGAGGGGTACTTGTATGGGTGCATCCGGGGGTCCCCTTGTCAGAAAACCGGAGAATTAGTAGACCCAGCATGCAGGCCGGTTGAGACCGGACGTGATTAATGTTTATTCCTGGACCATAGACCAGGGAGCGTTTCTGCTGGACTTGTTCAGGGTACTAGCACCCTACCTTGTACATTTGGTCATCATGGGGAAGACTATATTGCGTAACTGACACTGCACTGGACATGCTCGTGCTGAGTGACACTCCGGTCCGTTACGTAGCTCATTTATGTGCTGGGGGGTAGACCTGATGGGGACTCATAGATTCTTGGTGCCGCACCCGCCTAGTGATCAGGGATTACTCTTTTTTTATTCAGGCCTCCATGAGCAGCATGTGCACTTGGACACTTTGTGTACACCAGATGTGCATGGTTTGATTAACAATGTTAAATACCTAGCAAGAACTATATAGGACCATAACCCGGTACTGGCTCTATCTGAGCTGGGAGCAGACGCAGCCCGTATCCCTACATGGAAATTGAAGCCAGAGTCCTTAGAAGATCCAGTCTTCCAAAACATGATTAGAGATAGCATAAGAAAGTATTTTGAGGACAACACCAGTACAGCATCCACCCCACAGTTAGAATGATATTAGAGGGAAGTACACGATGGAAATGGTGGGCATCAGGCGCACTTTATTAAGTGAGGTGGTGGCCATGGAAGTGGAACAGAGGGAGGCAAAAAAATTAGGCTGGGTCGCCCAGAACTGCAACAGACCCTGGCAGGCTCCAGGGAGATGCTAGCGGGACAAATAGAGAAACTTAAGATGTTTCGCCTACAGGGAATACATGCCCCCACTCAGCAGTCAAACCACCAAAGCAGCAAAAGATCCCAGGGCAGAACCAACAAAGCAGCAACAGAAGGAAGGAAGACTTCTGACCCAAGAAAGTGACAATTGTGTTCAGCATGAACGGTGCATGGTGTGAAAGTGTGTTCAATATATACAGTGAATCGAAAGGTCAATGTGGCTCAAGTTAAGTAACAACGCAAAAATTTGTCTTGTTTGAAAGGATGATTCAGATGAGCCACACTGGGGGATGCGCCATTTAATGAGCTGAAGGGTCGACAACTTTTCGATCCTCGTTAGTCAGGATCATCTTTAGGACCGCTTGTCTGTAAAACAGTTATTTAAAGAAAATATCAAATTGCTGAAGGGACATCAAATACAATACGGTATCTTTTAAATGAATACTGAAGCCAATATTTTCAATCTTTACAGATGTCATGGTTTGTTTTTCAAATACACTTCAAGCTGGGAACTGAACATAATTAAACTAGCATTGGCATCGCCAATAGGTCTTGCCTTTGGGACTATATAAGTGTTTAGCAAGAGCTATTGGCTTGGTCAATGTATATAAGCTATGTTGTAGAGCAGGGTGGATGTTGTGCAGCATGTTGAAAAGTTATAATAAAAAAAGTATCACAAGTAGTTATGTTACCTTATACATAACCAATAAGAACTCATGTACAACTGAATGACCTTAAAAAGAATTAACGCAAAAAGATTCTTCTAGTTTTCTTCGTTCTTGCGATGTTTATTGAGAAGTAGAATGAAGTATTTGTTTTTCTAATATTACAAGTACTAATCTTTACCTCTTGTTTGTAACTTCCTGTGTCATGCTTTAGACATCAGCAAGACCAGTAACCTCTCCTATATGGTGGTGGGGGGGCGCTCTTTGTTAAATCTCCTTGCATGTATGTGTAAGTGAAACTCACAAGCGCAAACAGGTATGTTCAAAATTGCAAAACCCTTTTGGAATTAGGAGAAAATGTTTTTGGTGTTTTGTGCTTGTAAATCGCCTCTTTTTTTTCTGTGCAGTTTTATATAGCTCAAACTCTGACCCGAAGGTTTCAGAGTGCTTTACATGAGCACCAGTTACATTACGCACGTGCACATCTATTTTTAGTAGGCAAAGTGAGATTAAGCAATTTGACGAGAATCACAAAGTGTTGAGCCGACCCCGAGACTCAGACCTAGTTCCCAAGCTGGCACCTCTGGCCATTATGCCACATCCTCCCGGGAGGGGGTGTTCCGAGGCGAAACTTTACTAACATTTTTGTGGACAATGTCTAAAATTTGCGAACGTTACAGGTTTCCGAACATTACCTGAAAGACTCTTGTAAATTCCTAAAATTATTAAATATTCCCTCATGAGAGGTTCTAAATCCCTTCATCTTTAAATAGTTCCCTTTAGAATTATCAGAATGTTTTTTGCCAGGATCGAATAATCGGTGCACTTCTACAAAAAAAAGTACTGAGCGACAGCCTGCTTCTCGACTGGCTGATAAGCTGTGTGGGACCAGCAGTGCACTGCATTATGTGGAACACGGTAAAGGGCAGGCAAACCCTTTTCGTCTACAGTGCCAGTTCTGTCCCCTGCCCTGTGTTTGAAAGCACTGAACACATTTAAAGGGGTGACATGCAAAGAAAGCTCACTGCGCCAGTTGAGAAGCTCATTACATGACTGCTGCTTTGAATTGCTGTTTAAAATGCGATCAGTGAGCCACAAGAAAACGACTGATTGACAAGGGAAATCTGACATTGTGTGTACAGTATAAATATTTTCAATATATTGATTCTACTACGGTGCATAATGCACTATCATAATAGCTCATCATCATCAATAACTTTATTTCGGTCACCACGGACCATAAAAGTGCAGATAAAATACATACATTGCACGAAGAGTGAATAAAACAATAAAGAGCATATATACAAATAGGAGTCAAACATCTAAAATCGGATTAAACATTTAGTAGTTATCGAGATGTACATCAAATACAATATTGTATTTACAAATAGTCTCTACATACATTTTCTCCGTCTGTGCCACAAACCAATTAAGAACTGCAAGACCGCAAAAACAATTGGGGGATGGGTGTCATACTTTAAGACCCTGCGTGCTTGGGCACATTGACTGAAACTTAAATTTCTACAAAGTGGTATCAGCCAGCATTTCCTTATGGTCTGATAGGCAGGGCAAAAAAACAGGACGAGGAGTTAATCCTCTAGGTCGGATTTACATGCCGGGCACACGGCATTCTCTGTATTGTCCCATTTGCTGGTAAATGCCCTGAGCGGGAGACTGCCAATCCTAAATTGCATATAAAGTTTCCTTGCTAATGGGGGGGGGGGGTAGATTAGCTCCTGAAAGTCCTCCCTTTTAGGTTCTATTTTTACTTGGAGGAACTCTGCTGTTAGCCTTCCCACTGTAGTGCACCTATGAAGAGATAGTAAGTTATGGTGCCTAAAGTGATGGACCACCTCTGCCCTAGATAACCCTGGGCAAGTTGCCTCAGGATTATCCCAAAGCTCGGGTAAGCCGATCCTAATACTAACTGCCTTAATATGCGAGAGCCATGGAATTTTCTTAATTCTCAACATAGCCCAGACCTCCAGGAATTCTTTTTTGTAGGAGACTAATTCGGGCACTGACCATAGTCTTCTCCAATGCATCAAAGGCTGTAGTGCTACTTCCTCCTCTATAGGGGCTAGCCCCAAGTCCTTGCGTAGGGGCACAAGCGGTGTACTGGCGGTTAGACCCAATAAATTCCTCAAAAAGGTATGTTCTACTTTCATGAGGCTGGATGCACTTTGGTGTCCCCATAGTCCCGTCCCATGCATAGAAGCCGTCTAGCCTGAAGTTTATACATTTCTATGACCGGGGCCAATGGCTTGAATTCAGATATTCTGTGCACTTTTGCAATTCCCCCGCCACTTGAGATAACCTAAGAGCCACCTTTGCTGACTGGATTCCCCAGTCAAGATGTTCTGTAAGAGTGATGCCTAAGTACACAAAGGTCTTAACTCGCTCTATAGGGGTTCCATTCAGAAGTGGATTTGGACGAGTCTGCCTTGGGGGATTAAAAATCATAAATTTAGTCTTGCCTAAGTTTATTTCTAAACCTCTAGAGGCACAGAATGCAGCAAAACCATCCAATGTTCGTTGGATACCCGTTGATGTTTTGGACAACAACAAAGACTCGTCTGCAAACATCAACGCGGGCACCCGACCTGAGACTAACCTGGGGACATCTTTATCCTTTACTCCAAGCAGGTGGTCTATAAGCCCATTTATATAAAGACAGAATAAGGTGGGGGCCAGGACGCACCCCTGGCGCACACCTTTTTTCACTGGGAAGCGGGCCGAAAGTTCTCTGTACTTCCCACACCTGACTTGAGCATAATTGTCAGTATGGAGTCTAATTAGCACATCGAATAAATACATTGGTAGGCCCAGATCAAATAATATACTCCACAGCTTATCCCTCGGCACTAGATCGAATGCAGCCCGAGGGTCAACAAAGATGAGGTAGAGGCTGCCACCCTCCACACTCACCGTTTTCCAAAACAATACCTGGAGTCAAAATATCTGATCGAGGATCGAAGTACCCAGCCTAAACCCAGCCTGCAAGGTACTTAAGATCCCATTTTCCTCTATCCACCCCTGGATTCTGTCTAGGATGATCCTTCTCATCAGTTTTTGTGTGAAGTCTATCAAACTGATAGGCCTATAGTTATACTGCAGAAGGGGACAACCTTTTTTCTGGATGGGTACTATCTCCGCTCCGCACCATGTGTGTGGCGGGTCCATGCCCTTTAATATTGCATTAAAAAGAACACCCAAATGTGGTGCCCAAATTTTCGATTCAGACTGAAAATAATCCCCTGGAAGCTTATCCAGGCCGGGTGCATTGTTGGGTAAGAGTTTCACAATTGCGGCTTCAACCTCACTTAACGTAATGTCCCAGGACCCCTCCAATCGATACTCATGGAGGGGTCCTAGGGTAGGGAACGAGGGACCCTTTTCACCAGAATATCCATAGAGAGCTCCAAAGTGGGCTTCCCAGGCGGTAGCTGCTATGTTCGGTTCAAAACCTGTTCTGCCCCGTGTCGCCCCAGAGCTCACAATCGCCCAAAACGATTTAGAGTCCCTACACAAGAGTGCTATTCTTAGATCTTCCCATCTATTTGCTTCCCAATCTTTCTTTTCCCTTTTAATACCCTGATTATGCTTAAGCCGGCATTGCTTGATGCTTGGCTTATCCTTTGCTTTTATTGCCGTTAGCAAGTCTTTTTTTGCTTTCCGACAATTAGCATTATACCAGGGGTGTGTTGCGAGTGGACTTGCTTTCTTACCTCCTTCGGGGTAGAACACATCAAACAGTTTAGCAGCCAACTGTTTATGAATTTCCAGAGGCCTATTCAAGGATTCTTGGTAGGTGTCCTTATCCCCAATCTCTCCCATTTCTATCAACTGTGGCAAGGCCTGTTGATATATACCTGCAAGTTTAATTGGGGAGCCCTGTAAATATGACCGTTTAACTCTCTACCTGTTGTTAGTTAGCAGGAGGGGCTGTTGTACAGCGTTGGGCTTGGGAGGGGGGTTTGACAGCCCAAAACTCCCTGGTTTCAAATTCAAAACCAGGGCGGTGTGGTCACAGTCTTTTCTCGGGGTAGACCCTGAAATCCAGGACCTTATCCCAGTGTCTAAGTTCAACCAATATATAGTCGATGAAGGAATTTTGCCCTTCTCTATTGAAGGTTGATAGACCAGGTCTGTCTGATTTTGTCCTCCAGTTACAAGCCCTCAGAACGATTAGAGTGTAAGAGAGTTTATTTGAAGAACTAGCGGTGTCCATGTTCTAACAGGTGCTATCTGTGGTTCTGAGATGCGCCAGTACTGGTCCTGATCGGCTAATCCATCTAAGCCTGTGCTGCTAAGAGGTTCAAATTGGCAGTTAAAATCACCACCTACTATTAGGACAACTGCTGGGTAAAAGGTCATATTGAACTGCCTCAGTGCGTCAAGAGTTCCAGATTCTTGCCCACTCTGCATAGGCCTCGAGTAGATATTAAGTAGGGCAATTTGTGTAGAATCTGGGAGTGTTAAAAGAACACATTGGACATCAGGTGAGTTAGTTGATATATGAACTGCTTTAGAACCCAAGTGTGTACCCACCCAGGTGCTTAAACCCCCCCGATGGTCTACCCCTGCCCACTGTTGTAGCCAGTATATTAAAGGTGGCGAAACCGCCCATCAAGGTCTCCTCCAGTGCCCACGTCTCCTGCAGTAAGCAGATATCGCACTTTTCTACAAACAGACCCCGGTCAGGGGAAGATAATTTGCTTTTGATCCCTGACAAATTACAGGAGAGAATTTTAATGGTACCACACATTGCTATATCCCGTGTTACACCTGGTACCCTCGGGCAACTGGTAACCCCGGCGTGTATGGCTTCACCAGATCCTTCCCCTCTAACACAAATTGGCCGCTTACCCCCTTGTATTCCTTCCTGGGCCCTTCTCTTTAACAGCTTAGTTAAAACACAACCGTCATCCCACTGTGTCGCAGGGGATAAAGCTCCACGCAGTGCGACCACGTGGTCACTCCCCGTATCTTGCCCCACATTTGCCCTGGTTGCCACCCTAGCACCTACACCCTCTTGTTGGATATTTGCAGGGATGTGGGAATCATTTACATCAACATTGACAATGAATCCTACTCTAGCTACTCGTGAGCCCTGGCCATCGATTGTTGGAAGTATGGGCAGTCGGTTCACAAGCCGTCAATCTATTTGATCTAGGATGCTAAACCTATTGCTTTGAGGAAACGTGGAAAGTATGGGGGTGAATGTGTTACTCCCTTCCAGCTTGCCGCCCCCACATGGTCTCTACGGCGCACCATATCCTGGGCCCCCCAGAACTGTCCAACACTGTTACTATTGGGATCAGACTGAGGAGCGGGGTAAAAGTAGGATAGGTGTAGGGATTGAGTTTGCTTTTCAGACCGTGCTGGAACCCAATTGCAAACATATTCCACAGCACGTCTGTTCCTAAAATTAATTATTACGCAATCTTCCACAATGGTTTTTTGCCTTGCCCCCACCCAATCCACTCATATTACAAACAATATGTCGCCAGAAACTTGCGAGGCAAGTGGACTATTGTGGTTAAGCCACTGCATACATTTATTTTTGAGTTCAGTATAAACCTCCTTTTTTCCCTGGCTCAAAACTGGCACCCCTGCAAGGACCACCACATATGGTAATGAATCTGGAGGAAGATCTATATGTGGTAGAGCTTTTATTGGTTCTTCCTGCAAAGTATTTCTGCTTGCTCGGGGTTCTTGATTCTCAGACCCTCTCACCCCCCCCAGGTCACCCCCTTCCAATCAATTCATTGTTATTAATTACAGCAGTATCCCTTACTCGGGGTAGGGGGTCAATAGGAGCTGTCACCAAAGGAGATGGATCCGGTATATTATCACTAGTAGACAGGGCGTGTTGATAACCATCTCCATTCTGTTGCAACCTATCAAGTTTCCATTCACCCCTGTATCCTGTAAACCATCCTGTGCCTGTGCAGATTCATACAATGATTCTAGGTGCAAGAGTCTGTTTTCTATCATGGTGGGTCTTTCATAGATAGGGAGACAAGTCTTTGTAAAGATAAGTTCCAGTTTGGCCCAAAAGTCAGCTCCCAGCTCAGTAGGACACACATCACTAAAGCTCGATGGAGGTAAAGCCGCTTGTACAGTGGGCGGGCTTGCAACTGGGCTGTTTGGTGTTCTTGTACTTTGTCCTTTCCCCTCGTTGTTCCGTTTTTGGATTTTCGCTTTCCTATTTTTCAAAGGGGCGCCCCCACGCTTCCTTTTAGGGACCGGATCACTGCAGGATTTGTGGCCCCCAGTTTAGAACTATGTTTAGATCGTGTTTTTGGCCTGGGATTCGAAGATCCTGAAAGTTCATGACAGGGGTCAGATGTACTTTGGATGGCTGGGGCAGCCACCGCTATATCAGAGGATATGTGAGAACCTTCGGTGACTTGTAGAAGATTACTCCCCTCGCCAATAGCTCTTATCATGGTTGATTCAGGCCCTTGTTGGTGATTGGGCGACGCTGCGTATACCAGCATACCCATAGATGACAGACTGTCAAAGGCAGGCTCCAACGATAGCCTTCTTTCAGTCAATTCGATTTCGTGGGCCAACACGGATGATGCCCTCGTGAGGAATTGGTCCAAGGTGCCCACTATTGACCCGCCATTGATGGACTTCCTCCCCTTCCCTGCCTTAGTGGTAGTCATAAAAGTAGTGGAAAGGAAGACAGCTTCTACAGTACTTGCTTGCGGGAGTTATAGCGTATTGAATCTCAATCTATCAAACTGCCAATATAGATATTCATGCACTAACCTTAATTTGCAGATGGAAAGGTGGGGGGCCCCGTCCCGTCCTCGACCGGTCTCGAACAAGCTCAAACGGGCTCAAACGGGCCCGCCCTTGTCCCGGGCTTGGCCCAGCACACCCCCGCACGCGTCCCGCGACGCGGGGTAGGTGCTGCGCTAAATAGGCAATGGAGATAGTCTGGAAATGAGGCTCAGTTGTGGGCGTCTCCTTTGGCCCCCTGGGACATGGAGTCCCTCAACACAGCGTCCAGAGTCCTTCCTCGCAGTATAACACTCAGTGGCTCATAATAGCAGATGGGGTGGCATTGCAAATAAAAGAATAGAGCAACTTCCTCATATTTTTTCCTTTCTTTTTTCTTGATTGATAAACATTTTATCCCTTTTTCTCAGGACTTCTTCAGGGCAAACAAATCATGTTTCAAGCAGAACTGATCCAGTCCCCAGTTCCCCTTTTAGCGTAAAAAATATATCAAGGTAACCGATGCAGTAGTGTGTCAAAACGACGTGCATTTTTAAACGTCTAAACTGTACATCATTTTTCCACCGTGTCCAAATCTAGATATATAAACACGTAGTTCCGTGAAGAGGTGCGCGAACGTAAACTATACCAGATTACGGTGGACTAAGAGAAACAGAAAAGCAAGGAAATAATCGGGCATGGTGGAAAAATGATGTACAGTTCAGACGTATAAAAATGCACATAGTTTTGACACACTACTGCATGGATTACCTTGAGAAATGTTTAAACTAAAAAGGGAGCTGGGGAATGGATCAGTTCTTATTTATTTTATTTATAAAGCCCAATACTCATCCCATAGGGAATATCATGGTGCTGTAAGACTCTCTAACCTATCGGCTGAGAGAACCCTGCTAAGAAATTAACCATGCCAGGTTAAAAATAACATAAAGGTCTAATTACAGGGACTTACAAGAACATAAGCGCAGTCTGAGGCTGTCACTAAGAAAAACTTTTCAAGGCTTTACTTTTAACACAACTCCTAACTAACTGGTCATTTTGTTCTCTGTAATAGCCCAGGAAGCAGGTTTAATGGGCCTCCAAGGAAAGTGCCTCGGCCTTTCCAGGGGTGAATGCAGAAACCTTCTCCTTCCCAGATCCATTGTTGCTGCCTTTGTATGCCCAGGCCTGAAATTTGATAAAACATGTGGAAAACAGCAGCTAAAACAAAACCAACCCAATAAAAAGAGACTGTTCTTATGATAAACCCCAGTAAAATTATACCTGTTTGTATGCTTTTGCAGACACCCTGGGAAAGGAGTTGGGAGCAACAAACACAGAGAGAGTAGGGGTAAAGTGGGGAGGAAAGGTGAGGGGATAGGGAATGTGGAAGAGAATTAAGTTTTGATATATTGTTAACAACAGGTTGTGAACACACAAAAATCTAAATCCTGCTTGTAGGTGAGACCTAAAAACATAGCTACAAAGATATATATCTTCCAAAGTGTTCTAACATCCGGAAAAAAGGAGAAATTCAGTGTACAAGAACATTAGAGAAGGTCCCATAATAGGAACTGGGGTCTTTCTTCCCCCTTTTCACCCAATGTAAAAACACCCCCCTCCTGCTGGGAAAGGCAAATCTGTCCAGCAACAGACACCCAGGTTTCAATGTCTCTTTGCCATACACGACTTAGCCTTGCGAAGGACACGCCCTGGTATAGAGGGCCAAATCTTTCACTAGCCAAATTGATATTCCTTAAACACTTGCTGTCCGTCCCTCCAGACTGCTCTGCAAAAGCCAATAAAGCAGAAAAAAAGCCAGCCTAACTGTAGGTAACATAAATGCTAATTTGCCCTTCCTTCACACTAGGGCCCCCAAAGCAGCATAAATATTGCCACCCTCAGCAATACATCATTTGGATTCAAGAGAATACTCTGCTACAGAAGCACAGAGGGGCACTGATGACTAACAAGAATGTTTGAACTGATGTTCTCCCAGAAAGTCGGGAATAAGCCTGGAAGACAGCTCTCCAAAGACCAGGTAGGCAGAGAAGTTTTACCTCCCGGTGGAGAGAGAGAAAAGCAGGCCCCGGAAAGGAAATGTGGCACAGTCTGAAGCCTATGAGGAGATCATTTTTGGGAAGTCAGACAAAATGCCCTTGCCCTACCAGGCCAGAAACTATGTAAGCAGTACCATCCAGTGGGTCAACACATTGAAATCAGCATGCAAGCTCTGTAAGTGTGGCAAGCCTGTAGCCTCCAAAATCAATAAAGCAGCTCCAGTACCTGGTGAAATCAGTATCTCTCATTAAAGCCAAACAGTAAGACTGAAAACATTCTACTATGGCCCTCCCTAGTTGGCTAAAGCTGGACCTCCCAATTGTGTTGTGCGTGGACCTTCACTCAAAACAAAGATACCCAATTGTAATTGGTAATCTGGTCGGTCCAGTAGGGCCCCCAATACTTTAGGTGCTCCGGAAAACTAAAGAAATTGATTTTTATCAGAGAGTTTGGTGATAAAAGTCCTTTATGTTTCTGGCTCCTGCTGTCCCCACTGAAATAAGCTGATGGATACCCTAGATAGGAACACCAAATGGTATCACACTAAATTATGCACAGTAGCCACAACGATCAGATTCTCAGTGGCAGATAGTGGCTTTTCAGCTGATGTTGCTTCTTGGAAATGTTTTGTCAATTCTCAGCACCTGGGCTAAAGACTATTCAGTTGTCTTAAATTGCATGGAGTGTCGCTGAGAAAATCAGTGCACAGAGCAGTCAGGCTTTCAATTCAAAATCAGTACACTGTAGCATAATCTGGGCCAATGACTGAACATAGCTAATCCAGTGCATGAAAAATACTCGAGAGCCTAGTGCCTGGAGGGAAAATATGATACCCCCATTGCTTTTCTATGGTTAACATTGTCCATAGACCCCCAACCCCACCCCAGTCACTTACTTGGTACAGACCTCGAGTGAAAGTTCTAGATTATGTCTGGGCCATATTTCAACCCATAATGTGCTAGGACCTTCTGTTTTTGTCGTTCTATGTGACTGTCATACTTGCCTACATGTTAAAAATACTTGGGCTCTGATTCTGGCTTGGTGGTAATATGCAATCCTGATTACTGTAGGAAATGCTAAACCTTAGAGAGAATCCACTGATCGTATTTTATCCAATATGGGGTTAGTAGGATTGAGGAAATTCTAACAGCAGATACTCCAAAGAAATAACCACTTCAAACATAGATGATAGCAGTTCCCATTCAACTGTAAATCAGGACCTTATTCTTACATAGCTCTGACTAGTCCGGAGTTTAGGTAGTGTGATGTGTCTGACTTCTAAACACCCCTCCGACCTCATTCAGTCAAGTGTAGAGAGGGAGAGACCTGTTATATAACTGGAGTGCAATAGTATTGGAGGCCATGAGACCAAAACAGGTAACAGCAGTGCCCATCGGGGAGCATGAATCCACATGATGGAACAGGTTTTCTTTTTCTTGGTCCAATATCTTTTCTGCTCTGTTACTTTGTTCATTCTAAAAGTGCAAAGCCACCGAAGACAGCCTGGTTACTGATATACAGTATCCTTCAATGATCAACGTGTAGCACAGACAAAAAACAGTTCTCTATGTCCCTTTTAACTTTCTGCTGTTTTGCACAGTTTCATTAATTGAGAAGGTGTGGTGCAGCGGCCGGGGCGACTGACTCCAGAAAACTGGTCTCACTGTTCGATCCCCGGCGGCAGGCTTAGCCCAGCACCATATGATTCTGGGCAACAGCTTGCCTAATCTTCCCGACGGCCCCCAGACCCTTGAGACCCATAGGGGCGATTAGTTTGCGCTTTCCAAATACCGGGTTATTTTTTATTTTTAATGACTATTTGAGTGCCTCAGATGCTAGCTTATAAGCACACATCAAAACATGGCTGACCACACAAGCAGTCAAAAGAGAGAAAAGTACCAAAAGGGAAGAATTTCAAACTCAATTTCTTAGTGATCACCTGAAACAAAAGGAGCAGACGAGAAAAAAAACTTATCCGTGTCAAATAAAGGTCAAGAACTGAGGTTCGAGGGTGTGAAAACGGAAAGCATTAAACTACTTTTTTCTTAAGTGAGGTGCTTGGCTTTTAAACTGAGTGTTGCTGGTACAGCTTTCAGGAACTCCTAGCCAGAGTTATAGTGATCAGAAACCTGAAGTCCAAACTATATAATAAGCATCAAGTATCTGAAAAATACCTAGACCAGGTAAATGGCAGCAGAGAACATTTTTAAGTAAAGTGCTTCATGTCAGTTGGGCATGGAGAAATGTAAGTTAAGGACTGTCTTCCATTGTTTGAATGAGTAGAGTGCCTGTAGGAATGTTACCTATCTACCTACCTACCTGTGATGTAATGTAAAATGTAAGCACAGTGAGAATCCTCGTGGCTGACAGTCTGTTGAGGTGTCAGCTGGCTGGAGGTTGCAGTAAGTAACCTGAATAAACAAAACTGAATTTACACTTGTGTATGTGTAGATTACAACAGTGCACTTTCCAGCAATTTACCACTTACCGTGTTGACTTGTCGCATCTCTTTCTGAAACTCGTCCCACTCTTTGTCCATTTGATCTTTCGGGGCATCAACTTTTCTCACCTGAAGGAATATGCAAAAAACTACTTTAGGACAAAAGGGCAGACTCTGATCTCAGTACGTCAGAGGAATATCGTCAGGACAATATGCCACCTAGTAAAACAAACAATGCATTAATTTATAGTTATTAACATTTTACGAGGTGCATTATATTCCTCTTCCTCAAAATGTAAACTTAAACCCATAGAGAAACTCAACAACTAGATACATATCTTACAGGAATACATAGTATTTAAGGAAATTCTAAACAATCAAGTTTTCTACTTTTACAACTGTTCATCAAAGAACTCCAAATAGAAAAGCATTTAGCAGTGATAAAACACATTAATTTATGATTGTATGGTGTAAGAACCCAGTGTGCTTGCCAGTCGATGTCATACACTACTATTGAAAGTCTAGGAATCTGTGTTCTATAAGCACTCTGGAAAGTTGTTGGATTTTATCCTGTATCAGCCTGGATGATCACTGTAGCTCATCCTAAATAAAGTAGTGCATATAGTGTTTAACCCACTGAAACGTATCAAACTTTTTTCTTTTAATGTTTAGTTTACTGGATAGGTACCTCAAAGTTTGTGAGCACTGATATTTGAGAACCTTAACTGACTAGAATCCTATGTGTACTAGAAACATTGTTTTTACGTGTGTGCGTATGACTGATGATAATTTGTAATATGGAATAATAAAGACATTTTGTGTAATAGATATACATACACTAATGCCTATAAAGCGAGACAAACTACAGAATGTTTCAATGTGACTTATTATTCACGGATGGTCACAGTTTTCTACGTAATTTCTGAAACAGCATGTTGTCCGAAGTCAAGTAATTTCAGACTTTTAAGCGCTCTAATATACATACTATGTCCTCCTGACACAGTTTCTTCCAATACCACATTGGTACAGCCTAGCATGGCCTTTTTAGCTGGTAATGAAAACTTACACACACACACACATACCCCCACAAACCCCCCTCCCCCCCCACACACACGCACACACAACCCCCCTCCCCCCCCCACACACACGAATCAGTCTAGAACAAATGGTTTCTCAGCCATCAAGAGAGTTTAGTTATTACATTTATTTGGCAAATTATCCATGGTATTTTTTGCCAGTCAGGTCTACCACTTGCTTCTGATTGTCTTTGGGTCACAGGTTTGATCTTTCCCTCCACTCTCAGGCTAGTGCGAGAGTATAGCTAAAAGGGGGTACAGTTCGAAGAACATATGTATGGGGCTACTGCATGGGAATATCCTCATGTAGGATTATTTTATTTGTTATGGCTACCATTGCCTCCGTAACACTATACTATTTAATCTCACATGGACAGTGAATGTGCAACAGATCCCCAGTTTTATACCTTATACTAGGGTGGATACTGACCCTCTTAATGGTTGTCTGACAAAGGTGAAAGGTCCTCCAAGAGGTGGAAGAGCACTGGCATACTGGTCCTCAACAGATTCTAGGATAAACTTTTAAAAACCAACTACATGTACATTCCTCAGTCCATGCATTGTTCCGCTCATATTTTCATCATGTTGGGACACCTACAAATGTGATTGTGAAACAAAACAAGGAACAGATTTCCAATGCTCATTAGAGGTGGAGTGAAGAGGAAGGCATGGGGATATATGGAATGGAAGAAATTGAGTCCTTGGCTCAGTATAGTACCACAAGAGTAGGCCTATGACATACAATGAGCATGATCTAATACGATGTTCACAACTTGAGGCGTCACTCCAAGAGAAAATTAGACGATAATCCTATATATCATACAGTATCAGTAAAGTCTTTGTCGCTCAAGTGTGGTGTCCAGGTACTGGACACAAATAGTACGATGATGCAGAAGATCGGTTGGCTGTCCAGAGCCAATCTTGTACAGACATTAGTTGCTGGTTGTAGTATTACAACCAGAAGTAACAAAAACCTCCTTATGTTTAGTTTCAGACTCTGTTAGGCGGGGGCACAGAGCTAACATAGGCTACTTGGCCTCAACTGAGGTGGCTAAAGTCATTTGCCACTGATGTCCTGGGGTCCGTCCTAATATGGGTCAGCAAACTGGGCCACGTACAACCCTTTTCGCCCTGGATCACAATGGTAGTGATTGGAAGCAGCCACAGGATTCTAAGGATGGTAGTGAGCCAAAGCTCTGAAACTCAACAGTAAATTGACAGACACAATAATGCAATGTACAAGCAAGAATTTATCTTTTATGAAAGAAGAAAGTACTTTAATCCCACAGCAGACCGAAGCACAACATAATTAATGGTAGAAACATACACTCTTGTAAACTAAGTTACGATAGACATTGAAGTTCTACACCCCTTACTCCCAGGTCTTTTCAGTATTCACCCTTCCCTCCCAGTATGGTTGAGAGTCAGATCCTGTACATATAGTCTTAACACTACAGGTTTTAGACAAGGACTAGACACAGGTGGAGATAACTTAACTTCTCCCACATAAGAGCAGTGCAACTTCAGATCAATCACTCTTACTCCTTGTTAGCAAAATATCTTATTGAGCATTGTCGGGCCAAGTATTTAGACGCTTATGTATGGTAGCCCCACATTTGTAATATATGGCTTCTGAAGCAGTTTGAGCAGTGTGGCAAGAGCAGATAGCTCGTGTCCTCATGGGAGCATCTCTTCTCAGTGTAGGACGTGCCAGTAGCCTCCCTCGGCACGATGGCCTTGGGAGTAATCGAGGGGCACACCTGCACATCAATGCATGGCCCCAACACCACCCTTCTTCCTGAATGGTTACAGTAAATCCTGGGGTGGCAATCTCCTCCTAATGGTGTACTCCGTCAGTTGCTGCATGTGACCCAATGAGATGCTCTAGTTTGGCAGTGACACACTCCTTCATTCCGGTATCAGAAGCAATAGAAACAATGTCCCACCAGGGGGCAATCTGTCACGCAACTCAAGTGGTAATTCTGGTAGAGTTTTTAAATGAAGCCTAAAATGAAAATGCATAGAGCAACTGGGAGACCCCCCCTTCATGATGCTGGTTTATTTATTTTCTTCACACGCATTTTACCTCTGCACGCCTAAACACCCTTCCAAACTAGACAAGTTGCTTAGCTTATCTACAGCAAATTATTCTCCCGAGCTTCCCATATACTCTGAAGGGTAGTAGCTTATATCCACTCCTTAGGAAAGATCCTAGGAGGGGCCCAATGTTGAAGCATGGCACCCATTGGGTGGGTGAGGGTCATCGTCCGTAACAAGGAAGGGTTTTCCACAACACTAAACTATAATTAGATTCTAGTTATTGAAGTGGCAGCCCGTTATGTTTGTGGTTTTGAAAAATACCATGGTGGTTGAACCGACGGCCTGCTAATCCTCCAGACCCTAATGTGCGTTAGGCGTTCTAACACATATCAATAGAGCTGGCTCCAGGCAGGAGTTTAGAAAGCACGGGAAAAAAGTTCCATGAGATCTTTGCCCCTACGTTTTACCAGCCTTCCGAATCAGCAGTTCTTTGCTGTAGGAGAGGACATATTTTGTATCATCACTCCCCCGTTATTGGGCTAATGCTGCTGATTTTTAGGCTCTATAGTGCACTAGTCCAAGCTATACAGGTCCCAGTGCCAGTGCTCCAATGCCCAAAGTAAGTGTACAATTGGCTAATACCAGATTGGCTCATTTAACTTACTTGTATGACCCAAGTGGTACCCAGGGATAGTAACTTATATTTCATATGTGGGCTGCAGCACTTAATTGCTCCACCACTGCTGTGACAAGGTGAAAACGTGACCCTAGGCCTGACACTGCAGCATGGTCAGACAGCTTAAACCTGTCAACTCAACATGGCAAAATAAAAGCTTTTGCCAGGTCAAAGCATTCCTTTTTAGGTCTTGCCTACGCAGCGCGCATGCGCTGCGTAGGAGAGAGACCTTTAGCCATGGGCACAGCTTTGGGGGCAAAAACGTGCACGCTATGCATTGCTTGCAATGGCAACGCGTGCACGTCTAGCGATTCCCTTGCAGGATCGCGTGGCGCCATATGGTCGCAATCATTGCGCCTTGCTGGACGCTCCCGCAAGGGAATCGCGCAGGCTCCCTCCCCCTTTTCTGCTGCCACGCTTGTGCTGGTTTCAGGTTTCAGTTACAGTGAGTGTTCTGGT
This sequence comes from Lissotriton vulgaris, assembly GCF_964263255.1. Classification (NCBI taxonomy): domain Eukaryota; kingdom Metazoa; phylum Chordata; class Amphibia; order Caudata; family Salamandridae; genus Lissotriton; species Lissotriton vulgaris. Next base: position 1,207,911,518 of record NC_141691.1, read on the forward strand.
CCAACTTCCTGCATCGGATCAGCCCCTGGAGAGAGGCAGCCTTCGGCGAGCGAGAACAATGGTGCCGCTTCACACTGGAGCTTCCACTTACCAGCAGGTTTCTCTCAGTCGGGTCCTCTGATGAATTAGATTTTTTCCACAGAGTCTGCTAATAGCAAGTTCCCTTCAGTTTTGTGAGGAGCCGCGGATACAGATCAGAAGTTCTGTTTAAAAATTAATCCCCGGACGTCAGCCAGCTCTCTCTTTTTGTCAGTCTCCTCGTCTGTGCTCAGGGCGGCTGCCATTGCGGATGTTAATCTTCCCCAGGGGAGCAGTCAGCCGCTCAGCCTCGTCAGTGCCCGACCATTTCACGCTCGATTTTGCATGGTGGACAAATCATCCTTGCGCTCTTGCTCTCTCTCTCAATCCCACAAGAGGAGCTTAGCAGAGCCAAGAAAAACAGAGCTGGAGTGCATGGGAGGCTGGCAGGGATGCCAGTCAGAGAGGCGGCTAGAGACAGCCTTTCACTGCAAAAGAACGTCTTTCACAACGGAAATCATTTTTAGGTGTATCTGGCAGTTTGGGCCGGACTATTTCTATTGGAGCAGGGTCAAGGCAGGGTTGCATATGACTGGAGTGCTACCCTGATCGGCTGCCAATGGTTAGGCTCATTGCTAGATAACTTCTATCACCTTTTGGGTGTTAGCTTTTTAGGTGTATATATGTCATATGTTAGGCACTCCTATAAGGGCCACCTACTCACTCTGGGACTATCTCATTAGGCCAGCTACCTCTGCATGGCCCGGGCTGAAGCGATGGCCACAGTAACACCTCAGGCCTTTCTGTGTCCGGGACATTCATTAGGGGCCAGACGATGCCGCATCTGTCTGCCTAGGCATCCTGTGCCAATCTCTGATTGCAGGCCATTCCCACACCGCGGATAGGATCACTCTCCTGGCCGCACAGCTTCGGGCTCTCGCAGTGCAGCCCAGGACAGCCAGCTGATAGCTGAACCTCAGGATGCACACCCATGGCAGTCTCTTCAAAGGCCAGTGCTGCTGATCACTTCCCAGGTGCACTGGAGGTCAGGCGGTTCACCGCTATCAAAAGTGCCCCCCGCCAAACCCCCCCCCCCCCCCCCCCCCCTCCCCGAGCAGCCCCGCTGCTCCTACGATCGATGCTCTGGGTCGTGTCTGCCATATTTCTAGATTGGCCCCTCACCAGTTCTTGTCGCGGTCCTTGGTTGCCATTTAGGGGCGAAGGGGGCCGCAATCAGCTTCCCCCATGGGACTATACAGTGGTCTCTCTGGGCTGTTCTGGGCATCGTGTACAGCCAAGTCCGAAGGAGGGGTCAGAGAGAGAGGAGAAGCACGTCCTGAGGTCGCCACTATCCTACACCATGGAGAAATGTTCCACCTATTTATGTTGTGGGATGACAACATTCACAACTGTATTGTGGGATTCTCACAAAAAAAGGCCATTAACTGTTTTCTGATAAAGTAGGGTGTCACTTTGTATACCTGCCTCATGCAGCTATCTCAAACATCTCGTCTTACTGCCAACTTTCTTTTATCAATTGCCTGTTTACACATCCACGGACACCAGAAAAACATAAGCATTGGCATAGCCAATAGGTCTTGCCTTTGGGACCTCATAGTTATTTAGTTATGCAGCACAATATCCTTGGTGCAACAACATCAACTTTTGCATGGCTAAACACTTATAAGGTCCTAAAGGCGAGACCTATTGGCTATGCCAATGCTTGTTAAATTTAGTAAGCCACCACTACGGAAGGCTTTGGTAGCCCACCAGTCGGGGTGCTTAATTTTAAAAAGAAGGGCATGTTAATTTTGTGTTTAAAAGCTCTGACATTGAGAACAAGAAATTGCAGTTTTCCATGTAGCAATGCTGGTGGTCCACAGAGTTTCAACAGCCACCGTGCTAAGTGCTAACTTCCATTTGGGACCACCAAAGATACTAATGGCGATCCCACCTTCGCCTGCCTCCTCCTCTGTGTAGGCAGACTGGCTGCCATCTCCTCCAGCAGGAAAAATCCTGTTGCAAAACCGGGCTTACAGGTGTGGCTCATTATGTTGTGTACACTACAGGGTGTGCACAGGCCTTCTCACAGGAGAAGAAAGCTATTGCTATCTTGGTTTAGGGTAAAGAGGTGTACCTTGGAATGGTTGAGGGACAACTCCCCAGGAAGTGATGTAACATGAGATGGGTACCCTCATGGGAATTACTGTCCCATTGCCAAGGGAGTCCTCCCCTCCCACAAACAAGAACATGGCATAAAAGAGGCACTACAGACCCACAGTCCTCAGATCATTACTGAACTGGAAGAAGACAGACTCCCCGATGCTCCCTAGACACAGAACAGAGAGGCTGCACCATAGGCTGTACTGCACCTGCTGCCCCCAAGGACCCACAAACAAGTATGTGCCTGCTGTGCTCACTCGTGAAAAAGCACTCCACTTGTGCAAGAACAGAGGAAGTGATTCAAAGAGATAGGTAGCTTGCCTCCTGTTAATCTTCAGGGCCTAAAAAAGCTAAAGGAACCTGCACCTGTCGAAAGCCCAGCCGCCCGGAACGCTTCCTCACCAGTGGACAACAAAGTTCCAATTGGTCAACCAAATCTGAGCATTCCTGAGGTCTCCTCAAGTCCATAAGACCCATAGCCGAGTTCAAAGCAAATTCCAAGGAAAAGGATTTGCTTACCAGTATGCGACCGCTGATCCTGCTGTAACTGGGATACTAGCTGACCAGTGGAGACTGACCTGCACTGGACTCCGTTTCTGTAACAGGGACATCGAGTCAGGAGGTCCGAGACAACCCATGAAGTTCGTAGATCGGGTAACCAACAAACCGTAAATTTCACAGACCGCCAGTAATTTGGATCTCATGTCCATTGTCCGTGACGATCCATTTTACGGACGCCTTTTGTCCGTAATTTTGGGCATTGGGGAACATCACTGTTCCCCTGCCAGATGCCTCAGCTCCCTGATGGGACCACCTTGCACTCCTTTCAGCACAAATGTAGCCTCACCCCGCCCATTGTCATTCTGCCTGCGGCTGATTGCCACATACAGAATGACAATGGGCCAGTCTGTGCTCTTACTGCATGTGGTGGGCCTCCTCCTGCCTCGGTCTAGGGCAGGACATTCAGTCAGGTGGAAGAAATTAACAACAACGCCCATGCTGCTAGGTGACAATCCAGTTCATGAAAAGGTGGTAAACAAGTTTAAAAAAGGGTTATGGGCCTTTAACTGTCTCATCATTTTAAAACCGATGCATTTTCAATGTTATATTCAACAAAGCCTTGGTTGCTGCTTTTTTTTTTATACAAATAGAAACCATTGACAAAGCGAATAGTTCTGGCTTGTAGGTGTAACACTAATTGTTGTGTTATACACCAGGATGCAATGACAGAAGCAGCAAATTACCAGTCAGGAAGCACAGACTTTTAGCTTAGGTGTTTCAACACCTTGGCTGCTAGGCGTTCTCCCCCCCTGTGCTGGAAAATGCTTGAGTACATTATTCATGACGAGCTCAGCTCGTCATCAGCACAGCTCAACTGTGCATCATGACGAGCTGAGCTCGTCATGAGCATCGAAAGGGTTAAGCCATGTCCTTAATTACACCGAACACCCCCTTTGGAGAGACATCACAATTTTTCAGCCCATTTAAAGCCCTGTAAACAGCACCATGTCACAGGGACCCTGTGCATCATGCATGATGTCAATTTTTTCGGATTGCCTATGTACAGGGGCATAGTGAGGCCTCCCCTGCCCCACGCCTTGCTTTAGGAACTACAGCAGGGGTAAAGTCCTTGATGGGCCTCTTCTGTCTGCAACTCAGCAGCCAAAGACTCAGCTCATAATTAATGTGAAAATGTGTGTAAGTGAAGGGATGGGCGGATGGCTGGATGAATGGATTAGTGAAAGGGTGGATGGATGAATGGATCGATAATGAGAGAAATGATGGACGGATGGGTGAGTGGAAGGATGGATGAGGGAAAAGGTTAATAGATGGATGTACAAGTGGAAGGGTAGATGAACGGGTAAAAGGATGGATGAGTGAAAGGGTGGATGACAGGCGAATGAAAGGGTGTATGGATGAGTGACTTGATGGATGGATTGATTAATCGATAAGTGAAAGTGTGAATGGATGGATGAGTGAAAGGATGGATGGATAAGTGAAAGGGTAGATGGATGAGAGAAAGGATAGCTGGATGAGAGAAAGGATAGCTGGATGAGCGAAGGAGTGAAAGGGTGGATGAATGGATGGGAGAAAGGATGGATGGATGAGTGAAAGGATGGATGAGTGATGGGACCAATGGATGGATTAATGAATGGTTGAGTAGATGGATGGTTGGATGAAAGGCTAAATGAAAGAGGGATGGCGAGCGAAAGGGAGGATGGATGGATAACTGAAAGGGTGGAAGGATGAGTGACTAGGTGGATGAATGAGTAAGTGAAAGAAGGGCTGGATGGGTAAAAGGGTAGATGGCTGGATGGATGAGTGAATGGATGGATGAGAGGAAGAGTGGATGGATGACTGTATGGATTGATAAGGTGAAAGGATGAATGGAGGGCTGGATGAGTGAAAGGGTGAATGGAAGGATGGATGAGGGAAAGGGTGAATGGAAGGATGGATGAGTGGAATGATGGATGGATGGATGTATAGATGATGGTTAGGTTTGCAAATGGACAGAATGAATGGTGAAAGACTGAATGATGGATGAAAGAATGATTACACCTTGTAACTCCCATTGTCTTAAGTAAATTTCCTATAGATTGACTTTCACATTTATATGAGTCACTGTCCCTATATAATGTGTGTGTGATGTAACGCACTCCGACACCCTGTCCTACTTACATGGGATGAGTAGCACTATAAAAGAAATTAAATACACAAGAGAGGGTCTAGGTGAAGAGGAGGGTCACCATTGAGGGGTGGTGGCTGGGCTAGCGGGATCGTGCATCAGGTGTTTCCCTGGGTGGGAGGCAGCGATTTTGTTACCACAAAAAGACCTGCACATTTGCTCAGAGTTGCACGCATACTGAAAAAACATGAATTGTACAATTGTCTCAACCTAATATAAACTTCTTTTCACTTGTTCTTAAATGGTTGTCTATTTACTTACTTATATACTATTGCGCAACCTCTTCTGATGTGCCTGTAAAACTTACCTTTTGTCCTGAATTTTGACCTCCTGTCTTGAATTTTTGTCCTGAATTTTGACCCTTTGTCCTGAATTTGTACACTCACCGTCCTGAATTTGTACCCATACCAGCTGGTCACCCTATTCGTGGACCCCAGGTCCATCAATCCCCAGGAAAACTCACTGTATCGCTTCAGCATCCTTAATCCTCAGAATCAGGACCACTTCTTGACTGTACTGCTTTAACCCCTTCGATGCTGATGACGAGCTGGTCATCAGCCACGGGGGGCGTGTGCGGATGACGAGCTGAGCTCGTCATGTAACGCATCTTTTGTAAAAAAGCCACGCAGCGCAAAAATGACCGCAGCAGCGATGCGGTTAAAGAAGAAAAGACACTGAGGACGCTCAGGCTGCTGACTAAGCCCATTGGCTATTAACGACTTCCAGTGATTTACTGCATCCAAGAGCTTAAAGGTAAAGTATTTTACTTAACTTTGATAAATCATACCTCTGGTTCCCCTCAATAGATTTGTTAGTTTTGTGTCCAATTTAAGATAAAAATGCACTCTATTTTTATAAATTGGTGTAAACGATTTTATTTTTTTGTGTCTCTTATTTATTAAGTGTTTTGGAACTTCTGAGTGTTTTACACTTGGTACTTTGATGAAACCGGACACTCTGTGCCACAGCTACCCAGGACTGGGCAAAAGGTAATGTTAAAGAAATCAAACTGGACCGGACAGACATTGTGACTTTCTGAGGAAAAGGGGTGTATTATAAGGTGTAGTTGTGAGACCTCACCGCGTAATAGACTGCCAACCCTTCTTAGGACCAGTCAGGCCTTGTTTGTCAAACCTTAGCTCAATCCTTGGTAGCTGGGGCTTCGAGGAGACAGGAATCAACAAAGGAACAAGTATAAAGCATTTAAGCAATACCAATACAACTAAAGAAGAGAGAAAGACAACTCTAAAATATTCTGATACAAATTTGCAAAAATAAGTTATATTTGTATGCATTTATGGAACCTAAAACAGAAAATATCTACCGGAGATCGGGCCGAGTGAGCTGACCCCGAGTGATGCTCTGCTGGCCCAGAGTAATGCTCTGCTGGCCCCGAGTGATGCTCTGCCGGCCCCGAGTGATGCTCTGCCGGCCCCGAGTGATGCTCTGCCGGCCCCGAGTGATGCTCTGCCGGCCCCGAGTGATGCTCTGCCGGCCCCGAGTGATGCTCTGCCGGCCCCGAGTGATGCTCTGCCGGCCCCGAGTGATGCTCTGCCGGCCCGAGTGATGCTCTGCCGGCCCCGAGTGATGCTCTGCCGGCCCCGAGTGATGCTCTGCTGGCCCCGAGTGATGCTGTGCTGGCCCCGAGTGATGCTGTGCTGGCCCCGAGTGATGCTGTGCTGGCCCCGAGTGATGCTGTGCTGGCCCCGAGTGATGCTGTGCTGGCCCCGAGTGATGCTGTGCTGGCCCGAGTGATGCTGTGCTGGCCCCGAGTGATGCTGTGCTGGCCCCGAGTGATGCTGTGCTGGCCCCGAGTGATGCTGTGCTGGCCCCGAGTGATGCTGTGCTGGCCCCGAGTGATGCTGTGCTGGCCCCGAGTGATGCTGTGCTGGCCCCGAGTGATGCTGTGCTGGCCCAGAGTGATGCTGTGCTGGCCCAGAGTGATGCTGTGCTGGCCCAGAGTGATGCTGTGCTGGCCCAGAGTGATGCTGTGCTGGCCCAGAGTGATGCTGTGCTGGCCCAGAGTGATGCTGTGCTGGCCCCGAGTGATGCTGTGCTGGCCCGAGTGATGCTGTGCTGGCCCCGAGTGATGCTGTGGTGGTGCTGTATGATGCTGTGGTGATGCTCATTGATGATGTGGAGCTGCTGAGTGATGTGGTTGTACTGAGTGATGCTGTGGTCGTGCTGAGTGATGCTGTGGTAGTGCACAGTGATGCTGTAGTGTTAATGAGTGAGAGAGAAAGGGTGTACAGTGAATAAAGGGTGGAGCGAGAGAGGATAGAGAAAAAATTAGAGAGGGAGTGGTTTGGAGTAAAACAGAGTGGAGTACAGCACAGTGGTGTGGAGTAAAGCAGAGTGCATGTGGTGGAGTAAAGCAGAGTGGAATTGAGCGGATTGGAGTTCAGTTGAGTAAAGCAGAGTGGGGTGACGCGGGGTGACGCAGAGTGGCAGTGAGTGGAGTGAGTTAAACCTGAGTGGCATTGAGCTGAATGAGTGTAGTAAAGCAGACTGGCGTTGAGTGGAGTAAAGAAGAGTGGCGTTGAGCGGTGTGGAGTAGAATGGAGTAAAGCAGAATTGAGTAAATTGGAGTGGAGTAAAACTGACGTGGAGAAAAGCAGAGTGGTGGGGAGTGGAGTAAAGCAGATTGGAATGGAGTAAAGCAGAGCGTAGTGGAGTAAAGCAGAGTGGAGTAAAGAAGTATGGCGAAAAGCAGAGTGGCGCTGAGTGTAGTGTTGTAAAGCAGAGTGGAGTAAAGCAGAGTAATATGGAGTAAAGCAGAGTGGTGGGGAGTGGAGTAAAGCATGCACAAAAATGAAAGTATGAATATTTAATTTTTCCTTCATTCATTTAAAGCTTTTAATCCACCCAAACCACACTAATGTAATTTGTAATCTACATCCAATACCTAAGCCTCTTGAAAAGTAAGTCCCAATGCTGTGGAAGTTGTCAAAAAAACACATATGTTTTCGCAGTGATAATCTTAACAGTTGTGCTAATATCGTCTTTTATATAGTGTACCTATCGCCTGCTACCAAACTGCAAAGTATACAATGTTGTTTTCGGACAGCAGACTCCTTGTCGCATCCTTCTCGCTTTGAATAAAGAGATTGCGTGCTAAGAATAGACTAAAGGCTTTAAAATACAGAATTGACTCCATAAGCACCTTTAGAAAGTTTGTAATTGCTGAAGAGTAAATGTAGTGGTGAGAGACGGAAGAATCCTTTGTGGCTGTGCTTAGCTGTAAAGATTGTGATCGTCCTTCTAGCCAGCATATGCTTTTTATTGCCACATTTATCTGTAAAGGTTCTGAACCGCAAACACATGCCAGGGAACGGTGGAACGGGGATGGGGGTGTAAGAGGGAAGGAAATGAATAAATAAAACAGCCTGGCGTGTTTTCGGGTGTAGCAGCATCTGTGTAATTTTTTTTTTAAAGGAGGCTTTTTTTTTTTTACAGATCACGTCCTTGTTGATGTTTACCCAAAAAGGGCTGTTAAGAATGCATATTTTCACTATGCAGGTTCTTGTGTTGCTAAGGAACAAGTCTGAATTAAAACAGTGTGGCTGCACTGTTTATTTAACCACAAACAACTTCCAAGCATCTCCTTATGCCATATATATCACTACAGACACTGCTGTAACAAGTAGAGAGACCTAGTCCAATACTAACATAGATGGGTTCAAAATACAATTATTTCATCAAATCTGGCATTAATGGCATCACGGTGTTTTGTGCATGTGCATTTAAATGGCATTTATCAGTTGGAAACTGTCCTGAAGAACTAGAATCTAATTCGAGTTTACTCGACTGACGTCCGTGTGATCTTGGGCACAACGCATGACAGCCTTGGTATGACGGGAAAAATTGCGCATTAAGCCATTGACACATCTGGATGTTTATGCAGACAGTAGGCCTACTGCAGAGGGGTGATCAGCTCAGGAGCTGAGCTTTGAAGTGAGCGCCTAGATGGCGGTGGGCGGTGGGCGGTGAGTGTGTGCCAGCAGGTACAGGAATTGAGATCTGCTCCATGAAAGCAGGACTGCCCCAGCACCCCCAGGGACATTCCTACAGTCAGGTGAGGGCTAGAGGTCAGCAGCCAGAGCTCCACGGCAGGGAGATCAAAGGCTGGGAAGGATCTCTGTATCCAGAAAACAGGGGTGGAGGTAGAGGGAAGAGAAGGGTGAGAGTAAGAGTCGAAGGGGAGGAGGGAGCGAGGAAGATCGAATGGAAAGCGAGAGACTATGAATGGAGTCAGGGAAGAGACAGAGGGAAGATGAGGAGGGAGAGGGCATAGATTAGAGGGGCAGGTGGGTTATAGAACCAGGGAAGGGATGGAAAGAGGTGAGAGAAAAGGAGGGAAGGCAGGGGAAAGGAGGGTGACTGGGAACGAGTGAGAAAGAGCAAAGACAGGGAGGGCGCGGTACGGCCGGGTGGGAAGAGTGAAGTGTTAGACGAGGTGGAGACAGTGGGGGAAGAGTAATAGGGTAGGGAAATAAAAAGAGGTAAGGGAGAAGAGGGCAACGAACGACGAGAGCGATGCATGCAGAGCAGTGCTTAAAGGATGCCAGGGCATCCCCTGAACCAGACCCTACGAGGCCCTCTGCTTTCGTAATTTGCCAGCTGAAAACCACGACCATCTTGTCTATCACAGGCTAGTGCTGCAACGCGACGTCACCACAAGTCACCACACAGGGACTGAGAGACAGGCGGCTACAGATGTTTACCACTAGTGTTCCAAGGGCATGGGGCATTATTTCATGGCAACTGAATAACTAATGTACTGAAACTTACTTTTAAATGTATCATTTTAATTGCTCCTGATCCCGTGGAAAGGTGCTACATTAACTAATAAATAAAATATTTTAATATAGATTATGCTTTGCCACTGAGAGCCTATTTATGAATTTGTCAAACACAGGATGCTATTTGACCAGGATTATTTACATTTCTAACGCTGCGTGTAAAGGCTTCAAGTCAAACTCGTATTAAGGCCCCAACACCTTTTCATCCCACTTGAAATCACTGATGAAGAGGGAGGGAGGGATGGATGGATGCGAGGCACAGACACAGAGTTTAAAGTGCGAAGAAGGAGAAATGAGGTGGAAAAGAAAGGAAAATGGAAGAGAAAATAATTGCACGGCTTGAATTAGGAAGGGCGAAACAGATAGACAATGCAAGAGGGAGCAATGAAGAATTAATTTAATGAATTTAAGAACAAGCTACATAAATGTAATTTCAATGCCGTTCAATACAGCGCCTAGGCGGATGCCGTCTTATTTCAGGAAGATTTGGAAATATATGGTATTTCCAGGAAACCTGTTGTAAGCATATCGATTTAAACTAGATCATGAGACAAAGGGATGGTCACGTGACGTCCTCGGGATCAGGGAGGCGCGTGCAGCCTCCTGCCTGGCGATGCACCCGTGTGAGAGCATACTGCACCAACGCACGATTTAAAATGCTGGAAGAGAGCAGCTTAGATGGAGAGCAATGGAGGCATAGGTGGGTTAAACAGAGAAGGGCAGAGAGGGAAACAAAGAGGCAGACAGGGAGATGAAAAGAGAGTGAAAACGAGCGAGACAAGCAAAAAGAATTGGAGAAAAAGAACAAGGGAAGTAAGACAAATATAGAGCTCAATGTAAAAGGCAAGAGTGTGAGATAGAGAGCGAAGAAAGAGTAAAATGGAGAAAGTGAAATGCAAGCAAAGACAAAAAAAAACAAACACGAGCGAAGAAAGAAATATAGAGGTTAAAATGAAGAAAGTGTGAGACAGAGAAGGGATAGGAATAGAGAAAGTGTAATATGAAGCAAAGAGGATGGAGTAAGATACAAAAAGAGAAGGGGGAGAAAGATGTAAAGATAAAGAAGAACAAGCTCTCAGCATTGCTGTGGCAGGGGGCGATAGGGAGCGCATTCCTTTGAAGCCTGATGCGGGGCGGGGAAGCGGCAGCCTTTGATGTCTGATGGGCGGGAGCGGCAGCCTTTGAAGTCTGATGCCGAGGCACAGACAAATGGTGGTGTGTGACGTGGCTGGCTTGTGCACGCGCCTGTCTCACATGAACTGTGTCTAATCCGTAGTTTTGGTAGAGTTTTCGGACCGGTTACTAGAATCTCGCCGCAATGCTTACGCATTGCTCAGCGAGACCTAAAAAGGGAGGTTTGGGCTTTGCCATTATTCGAAATGCAAATTTAAGTTAGCAGTTTTAAACTTTTCTACCAGTCTGCTGTGGCATTTTAATTAGGCCTGGGCGAAGTTCGCAGAGTTCCGCGTAGTGACAAATAAACTCAGCGTACTCCAGCAAGCGGCGGATTTCGGCTCAAGCTGCCGTTTGCGTTGATCTTCTGGACGCTCGGGTAGAAATTCTAGCCGAGCAGCAGCTCACACTCGCAAACTTACCGTTGGTGAGCGCAGGTGGGGAAAAGCCTTAGCTGTGCTACGCGGAGCTGAGTTTTCTGCACTCCGCGAGCTTCGTGGAGCGCAGCGTTAAGAAAACTCTGCAAACTCCACGAACGGGCCAGAGTTCACCGCCCAGGTCTAATTTTAACTTACAGGCTAGGCTCTAAGCACCCATGGTACCATACATCAGAGACTTAGAAATAGCTTAACATGTGCCAACTGGGTATAGACCAATTGAAAATAAATGGTAATGGGTCAGGGCATGGTCTCTGAGGTCTGGTTAGTAGTTCTCAGTGCACTCGGAGTTGAAAAACCAGCACCATAAGTCCACAGATTTGAGGGGGATCATGCAAAAACAGCCATTTCCTTAGAGACTTTATCATATCATGAGGTCTCACAGCCACACCACATAATAATCCACTTTCTTACACTTCTTAACTAAGTCTTCACAGAATTTCTAAAGGTACTCCTGTCTCCATCCTCCAGGGAACAGAATGCAAGCAATACAATTCCGCCGTCTGAAGAAACTGACCTTATCCTGCATCGTGTGCCAGGAGCATCAAAAATGATCCCACAGGCTCCAGTACTCAGACTCACTCACACAAGCAGTCCTAAAATAATACATGTACTACACACACTCAACATGCACAGCAGATGCTGGTGCAAAGTTCTAGGTTTCACATAACTGCACAACATTACATTAGAAGGATGAGCAGCACAGCCGCTCTGTGCCACAGACAGAGAAAAAAAAAAGATTATGGTCACACTACAAATTTACAAACCATGTGCACTGCCACCATCACTTTACATGATGTACCAAGGTCATGGCAGTGGACAGTAGTCCATTGCCTAATATGGGGCCATGCTTGGTATCCCTCTATAGGTCACAGGAAAGATGCCAGACCACGCATTTCCAGATACAGGCAATAGGCTTATATGCACACACTACATTAAGGTATCGGCAGGGCCAAAATAAATGTCAGGATAACAGTTTCACGTGCAGTGAGACACTCGGTGAAGTGTAACACTCCATCTATGATGCAGGGACATTCTTGTCCCACCACGGAGTCCAGTGATATTGCACAGCAAATGAGGGTTCAGCATGTTCAACTAATATTTCCAATGAATATTTTTTTATTGCTCATAATTGCGTTTGACTATAACCATGCCTTTTGCGTGATCACGCTTCACCACAAGATTAAAAAGACGTGTTGGAAGTTCTGGTGCAAATTGTGAATGGCACTGGAACTACCTGTCAGCTGATGATGACCTCTGGACTGCTTTGATTTCTGCACACATGTGGAATGGACAAATGGGTCTAGACAAGCTTCCCACAGGTGGCCTTTACGGCCAGCAGCAAACAAGTAAACTGATCAAGGACGTATAGCAACATGGTGTGTTGTTGCAATAGGACACTGTTTGTGGGAGTACGATGCAGACTATGGTCTGGGGTTGGGGAGCAGAGTTAACACTAACACCTCACCAAGGACACGTGCACCTGGTGGCATGTTCTGTATTGTATGAATAATCTTGGCCTCATCAGGCCCACCAGTTCCCCAAACATCATCATCTGCAGCACACTGTCAGCCCTGATGTGTCAAACAACCCAAGGCTTCAGACTTAGGAATTTTGTTACAAGTGTAGAATGTGCTTTTCATAACTGCCTGGGAAATGTAACTGTTTTCACCATCCTTACATGATAACCTTACTGTCTTTGCTGAGATCCTTTCTAAGGATTATAATTGATTCCACAAAGCCAGATCAGAGGAACTAAAAATAAGGGGCATGACTGTTGGAGTCGAGTAATCGTCCTCATGTGCCTACTTCTGTGACCATACCCGGCCACCAGAGGTTATGTTCATGTATTCGTGCTCAGATCATGAGCAGGAGAGAATGCATATTTTATTCGGCTCAGTTAACTAACATTTTTTATTATATTATTATTTAATATACAATGATTATTTGTTATTATTTCGTTTTGTCTCAATATAGTGGGACTGTAGGATTTGGAAACTGTAGTAAAGAAAGTTAAATGAAGATAAGAGTATAACCGTCTACTTACATAAGTACAGATTGATGCATGAATGACCACGCAGCCCTGATTACAGTAATTTTACATGGTTGCCGATCGCCTCCCAGAGCGTGACCCTTATAAACAATTTTATAAAACAAACTATCAAACTGATTACTTCAGGTAGAATTTTAGTTCAGACTCCATCAGCATGTAGCTGCACTGTTTTGGGAGTATGGTTCAGCAGGCATTGGTCTGGGTGTTGGGTGAGGGATTTTCTACAGACTGCAGTTGCCTTGTGTCCTAGCTGTACTGGTTCCAAGTTGTGATTTCCTTGGAGGCTGGAAGATATGCCTTTGTACAACAGTAAATAAGGAAGAGGAATTCCCCACTGGAAGTCTACAGTAGGTGTAGGAGGATTACGGTATTGCACTTCACATCTCTGCTGCTTCAAAACGCCTATTAACCACCAGTGATGGATCGTACCAAAAATCAAAACAGTTTGAGATGGTGTGGGATATTAAATTGCAGTGAGAAAAGAATCAAAAAGTGAGATGTAAAACTGGCTACCATGATTTAAGTAAAGGTTTATTAGGGAAAATCATGGTGTCAAGATTAAAATGAGTGTGAGACAGTTTGAAATAATAACTGTCTGTTAAGGATGGTATTTGGTCAAATACCATCCTTAACAGACAGTTATTATTTCAAACTGTCTTGATTTTTGGTACGATCCATCACTGGTGGTTCCTTGGGTTTGGAGAAGCACATAATTCCAACAGGTGTGTGGCTCCTTAACCGGACCATCTTTGGTTCTATCCCAGATGATGAAGCTCTGCCATATGGGTGGGCTGATGGGATTCATTTCCTTTTTGTTGTACACACCTTACAGGTAGACACAGAGTACGTCACATTTTTCTTTTGTTTTCCCCCATTAGTTGTACAGACCATTGACAGTCCTTTTTGTATTGTTATTGACAAATCTACCGTGTTGAACCCTCGTGGAAATGCTGCACGTATAATTTTGCACTGTGGTACTTCTTAGAAGACCACTCAAATTAGAGCCTCAGAGGTATATAAAATGGAATTCTAAATGCATATGTATTCATGTGGGACATTCTTAATTTGCGGATCTCTGGGTGCAAATGATCAGATGATCTGTGTATATCTAAAGACAAAAGCGGCCTGTAGGTGCGTGGTTACATGTACCTTGAGCGATGTGTGTGCTCATATGCCAGTGCCCTGGTGTGTGGAAATTGGTGGGTGTTATTTTAATATCTGTCCCTCTGGAGGAAAGCCATTGTTTAAAACGGAGCCTTTGTGGCACGAACCAGCTGTAAAAGGAAAGAAAGAGTAACGTGTACCATCACTAGACAAGCTTTGTCGCAGGCTTCACACAATTGCGTTAAAAAGATGCGCACTTTTGCGCAATTTATGCAGGTTTGCCAACAACAGTGAACTGTGTGTGAGGCAGAGATGGTACACATGGAAAGCAGCGAGGCGATACACAAACTTACTTTCAAAACCATCTATTTGTAGAATTTCCATAATTCTCTCATCGGCCACAAGCCGCCACTATTTTCACAGTCTGGTCTGCAAGGTAGATATGTGCGGGGGCTTACACTTACTTTCCCTCCCAGTTAACAATAAGATGGCTAAAACCACATATTATGCCTTTTTATTTGGTTAGTGCAACGGAATGACACAGTTTGTTGCCGAGACACAATATTGCGCCAGCGAATTCATTTGAACCCCCAAAAAGAGAAAATGAACTTACCTTAGCATCCACTTCTGGGTCATCAAAGAACCCCTCAGGGAGGGCTTCTGCAGTGTTCTCTTTCCTGAAACATTACATAGTAAACCGTTATCCAAGTGGAATACACACCGTTCACTGAAAAGTGACAACTAGCGCCCTCTTCTGGCAAATAATAGATAATCATTCTAACTGCTGATTCACCTGCATCACTTTTTATCAACAGTACAAGTACAACAGATAAGAGAATAAATACAGCAGTTATTACAACAATACAATATATCTGTAATGTTAATTTACATGATAGAAAGTGACCTGTTGGTTTTGCAAATTAATGTTTTCTATGAACGTGCTCGCAGGAACGGTAATGAGATACATTAGAAGCTTCAAAAACACTTCTAATACTTAAAGAAACATCAACTAAAGGACTGAAGAAGTTACTTACATTTAATAAAAAATATTTGTGGTAGCTACATTGATACGTATTGTAGACTCCTTCAGGCTTCAGACTGATCTGGAAAACTTTTCAGCTGCAATGGCTCTCTAGCTCCACTAGGTGGGACCATGTGGCTCCTGCTGGGACTCCACCACCTGAGATGGCATATTACTACTGGTGCGCTACGGTCAGTGTAAGAAAGTAGGATCTACTTCTTATGGTTACCCCCACTTTTTGCTTGATTTGATGCCGTTTTTGACTAGTCTGACTGGGATCCTGCTAATCAGGACCCCAGTCTATCTGCTTTCTCCCTAAATTGTTGTGTTTAGTACTTACATACATCCCAGATTGGATACTGGGGTACCCTAGTCAGTCCCTAGTATATGGCACCCATGTACCCAGGGCATCGGTACCCCAGAGGTCTCCCATGGGCTGCAGCATGTATTATGCCACCCATGAGAGACCATCCAAAATGGAACTACAGGCCTGCCATTGCAGCCAGTATACGTTGGTATATGCATGCCTTACTAAAAGATATAGGTTTACTATATCTGAGGGTCACTGCACATAAAACCTATAAATCACCCCTATAGCAGGCCTTTACAATCCTGAAGGCAGGTGGCTTGGTTCTAAGTGGAAGGGTGCCCCTGCATGAGCAGTACAACCCTGCAGCCTATAGAGTCTGTTCTCCTTGATTGTCACTGAAGCAGCCATACACTTATATAGAGGGGCAACGCGGAATCAAGCAATGAACATCTCAAAAACAGCTGCAACGAATTCTGTCATATTTGGTAGCTGTACGTTGTGGAAGGTATGATTCCAAGCACTGGAAGAGCCCTCCGTTAGGCTCTCAGTGTTCCTGGTACGAACCTTCTAGTCCTGGATAGCACAAAATGGTTGCTGCCGACCAGAGACACATTTCTCCTGTCCTGCTGCTGAGCCAAGCTCGGGCAGGAGAAGGCAGAACAATAGGCATCCTGTCACAGGGAGGTGTGACCACCTTCCAGACAGGATTTAGTCTTTTAGGGCTGGGTGGGTGCGCTTGCCAGCGCATGAAAGTCTGCATGAGAGGCACATTTTGTGACCCTGTGCACAGTCCAGTTCAAACCAGTCCTGGGAGCCATTGGCTCCCGCTCTGACACTAAACTGGACAAAGAACATGGGAGTAACCTCCCCCATGTCCAGACCCTTCCCTGGGAGGATCCTTGAATCTTCCCAACCCTTTCCCTAGGGTACTTAAGGGCTTACCTGTGTGTAGGTCCCTAGATTCGTCGTAGGATAAAATTCAGAACTGAAACCACTGCACTTCTACTGTCTGGGCACTCTGGACTTCACTTGGGCCTGACTTCATCTCCCTTCCATTCTGCTGCATCGTCTGTGCCTGTGCATCATACAGGAACCTTCCAAGGCCTGTGAAACATCAAGGACACAAGAAGTATTCTCCCTTGGAGTAAAGGAGTCACTCCCCTGCATTCACAGGCACCTCAACTAAGACGACCGGTCTGCAGATCCTGACCTCCTACATACTCCATGGGCTCTGCAACACCGGTGGTGGTTTCCCTCAGCTCCTGAGGCCTGCTCTACCCTCTTACCAAGTTTGAGGCCAGTTGTCCTTGTGGGGGTTGCAATACCAAACCCTGGGTATCGCATCTCCATTGCAGTTGCAAAGACTTGGTGACATCTTCGCAAGAAGATCTTTGGGCTCCAAGTAGCTCCAACATCGAGCACTTCCAGTGACCAGAATATTCGGCCATGCCACATTGTGTGCATCATTACTTGCATCTTTTGGTGAGCTAATAGAGGTCCTCTCGCAACTCCTTTGCCCTTGGCCTGTGGGTCACCTTTGTTTTTCTTGGGTTCCCCCAGATTGCTCGGGCCTACACTCACTACCCTGCTTCTGGTGAGTCTCCAGGACCTTGAAGGTTCCAACCGTGCACCTTCTTGACTTCCTCCGTGGGTTACATTTGCCAAGGGTTGTTGGTGCTCCTGCCGGACACCAACCTTCGTGGGACAGCTCGTATCCGGGTCCTAGTTATCCTCAGCATTGCCTGGTCCTCGCAGCTGCAGAGTCAAGGTCACTGTCCTCTTTCCTGAACCACCCGACATTTAGAGGGCATTTGTCTTCCAGGGCTGCTGGTCACTCCTGAGTTACATAGACTCTGTTCCCTCTGCATTCAGGTACTCTTCTTCAAGAATCCACGTTTGGATTCCTCCAGACACTTTCTCCTCTTCCGGCAGCAGCACTTTCCTGAAGTCTTCCATTGGGTTCGACAGAGATTACCGATTCCACTTCATACCTATGCAGCCGGCTTCCCTGGGATAGGTAACTTGGGTACCAAGGTATCCACAGGTAGGGTGGCTCTCCAACCTTCTGTCTTCCACTGGGTTTCTTCAGGGTCCACTGGTCCCTAATATTTCAAATTCCAATCACAACATACACATAGACTTGTACGTCGCACGTAGTTGTGTTCTCACCCTGCACATGCTCTCCAGGGGAAGGGGGGGGGGCGGAGGGTCCCCATCAACTTACCTTGGATGGTTCTGTGGGTCCCCAGCAATTCTACGTCCTCTGGACATTATCTTGTGGCTGTGGTTCTTATACCACTTTCTTAGTATATGGTTTAGTCCTCCCCTGGGGCCGACTTTGTAGTAGTGCTATTTACTGTGATTTCTTCGCTAAAGTATCTTGTCCTTTGTGTCTATCTCCGTGTAGGAGAACCTGTAACGTACTGCGAGTGCTATATAATAAATACATATTTTTATATATACTTTGTGTTGTTCATTTTCATTTAATCTATACTATAAGACTGCATTCTGGTAAAAAAAAAGCTGCTTTACAGTCCTTCAAGACAAAGCGTTAAGGCTACTCTCCACAGCTACCACTGGGATAGCTTTCTGAGGTTGTCCGAGACCTCCTAAATCACCATAAGTGGTGCCTGGACTGGTGGAAGGTGCCCACTTACTTCAGTGCGAACAAAGTAAACAAAAGGAGATGATGGATGGAGCGCTGAAAGTTTTCAGACACTCACCACCAGTCACAGATCGGGGTTGAATCCATCATTGTTCTTTAGCTCAATTCCCCACCCCAGTTCAGACACAGCTATATGCAAATCAGTATTGACCCTGTGCCTCATGGGAACAGTCCAGCTCGAACTGCCAAGTCAGGTCTTCCCTGGACCGGAAACAAGCATCCTGGGACCGGTTTTGGGCTAACAGCTAAAAGCCCTCAGCAACCAGGCTAGCTTGAATCCAGTGGGAAAGTGAGCAAGGGACCACCGTATGGGCATACCCTGCAAACTTAGGGCGAACAAAGCAAACACAAGGATGCTTGTTTGCGGTCCAGGGAGGATCTGGTTTGGCAGTTCGATCTGGACTGTTCCCATAAGGCACAGGATCAAGACTGATTGCATATAGCTGGGTCTAAACTGGGGTGGCATGGTGAGCAAAAAAAAATTGATTTAACTCGGATCTCTTGACTAGGGGATGAATGTAAAATGTATTCAGCATTATGTCCATAATTTGTTTGTGTAGCACTTTTCACCCTAAGTGGGACGCGTATGCTCAGATGTGGGTCCCTTGCTCACTGTGTAACTGGATTAAAGCTAGCCAAGCTGATGAAGGGAAATACACAGAAACCGGTCCCAGGATGCTTGTTTCCAGTCCTGAGAGGACCTGGCTTGGCAGTTCGGTCTGGACTGTTCCCATGAGGTACAGGGTCAAAACTGATTGCCTATGGCTGGGTCTAAACTGGGTTGGCATGATGAGCAAAAGAACAATGGATTTAACTCAGATCTCTTAACTGGGGGGTGAATGTATGATTTATTCAGCATTCCGTCCTTTATTTGTTTGCGTAGCACATACATTAGTGGACATCATATACCAGGCCAGCTTCTCACAACCTATGACAGTTTTTTTAAAAATCTATTTTATTTGATCTTAACTGAAAGGTGACGCCAGTTACACAGTATACATTGTATGGGTACAGTCATCATGCATTAGGACATAACTATCACAAATACAGTTTGCATAACAATGTGAAACAATATGCCAAATGACGTGACATCATCTGCGCTAGTACCCTTTGTGGGGTGGTGGGGGGGTGTATAGTCCCAGCTACACAGTACGGGTACCCCAGATAGTGTGTGTGCGCAGTGTCAGGTCACATTTGGTGGAGAGTGACACCAATGGTATTGGCATGAGACAGCAGGCATGGACTACTAAAATCTCCTTCTAAAGCGAGTACAGTCCAGAGAAGGGCATTTGCCCGTGAGTCCAAAATCATCTGCTTCAAGGTGGGCGCAAATCCTTCTTCACTTCAATCTTTGTAATATATATGTCCCAATCCCCCCGCTCCGCCTGTCCTCAATCACGCAGAGAACGCAAAACATTCGACTCTGCTCGAGCCCAAGGTAACAGTGCGGTCAACCATCTGGCAGTGTCTGGGGTTGTGGACGCCTTCCACTGCATTGAAATTTGCTGTTTTAAAAGGACAAATGCTAAGTAAATGAAGTGATTTAGGTGTTGATCACCCTTATTTATGGTGCGAAGGCCAAGAGGCAAGATTCGGGGGTGGGAACCAGTGTGTGTTCCGACATTCTGCACACTGTAACCGTAACTTTGACCAGAGGCGCAACTAGAGCCAAATTTCGGGGGGGGGGGGCTAAGAAAAAATTTCGGGGGGGGGGGGCTGAACCTTTAATCAGAAGGCTGAGTGGAGCTGCAGGAGCTCTTAGAAGGGGTGA
Source organism: Lissotriton vulgaris (assembly GCF_964263255.1). Lineage (NCBI taxonomy): Eukaryota > Metazoa > Chordata > Amphibia > Caudata > Salamandridae > Lissotriton > Lissotriton vulgaris. Next base: position 1,207,931,721 of record NC_141691.1, read on the forward strand.
AACAAATACAAGGCCTAGTTAACATTCAAATGGTCTTTTAAAGACCTTTGAAACGTTCGGGTGCGGCTCTGTGTGTGCCCGGGATCTGTCTAGTCCCGGCTGCCACACACGCCGAGGGGGGGGGGGGCTGATGTTGGTGGTCGGGCTGAGTCCACCTGACTTTGACCCATGTCCGTTGTAATGAAGTGCAGTCTGAACCCCTGTATAGAATCAAGCCTTCAGTAGTTTACACCTCGTACATTCTGACGTGGATGCGGGGTACAACCGTTTGACACGTTGGGGGGAGAGATATGCTTGGTGTAAATAACTGAATTGTGTGAAATGCATTATAGGATTTCAGGAGACTTCTTTCATGCCTTTAAGTGCCCTGAACCAAGCTTTATTGGACAATGGGCTGGGAAGCACATCATACCATCAGGGCATGGCTTTGATGATATCCGCCAGATTACTGGACAATAGGGGCCACATACAGGATTGCGATGGCACAACATGTCCCACCCTGTGTAAGAAGTACCTTACGGAGCAGTGAATGGGCCAGTTCTGCCTCTTCAGCCCCCCACATGACACTCATAGCGTGTTTGATGACCTGGTATGTCAAAAAGTGCCCTGCTGGTATTCTTACATATCCAAAATGTCCCCGAAGGACATCAGGAAGCCGTCCTGGTAAAGGTCACCTATATCAGCAATCCTTGCAGTCCTCCATTGTTTCAAGTCATGGTTGTTAGCCTATGCCTGGCAAGTGGCTCATTACGATCGAGGGAGGGTAGGGCACAGCATGCTGCCGACCATGTACGAAATGTCGCCAGCATGCCCTAGTAGCCATCATTAAACTTGATCCCTTTTGGGGCAGGCAAGCATGGTCCAAGAGGCAAGTGTATATGCTCACCGTGCTAGGAGGAGAGCGGACAGCGGCACGCATGGTGATGGGGTGGGTGTCCAGCCAACGCAGAGGCCATTGCAACTGGGCTGCCAAAATCAGAAGCGCACATTCCTCCTTCCTGAAGTGAGCATTATGCTATGGACTGTGCCACCAACAGGCGTCCCGTGCTCCAGATCAAATGTAAAAAAAGACCATTTAACTACTTGAAGAATCATTTGGGGAGGACTATCTGCAAGGTGGCAAAGAAATACAGTAGGCGGGAAAGGATTAACATTTCAGCACTTGCCACCCAGGGATAAAGGGAGAGAACATCAAAAGGGGAGGAGCCACATACAGAGCGCATCGTTTTTCCTTTATTGCATTCCTCCAGTGCTTGGGCAGTGTGGTACATCTGAACACTAAGATATTTAAACATATCATAACACCATTGCAGGCAATGCCCTAGAGAAGCGTCTCCATGAGGTTCCAGAGTGGGCATTAGAGGGAATAAACAGGATTTGGACCAGTTAATCCTGAGGCCGGCCACAGTCCCAAACTCATCCAACAGGTGCATTAGGCGGGCAGTGAGATCCCGACGTCACGCAAATAGACCAAAACATCATCTCCGAAAAGAGATTTGTGAGGGATGGTAGAGCTCCGGGATTCCCCAATCCCGTGTCCGCAGCCGAAAGTGACAAGCCAGTGGCTCCATCGCCAACCGAGGAATAGCAATGGGGATTGCAGGCAGCGCTGCATTGTGACTCTTAAAGAGGGAAAGCGGTTTAATATCAGCTGCTCCGTCCATCGGTTCTGAGTATAAGGTACATATCCATCCCAGGAACCCTCCCCAAAAAACCCAAGTGGTGCAACGTAGATAACAAGAAGTCCCAACCCAAGTTGTCAAAGGCCTTCTCGATATCCAGAGATACCGCAACCATGCTGTGTGCCTCTGGGGGTGTAGAGTGGATAAGCCATAAAAGGTGACGTTATTATGAAAGGTGCTATGACCTGGTATAAAGCCAGATTGATTCTCAAGCACCAGGGTGCTGATCATCAGGTGCAACCTGTTGGCAAACACTTTACTGAGCACTTTACAGTCAAGATTTAAGAGGGACAGTGGGCAGAAAGACCAGACATTTGAAGGATCTTGCTCCAGTTTGGGAGAAACAACTATTAGTGCTTTACGTTGTGAGTCGGTCCACCGATGGTGGGAGTGGACCTCCTTGAGCACCTCCAGGAGCGGCTGGGCGAGTGTGCAGAGAATCTGGCACAAAACTCTACGGGCAGCCCGTCAGTGCCTGGGGTCCTGACTATTTTATCAACAGCATCTTTATTTTTACAAACTGAAGCAGTATATCCAGGTCTGCCTTTTGGAGTGGGGACAAGCTGGGCAGTGAGCTTCTGGACTAAAAACCCTGTAAGAGGGCAGGGTTGGTGGGAGGCACCTCCCTGTAGAGTATTCAGTAATAATTGCGGAATATGTCATTAATGTTGCCTTGTATCATGGCTAATGAGCTGTCGATTCGTCGTTGGATCGGTGCTTGTTGTCGATTTTTCCTTACCAACCACACTAGCATCCTACCTGAGCGGTCACCTTCTGCATTATGCTTGGTGATCAGATATTTGTAATCGTGCTTGCTCAGTCTCGTCTACGCTTCCGTATAGCGTAAGCGCAAATGCCGGAGGAATTAGATCCCTGCACCCTGCTCGGCCACCACTTTTTCTAGCGGTTGTAGTTCCGCTTCTATAGTTAATTCATCGTGCAGTGTGTGCCTGACCCCCCAGGTGGCAATCATGCATCGTACCCGCACTACCACCTTCTGCGCGTTCATGACCTATCACATAGTTAAATATAATTACAAAGCTTAATGTGGCAAATGTGTTACAGCTCTCCACTTAATATGCTGAACACTTTATCAAACAGGCTTAGGTCAAAACACCTGAATGCCAATATCTTAGCCTGGTATTGACCTTACCGTTCTACTGGCTTTTCCTGAAATTCAGCTTTCAAAATGGAACCGGAATGCGAAACCTTTGGAGCAGATGGTGTTTTGGTGTCAAAGAAATCTGCAACAAATTGAAAAGATAAGAAAGATACTTAATTTCAGATTACATTTGAAATCTTATTTTAGAGGTTTACATTGCATAAGGAAAGAACTACCTGGAGGGTGCACATCATGTATCAAGATCATATATAAAGTCGGAAAACCTTATTTGCTGAAATGAAGGTTATGGGTGGCGACCAAATATTCATTAGGCAGGTCGTTGTGCATCCCCCTGCAACTGGAGATTTTGCAATGCAGACTACTAGTACAGGGCTCGAAAAATTCACTCTCCCGCTCGCTATGGCAAGCACGATTTAATCAGGACAAGCTAATTTTAGGACCTACTCACCCTTTCTGTCGAGTAGGAAGAGGAACAAATGTGACAAGATAACAAGATTTAAAGGCATCCTTATTTCTCACAAAGTGAATGAGCAATAAAGATGTCTTTAAATCTTGTTAATCTTGTCACATTTGCTCCGCTTTCAGAGTCAGAGGTCAAGTACATTACAGGTAGGTCAAGTAAGTTTTTCAAGTTACTAGAACTGCAGGTCTAGTAACACTTTTATGATTTTTCGAGCTTACTACATAGGTCTGATCACAAAGTCAGAGACTGGTTGGAAAAACTCAGGGCACAATTGGTGACCTCATTAGTTGACCAACATCTTTCTACATCCTGGATGAGAAAATCAATGAAGTGGCACCACACAGTTTGGTTGTTTTCCAGCAGCATAGCTTGGGTGCTGTGTGATATTTTGAGGCATAATTTCTTGGGAGGAAGATAAATAAACACACAAGTTACTGGGCTCCAAGATTGTTAGATGGGTATGCAGTGATTGGCCCATTTATTGGCATTCTCCAATAGGATGATGAGAAGTTATTTATAAAAAAAATGGTATCCTCTCCCAAAGGAATACAAGAGTCTATCAAGATGAAACCGATGGATAAGGTTAGTTAACCCCTATGCCAAGTCAAGTAAAGAGCTTTGATGACTCCAAGCTATTTACCCTATATTATTTAGTCCATGGCTCTAATTCGTTATAACGAGTTGAAAAACTATGATAAGGAGTTGACGTCCACGTGAAGTCGTAACTGAAAATAAAGCAGTTGATGGCATTTGCAGTTCAATACACTTAATAGTTATCGCCTACTGAGCTGAATAATAATGTATTAATCAAGGTCTGTGGAGCATTCACTATTTTTTTCCCTCTTTTTTTAGAACCAGAGTTGTACATCTCATAACAAAAAGATAGATGCTGGCAGCTGCACAGGCACGGATTATTAGTAGAATGATTAAAAAGGCTGATGCAAACGTCACACATCAACTGATATATAGTGTGCATGAATGTTCTTTTAAGGACAGCTTTCAACTGATCATAAACACAAAATAGAGATTCAGTCACCATTTGGAAGCTTGATTTATTCAAACTATATGGATTAAACAAATTGTATACAGCCTTTTAAGCAATAATCAAAAGGTACGTAGGAAGGTGTTTTTTTATGTAGTACACCAAAACAAGGCATACTGTGTAGAAAGTTCAGATGGCCCTTATTGGCTAAATATTAATAATCCCAAATGCTCTCTTTCGTGGCAGTGTGATTGAGCAGTTTAGGCTTATCAGAGGGTAGTGTTAATGCATTTGTTGAACTCAGAGTCAATAAACGAGGCACGCACTCAAGAAACTGGACACAAATTTTAGAAAAATACCAGGTATATTTATATTAACACCAATAACTTCGTCATTGGGAAAGTAGTGTAAAGTTTCAGTTTTTGCATGTAAATGCATTTTTACGCAGTAATGCTTTCCTATGGAGAAAGAAACATACTGCATACAGGTATTTGCAATCTTGACGGTCCCCTTAAAGACTTAAGGTGCTAGGGAGCCTAGTTCAAAAGTAGCACCAGCAGTTCAAGTTTACCTGCCCTGGAGTGTCTGGGTGCAGAGGTGCTGGATGGGTTGGTAGCCTTGTAGGCTACACCGAAGGAAAAGAGGGGGGTCACCTAGAAACAGGCTGCAGAGGGGTACTTGGGGACACGTTCGGGAGCCCCCAACAGGGGATCGGTGTGTAGGGGTCCTGGGAACAGGGAGCACTGTCAGTTGTTGTGGACCCGGGGAGCTTGAGTGCAGAGGGTTTTGGTCAGCTGATGTCCGTGCGTCAAAGGCACTCCGGGTTCTTGGTTAGACCAGCAAAGGGGGGAAAAACAGGGCAACTGGGCCACTCTCAGTGCTGGTATCTGCTGTGCTGACTTCCCTCGTCGGCTGATCAGTCTTTGCGGCATTGGAGTCCGGATTGGACTCAAATAAGCTTTGTTTGCTACAAGGTGTTCAGTACCCCAGGTATTGGTGCAGGGTACCTACAGTTGGCCCTGGCGTCTTCTCACTTGGTGGGGAGACGGCTATGACCTCTAGGCAGAGATGGTTTTGCGCCAAAGTCCACCAAACCCTGCAGTTCTCGCTTCTTCAGCTCTTCTTTGTCCTTTTTTTCTTGTCCAGTGAATCTCCATTTCTGGTTGCAGGAAACTTGTTTTTTGTTGCAGTCATTTTTTGCCTGGTATGTGATGCAACTTTGACTGAAGTGCACTGGGTACCTTCCCTAGTGCCAGTGTTCTTTCCCAAAAATAAGACAATTGATCACTTGATCCCCAAGTGACCAGGCCTTGAGCACCTCTGTGAGTCCCTAGTAAAAGGAACCTCTGCTAGCTAGAGCATAGGTACTGAATAGAGCCCGTAAGAGCTGCAGCATATCTTGTACCTCTCACAGGGACACAGCACCAAACTCATACAAAATGCCACTGCAGGCTGCATGGGAAGGTGCTCTAAAAATGTAAAACACAACATGGCACACACTTGTGTGCCATATCCCCTAACACGGCATGTAATATTTGTAAGTAATCCCTACAGCAGGTGGTACAGCCCTAAGGCAGGGCGTATTATATGACATTGTGACATATCTGCATGTGCAGATATGCTCCTCTGCAAGCCACTTACTGACAGTACAAGTGAACAGGGAAGCCATCTTAAGGTATGTACTGGGCCACTGGTCAAAACGAGTTTCCAAGGTACATAATGGCTTCACTGAAACTTACAGTGTTTGGTATCAAACAGCTCGTATTAATAAAACCACATTGATTCCATGTTGGCTTTAATAATACAAGCTCCCAGAGGGTACCTTAGAGTAACCCCCTGAAACTACCAGTCCTCTAGTGTTCTGGCTCACCGGTTCTGTCCAGCCTGCCACCACAGATGGATTTCTGACCCCCAGTGGAGAGAACTCATGCTCTCAGGAGGTCAGCAGCAATGCCTGCCCTGGAGAGAGATGCTGTCACCTCCTCCTCGAGGAAGGATGGTAAATCAGCATATCAAGTAGGAGGCTTCAAAGACCTGCCGTCTACGAGGAATACCGATGCAGCAGTCACCCATGAAGAGGCAGCAGTGCTCCTACAGGTCAGATCCTTCTTCCCTCCAAGTGCGGGGACGCCAAGAACGACCAGAGCCGCACAACACCAATACCTGGGGTACTGAACCCTTTGCAGCAACCAAGGCTTGTTGTGTCCAGTCTGGACACCAACACCGAGGAAGACCGACCTGCATGCAGAGGGACATCAAGGCAGTGAGACCCACGTCGAGAGTGGCCCAGCTGTCCTGTTTGCCCCCCTGCAGCAGAAACACAGCCACGGCCATGACCACTGTTCCCTCTAATTATTTTCCTCTGTGCGTGGCAGTGTATGGTCTCTGTGCGCTGCTGCCAAGGCTATGTGCGTCAAGAATCGGACCGCAGTGACCGGGTTCTGACATGGGGATTCCTGCTTGATTGTGAGTAGCACGCTACTCCGGAACCCAAACAGGATTAGTGGGGAATTAGTATAGGGAAATATTAAATTAATTTGAGTGGTGGACAAAGCGCAAAGAGTCCGACACCTAAAAACACTCAACATTAGGGTAGAGACTGATCATGGAAAAGAAGTTGCCAGTTCTGCCCCTGAGAACAATCTGGGCCAGTCTCAGACTGGAAGAGTAAAATGCAAGCCAGGGAGAGGGGCTGAGAACCCCCCTGTTGTGGAGACATAACATTGTTACAGACCTGGAGGAGGAATGGCCCAGTTCACACCTGGGAAGGTGGAGACATGAGCATACTTTCCACAATTCCCAGCTACTTGTGCCACGAGCAGTGCTGATAGATGTATCCCCTGCATTCTCGGATTTGTTGTCCTGATTTTACAATACTACAAGTCCCAGAAGGCTAGGTAAGCCTTGTACTGGATAAAAGTGGCGATAATTATTTATGATGTTTGTCTGCACAAAGTACTTTCGACATAATCAAAAGGAGCACTATTTATCATTAAAGAACAAGCTTTTATAGTGCATAAACTGAAATACGTGCCAATGTAGGAAACGTCTCTCCTGCTATAGTAGTACTTTTTCAGGTCTTGCGTAGCCTGGCAGCGCAATGCTCTGCGAGACCTCTTGTGAAGATTTCAGAAGGGGACTTGAAGCCCAGCCCCTCAATTGCATTGGCCGGCATCACCGTTTATGTACAACGATGGCAGCTGATTGAAAGTGAGGCTTTTTGGTTGCAGCCCTTTCACCTTTTCGTTGGGCCCATCGGACTGGATTGTCTGCTTCACAGCTGTCATGAAACAATTCCTTATCTTTATTGGGGCCATCAGTGGTTGTAATAGAGGCTTGTTTACTCCGGGCAGGCAACATGGAAGGGCGGAAAAGCTGTATCTGTAAGGTGGCCTGGAGTGAGGAGCACCGAGGGAATCAATGCCAGCCATGAGGAGAAGTGGTTTTTAAAGTACTGGGCAGCATCTGGCATTCTGCAGATGAAGTGGTACAAAAGGGGGTGGTGATGGACGGAGCATCTGAATCAATCAAACACTCACACCCAGTCAAAGGATCTGGGTTTAATCCATCACCGTTCTTAAGCCCACTCTGCCACCCCAGTTCAGACATGGATATATGCAAATCAGTCTGACCCTGTGCCTCATGGGAACAGTCCAGCCCGAACTGCCAAGCCATGTCTTCCCTGGACCAGAAACAAGCTTCCGAGGACCGGTTTCTGGCATTCCAACAGTCTTCAGCCCGGCTTGCTTGAATCCAGTGGCAAAGTGAGCAAGGGACTCACGTCTGAGCATACCCTGCCACACTTATGGCGGCCAAAAGCGGTACAAAAGGGGGTGGTGATGGACGGGGCATCTGAATCAATCAAACACTCACACCCAGTCAAAAGATCTGGGTTTAATCCATCACCGTTCTTTAGCCCACTCTGCCACCCCAGTTCAGACATGGCTATATGCAAATCAGTCTGACCCTGTGCCTCATGGGTACAGTCCAGCCCGAACTGCCAAGCCATGTCTTTCCTGGACCGGAAACAAGCTTCCGAGGACCGGTTTCTGGCATTCCAGCCGTCTTCAGCCCGGCTTGCTTGAATCCAGTGGCAAAGTGAGCAAGGGACTCATGTCTGAGCATACCCTGCCACACTTATGGAGGCCAAAAGCGGTACAAAAGGGGGTGGTGATGGACGGAGCATCTGAATCAATCAAACACTCACACCCAAGTCAAAAGATCTGGGTTTAATCCATCACCGTCAACCCTATATTAAAAAAACCCGGCGCAGATGCAAATGCTTTTATAAACTATCGTCCCATTTCCTTGTTGCCATACTCAGGGAAAGTGTTGGAAGCATTTGTAAATGAACAATTGGTTAACTACTTGGAGACGAATGACCTACTCGATCCATCACAGTCAGGTTTCCGCGCAACAGCACTAATCGAGGTTGCTGACAACATTAGGCTTGCCCTTGACAAACGTAAATCTTCTATTCTTTTAGATCTGTCGGCCCGCTTTGACACCATCTCCCACCAGATCTTGATTAGAAGGCTGTGGGAGTGTGGTGTCAGAGGACAGGTTTTGAGATGGTTTGTCAGCTATTTGACGGACCGGACGACTACAGTACAATTAGATAAAACCTTGGCCAGTACCTGGCCCGTCATAAGAGGTGTGCCTCATGGCTCTATTTTGAGCCCCTCGCTTTTTAATGTCTACATGGTCCACCTGGCCAAAGTGATCAGGGCATGCGGTTTTGACGTGTTGTCATACGCGGATGATACGCAAATACTAGTCACACTTGGCCCTGACGTGAACGAGACAAAAAGGCGTTTTAGAAATTGTATGGTAGAGGTAAAAAACTGGATGGGCCAAAACCCCCTTCAACTTAATGGCACTAAATCTGAGGTTATGTTATTTGGGAGAGCAAGTGAGTACTGGACCCAGGACTGGTGGCCTTCGGAACTGGGGGAGTGTCCTATCCCAAAGGAATCAGTCCGCAATTTAGGGTTCCACATGGACAACAAGCTATCCATGAGGTACCAAGTTAACCATACTGTGGGCACCTGCTTCGGAATTATGCGGAGTCTACGCAGGGTCTTTAAATGGATACCGGCCGAAGCACGTAAAATTCTGGTTCAGGGCCTGATTATAAATAGACTCGACTATGGCAATTCACTTCTCCTTGCCATTAACGAGTGCCATATCAGGAAACTGCAGTTTTTACAAAATACGGCTGCTCGTCTGATCTTAGGCCTACCCAGAAGATCCCCCTCATTGCAGTGTCTGAAAATCTTACATTGGCTCCCTGTAAAAAAAAGAACTATTTTCAAGACCCTATGTCTGGTTCACAAATACATGTACGGACGGGGACCAAAATACTGGACCCAAAAACTTACATGGTATATGCCTGGCAGACAGCTGAGATCGAGCACTAAGTTACTGCTCACGCCTCTCAGAGTTCAAACAGCCAGAAATGGTGGTCGTGCCTTTTCTTTTATGGCACCATCCCTTTGGAACAAACTACCTCTGAGCCTTCGCACAATTGTAGAACATATGAACTTTCGAAAAAAATTGAAAACCTGGCTCTTCTGCTAGATCTATTCTTGTTCAGGACTGTCTGCATGCGCCATGAGACTCCTTCGGACGTGATATGAGCGCAATACAAGTGTCCAGACTAGACTAGACTAGCATAGCGAATTAGTTGTCCCTTACTTATATTTCTGGTTTGATCACAAACAGGGCACTGGGTACGGGGCGGGGTCTGAAGGTTCATGTGCGCTAGTTGCTAGGCAGGGCGGGTTTGCGGTATTGCGCAAGGAGAGGAGGGAGTTGGGGAATGGGGTAGTTCTGTTTACGTTACAGTTTCAAGGGAAATGTGGCAGCTCATGTAATTGGATGTTGAGATGTATGGCACAATGGTGTCTATAGGTGTGTCCGGGTCTTGTGCAGACCCTGCATGACACGAATGATGGCTCATGCAGCATTTAAATTCCTGACATGGAATGTCAGGGGACCGGTCCAACTTGAAAAACGGCAGAGAGTGTAGGCGTACCTTAACGCCTTAACCACGGCGGTTTTTCCTCTGCTATTTACAGCAGAGACCCTACGAGCGGCCATGGACCAGGGAAAGAAGGCTGACCTAATCCTACTAGGCCTGTCTGCAGCCTTCGATACGGTCTCACATAAGATCTTAGTGGACCGGTTGGCTGCCGCAGGTGTAGGGGGGCAAGTCTTGGCTTGGCTCAGGAATTTCCTCAGCAATAGACACCAAGTCACAGTGTTGGGTCAATACCAGTCTGAAGCAAAGGTCGTCAGCTCAGGGGTCCCTCAGGGCTCGAGTTGAAGTCCTGTACTTTTTAATCTGTACATGGTACCCCTAGTAGAACTGATCGCATCATTTCAGATCAGTTCAATATCATATGCCGACGACACCCAACTCATTCTTGTGTTGGACAGGGAACGGCCTGGTGCCGAGTAAGACCTCAAGGAATGTCTAGCAGCAACATTTAAATCAATGACTGACAATCATTTAAAATGTAATGCTGGAAAAACAGAAATCCTGCCATTTGGGAGTTATAATTTGTTTTCCCCAAAAATGTGTTGGCCTGCGGATGCAGAAGCCCCTCCCAACACAATTACATCCGCTCGCACTTTGGGCATCAAATTCGATGACCAACTGTCTTTTAAACATCAAGCGGTGGCAGTAGCTGGGACGTGCTTCCAGATTATAAAAGCCTTGAGGAAGTTTTTCGATCTTCTCCCGTTGTCGGCTAGAAAAACAGTTGCAGTGGCTTTAATAAACTCCAGGTTGGACTATTGTAACGGCTTATATGCTGGAGCCAACAAAACTGTTCTCCACAGGTTACAAATGGTCCAACATGCAGCTGCCCGCCTTGTACTACGTTGGCCTCGCAGGTCTTCAGCCTCAGCAGCACTTAAAACACTCCACTGGCTACCAATAGGTAAAAGAATCCTGTTCAAGATCCTTATAATTACCTTCAGGGCATTCCATCAGCAAGGTCCAAAATACCTGTGCAATGGTTTCAAAAGATATCACCCGACACGCTGTCTGAGGTCTGCCAGTCTGAATCTACTTACAATTCCTCGATTCAAGCTGGTAACAAAAGGTGGTAAATCACTTTTTGTACTAGGTTCCAAGGCCTGGAATAAGCTCCCGCCCTTTTTACGATCATTGTCCCAAGAAATCCACTTCAGGAAAGCACTAAAAACTTGGGTCTTCTCTTTATCCGATGCGGCATGTAGGGCGTTGGTGTAATATGTAGTGCAGTGTGCAAGTCATCTCTTTTCCCTCCAACCCCTTCATCTAGGTTGGGTGAGCGCCAAGATACTCCTTGGAGTGAAAGAAGCGCTATAGAAGTGTTCTTTACATTACATTACACATTACATGTGACGATGGCCGCCGCCCCATTTCTGACCACCAACATGCTACTAACAGGCAATTGTAATTATGTGTTGGACGGGATGTTAGTTTGCGAACCCCCGAGGACAAACACAAAACCCCACATGACTGGCCAGCTGAGGGATTTGATGCAGAGCCTTGGCCTACTAGATGTGTGGAGGGAAAGACACCTAAGTTCCAGAGTATTCTCTAGTTAAACATCTGCAATGGGTACATATAGTAGATTAGACTACTGCTTTCTTAACTTGGGACTTGCTCAACAAGACAGAGAGGTAGCCTATTTGGTGAGATTTATATCCAAATATTTTCCACTTTTAATGGTCCTGGCGAGGGAAACTGTATGCCCGAAGTGCCATTATGGTTTTTGTGGCCTGAAGCGTTGACGGACCCAACATTTACAACTGCGGTCCAGGAGGAATCCATTCATTATTTCCAGGAGAAGTGGAGTAGTTCAAGTAGCAGGGCACACGACTGGGACGCAATCAGACCAGCGTTTAAGGGGGGGGTCTGCTTGCATGCACATACGGGGTGAAGTAACCTATTGCTGCATGACTTAGAAACGAATGAGGCCAGGCTTTCTGACTTAGATAGAGGTGCTCCAGACCCAACCCCAGAAACTTGAAGAAAGGAGACGCATCCGTAGTGTTGTGTTAGAAGAGCGCAGGCTGGAAAAACATACATGCACGGATTACCGGCAGAGGCTACATGCAGAGAGGGACAGGACGGAAGCCATGTTGGCAAGACTGTTGAGACAACTGGAGTCTTGAAGGTCAGTTTTTACCTTAAGGGGAATTAGAGATAAATTAATTAGCTCCCAGGCAGCTATAAATGAGGTGTTAGTGGTTCATCTTGAGAGAGTGTAAGAGGGACCAAATTGGAAGACCGGAAGGGGTGGGGGAATGGGGGGTAGGGGTGTAGACTTTCTGTCCGGCTTGAATATACCCAGTTTGGGGGCGGAGAAGAGGGTATTACTCGATGTGGACAAAAGATGAAATCCTAAAATCGCGGAAACCATAAAAAAACAGGAAAAACGCCAAGGGAGATGGCCTGCAGGCCACATTTTACCATTAATATACCGACATAGTGGTGGATAAACTATTAAAAGTGTACCAGGAGACCTACCAACATAGACACCTCCGGGTTACTAAGCATGAGGCACTCGTGTTGCTGGTGCCAAAACCAGGCAAGGCAGCGGAGGAAGCAACGTCTTACAGTCCACTATACATGTTAAATGTTGACATAAAAATACTGAGAAGACTGTTGGCTTCTCGACTGCTCCCGTATCTGCCCACCCATGTCCATGAGGATCAGTGCAGTTTCACCCCGAAGTGGAGTACCATGTACAATTTGACGAAACGGTTTTATATTTTATCCATGCCCCTGGTCTGCAGGAAGATTCCCATGCGCTAGCATTCCTGGACATAGAGCAGGCGTTTGATTGGGTTGCATGGGAGTATCTGTGGCAGGTCTTAGACAGAATGGGTTTTGAGCCCAACCACATGTCTTGGCTCAGGCGGCTTTACACTGATCCGAAGGCTAGGATGGTTTAGTTTCAGCAGGCTTCCCGCTACATCACTGCACGAAACAGCGATGCCCTTGGTTGACTTTGCTATTCGCGCTGGCGATGGAACCTCTGGCCACACTGTTACAACAGAAATTAGAACCCTGGGGGATCCGGCTGGTGACAATACACATAAGATTTCGCTATACGCTGACAATGCCCTAGTATACTTACGAGATTCGGAGTATTCAGTCTCAGTTCTTGTAAGTGCCCTAGCAGAATTTGAAGGTGTGTCCAAACTTTCCGTTAATGCTCAGAAATCTTGCTTGCTGCTGCTGGGGGTATGGCAGTGATAGACCCCACAATGTTCTCTGCGGTTGGTTTACCATGGAGTCCGTTGGGTATATGTTATCTAGGGATCAGGACAGCTTATGAGAAACAGTGTTTCTTGGATATTAATACAGGCAGCAGGGTTGAGGCTCCATAGTTCTTGATCCGGGGCACTCAGCAGACCTTGGGGGCACTTTCTACTTACCGGGTGACAGCGTGTGTGGTCCCAAGCCGCCGCATGCAAACGCGGCCGCCAGAACTACACTACCCAGGATCCCCTGGGACGCCGACTTCCGTGGTCCCCGGACTCCCGCGCCTGGAGGCGCTTAAATCCCAGCTGCCCCTCCGGTGGAGCGGGGCACTCAGCAGACCTTGGGGGCACTTTCTACTTACCGGGTGACAGCGTGTGTGGTCCCAAGCCGCCGCATGCAAACGCGGCCGCCAGAACTACACTACCCAGGATCCCCTGGGACGCCGACTTCCGTGGTCCCCGGACTCCCGCGCCTGGAGGCGCTTAAATCCCAGCTGCCCCTCCGGTGGAGCGGGGCACTCAGCAGACCTTGGGGGCACTTTCTACTTACCGGGTGACAGCGTGTGTGGTCCCAAGCCGCCGCATGCAAACGCGGCCGCCAGAACTACACTACCCAGGATCCCCTGGGACGCCGACTTCCGTGGTCCCCGGACTCCCCCGCCTGGAGGCGCTTAAATCCCAGCTGCCCCTCCGGTGGAGCGGGGCACTCAGCAGACCTTGGGGGCACTTTCTACTTACCGGGTGACAGCGTGTGTGGTCCCAAGCCGCCGCATGCAAACGCGGCCGCCAGAACTACACTACCCAGGATCCCCTGGGACGCCGACTTCCGTGGTCCCCGGACTCCCGCGCCTGGAGGCGCTTAAATCCCAGCTGCCCCTCCGGTGGAGCGGGGCACTCAGCAGACCTTGGGGGCACTTTCTACTTACCGGGTGACAGCGTGTGTGGTCCCAAGCCGCCGCATGCAAACGCGGCCGCCAGAACTACACTACCCAGGATCCCCTGGGACGCCGACTTCCGTGGTCCCCGGACTCCCGCGCCTGGAGGCGCTTAAATCCCAGCTGCCCCTCCCGCGTCGCGGGAGCGCGCGGGGACGCGCCGGGCTAAGCCCGGGCAAAGGGCGGGCCCTCTGTGGCCCTCAGAGGACCTGAGGAGGACGGGGCGGGCCACCCCCCTTGGCTTTCACACCTGACATTACACCACGAAGGTAAAGACTATTTCTCATGCATCTGTTGGTATTCCCTGATTATCATGAATACTAAAGTGGATCACCCAGCTACCGTAGCAGGAACTGGGCAAAAGTTTTCTTGGTTAGACGAGCTAAACCTCTTATGTCAAACCACCTATGCACCATCAGAAACCCCCCTTTCGCCCAAAAGCGACATCATACTACCAGTTAAGTCTACTCTTTCGGAGCAGCCCACATTACTCAACAAAACTTGTAGTCCTCATATCGCACCCCCCCCAGGTTTCATCGGTGAAAAGGACTCAAACACCGCCTCCAGGTTCACGCATTGTTAATTCCCCAACGATACCATCGACTCCTGAGGCCCAAGATCCCTTAAGCCCATCTATACACCCGCTTTTAGTACCGCTCATTGAAAAACTGCTTAGCTCTCTGATAGCCCCGTTGTTGGACAAAATTAACATGTTAGGGGATAGGCTTACTGGTTTAGAGTCAGCAATCAAGTCAAATTTGTCGGCTGACAAGCACCGTGACACATTCAACCGTCCAAAGTCACCTCCTACTCACGAAGGCTCTAAACGGGATAAAAGCTGCCAAACACAACTAACTGGCCCTAGTACAGTGGGGCAAAAAGTAACCAAACACTCTCCAAGTGTCTTCTTTCCCCAGTTGACCACACCTAGAGCAGTTCATGATAAGATTAAATCAATCCATCTACCACCAGAAGCGGCCCCATTCGTGTGCATACTTGCTGGCGTCCCTGCTCTTCCACCTGGAAAAATTGAGAGCCAACATGACTTACTAAACAAAACCAAATTCTGGCTGTCAAAAAATAGGCCACTGCCTCGTCACCTATATGGAGCAATAAGGAGCGTCAGGAGGGTGGACTGGCTGGGTTCTCTTCATAAGGATCTTCCTGGGGACCTGGTACTCGTGAGATTCAGAGACACAAACATTGTCCCTTACTTGAAAACCTGGCCGCCACAAGAGACAGACGGCCCAATATCTATATGGGACTTATATGACTTTTATCCCTCAATCCCTGGTTTTCCCCCTTTCTTCAAATCATACCCTACATCATGATCTTTTTGGGAAATACTGGGAGTGGTAATAATTAATTCTAACCCCCATTTTCACCATCTCAACCCGGGGGTGGAAGGGAACTAATTATGTTTGGGACCCTGTCCTACTGTTTTTGGATTAGATTGGACTTGGCAATCATGGAGGAATGTTGAACTTTGCAAGGTCCTACCTAAATTTATTCCTCTTTTTAGACTTTTAAACCTTTTTAATCTTTTATGTAAGTTGACACTGGTTCTTTTGATTTTTCTTTTTAAATGATGATCATCTTTTCCTTTACCCTTTTATTTGAATGAAATTGTCTAAATGTACTGTATTATTTTTTTTTCTGTTACTGTATGCTTATATGATATTCTTTGGTAATATCGAATAAAGCTTATTTTGATTTGATTTGATCCGGTTCTGGCGGTACTTCCCCCTCACACTGATGGGACGGGTGGCCCTAGTAACAAGCATTGGAATAGCCAATAGGTCTCGCCTTCGGGCCTTATAAGTATTTAGCACAACATCCTTGATGCAACAACATCAATTGTTGCATGGCTAAACACTTATAAGATCCCAAAGGCGAGACCTATTGGCTAGGCAGAGGGAGATTAAGTGCTTTGCCCAGAATCACAGGATGCTGCGCCGACGCAGAGACTACAACCCGGTTTCCCTGAGCCAAAGTAGACAGCTCTGGCTGTACCGCCACATCCTTCTTTCTAGTGGAGGTCATCGGGGTGAAACTAGATTTCAACAGTCATCTCTGGCAGAAGATACCCCCAAAAAAACTTGAAAAGCATTGCCAACTTAGGTTCCCAGATATTCACTCCCAGTACTAAGGCCAATAGAAGAATTCAGCAGTAGAGGGACGAATTATGAGGCATTACGTGCCAAATCTGCTGTGTTAATATTTCAACATTTCCAAACAATGTTTTATACATTTCAGCCTAATTGTCACCTTTTTAAATGACCGATCACAGTAATAAATCGCTTTAAAATGACCGGTTAATGTTTGCGAAGGGCTTGATGCTGCCCCCCATGTGCAGAAATGTAAACAACTTTTGATCCACTTGACCGTGAAACTTTTTTTGTTAAAGTCTGTAGGTCACAAAGCAGAGATTCATATGTATGTGGAAAGCGCCACCATCTTAGTTCCTCCCGGAGGCTATCTATAGCATTAGTCAACACCAGAAACCTTGGTCATGAGGTGAATGTGGTTTTAAAGACAAGCATCGGCAGAGAGTGAAAGTTGCTTCGGTAACTGAAATGAGCGGCCCCTCCAGAGCAATGTCATACAAACTTTGTTTGTGCTGTGCTTGCTTAAAATCAGACTTGTGGACTAGTGACTACCCCTCTTCCCCCACTATAGAGCACGTGAGAGCTATATTCAGTGTTTCAATAACGAAGACAATTAGAAGCATCAGAACCATGGACGTCATTCAAGACTCGCAGCTGCGATTCAGTGCCAAGAACTGACAGGGGCGGCTCGCCCTTCTGGGCACTAGGGCTCCGCCCTACTTATGTTCTACCCATCTTTATTATACTAATAGGTAATAGCTTAATAAAAGTGGAGCATCAGAAGCTGGGACGGGACATTGGCTGGAAGTGGAGAGAAGTCAAATACAGTGAATATTGTGTTCAAACTGGCGGGTGGGAGAGCCCCTGAATGCGTGAGCAGGACTTTACGTGCAAGCATTTGTGTATGAGAGAATGAACAAGCAGTAAGTGAAAGTGAGGGAGACTGAGCATTAGTGAGTTAGAGTGAATGAAATAGTGGCTGCAAGTGTGAGAAGGCGTTACAATGATTGAGAGGCAGTGTTGCACAGTGCAAGGTGGTGCGGCTGAGATGGAGTGTGCGACAGTGAACGGAATGGAGTGAGAATGAGGGCATCAGTGAGTGAGAATCAATGAAAAAAAGGGAGTTTAACAGTGAATGCAAGTCACTGTGTGAGACAGTATAGTGGAGCCAGACTAGGTAAATGTAAGAGTGCAAATAAAGAAGTGAGTCAGAGTGAATCATATTGAGACAGTGAGCATTAGAGGGAGTGGAAGCGAGTGAAAAAGAAAACAAGTTACTTACCTGTAACTTTAGTTCCCCAGTATTGGTAACTTTCATAGATTCCCATGCTTTGTATCATTCCCCGTCGTCGGAATGGGAGTCTCGGTAACAAAAATACCATAGCTGTAGGTACAAAAGACAATGGAAAAAGGCCTAGGCCTCATTCCCTTTTGTAGCATATCACCCTCTTTGTGTAAAAGAGACCAAACTTTGGCCTCAGCCAATCAGAAGTGCCTCACCACTTAGAACCTTCCTTAAGGAACCTCAGAGCCTCAGATTTTCGTAGCCGTTGTGTACTTAGACACCATATCTGTTGTAGGCTGAGCTTTCCCCGGGGAGGTGGATGGGCGCATGGGAATCTATGAAAGTTACCAATACTGGGGAACTAAAGTTACAGGTAAGTAACTTGTTTTCTTACCCCAGTATTGGAACTTTCATAGATTCCCATGCTTTGTATCAGAGTAGTAAGCAGTTGGCAAGATAATCACATTTTGCATTGTAAATAATAGCAGTAGACAACATGACATTAGATACAAAATGTGAAAAAATGGAAGGTGGGAAGAAAGGAAAGCTCACCATTAGTGGAAGAGGTTCCTCAGGACAGCCTGTCCTACTGCTGCATCATCCTGTTGCAGAGATTCCAAGCAGTAATGCTTGGTGAAGGTGTGGACGCTGCTCCAGGTAGCAGCTCTGCAGATATCCTTAATTTGCACCCCCGCGAAGAGGGCTGTTGAAGAAGCCACAGATCTTGTGGAATGCGCTCGTATCTTTCCAGTCAGAGGTTTACCAGCAGCCTTGTGACAATGTAATATAGCGCTTGTGATCCACCTTGAAACACCCTGTTTGGATAGTGGAAGGCCTTTACTCGGTCCCCCGAAGGCCACAAACAGTTGAGAGGATTTTCGAAAGTCTTTAGTACGTTGCAAATAAAATTTTAAGCATCGCTGCACATCCAACGAATGCAATGCTTTTTCCGCTGGCGTGGAAGGCTGAGGGAAGAATGTTTTCAGAATGACCGGTTCATTCAAGTGGAAATCCGAGGGAACCTTTGGCATGAACCTAGGGTTAGTCCTCATGATGACAGTGTTCCTCTTGAATTGAAGGAAAGGTTCTTGAATGGTCAAAGCCTGTAATTCCCCTACACGCCGAGCCGACGTGAGAGCAAGGAGAAGAGCCAATTTCCACGAAAGATATTTGATGTCAGAACGATGGACTGGTTCAAATGGGCCTTTCATGAGCTGGTAAAAGACCAGATTCAAATGCCATGTTGGAGGAGGCGGTCTCACCGGTGGATAGACCCTGAACAGGCCCTTAAGAAATTGCTTGATTATTCTGGAAGACCATAATGAAGGCCCAGAGTCTGTCCTTCTGAATCGTGACAAAGCCGCCAAATGGACCTTAATTGATGAATGGGCTAGACCAGACTTGGCCAAAGACAGCAGGTAAGGGAGGATCTGATGAGGTTTGGAATTGAATGGATCAATGTGTTGCTTTCGACACCAACAACAGAATCTTTTCCACTTAAGGCGGTAAGTTGTGTTAGTTGAAGGAGCCCTTGCTTGGGACAGAACTTCCCTAACCTCCTTTGACAATGGCAGGTTCATAAATTCTCGCTGTTCAGGAGCCATGCAGTCAGGTGTAACGACTGAGGGTCTGGATGCAAAATCTGTCCTTCGGACATCGTGAGAAGATCCGGCAGAATCCGTAGAGGCAAGGGGGGAGCTATCGACAACAGATGGAGCTCCGTGAACCAGAACTGCCTCGGCCAAGCCGGGGCTATGAGGATCATCCTGCACGGTTCCACCTTGAGTTTCTTGATTAGTCAAGGTATCAGAGGAATGGGAGGAAAAGCGTAGACAAATGTCTTCGACCAGGCTATCGAAGGGGCATTTCCCAGTGAATCTTGATGGGGAAGCCTGCTTGCGTAAGACCGGCATTTCTTGTTGGTCGGAGTGGCAAAAAGGTCGATGTCCGGCCTTCCCCACCGGCTGAAGACTTGTTCCAAGACTTCCTGATTCAACTCCCATTCGTGGCTGACCGAGGATGACCTGCTCAGTCTGTCGGCGTTTTCGTTTAGGACGCCAGGCAGTGTTCTGCCATCAGAGACATCTTGTGTTGGATCGCCCATTCCCAGACCTGCTGGGCTTCTCGTGACAATGGGCGCGATCTGGTCCCTCCTTCCTTGTTCACATAGTGCATGGCCGTGGTGTTGTCCGTCCTGATAAGCACTTGTGAACCTTCCAGGCGAGGAAGAAACGCTTGCAGAGCCAGTCGTATCGCCCTGAGTTCTAACAGGTTGATGTGGAGGTGTTTTTCCTGGGGTGACCAATGACCACTGACATGTAGGTCCTGCAGCACTGCTCCCCAACCCTCCAATGACGCGTCCGTCATTATCACCTGTGGAGACGGGTCGCTTGTGAAGGATAGGCCTTGGAACAAGTTGTTTTGGTCTGTCCACCATAAGGCCGCGTCCTTCATCTCCGGAGTGATAGCCACTCTGTCGTCGAACGAACCGTGGACTTGCTTCCATTGATTGTCCAGTTGTTCCTGCAAGGGACGCATCCTCAGTCTGCAATGGGGGATTAGTGGAATACACAATGATATTACTCCCAGCAGAGACTTGTAGCGGCGTACTGAAAGAGACTTTCTTGTTTGTAAGTCTTGGGCCATGGTTTGTAATTTCTGCCTCCTTTCCAGAGTAGGAAAGGCTCGTGAAAGCTTTGAGTCCAAGATGGCTCCCAGAAACCGAGCTCTTCTGGACGGGATCTGGCAAGATTTTCCTTCGTTTAGAGTGAGACCCAGGTTCTGAAATAAATTGGTACATGCTTGAACCGCCCGTAGCGCTGCTTCTCTGGACGGAGCTTTTAGTAACCAGTCGTCCAGATAGGGGAAGACCTGAAACTTGTGCCTTCGCAGGAAAGCTGCTACTGGCGCCAGCACCTTTGTGAATATTCTTGGGGCTGAGCGGAGTCCAAAGGGTAAAACCCTGAATTGGTAATGGCTCTTGGCTACTGTGAATCGCAGAAACCTTCTGTGCGCTGGGTGAATCGGAACGTGGAAATAGGCATCCTCGAGATCGAGCGTGGCCATGTAATCCCCCGGGCTGGTCAGCTTCAAAATGTCCTGGAGGGACACCATCCGGAAGGACAGAGAAATGAGATAGGTGTTTAGCCCCCTGAGGTCTAAAATGGGGCGCCACTTGTCGAGCGTCTTCTTCACCAGGAAGAACCTGGAATAAAATCCTTGGCCTCTTTGGTTCGATGGAACTGGCTCTATCGCCCCTTTTCGGAGCATTTGTTGAACTTTGAGCCGAAGGAGACGCTGGTGTTTTGAAGGAGTGGCTGCCGGGGGCTTGGGTGGCGGAACTTGTGTGAACTCTAAGGTATGCCCTTTCCGAATGATGTTGAGCACCCAACGGTCCGATGTTATCAGGGACCAGTTGTGAAGGTATTTGTTGACCCTGCCTCCAACTGATGACTTCCTGGAGGAGGGTCCAGTAGGAAGAGCCAGGAGGCCGCTATTGGCGCTTGGACGAATCTCGTCCTCGTGCCCCTTGCTTTCCTTTACCGTAAGGCCTGGAGTAGTTGGAAGACTGGCCTTGCCGCTGCTGGTAAGACTGACGGTGTTGTTGGGAACCGGATCCTGTGTTGGAATATCGTTGTTGTTGGAAGGATCCTCTATAAGTACCACCCCTGCCTCTGGATCCCTTGAAAGGAGACTTTCTGTACTGAAGTGTTCCTAAAGACCTAGCGGTCTCTGTGTCCTTTTTAATATCTTGCAGGGTGTCGTCAATGAGTTTGCCGAACAGCGCTTCTCCATCAAAGGGGAGATCCAAGACTTTATTCTGGACCTCGGGCCGGAACCAAGTAGCTTTAAGCCACCCTTGGCGACGGAGTACTGCTGCTCCCGCCAGTGAACGGAATACAGTAGTTGCAATATCCATTGCACAATCGGTGATTTCCATCGACGTCGCCTCTCCCTCCTGTAAAATCTTCTTTGCCTCCGACATAGATTCAGGAGGTAGCTGGTCAAGGTACGGGGCGATATCGCACCAGAGTTGACGGTCGTACCTACCCAGGATCGCGAAGGAATTAGCCGGTCGCACTAGCAAACTTGCCATCAATGAGAATCTTTTTCCCACGTTATCCAACCTCCGCCCTTCCTTGTCCGGAGGAGTTGTCAGTGGTGCCGAAGGATTGCGCGATTTCCTCTGCGCTGCCTGCGAGATCACAGAGTCTGGTCTTGGATGACCTGTCAAGGCCGCAGGGGCATCATCGGTCGCTTTGTACTTTTTTTCCAAACGCGGTAGCACCGGGACCACCGTCGCCGGGTGTGTCATTGTCTTTAAGCCCTCTTTCCATAGGTGATCCACGATCGGAATAGACCTGGCAGTCTTTCGAAAGGGTTCCTTAAAGTCATATAAGAAACAATCTGTTGTAACTTTAGGCATCGCCAATTTAAATCTTGCCGCCGCTCTCTCCATCAGCTGATGGAAGCCCCCAATATCCGCTGGCGGGGAGTCCGCCGGGTCCGGATTTGGTGATGCAGGATTGTCAATAACGTATTCATCATATTCCGTGTCGGGATTAGAGACATGATCCGATTGCTGGTCGTCATCCGAGGATTCATCAACATCATGAGTCCCTGGCAATCCAGAGGAATCCTGTTGGATGGACGCTTGAGGCTGTGGAGAAGTTGGAGCCGAGAAAGTAGGTGGCACCAATGAAGCCTGAAGCCTTGAAGGTGTAGCAGGCGTTGATGTATTTGGCAGAGGTCTACTGGCCTTAGACTTATAGTCCTGTAGCATCTCATGTAGATCTTGCAGGAAAGATGTTGGCACTGAAACCATTTCCTGTTCAGGTTGCAGCTGCTGCTGCTGACTATGACCATGTTCCTCGTGGCCGTATTCGCCCTCTGAGTCAGTGTCCTGGCATTTGACAAATAGTTGGGAAGGACTATTGGCATAGCTATATGCATCTTGTTCATTCTCCTCAGATTGAAGGAGCGTGGTAGGTAACAGAGGGGACACCGTCCTTGGAGAAGTCATCTCTGGCGTGATCCGCGTCACCGAAATGGTAATTCGCTTTTCTGTGGACAATATCGTGGGTTCCGTAGTCGACGGTTGTATATACGCCGTCGAGATAGGGGTCGTGGACGTCGTCGACGATGAAACTGTCGCAACGCCAGCCGTTGTCATAGTCACTGTAGTAGTCGTCGACGCCCTCGTCGACGAGACCGCAGTCGTCGACACCGTCATCATCGTCGCCAACGGGACTCTCGCCGTCGACACCGTCGTCGTCGACGGGGCTGTCGTCGTCGACGGGACTTTCGTCGTCGACGGGGCTTTCGTCGTCGACGGGGCCTTCGACGTCGACGGGGCCTTAGTTGTCGACGGGGCCTTAGTTGTCGACGGGGTCTTCGACGTCGGCGGGGCCTTCGTCGTCGACTGGGCCTTCGACGTCGACGGGGCTTTTGTCACCTTTGAAGCTGGTACCTTCGTCGTCGGCGTCTTCAGTTTCTCCGTCGACGGCGAGGACTCCGCCGTCGACGGTCGCGACGTTGACGAACCTCCAGTCGGCGGAGTCTTCGATGTTCTCGTCGACTGGCCTCCCGCTGTCGACGTCTTCGTCGCCGAGGACCTAGAAGTCCTCTCAGAAGACTGGCATGAAGGTGTTTTGAAGGCTGTGGCAGTCTTCTCGCCTGTAGAAGGCGTAGAAGGTCCATCCCTCTCCTTTACACTTCCGTGAGGAGATTTGCTGGGACCTGGGCTCTCAGACTCACTGGGGGTCTTTTTTGAGGCCTTAGAAGATCTTCCCACCGAAGTAGAAGGGGAACCCCTACCCCTTTTCACTGGCCTTCTTGTAGAAGACATCGATCCAGCATCCTCACTGTCACTGGAGACAGTATCCTTTCTTGATTTAAGCTTTTGCAGCCATGTCAGGAGCCTACCCTCACGGTCCCGGAGGGTCTTGGCAGAAAAAGTGCGACAGATTGAACAGTCAGCAGCCTGGTGGTCAGGATAGAGGCAATAAATGCAGTCCTTATGCTTATTCTCCAGAAAAAGCCTTTTCTTGCCATAGGAGGAACAAGGCTTGAAAAGGGCTTTTTTCTTCTCAATTTCCGACATCCTGGAAGGTAGGAACAATCCTGAAGAGAATCTGAAAGATTCTGAAGAAAATCCTGTAGAAAAATCCTGAAGAAATCCTTTAGAAGAGTAGAAGTTGAGCAGAGCTCAAAGGAGACTCCCTAGCACAACGTGCAGTAGAAAATCTGAGGCTCTGAGGTTCCTTCAGGAAGGTTCTAAGTGGTGAGGCACTTCTGATTGGCTGAGGCCAAAGTTTGGTCTCTTTTACACAAAGAGGGTGATATGCTACAAAAGGGAATGAGGCCTAGGCCTTTTTCCATTGTCTTTTGTACCTACAGCTATGGTATTTTTGTTACCGAGACTCCCATTCCGACGACGGGGAATGATGCAAAGCATGGGAATCTATGAAAGTTCCAATACTGGGGTAAGTATGAATGAGTCAGAGTGTCAATAAGTGATTGCACGAAAAAGTGAAAGTGAATCACAATGAATACAGGAGTTCAAGTTAATGTGAATGAGTGAGTTCACATAAGGGAGCGAGAAAGTCGTAATCCTTGCAGGTCGGTCACTGGACCCGGAACACACTGGCACACTAGAGGTAGTAAGTACTTGGCCAAGAGGCATCTGTGGAAAATGGTCATGTTGACATACTGGGGCAAGTTCTTTGTACAGGGCACCCTTGGCATAACGCTGGT
Source organism: Lissotriton vulgaris (assembly GCF_964263255.1). Lineage (NCBI taxonomy): Eukaryota > Metazoa > Chordata > Amphibia > Caudata > Salamandridae > Lissotriton > Lissotriton vulgaris. Next base: position 1,207,956,322 of record NC_141691.1, read on the forward strand.
ATACTGGATGCAAGTCGTGGCACAAGGGATGACAACCATGAGTAACTGGGAGCCCTTCAAGACTAGGGATATTATATAACATAAGGGTCACCTATGGTGTCGATAAGACGCCGGGGGAGTCCGGAGGCACCCTAGGGCAGAGCCATGGTCGCTGGGAGCACCCAGAAGGAAACGCAGACCCTGAACAAAGTGCCCCGGGTGAACAGGAGAGTTTCACTCCGCACAGTTTGTTACCTAAAATCTCTGCTTAGTTCCACGAGCGGGCAGAGTGACCCACTGTACCCTTGATAATACACCATTGGTACTATTTTGCTATATAGTTATTTAAAAGACCTCCCGTTCTACTGTCATGGCCATTTATAATGATAGAACTCCTCAGCAGGTCATACTAAAATGAAAGTCAGAAATATACTGAACTGAAATGAACAACCTGAAACGGCTCACAAGACGGAATTTCTAATTTATAGTTTACGTAAATCCAAAGAAAATACTCACTGTCGTCGTCAATCGCCCAACAAAGTCAGCTTTCACATTACTTCCATGAGCTGTGACAGAAACACGTCTCACTGTGAGCAATGCATCTGGATTTCTTACGATCACTGCTTGATGTGGAAACTGCTCGCCTGACATGTAAGAGGATGTTCACTTCTTCGTAATACTCCTACTTCAGCAATGACAGTGTGACTACCCGGGTACATGCTATGCTGACAAGCGCGTGTGCGCCTCACGCTGCCGTGGGAGAGAGGCAGAGGGGTGCACCCGTGAGTGGTGTGTGCACGCTGAAGAGAGCAGTCTGCTCTTTTTCAAAGCACATACTCGTGCTTGTGGCACGCCGCTGCGCCCTCGCGCAAAGGGGTATGACGCCACAAGCACGAGTATGTACTTTGAAAAAGAGCTGCACGACAGCTAAAGGGCTCCTTAGCAGCGTTTCGAACTACGAAGGTGAGACCTAAAAATGGTGGTGTTGGCAAGGCGTCTCCATGTCCTACAGGGCACATTCTATGAGATCCCCAGACATTATTTTAAAGAGCTAGGCAGCCTAATGATAGATCTCCTATGGGCCACAAAATGGAAGAGAATAGGACTATGTTGAAACAAACATGGGAACAGGGAGGCATTAAACTTCCCAATCTTGAGCTTTATTATATGGCGAACCACCTTCAATAAGCGGTTCGTTGGTTTGATGAAGAAGATAACTGGGAAAAAAAGACTGCTGAGAGGCTCATGTGGAAAACACACTGAGACGGGCACAGTGAGCTCGGGCATACCTCTCCTAAAACCTTGCACGATATATATCCTTCCTGGTAGAACAAGTGCCCTCAATGTGGTGCACCGGAGGCAGACTTTGTGCATATAGTATGGAGTTGTACAGGCATGGCGTCTTTTTGGAGGGGGGAGGGGGGGGGGGGGGGGGGTGTGCTACGAAATCTGAAAGTGCCAAAGGGATGGGAGATCACAAGCACCCCAAGTGAAATACTGCTGGGCTTAATACCAGCCCCTTCCCCCAAAAAACTAAGCCAGAAATTTCTGATGCTAGTGTTGGTGCTAGCTAAAGGGCGAATCACCATTAAATGGATGAACGCCCACCCAACCAGAAATGCAAAATGGCAGCAGATGTGTCTGAGTGGGCGGTGGCTGAAGAGGTTAGGAAGAAGACCTGGCAGCGTAGAGGAAGATGCTATTAGACCTGCGGATCGATGGGGGTAGAGGCACATTGATGAAATATAACACAGAAAGAGGAGAAAAAAAATGACCAATTGACTTGGGCAAAGGATTACTGTGAACAGAGTAAATACTGGGGCATTATATCCAGGCTTTCCTGTTTTCATTTTCTATTTTTTGTAAATTCTAGTGGTATTTTTTCAGTGTTTTCCATTGATTTCAATACCTTAAAAAACAGTGTTTTTCAGTGGTTACTAATTTTTGCGCCATTAAAAAACTGCAGAAACAGTGTTTTACTGGTTTTTATGGAACGCTTTGCTTTTATTATTGCTTGCTTTCTTTACTGATGCATGGTATACAAACAGTGTACGTACAGTGTATATGAAGTCCAAATACATTTTTACAAGTCAAACTTATTGTAGTACACCATACAATATTTCTTCAGTAAATCTTTGGAAAATAGATGATTCACAATAACGAAAGAAAAGAGCAAACTGAATTGAAAAATGTGGTCATTCAATTTCTCCAAAGAGAAGGAGTCCAGAAGCTGCTTCTTTTCCCATCAACAATAGCGATGAGGTGCCTTTTACCAAACAAATGCAAGTCGAACAAAACCAGCACAGTAGTCATACATGCATTAGCAGCCTGCTGCATTTGAAAACGCATGGGGATTGGGGGGGTTGACACAAGAGCAAAAATGTTTATTGTTAAAATATTTTATCAAATATAATTTGGAAAGTCTAACACTTTGGTGCTTCATTAAGGCAACTTCATAGTAGAGCCAATGCATAAGCAGAGTAGGGTTTAACAGTTGCTCATTGCCACATATTTTCTTTTTGGGTGTGTGCAACCTTGGATTTATTGAGGGAAGAAAACTGACTACGTTATCACGGACCCCGACTTAACTGCTGGTCTCCTCGTACGAGTACCCCCCACAAATGGTGCAGCCAATAGGGCAAATTAGCCTCTCATGCGGCCAAACATTATGTCCCCACCCTACCGGCGTAGCACTGGCACCACCCAGACAATCTTCCTTTCCCCCTGATGCAATTTCTCCCTGTATTGCGCCCTTTCATCCCTCCCCATACAAGTCCCCTTGAGTGCCACCATAGACACCCTGGTTATTGGCAACGAGTTGTAACTGATTTAATTAGTCTCAGAAGAATGAAAGATTGGGGAATAAAGAATGGGCCCGAAACTGCTATCTAAGGAAACGAGCGGATCCTTGAATCCACGCCGCATGAGAGTTGGAGCCAGCCCGTCAGTCAATTTGAGGGCGGAGAACAGACAACCTTGCCCTATAGTCCCACCTGCCTGTCACATCATTGTGCCTGCTATGAGGCGCCGACCCCCTATCTGATGGCACAGTATCTTCGTTCCCCCTCCCTCCCTGCATCGTACTGTGTTCTGCCACGGCCTTCCGACCTAAAAACAAGTTGCATTTTTAAAAAAAAATATAGGTGGCCTTTGGTGATTAATTGAGAGATCCGATCAGGAGCATAGTTAAAATCTAGTCCTTCTGGAATAAAAATAAATGCAGCCTCAAAAGTATTTTTAACCTTTCAAAGTTTGAAACCGATGGGTGATATTTATGTAAAGAGAATTCCTGGAAAATCTGGAGTAACAAAGAAAAAGGCTATGGGGTTCATACTCACCTTTGCCTTCCTTAGCAGGTATACAAGCACAGCTGTGAGCAGCGTGAGAGGCTTATGCCACTCCTCCGAGATATATTCTGAATGAGACCATGTTCGCATTTCTCAGCACGACATGCCCTTTAAATTTAAAAACAGGCGTGTATCTTCTCTACTCAGTAACAGCATTTTTAGGAAATCTGAGAAAAAACACCCAAGCACTCAATCTGTCCTACAAATCCGTTTTAACGCACAGTAAAGAGCAGTGTGTAAAGCTTGCACTTCAGTGCTTTCAACATGGCAGTTTCATGACCTCCCCATGCCCGGCAAGTAGCTAACACAGCCAGAGGGCTACATTCAGGGTTTAAAGTGGGCCGGCTCCTGCTGGTGCTAGGCACAGGCAATTCTTAAAAGCAGGTACTCAGACACGTCTCTATCAGGCTCTCCATTTTTGCCCTCACCCACAGGGTGAAAAAAAACTTAACTCTGCAGCAGTGCCGTGCTCAAAGCATTTAATGTAACTTCAACAAGACTCGTTATAGTTCTTTCAGTGTCTCATCAATTCAGCACTGAAGCATGTTCAATATTACATACAACAAAGCTGTAGTTGCTGCTTATTTACCTTACGCAACTAACAACCATTGACAAAACCAATAGCCCTGGCTCATTGTAGGTGTAATGTTACTTGTTGTATCATTATTGGGATGCAATGACCGAAAACGCAAAACACCAGTGGGGCGGCTCACTATGCTAAGCTCAGATTTTTAGCATACATGTTTTTAAGCAACGCCCTTAATTACATCCACCACGCCCATTTGAGAGACCCACCAGTTTTTTCATCCCACTTAAAGCCCTGGCCACGGGTACCTCGGTGTTACATACTCCACAAAACACCGGCTGGGGTAATAAAACATTATATCCAGCACCAATTAAATTACAGCGGCACTTTATTTGTTCGGAAATGCTACACTGTAAGCCGAATGCGCTTTATCTGCGCCCCTCCACATCAACGCGCTACCACAATTGCAGGCATGTGGGGCACTGTTCTGCTGTGCATGACGGATGACCGATCTTCCTGTGGGTCGGGCCTGGTTTGTTGAGCATTAAATTGCTCACGTGCGCCACACAGTGTTTCCCCAACACTGCCCGACTGGTGCCTCTATCCCCCTCCATGGCACCCCTGTGTGCAAATGAATCCCGCACTTGTAAGAAATGGCACCAACCCATACTCTCCTATAGTGCCTGGCACAACAACCACACCCCCCCTCCAGCCCCCCCCACCCCAGATGTGGGGGAACGCCCAATGGATCCTAACCGGCCAAACTCCATTCTTCTTATCTTACAAAAACCTCCTCCTGGGAAGCCTGGCTCCCGCCTCAACCTTGTAATTAGATCCCCTAATTGCCCTGTCTTAAGCTGGCAAATGAGGGCTCCCAATGCCCCTCCCTTCTCACTACCCCCACTTACGCGCTTTGCCAGGTGGTAGCCTGAGGACATTAACCTATCTGCCGAGGATCACTGTATGTTGAGCCGCTCTCAAGATGGCCACTCGGTGCATAGGGCCACATCGCTTCCTCCTTTGGTCTCCGCTATTGCCTACTGTAGTCCAGCGGGCTCAATTGACTACTCGCAAAACTTACACTGAACATGCAGCATGCTGAGAAACCATCCTCCCTCACAAGCCTTTCTCGCCCCTCTGCGGTATTAAATACTGACCATTACACACCCCCAAAACCCCAATATCCATATTAGGGCCATATTGGTTGCCGGCCAAGCTCTCCACAAAAGCCCCCAGGCAGCAGGTGCGCAAGGAGTGTGGGGAGAAGGAAGAAGACGACAGGCACATGTTTGTAAACTGCCCGGCTCTAAGTTCTTATTGAAGAAAGTGAGCAAGGCCCTAACTGATTTTTTTGGTCATGATTCACAAGATGTTAGTCAGTGAAATCTATTACTTTACTGTCCCCTGTATACAATTTGGCTATGTTACCGCCCATTGGACTCTTCTGGCCATAATTATATAGTTTTATAAATCTGGACCGCCAAATGCATACTTTGACATCCAGTATAAAAATGTATTCATCAGTTGCTGCGCAGACTCTGAATGGTTATGATTCAGTTCTGGGGTATTTACTAAGACAATTACAAAGGGGCAGGCAGTTGGAGTTATACTTCTGTCGATTTAATTCCTCCCAGTTCTCCCCTGACCGGAGCTGCCTCACTCTAGACAAAACGTCTGTTCTGTGAGAGGGGGGCCTCCGGCCCGTGCATAATAAATTCAGGTTGCGAAGCTTGACTCGTAAGAAGGGATTGTAGGATCTTTAGGACAGAAAGTGGGCAAATGGTGTGGCAATGATCTTACAAAATTCGCTGACACAGGCTGTAAGATATGGCTCCTGAACTCACCCCTCCCACATCAAACCACCCTGCCTCTGAAAATGGGCCACTATGGTTTCACGCCTAGCCGCTGGTTGAAAAGTAGCCATTAAATTAGCACTACCAATTTTGTGTGACCTCTGGTGCCTTGGGTACTCTCTCATACAAACTGGCCCCTTGCATACCAAGTAAGGCTAAACTAGCTTAATTACATTTTAATCTATCTAACAATGGTTGCAGAAGTCGGGAGATAGTTTGTTCTAGCTCAGCATGGTGTGTCTTAGTCTCATTTGGGGGATCTGAGGTGGTTGTCTCCTAACATAAGTGTTCACTTTTGGGGTTTTACACAACCTCCCACCCCCTCTTTTCTTTTTTTACAGGTGGTTCCGTAGGAGACTACCTATCTCCAATGATACTTAAGATAATACACCCTCAATAATGGGGGGGTGGGGGGGGGGGGGGGGGGGGGACTTACTTCCGGTAAGAGTGATATAGCATTGTCCATACTGTCCATAGGTTGTGCTGGGGGTCTCATCTCTCCTGCAGACATCCTTCTTTTAGTCGGCTCAGTCTCCTTTGAAAAAAACATCCACAGCTCTCGTGAGAAAAGAGTCCAGGGTGTTGATGGTGTCAGCGCCTTGGTCACTAGGTTTAGCCTTCCTTTTGCCCATAATGCTCTAGCTCTGTATTTCTTTCTGAGGCACAAGTACCATTGGGCAGAAGGGAGAAGAGGAACCACCGTGGACCCTCACATGAATAGACATTGCCAACAGTACGAATGTCATGTAAACATGAGCAGGAGTCCAAGTGCATAGAAGGCAGGGTTACAATGAACTGCATTATTTTCTCCATCCTGAGGATGCCGGCAGGAGGACTCCGAACTCAAGACGTGTGTTTATTTTTATCCTGAGGAGTCCTGACTCTGGACCGGTGGGTTGTTCTCCAGACCCGGCCGAATGGGGCTTATGGGATGGTCAGTTCCAGCTCCGATCCTGTTCTTTCCTATCTCCTCTGATTGTCCTACTAACCTCTGCTGCCAGACTTCTGGAGGCTCCTTATTCTTGTGACCAGCGGCCGGGCTTGGCTCCGCCATATCCTGCGTGAAATCGACCGGCCGGGCTTGGCTCCGCCGGTCGAACTACATTTCCCAGCAGCCTCCAGGGGAATTTGACGCCAGTATCCAGCGCGCCAGGAGGCGCATAAAGCAACGGTAGGGGCCGAGTTCCCCATTGTCCTACTAACCTCTGCTGCCAGACCTCTGGAGGCTCCTTATTCTTGTGACCAGCGGCTGGGCATGGCGCCGCCATATCCTGCGTGAAATCGACCGGCCGGGCTTGGCTCCGCCGGTCGAACTACATTTCCCAGCAGCCTCCAGGGGAAATTGACGCCAGTATCCAGAGCGCCAGGAGGCGCATAAAGCAACGGCAGGTCCCTCGTCCCGCGAGGACACGCGCGGGACGCGCCGGACTAAGCCCGGACAAAGGGCGGGTCCTCTGTGGCCCTCAGTGGCTTAAGTAGGCTGGGCTGGGCCCACATATTTACATTTTAACATTTTATTGTTGCCTTGTGTTTATTTTCTTGTGTAGTTTGTCATATCTTTACTATCCATTCTTGCTTTCATCGACTTTGACTTGTTGACTAAATACAGGAATTCTGTGTACATTCTACAATTGTCTTAATTTATATATTTTAAGCTGCTATTCACTGCTACTAAAGATGACTGCTAAAAAGCTTCGCTCTGGGAGACTTTTGGGGGGAAGGTCTTGTGTTAAGACGAGATCCAACCCCTGCGAAACAAGGATTCAAAAAATCTCCAACTAAAGGGTCATTGCCAGTTATTCCAGCTATGGGAAAAGACAACGGATAAGAACTTGATGAAGGAGGCTGACCCTGAAAAAATTGAAATAAATAAGGACATAGGGGTAACTCCCTCACTCGGCGTAGAATCTGCGCCTGTAAAGAAGGGGCATGTTTTGGTGGAAAAATCGATTCTTGCCTTACAGACTAGTGTGGGGCATAATCTAAACCCCATGGAAGGCTCCAGTAGTGTTAATTTGCTCACTTCTAGAATAGAGAATGTGCATCAAAATAATATTCCTCCAAAGCTTGAAATGTGTTTGACTAATGACTTATTAGGAAGTTCCCAGGCGAAGGAGATATGTGATGATGATTCTCAAGGGTTAGATATTGATTTGGAATTGTGTAGTCGTTACTTAGCAGATGGTTCATTAAAAAGTATTTGAAGCCACTAAGACCCCGAAGGGTGCAACTCCCTCTGGTTTGCAGCTCTATAGTAGCACCCCTTCCCTTAAACCTCAAGATTAATCTATGCAGTCCAATCTTTCAAAAAGCCCTGAGTTCAATATATCAGGTATCGACCCTATTAGACCACCAGGCTTGGAGCGACATGATAAGCCCATTTCGGACTCATTGATAGCTTTGGAGCATTTGTTGTCTTCAATATTACTGTTATTGAGTAAATTTGTAGGGAGTTCTGATTGTGTTCTAGAATCGGTTACTCAGATATTAAAGGTTTTATTACTTAGACTTCCAGAGAAGACCCTGGATCTAAATCCTGGAGTGGGACCACAGGATCCGGTATCCCCGGTTACATCTCCCTCCGGAAATAATCCAGTGCTCATACCCAATAACTGTGATCAAATTATGCCGGGGGTTTCAGCTAGAAATGAGCTCTCTTCAGTCCCTAAATCATCTGCTTACAATTGTATAAGGGATTCTGATCTTGAAATTGTAGAAGAAGAGGGGGTTACGGCAGACTGTAATCTTGATAAAGCGCTCTTCCCAATTTTCATGACGGTAGCCAAGGGGACTGATGAAGGAGAAAAAGTGATACTAGGCAAACACAAAAGGTGTAAAGGGAAAAAGAGAAAACCAATCCGCAGACATAAGAAAAAAAGGCTGAGACAAATAATATTTGAGGACTCCCAAGTCCAGCCAAATGATCTGCCTAATACGGAAGAGTCAGTTAATGGGGTCCCGAAACAGGAATCTAACACATGCATCCCCGATATTCAAATACCAGATTGCAATAAAATCCTCCCTAATTGTTCTATTTTGTCTAAAGGAGGACCCCCCGTGATGTGGGGAAACCTACGATTCTCTTTCCAAAAATAGAAGTGACAAAGTTAGGCCCCTCTGCCTCAGTGGTCCTTAATCCCACTGCGCCTATTTTCCATTCCCGGGTTGAAGGTACAGCTTGTCCGCAAGAACCTCTTAGAAAAATCTTTGAAGATTCTGTAGATACACTGATCCTAGACTTTTTACCGTTGTTTGACAACGATCTGGCATTAAATAGAACATTGTTACTTAAATGTTTTAGTGATATAGAGAGCCTAAAATTAATTCAATCAAATGACATTGATTTGGTTTCTATGTTAAGAATTGATAATATATCATACATTAGGGTAACGTTCTATTCCAAATTAATAGTGAATCTCATTTTGAATCAAGCTGAAAATTTTCAAAGTCGAGGAATTGATGTGTTACCTGTTTTGGCGAATTGTGGAGATAGATTTTGTGAAAATCGACCTAGTCAATCAGGCCACCCTTTCTCTTTTGAGGATTTAAAGATTTGTGTATCAAAAACTAAACGGCTAGTGTCCCATGTAATTCCTGCCCCGCAAAAAATTTACAACATCCCAAGAGAAGATAACCAACAATCGCATTGGCTTCCTGGGGCCTTATTAAGTAAATCAAAAGATAACCCAAAGCTATTTTCCCATCTTTAGCAGCTGCTTAACAATTCTTTCTTGGAATGCTGCGGGGAGTAACAATAGTCCTGAAAAATTACAGTATCTTTTCTCACTGAACCCTGATGTGATTTGTATTCAAGAGACCTGGCGTATAGACAGAATGGACGTGGGGAAGGACTATTCTGTTCTTGAGGTTGCAGCCTCTCCTTCAAAGAGAGGGCATGCAAAAGGTGGAATTGCGTGCCTCCATTCTAATAGAATAAAGCGGAACTATTCCCATTATGTGGATCAGAGCAACCTTTTTCAGGCGGTTACATTTAATAGCTTTGGCAATGGGGAAAATAAAAACCCACTGGTTATAATAAACGCTTATATCCCCCCTGATGATTGTTATAGTAGTGTACTAAAGCAGGTTTTTATTTTTATTAAAAAGATTAAGGAGGCAATACTTACTCCCCTGGTTCTGTTAGTGGGGGATTTCAATTGCAGAGTTTCTAATTTTAGCTTAGAGCTTTTTAGAAATAAGCCTAAAGAGGAAGCTTTTTTGATTCCTCAAGCCCTCTTCCCTGACAAAATCAAAACCAATAAAAGAGGGAAAATCCTGCTGGAAGAATTGTCTCTTACGGAGGGTCTAATAGTGAATGGTAGGCTCCCTTCTGATGTTCCAGCAAATTATACCCACAAATCCAGCACAAGTGAGTCCATTTTGGATTATGTAATTATAGACCATTGCTCCTTCTCTTTATTGAGAGATTTGGTAGTCTCAGAGAACATATTTAGTGATCATATGTTGTTAACTTTAACCCTTTCAATACACCCTCCTGAATCTGACCCTTGGTCACTTAATGCTGATGCGGTCAATATGCATAAAAAGTCTGGTAGATGTTTCTGGGACTTTAAAGCCATAGAGGGCCTGGGGCGTATCTTGAATAAAACTATCTTAGAGTTAAACAACTGGAAAGGGTTTGAATTAATCCATTTTGAGGATCTTATGGAGAAGATCATTTTGGATGTTAAAAAATCAAATGTGACACCAAAAAAGATTCTTCTCCCAAGATCGATTATTCTCCTCAATAAGGAAATAAATAAGCTAGTGAGGGAGCAATACTTGTGCAGATCAATTGAAAGACTCCATAAAATTGATCGCTTAAAAAGGAGAAGCAGGATTAAGAAAAAGATAAAAAAAGAAAAAGAAGAATCCCTATGGATAAGTCTACGGGAGGCAGTGGTTCATGGCAAAGTTAGACAGTTTTGGACTCTTATTGGGGAGGGATGCGGTGCAAGAGTTGGTCCCCTACCAATTCCCATCCCTGAATCATGGGTCAATTATATCTCCACCTTATATGCTTTGAATGGGCAGTCGGTTGAGCTTAGGGACCTTAGTATTGAGCTTGATTCCGCAATAGAGCCCCCTTCAGAAAAAACTATTGAACAGGCGATTAAGGACATGCGTACTTCAGGAGCCATGGGACCTGATGAACTCCCGATATCCGTCCTGAAACAGGAGCCAGCTTTATGGAGCAAAATACTGTTTCCTGTCTTCAGTTTTTGCTTCATGAAGAAAATGGTCCCTTCTTCTTGGAAAGGGAGCATACTAGTGCCACTATTTAAGAAGGGCGATAGGGATATTCCGAAGAATTATCGTCAAATAGCCCTCCTTGACGCAACTGGAAAAGTTTTTACCAAATGTTTGCTATCCTTAATTAATGATTGGGTTGATGAAAACCACATATTACCCCTAGAACAGACTGGATTCCGCAAAGGGCACGGCACCTTAGATAATCTTACCGCACTACAGATCATTTCGGATAAATATGTAAAGGTCCGTGGGGGTTATGTGTATGCGGCATTTATAGACTTCTCCACAGCATTCGATAAGGTGGATCGCCCTTTGCTGTGGAGAAAGCTATCCGCAATGGGCATGCCTCCTCACTTGCTAGACCTGGTGCAGGTTTTACATACCGATACATGGTGCCGTGTCCTGCAAGGTGGAGTAAGGGGGTTATCACGAGTTATTCCATCAATTAATGGATTGAAACAGGGTTGTCTCCTTGCTCCATTGCTCTTTTCCCTGTATATTGCGGATCTCCCTGCATCTATCTCCTCAAGTGACGGTATAGCCCCGGTTGTAGGGGGAACTCCTATTTCCTGTTTGTTATATGCAGATGACATTATAATATTAGATTTAACACCTAAAGGGTTGGCCAATCGTCTTCGTGCACTTGATCTTTTTTCCGAAGCCCATTTCTTGAAGATTAATGCATCAAAAAGCAAAATTATGTGTATTGCAGGGAGAAAAAAGTATAAGAATTTTGTTTGGTCAGCTGGTGGCCACAAATTGGAGGTGGTAAAGACATACGTCTATCTAGGAAAAATCATCTCCAATAATTTGAGTGACAAACCCCACACACACTGATAACAACTCCCGCAAAGCTCTGTCCCAGGGAAAAGGCTTGACTACTTTATATTCAGCCACGGGGAGGAGACATTTCGATTACCTACTGGAAGTCTTTAGGGCAAAAATCCCATCTTCCCTTTTGTACGGAATGGAATTGGTAGATTTAAGGCAATGGAATTTTTTACATTCTATAGAAGAGAAGTTGTTAAGATCTATATCTTCTCTTAACACTGCTTGCTCAGTAGCCGCCTGCAGACTTGAATATGGTCTTCACAGTAGCTGGGTGCAGGGCCTAGCAGCGGTAGTACGGTGGGTGGCTAGCTTGGCTAGAGGAGAAAAGGGTTCATTAAGAGACCTTATGAAGATTGAACTTTTAGGCAGCTTAAATGAGCACTCGCAAATTGTTAAGAATTTCAGAAAGGCGGTGGCCCTTCTTCAATTGGAAGAGAGCACTCTTTTTATCATTTCTGCTGCACAATTAAAGTCACTTCTGAAAGAGGCAACCTGGGATCTTAGTTTTAAAACGGACAAGGAGGCTATTTACGCTAAGAAGGGAGCTAACCATCTTACTGACTCGTATATGAGGAAAGCTATTCAACCCTATGTCACCTGGAATTTACCACATGGCATTCGGCGTTTCTGGTTTCTCCTAAGACAGGATTTGTTGCCATTAAACAATTTATTGGCAAAATGGTATGGTACTCCTGCAATTTGTAATTTTTGCAACTTGTCCACCCAGGATTGCTTGCACGTTCTCTTCATATGCCCCATATTGCGCCCGTTTCGGCGTAAGTGGTTAAGATATATATGTCTGCAATTGGGTATTTTAAATGCTAACTCTTTTTTACTTGCACTGTATAACCCCCCAAATGAAATCTTCTGTTTTAATATTTTTAACTTTTTAAAATGTTTTTTAGCTATTTATTGAGGACTTTTGTAGCTGGTGAAACTTGACTTCTCTGTATTTTTGTAAACATTGTAGATGTCTATTTTGCATTAAATGGATTTTGTATTGTGTATGGTTTTTATGTGGATCTCCTCGGAGTTCCAAAACATAATAAAGGAATTGAATTGATTGCCTTTCCTTCTCGATCGAGCACTAGCCTGATAACATTGGATCCCATTTTGATTATGGAAAGACCCTTCTTTTGAAATTCTCTCCAACCATCTGATAGCATGCCTGCAGTTGTTCATACAAAGTGCAGCTGTAGCTGTGAAAATTAATATGGAATCTTCTCAATTCTGCCATGCAGTCACCTTTGCTGAGGGCATTGCAATGGCTTCCAATTTATGAAGACACTATATTTAAAATATTATATATGCTACATAGATCCCTATAAGGCAATGCCCGTTATTCTTTAAAATAGCATGTCTGCCACATTCCTGGAAAGACACTACATTCAATAAAAAAACTTACTTGAGTTGTCTCACTTCAAGAATCACAAGCTCAGGGAGCAATTATTCTCAGTTTTGCTTTACATTTGGAACCCTCTCCCTTTCATTGATAAATATTGTTTCCTTGCAGCCTTTTGGGAAACAGCTAAAGACTTGCCTCTTCTCCAATTGCTCCTTTTAGGGTAGCTTCGATGAATGAGTGTGATACTGCCTTCTTAGAACTCTGATGGGTGCACACAAAAAATAACATAACCTTTGTTTATCAAAAAAGAACTAACATCTTCCTATAACAACTTCGTATTGCTCCAGGAACAAGATGTTTAGGATATACATGCTGAAAATGCAAAAAACATTAAAAATGAATATGCTGTCACATAAGACAGTTGATTGGTGGGGGAAGATAAACCAACACTTAAGCAGGAAATGTAATCTACTGCATTACTATTCATAAATAGCAGGAACTTGAGAGTTTTCTTGAACATGTTTAAACTCCCGAAGTCATCCCAAAGTCACACCACTTAGTGACTCAGACATGGGCGTCCACAGAAATGTTTCCAGGGGGGGGCAAAATGTTAACTTCATCACTCGCCTTCCAGGGGGGGCAACATTTTAACTTCCTCACTCGCCTTCAATGCACGTTTAATGCAGACGGCCCAGTGTCATTCTTTATGTGATGATCAGCAGCAGAGAGAATGACAATGGGCCTGTCCACAGTCTGCTCGAGGTCGGGGAGGGGCTGCTGCAGCCTGTAGAGTTCAAAGCGAACTGCGAGAGGCCCCAAGTGAGAGAACATTTAAACTCCTGGGGCTTCTCGCAGGGGAACAGCCTGCTGTAATCTTGAACATTACAGACCAAAAGGAATGGGAACGGCGATCCAGGGGGGGGCAAGCGCACCCCCTTGCCTTCCCCTGCGGACGCCCATGGACTCAGACAGCAGATTTAGCTCTCTTGATTAAAGGGTAATGCAGGATGTAAAAGTTTAGCTGATCAAAGATGAAATATATATGGATGGGATACAGTCAGAAAAAGTTTTTGAAGGTAAAGGAGCAGTTTTTCAGATGGCCTAGTGGCAGATGCAGAGAGCTTTCAAAGTGATTCAGTCTACAGATTATTAATGGTCTCATTGGTACATCAGTCTGACTGGGGTCAGTGTTAATAAATCGATTTGACTCCTGACTAGTTGAGGTATTGTCGAATTAATATAACCCTCTACGTGGAGCATTGGTACGGGGACCATCACTATTCTGAATTGGTCTGACTTTATGTATGTTTCAGTCTCCACCAGCGGTGGCGTTGTTAGTACGGATTGCGTGGTTATGTTAATTTTAGAAGCAGGGTTCTTCTCTTTAATTTGCCCGTATACTATGTCAAACGTGCCCGTCTTTTTTTTACTCTTTTTTCAAAACCGGCGGCAGGGTTCTTATCTTTATTTGTATTTACCCATATGTTATATCAGCGGGCCAGTCTGTCTTTTTACTTGTTAGAAACTGACGGAGCCCTCTTTTGCTATACTGGAGTTACTGGCGTTTACATCGTTTCTAGAGTACGACTAACGGTTTTAGCGGGGGTAGTCTACCATCTATACCGACACGATTCTTACCTTTTAGAAAGTAATCGGCCTCCCTGCTCCCCTCGCAGCTTCCTCTTGTGGCTTCACTCGTCTACGATCCGTGGGAAGTGTAGGATTAGCATTTGGCTGATTTGTTATTTAAGCCAAATATCGCGGGAAGATTGCTAATTAGGCTGGCGCCGGAGGATGACGCATCTCGCACTTTGATTATATGCGCGGCTTGTGTTTATGGACTACAGTTGTAGTTCTAGCCTACTTTGTTTCTTGATTCTCGCGTAATTTCGGTGGCACATTCAGACATTTCATAAAAAACTACAAGAGTAGTTATAATATCAGTTTGTGGCGTCTGCCTATTTATTTCTATTATCTCGAAGTCTATGGAATTGCAATCAGGTTTGGTCGTACGAGCGTTACAATTGATTACAGAGCCCAGATTATTGCACATTATTTCGAGCTATATGTAACTTGCTGATGTTGTTAGTTACATACCATATTATTCATTATAGAATCTTACAATATTACTAATTATATGCCTCCTCAAGTAAGGATAGAAATCCTGAATAGTTTACACTTCAGTTTGGTTATTATAAGATAACAGTGGCATAAAACGTATGTATGTTTTTGATTTACACGCTTCAAGGCTTCGAAAAAGAGCTGTTCTGTTGGGGGTAATAGAACCCCTATATATATTTAGAGATAGGTGCTATTTGATCTCTTACGTTATTTATCTATGATTGCAGCCGCTGTGTGGTTTATGTATATTACAGTAACTCACTTGTGGGGGACCAAAAATCTCATGTTAGCCTGGTTATAGAATTCTTTCCCAGTCCTCTCTTGAATTGAGTCCAAGAGACTCTAAAGCTGTGAGGGGAGCAGGGAGGCCGATTACTTTCTAAAAGGTAAGAATCGTGTCGGTATAGATGGTAGACTACTCCCGCTAAAACCGTTAGTCGTGCTCTAGAAACGATGTAAACTCCAGTAACTTCAGTATAGCAAAAGAGGGCTCTGTCGGTTTCTAACAAGTAAAAGACAGACTGGCCCGCTGATATAACATATGGGTAAATACAAATAAAGATAAGAACCCTGCCGCCGGTTTTGACACGTTGACATAGTATACAGGCAAATTAAAGAGAAGAACCCTGCTTCTAAAATTAACATAACCACGCAATCCGTACTAACAACGACACCGCTGGTGGAGACTGAAACATAAATAAAGTCAGACCAATTCAGAATAGTGATGGTCCCCGTACCAATGCTCCACGTAGAGGGTTATATTAATTCGACAATACCTCAACTAGTCAGGAGTCAAATCGATTTATTAACACTGACCCCAGTCAGACTGATGTGCCAATGAGACCATTAATAAGAAGGCTATAGAAATATAATAACATCACGACTGGGCTATATAATGAAAGGCTCATAAAGTATATTTTCGTTTTAGGCTCTAGAAATAGAGAAATGCAGGCACTACATACAAATAAAACAACGCTTGTAATATCATCTCACACAGGTCAAATTGATAAAAGACAGTGTGTAAAAGAAACCTCAACGCTGATAACAGAGTTAAAGGAATCCAGTGACGCTGCATTGAGGGCCATATAACCCCCGATTTGTGGGTGAGTATATTATTTTTAAATAAACAAATAAAAAACCTCAGCAGACCCTATGGTAAATGGACCTTTATGAATAGTCTTACTATTAGTACTAAAATTTGTGTAAATTAACATAATCTGCAGGTCTACTATAGTTAAACATCACCGATAGTAATACCTTTTTCTGTTGCACACAAAAGTATACCTGCAACCTTAAACTACTATCCTGACCAAGAAAGTTTACTTCGCGCAATACTATCCTCTGTTTTGATATATAACCACTTGCTCGCGAGACTGGTGCAAACAAAACCTCGCGATTTTTAAAAAATGACACCTCATTTTTTTCAGTGATTTGTTGCAATAATACGGTGGCCCCCCTCCAGCCATACCCTCTCCACAACTGAGTTCTTGATTGATAAAGGTAATAAATACAGGTCCACTACAAACTAGGGGCCTTCTTTGACAAAATTAAATCCCACGCTTAAAATTTATAGCTAAGTGATCCTATATTCTTCCCATAAAGGAACAGCCCACGGGATAGAAACGGACCAGACCGCCTACCAATTGATTGATATCGATCCCACACTTCCTCCTAATTGATTACGGGAGGAACTGTAAGAATTAACTCACAGGTATGCATCACGATTGTCTCTTAGAAGCTACCTGAGATGGTGACTTAATGTCACCTCAGTTAAGAACCACGTGTATAGCCCATTATAACTCATAAGCTAGGATGATGTACCTACTAGAATGTCCCTTTTGATCGATATTTACAAACAATGTGATAAATGTAATAAACAGATGCCCCGACAGAACCATATGTTTTTTAAAAAAAGATGCTCAACTTTCATGAACCACTATATGTATCTAATTGTAATGTTCTTTTATATAGAATTGTTTGTCCTGATGAAGGTGGTATCGTTACACACCGAAACGCTGCGTCGACAACCTCAACAACTGTGATTTTTGTATACTTTTTTAAACAATTGTGGATTTTTTATTGATATTTTTTATTAAAATTGTACTTAAAATTTGGCACTATAATTATGTTATTATACATTGTTTTTATTGATTTGTAATAAATTGTACCTTTTTTAAATACAACAAACACACTGTTCGGGATTCCTGATTTGTTTAATATATGTTTTTATTGGTTAATACTGTACATCTTTGGATTCAGTTGGTTTTTTGAGTTATAAGGGAAATACACTATAGGGTTTCTTAATATTTGAGCTCCTTGGGACCTCCCTAGTCCTTCAGTCTTATGCTCCTTGTCCCGAATTGCACTTCTAAGGAGACCTCCCTCTTTTTTTACTTTTAGATATTATCTTTAGACATATTGAGCTACAAATGGGCACCCACACCCCATGCATGCGTCACTGAAGATTGAGGTGAATTAAATCACATTCAAAAGTGGAATAATAGGTCTCGGATGGGGGAAGTTATTTTGAGAATTCAGAAAATAATCGCACATTCAGCATAATGCATAGCAAATGAAACTAAAACCAAAGGACACAGAAAGTTTGGAATCATTTGTATAAATATATAGTCCCTCTGTAGTGTAATGCCAGCACATGGTAGTATAAAGTCCCTGCATGATTTTATGCAGTATTTGTAACAGCATAGATGCAAAGGGTATACAAGAGAAAAAAACAATGTCAGAGCATGTTTAACATAGGCCATATTTTACTGTAAACAGGACCGCAAGCAGCACACAGTAAATAATTTCACCATACACTTTTTTATTAGCACTACCTGGAAACCGCCTGAAAATATTAATAATGGACACAATTGCATATTTGATCAAAATTCATACAAAATAAAATAAGTAAAATAATGTTGTTAACCTTTGATATTATGATCTTAGAGTTAACCAAGCCTATTGTACCTGCAGGCAGAGAAGCATCTATTGTCATCTGTGATGGGGCTGGCAGATCAGTAGATAGTGCAACCGAAGGTGACACAGCCTGCTTACTGGAGTCATCTGTATTGTCCTTCTGCTCCTCCTCCTGCTTCTCCTCCTCAGAATCATCATCATCATAATCTGCTAACAACAAACTTGGACCCTTCAAAGATGGTAATATTTGGGGAACGTTTCTTGACTTTTCAAAAAAATCTGCTGGTAATCTGGAATGGACAACCAAGAGTAAATCAATGGTTCCTATTTCTTGCAATCTGTGGAGTAGTTTGATTCAAACGAATAAATCAGATAATAACAAGTACTGTGCTTCAAGATGGAAATACTCTAATAGCATGCCCCATATAAACGAGTTGTTTAGTTAGGGTTGTAATGTATCCAGAGCCATTGCAGAAACATAGATGCACCAAGAATATGGAATACTCTCCCTACCCACATAAGAAATGCCTGTTTTGCCTCTTGCTTCATAATCTCATTTGAATCATCTCCATACAACTTGCTGAATGCCCTTCTAAAGAAGATCCTCTTATGGCTGGATGCATATAACCAACTACTTCACTCACATATATTCTATTTTACTACTTAAGTTGTAATTTGTTTCTTTCTCTAAATTACAAATACTTGCATAATATCGGACATCTTGCTCCATTTCTGACATCACCCTTCCTGTTACTTTTGCATGCCTGACTCCTATCCTCTGGTGTTACAGGTTACACTTGGTAGTATAATCACTGCTTTTACTACATAGTGCTCTTAAATAAATAAATATATACACATATCTACATACCCAGGCAGACCGTCCAGGATATCGCGATTTGCCGCGAAATAGCACTTTTGAAAAAATGGCGGGATTTTTACAAAAGTGCCCGTGAAATCTAGACATCCAGACCCCCTTCAAGGGTGAGGGGCCGCTCTGCGGAGGGGTCGGGTGGGGGCCCGGGGGGGGGGGGGGTGGAAAGAGCCAACTGGTCAATCTCAGACCTATGGAGGCAGTGGCAGCCTCCGCTCCCTCCGTGGGAAGCCTGGGGAGGGGCCGCTCTGTGGGACCCTCCAGGGGTCCCACAGAGCGGGACGGGCCCTTGTCTGGAGAAATGCACTGCCCGGGCCCCTGAGGGCCCAAGGGGGGACTTCAGTGTCCGTAGACAGCAGCAGCTTCAGATAGTTCAAGGACAAGAGGAAAACATCAGTGCCCAGGGGGCACAGGCGTCAACGCACTACAGACCAACATACTGGGAAAAAAACACACAGACCACCAACACACCAGGGACCAACACACACAGACCACAAACACACCAGGGACCAATATACACAGACCACAAACACACTGGAGCCCAGCACACACAGACCACAAACACACTGGGAACAACATACACAGACCATAAAACACACCAGGGACCAACACACACAGACCACAAACACACCAGAGACTAACACCCACAGACACACCAGGGACCAAATAAAATGCAGCTCAATTTCCATATTTGTGCCGCTACATTTCCATTTTTGTGCCGCTAAATTTGCTAATCCATGCCGCTATATCCTGGGGGGTCTGCCCAGGGTCAGGCACCACAGGGTAGTTATAGCTAGGACCACGTCCTCCCCCACCCCCTAAAACAAAGTCTTGTACTCCACAGCTCCTTCCTGGAAAGTTTCAGGGCCATCTTTCAAGCAGAGCTGAGAAAAAAGGGGTTGGGGGGCCAAAACTGGTTCTTCCCATGCAATTTTCCTTATGAAAATTAGACATTAGACAAAGCGACAGCAAAACGGCTGAACGTAATTACACCAAATTTCGTGATCCAAAAAGTGTAATTTTTGTGATTCTGTCTAAATTTGCTCATTTTTGGGGGAGAATTAAGGTTCAAAATATTTATAAATCTCATATTGTGGTGGATCAGTGGAGCCAACAGATCTAGAGATAACATTTGATTGGCTTCACCACATAAACAAACTAAAAAAAAAAAGAAAAAAATAGGAAGGCCACGGTAGAGCGAGCCTACCCTCGTAGGCCTGTTACTTGGGGCCCAGAGGGATGCCCCTCCCAAAAATACCACATTTTTCACAGTCCTGTTCGTATAAAAAAAATCTCCAGCGCTTTTTAAAAATAAGCCCGCCAGGGTGTACCAGAGCCGGTGGGTCAGCGCACTCACAATGCCATGCTAATTTCCTCAAATATTAATATCACTCATGGCCTGTTCTATGAAATCACTGCAACATCTGAAATTAAATCAATCATGACAACACTGTGCATTAACAACGCGAAAGTTGAAGTTACTTTAGGGTTCAAGTTATAATTACTTGACATAACTAGATCTGGTGAATTTAAGTGGTTTTGTTTGTGCGGAACTGTATGTTTTAACTGATATATTCACCTAAATAAAATGTCCCTTTAACGTTCATTTTCAGTGAATATTTAAAGTGTTAAAAAAATATAAACCACAATAATATTACAAGTCCTACCTATAGTGTCATATTAACCTTTGTTTTTTTTCCAGTTCATATATATGTATATTCACTGAAAACACGCACATTTAGAGGTGTGTGTTAAATGAAAATGTCAGCTACACATACCAGTTTAAACTAAAATAACTACTGAAATTCACCAGTTCTAATTATCTTGAATAACACCTCAGTAGTAGTAATAGTTAGAACCACGCTTCCATAGGAAATTGATTATTTGGCTTGCAAAACATTTTGCCACCATTTTCTCGCACACTTTGGTAGGCCTATACATAGTTTTACAGCATAAAGGTCCCCAGTATGGGTTACTTACCCAGAAGCAGATGCCTGCGCTGTGTTGGTGGATGCTGCAAAGGATTAATCAAACAATGTAACCAACTTCAAATGAATGGAGTACAACATCCTACAAATGTTATCACTGTCAGTTAATACCAACCACTGACACACTGGCATAGGTTAACCCTCACTTTATAGCCACCATTATGTGTTCTGAGCAATTAATAAAACACCACTATTTGTAGAGGGAATAAACATTCGGCAAACATTGCAAATGGCACCTTGCTCACCTTTGGTAGCAAGCATGCGTGTCAAGGCTATACCCAGATTAAATATAATTAGAGAGTACAACATGCAACCATAAAGGTTTTCAACAATTGAAACAAAGAACATACAATATCCAAATCTTTTTAAGTGAAAAAGTAAATATTTAATACAAACAGTATGTACTTGAAGTGGGTTGTAAGTGCCCTCAGACATTATCTACAATCCAAAATGAAACCAGATTGGAAATGTATATGGGTTCAATAGGCCTTTGTTCAAAACAACACATTCAAAGATGAGTTATCAAAAAAGTCTCCAGAGTGTGCATGGCACAAAATAAATATGCTCACCAGACTCTCTCAGAGTGCTTGTGAAGCTAAAGACAGACTTCAAAGTTCCAAAATGCCTATCACTGAAAATGTGCGCAGAATGCTCATTTCACATTGCATTGCTGCCGTTTATTCCCTACAGAACGGTTTCCCAACACATCCGCTCTTTGTTACAAATTCCAATTTAGTTCCCTCATTGGGACTAACACATAACTCGCCTGTGTATAATTCTACTTTAGGTGAACATAATTTTGTTTAGATCCTGCATTTTTGGCAACTGCGGCTCACATCATTTCCCAATTGTTGTACACATACACTGACCATGCATCTTATTGCTCAAGTCTAATTTTGAAAATTGTGCAACAAAATGTGTGCCCCAGGAGTTTCATCAGTAACCTTGCCTGAGCAACATACAGAAAATGGATGGACACATCTTGACAGTGTATACAGAAGCATATACCCTGTTTATGTTTGCTTCATGAATGACCAGAAAATGGACAGTATAAGGAAAAGCTAAGCAAGGCCATTTTGTTCTCACCAACAGATGGCGGAAATAAGGTATCTTATGTAGTTCTATGTAAGGAAAAGCTGTGACGTTGTCCAGCCCTATACACAGGATACATGCAGCATGATATTCAACCTCCTCCTGCAGCTAACTTCCTGATTTCCAAAAGCAGACACTTGTTAGCTTCTATAAACTTTAGAATGAAGTTCCTCTCCAGAGCGAGCAACTCCCAGAATACTAACACATTCCAGACAATTGTTTCCAAACTGTCTTTTGTTGGGATGCAAGACATTCTCAGACCTCCTCAGCACTTCTTGCATCTCCAAGTATCATAATCTTTCCTTGCAGGTAACAGCTGTCCTCAAAACTGGAGGATTTATATGTCCCAGAACAAGACTTTGAAGTAGGGTCTCACAAGGAAACTTTTAGCCAGCACCTCTCTTCTACCCAAACTATTAACACGACTCTGTTCAGTCCAAAACAATTCATGTGTATCAAAATGACTACAAAAGTGCTGAAGTATCAAGGCACCATAGACCATAGTGGTCGGAGCAGACCACTCCTCCATCAGGAAGGTAAGAACAGTTCCATAAATCTGTCCTGTCCTACTGCTTGGGACCTTAAAACGAATCGCTTTGGAATTCTTGAGTCAGGCAAGCAGGCCAGGTCAAGAAGAGAGAAAATTAAGGTCTCTTCTCTATAGCAACAAGGGTTTCACGCCATACTCTACAACACAGAGTTTTTTAATGTAGGCAAGCATGGAAAGAAAAAACACCAACATGGACAGTACATGTAAAGGTGTGGTTGCCTCACAAATGACACCTAGATGTTCCTTATCCATGATTTATTGAGCCTCTTTTTCCTGTATCTTTAGTGGCGAAGAATTTTTTTGTACAGTTACCGGGCACTCTCTTTCAGACTGTTTGATGCAAAGATGGATCTCTCTAGCGAGACTCTAATCTAAGTGCAACTTAGATGCACTCCTGATGATGAATACTGAATATGCTATAAATGCTTTAAAACCTATGCATGTCAGCCTGGTGTTCTGATCTAATTTCAGACTAGTCTGGCCTGGAAAGAAAGGGGTGCATGTAAAAAAAAAAAAAAAAAGAATAAAGACGCTGACACTTTACAAAGCATACAGGGGCTGAAGTCTCGTTAGCAAACCTGATGCCACCTTAAAAGTCAGGGGCCCAAAGAAAGGGCATACACCACGGCAGATAAACTCTTTAGGTGCGATGCATCTTGAGACTGCACCTCTAGTAAATACTCCGAATAGAAGCTGCTAAGTTTTGCAGATGTATGTATCATCAGCTCCATCTTTGTTTGCCAGTGAGATGGTGATGCATTTTCTAGAGGGAAAAGAGCAGAATGTACAGAGTCGAAAAGTGTACATGCACAGAAGAAGGAGCGGGAAGATACCCATAAATGTGTAGTACGGCCTCCTTAAAGGCCTCAGCTTACTACAGTATCACCGATTGCAAGGGAAACTCAGGTGCATTGGATCAACCCTGGGATTGACTCCTCAACCAGTGCTCGGGAGCGAGATCAAGTGGCCTTCGCGACTTCTCTTTAGATAGAGAGTGGCGCGATGGGGGTAGGGTCCTGCCTCACCTGCTTGTGTTTCCACTTCGACTTGGACTTATCTGGTGACCTTGACCACAAAAGAAGACTGGTCGCAGATCAACCGCAAAAGTGGGAAAGAGTTGGCACCCTCGGATTAAAGCAGAAGCAGAACTTGGGTTGCTTCATTCGATGTTTGGCAATGTATAGCTTTGCTTCATGGACATGAATTGCCTTTGGGTGCAGGAAGGCACAACACTCACATGACCTGGCGTCATGACTTCCGTCACCACATCTGGTTATAACAATCACTGAATGGTTGGAACCCTTTAGTCTTAGGTGTGAACATCATTCCCTTACACACCAGAATTCCGTCTGACAAAGTTTGTCAAACCAACAAAAAACAGGGGAGAGTTCAAAGGCACAGAAAAAAGGAACTGGCGTCAGTCAGCGCACAGGAGTGGCTCTTATATCTGGCTCCGTTCCGTCACTTACGGGGCGGAGCAAAGTCATAGTTGAGCTGCACAGCACCACAAGGCAGCACACACGAGCACTAATATAAAATGTCCAATTCAGTTAACATTTTCCTTCAAAGTTAACCGGGGCAAAGTTGTTGAAATACAAAAATTGGGTTTCATATTGATTGGGCTGTCAGACACAACTACAAAGGCAAGACTACAACTCTGCAGAATATTTCCAGACAGGCTTCTTTTCCTCTTTACACTATTAATGTCCTTGCCAAAATTTCTACAGGTCAGAAGAAATCTTTCATTATAAGGAGAAATATCCATTCTAAGAATTCAAAGGCTCTATAAAGTCTCCAAATTTCAAAGCTTATTTATTTGCTCATCATTTCCCTAAAACGTGTATGCTCATAATTAGATCACTATTGAATCACATTCACAAATAAGTCCTAATGCGTTATTCTTCCAAAGGGGAACAGGAATATGGATTCCTTTTTTGAGCACTATGTATCTAGGCCAAAATAGTACACTCAAAGCTACTGGGAATAGAAAGAATAATAGAAAAAAGTTTAAATCACCTCACCTTTCACTTTTTTTACTTCCTGGTTTTCTGAGTCTGGTCCCTTTCGTTTAGCAGCCTGGGATGATGCTGTAGTGAATAAAGGAACTGGGCCAGGAACTGCTGGCTTAACACCCTTTAACTCTGCAACTTTCTGGACAAAAAAAGAAACATAAAAGTATCAAATTCCTTGCCTTGTGACGTAGACCAGGATCTTACGTCTAGCCGGATAAGTGGGATGCCTCATTTGGAACCCTCAACAAGTTGGAAGGCTTCATACAAGGATGATATGCTACATAGCCTTTTCACCAATGTTAATAAAATAATTGGGGAAAAACCAAAGTATCTTTTGTGGCTGTATTACAAAAAACATTACATCTTTAAGTGATTTTAATTTCAAGAATATATCTTTTCCCACAAAATGGTGACTCTCAGACATCCAACCTATAAATGATAAAGCAAAGGAAATTGGCTCACCAAGTTTCTGTTGCACCATGAAGAAATCCTATTAGATATTATTGCAGTATCTATCTAACTGCCCGTTCTTTGGAGCAGCATTAAACCTTACATAAATGAAAATGCCAAGAAAAAGAGTTTGATCCAACATTAGCTCACACAAATTCTGGACAGTGTAATGTACAGAAATGGTAATTAGGAGAAGCAGAACCATTTAGTTCTCAATATCTAAAATTATAGACAGCGACAGCTTTGTAAAAGTCACAATCCCAATGAGGCCCATAATTCCAATGGGGGAAATAGCTAAAGTCCTCTGTGTAGAGTGGCAAAAACAGCAGCTTGAAGTACTGTACTACCAAAAAGGTAGGTTATGTGAGAAGAACTAAGGTGCCCACTTTCACCGTTGCTGGTCTTTAGGTACCATCTCACACTCGTGCCTCACAGGGGTATTTTCAACGACTTTCACATAATTCTTCAAATAGAGAGCCTGTTCAACTCCACAAGCTTAGTCTATTGGAACAGCTGAATCCAGAGTGAATCCACTACTAAACATTAAAAATGTAAAATTTCTTCAAAAGGAAGCCATCAAATTGGATTCAGACAAAGGAACTAGTTTTGCCGCAACACACTCTTAAAAGCTGCACTCAAATCCCCTGTGCTCATCATTCTCAACTCATCTGCTCTAAAATGCACTGTACAGACTGCACCAGGTCAAACACTAAACAAGAGAACTCTTGCTCTCCATTCCAGTTGACTGTTTTATATCCAGGCCCTTTGCTCTGAGAAAGTTGCACACAGCTCATAAATCCTTTGCACACAGCCGGCTTTCAATTTAGGCACTTTCTGCTGGAACCCCTTGCATAGATTAGTTCCAAAACGCACTGTCTGGACTGCAGCAGGCCAGCCTTTCGATCAAGAGAAATGTTGTTACTTATTCCTGTTTAGTAGACCGTTCTACAATTAGATCTGTGCTTTGCAAAATTTGCACACTGTTGAAACTCTTCTGCATAAAGCCGGTCTTATTTTAAGCATGGTCTGCTGTTTTTTTTTTTTTTTAAACCTTTATTCAAAAAAGAAGGAGATACATGCGCAGGCCCACAACCATCATGGCCGGCCGCAAAAGCAAGCAATAAAACAGGAGAAACTGAAGCCAATCAGGAAACAGGATATATCAAGGTATACCAGATGCGGTTGTGGGGCTCGCAGACAGGATATGAGGTTTTCATTTTTAAATTTTAGAAAAAGAGTAGGGGCTGCAACAACAAGGACATCGCACCTCACAGGATAGGAGCACAAAGGAGACAATTGGGACTTACCCCAATTACAGTCGGAGATAGGCTGTAACCAAAGCGACTATGCAATCCGGGCAGCCACGGCGATAATACTGGACAGTAAACCACATTACAATAATCCATATTTCCAAAACTCACCCCAGAGAGCCTACCCCCCCAAGAACAGAAAAACAGAGGCTTGTCGAGAAGCCGAAAAAAGAAAAAAGAAAGATGCAAGACCAAGAGACAGCCAACCTACGAAAGAGGAAAGACCCCTCCCAAAGCCGGAAAAGAGCGATAGAGACCATAGAACAAAACAATTACAAACCCCCCCCACACCCGCCACCCTGCACCCCTGTAATGGCTACGGCCTAACCCACTAACAGCATGCCTGTCGCCCCGGAACTGCCCCACAGAAGGGAAAATATAAGAAGAAGTGGAGGAGGAGAAAATCAAACAAGCCCCCAGACTTCTGATACCCCCCCGCCGGCGGTGACCCCCCCATAGCACAATCATCATCAATAAAGCAAAAACAGTCAGCATTATCACGGGGAGGACAGTCACCAGAACCCCCCCCCCCCCCCCCCCCCCACCCTCCTACCCCCGGCCCGGTGAGGTACTCGGTGCAGTCCCGGCAAGAGTAAACGGAGCAACCCCAGGGAAATAGAAGTCAACCCTGCAAGCTTCACGAGGAGATCTATCGCCAAAGTCATAGCAGTTGCAAACCGAGGAAGCGTCTCAGAAGGTTCAAAGCAGTGGCAAGGAGCAAGAAAGCCTCAAAGTCAAAGTCAGCCCTGGCCAGTGCGAATCCGTTCCGGAGCACATCTCGACCAAGCCACATCCGACCAGAGGCAGTCAAAGCGTCCATGGCGGACCAGGGCAGTGAAGGTGGAGAAAAGGCCGGTCTCAAAATGGCGGCATCCGTTATACAGACGGGCCGGAACAAAGGAAAATGGCGATCCCCTTCGATGGGACCTTGAGACTCGGCAATGAAGAACAGGACATCCAACGACGACACACCATCGAAGAGGAGACGTAGAGGGAAGACCATGCACTGTAACAGATGAAGGGAAGGTAAGGCCGACTCTCAAAGGAGCAAAGTCGGGCTGCCGCTCGGGCCCCCGCAGATGGAGGGTCAAATCGCTCGTCTGGATCGCAGATTTCTGTGCAGGCGCTGCAGCATCCGTGGCCGGTCGTGAGCAGACATCATCCAGTTTCGCCGCCAGGGAGACACATGCGCCGGTGAATTGCGAGCGGAGCGCCCCAATCGCCGCCATTACGGATCTCAATGAATGTGCGCCATCCATCCCCTCCATCCCGGGGCTCAGAGGACGGAGGGGAACACAATCTCCGGCCCACATCGCCGGGCTCTGGGCACACATTTGGCGATCGCAACAAGGGCGCCCCGAACTGGCACACTCAGGACAGACACCGGCCGTGGGTGCAGCCCGTCAGCCCCCGGACCGGGAAACGGGGGTCAGGCACACAACCCACAGCCGCGGTGCAGGAGGATCCCAGCACGTCACAGTGTCTCTTCTCCGGCACCATCCATCAACAAGGACAAGAGTCAAGAGCAAAAAGAATTATTCAGACCCGGAAGACCGGCCACAATCGCGGTCCCACAGCCGATGTTGATGAGGTCCCTTCCGGGTGTTTCAAAAATCGAGGTCCCGGCGGCAGCCCGGGAGTAGGCCAAAAATAGGACACAACATAACTTCGTCGCTGAATATGGTAGGAAATCCGGGAAAGCACCGTTGGCATCAGGCAACCTTCATACATCCAGGCACAGGGCGTGGGTAGAGGATAAACGACAGGATAGTCGGGTCGCCGGCGGAGGTCGGCGGAGCCGGGAGCTTAGGTTCGCGGCGCAGCTCCTCCCCCTGTCTGCTGGTTTTAATCACTTCTAACAAGATCAATTTTCCTCTCTGTCCATTTGTTCAGCACTGTGTCTGAGTCCTGTGTTTTGTGCCATAGGTTCACTGCTTAATCCTATCTAGAAAGGTCTACCTTACTACGTGCTCTATGTGTTTCCCACCCTCTAGGAAAGCAAGACTTATCTGAATTTCCCCCATCGGTACCTAGCATTGTTTTTATCATATGGTTTTATCTAAATGCTAAACATTCCCATGTTTTTACTGTTTGTAAAGGTTTTTATTAACCATACAATAAAAATGACTTGACAGCTACATTCAGCACACAGCTTCAGTACATGGGCAGGCCATGGGCATATATTCAAAATCCAGAAATGTAACAAAATGCTTGACTTGGAGTTTGCGGAAGGGTACTTAGCCACAAAAAGATATTACGCGTGCCATAAGATATAGTGCACTTGTAAAAAGAGGAACGGAATATCCCTCACTTTTTTGATGAAGTAACCAATTTGCCAAACTCTAAATAAGGACATTATTCTTTACCCTATGACCTTTTTGTTTGCCAAGTTCTTTTCTGTATCATTAGGTAATATTTTATTCTGCACACTGCTGCTATCCTGGTTGAAGGATCAAAACACAAAATGGACATGTGAAGGGCACTGTTCAAGCAATTTATTTGCATCTCAAAAGAAATAATAGAAATTGTACGTTAATCAAAAGGATGCAATTACAAACAGAAATGATGCCATATCTACTGAGACATAGAGGACGAATGAGTACTTGTCATACAGATTTACAGGTTTTTGCTTAACTTTTGGTTCCTATTATTACGTTTCTTTTACTGTAACTCTTCCTTCAGCCGGTATGTACACATGTAAATATCATCCAGTTAAAGGTCATTCTATGTTGTTGTTGTGATTTTGTGCAATACCTCGTTTTTGGAACTGCTTTACGTGAGTCGCAGCACGGGATGCCGCGAGAGAAAGCGGTAAGCAGGAGCCGCGCGGAGATGCTATCCTGCCTGGTGGAGCAGGCACTGGGTGCTGGCTGGCCCCCGCGGTCCGTCGGACACGTTTTTTTTCCTGGACTTTTCTTGGAGGGGTGACAAAGTCAGAGGAGGAGGCGGCAGTAGTTTGCACAAGCCCGCAATCACCACCAGGCCAAGGACTGGCCATAGCGGGCACCGAGCAATCCCCCGGTGCACCGCACGGGTGGGGGCCGGTTTTTGGCCCCTGGGGGTCATTTTTGTTACCGGCCCGTTTTTGCAGGATAGCTGCAAAATCGGACCTGTACCAAAATCCTCAGAAAACCGGCCCCTGCAAAGAGCTCGGCGGTACCTCCAACCCCCTCCTAGTGGGGGAGGGCGGCCGAGCACTTTGCAAGGGCCGGTTTTGGTTCCCAGTCCGGCAATGCCCCAGGCTCAGGAGAGCACACCCAGGACATTGCGGTGGGTCCGAAGGTTAGAGCTGCACGAGCTGAGCTGGGGGAATTGTGCAGCGCCGGCTCCGGCTTGCCTGGGAGCTGTCTCCGCCCGGTTTTTTGCCCAGTCAGCACCCCCCTCCCTCCTGTATACCTACTACATTAAACTACTACGATTACATTCTAGCACCCCACTGCGCCCAATAGCGAGGGTGAATATTTGAATCACCCTTGTGCAAAAAAAAAAAGAATTTGCATTATAAAAAGCAGAGTATCTAGCTGCGTATCAACCACCACAAAGCACCACAGTAACTGGGAAAATAGCTCCTCTGGATCCAGTTGATTTTTGACCAGCCTCGTCCCATCCCCGCTGCTTTGTCTGAACCAGGGGGAGAGACGTGTAGTAAGTGTGGTATACTACGCTCCATTATAACCCCGTTGTGTGGCCAAGTGGGTTGAATCAGGCAAATTGGTTTTCCGTTCCATCTTAATCTTCCCATTATTCGTCAGTATTGTACTTCAACCACCTTACCACTTTGCCTGACAGACTCTCTCTGGTCCCCAAAAATTTCAAAAACGAAATTAATCTGTGGGAATGCCATCCAGGTGCTTGAATTCAGGGCACGCAAATACAAATGTACTGGTAGGTTTGCCCACAGGATTGTCAGGGCCACCAGTATCACCAGCCAGTTATTCCCCAGACCATCTCTGTCCCCTGAAGCTCCGAAAAACTATTAGGCGAAGGAAAAACCGGGGGCACCTTTCATATTTGAAAACATATCCATCGGTGATGTCAATGTTCAAAAACGGTGGAAGGAGCTTCCCACAAGGTAATGTGGCAAAGGACAGGGTCCAGGAGGTGGCCACCTGCGTAACACAGGAGAACGAGGAGGGCGTTCATCCCATTCTCCCAAAGCTTAAAGTGGCCTCTTTTTCCTGTTTAAATATTCGCCGTCAGAATACAGGCGAAATACCTTGGTTGTCTTTATCAACATAGTCTTGAGGTGGAAATGCTTTAGGGGTTTGAGTGGAAGATATCGAGATGAAATCTGACTTATCTGAGTGTAGAGCTGAGGTTTCTCCTGCTGAGAACCATGACGGAAAAGAATTGTCAACAATGTCCACGTTGCCAGGGCTGGTATCCCCTCGAGAGAGAAAGCAACGACCTTCAAGGTCGGAGGGGGAAGAAGAAGAATAGGATTAGACGTATCCCTAAATGGAAACCAAAAAAAATAGGTTCCCCACCGAACTTGAGGAACCAGATAGCCCATTTTATCCTGGAATCTAGTAAAGGGTAGGAAAAACTAATTGTAGCTTGACTCGTTATTGGAACACAACCCAAAAATAATTTGTCTTCAGGAAACTTGGAACTGTGGGGATTTTCATTTAGAGAATTTCTTTGTATATTGTTGTGCAGCAAAGCCCTACTTAAAAGGGCACACTAGTGGTGGCTTAGCCATTCTACTTAGCTGTACCATAAAATGGACTACGTGTTGTATGGGAGTGAAGTTGAGGATAGGTAAAGATAAACTAGGGAAAACTGTTTCCCTTTTCCTGGTAAATGTGTATATCACTCCAGGGAGAGCATCCAACTCACTGGTCGATTCCATTTCTTCCTATGCGTAAAGGATAAGTAGCTCTGAAAAGTGCTCCTAGATTATGATGGTGGATGACTTCAAAGCTAATATTTCCAATGGTTCTGTCATGTCTTTTTCAAACCCTGAGTCGGAGGAAGTATGGCCCATTCCAAATCTTTATTGGTCGACCATTTAAGGGCATGTCATTTTTGCATAATCAGAGAATGTTTGACCTTGTGGTGTTGAATGGCAGATTTCCAGAGGACTCTCCTGCCTCTTATACTTACCGGGGTCCATACGGTCATTCACTAATTGATGACATGGTGGTGTCTTACCAATTTATCTGTGTATCTACGCAAGTCAAGGTACTACCAACAATCATGAGTGATCATGGGGTTTTGGCTGTGGATGTTAGTATGGAATTTGAGGGGCACAAACAGTGGAATCATAGGGATGAAAATATTGTATTGAATCGCAGTACCGGCGCACTTTTTGGTCAAATAATTTGCTCCCAAGTTTTAAGAGAGTATTCCAAAATGTGGCCTCTATTCAGATACAAGAATCTCCCATTGCCAGGTTTGAGAGAATCCTGGCTGCAATCAGATCTGTGGAAGTAAAAAGCAAGTTGCCAGTTCTGCACCTCCAGTAGTTAAATCATGGGAGATTAAAACACTAAATCAGGAAATTAATGCCTTAATTAGAGAATAGTTCAGGCAGTCCTCAATATCCAGGCAAAGGGAAATTAATAGACTAAAACAGGTACGGAAAAGGAAAGTGGTATCTGAACGTAGAAGGGTGGAAGACGCAAACTGGGTCAAATTACAATAGGTCGCACAGTCCGGTGACACCAGGAAACATTGGGCACTAATAGCCAAATTTTGTGATGAGAGAGATAAGGCAAAATCCATTCTGAGGTCAGATGAATAATGGTCTATATATATTTCCCCCCTGTATTCTTTAAATTCCTCAGTCGGACGGAATCTTGAGGTTGTCTCTACCTATTCTGTGGGGAGTGATTATGGAGCCCCGAAACAGTAGACGCACAAGATTGGGATACATTTGAGAAAGTAGAGGGACAGATTTGAGGCAAATCTGTAATATGAATATCGCCGTTTCTATCGCAGTGAGTCGGCTAGAATTTGGTTTAAGCTCCATCAACGTGCTCTCTATGGCTGCTTGCTTAAGATGGAGCAACGCATTAGCAATTAGCTCTGAGAATGCATTACGGGTAGCATTGTGTTAGGAAATGTTTATCATCATGAAAGGAAAAAGTGCTCTTTTTAGGAATCATCACCAAAAAAAACTGTTTGGCCTAGAGATTGACAGTGTGGCGGTGCTTCGTAAATGTTCGGACAATAACAATTTAAAAAACAATCTATGGTGTAGCTTGTAAAACAGATATTTTATTGTGCGCAAAGAATAGTACTCATGATTGTATAGCAGGGAGAAGTATCTGTACAAAACCTCCACCGTATGTTCTAAGGAATCTCCATCATGGAGTACGTAGAGCTACTTTGTTGCTTAGGCTGAATTTACTCCCTTTAAGAATTGTAACAGGAGCTTGGGAGGGCCTTTCTAAACAGGAATGACTGTTCTATTCGTTTGTCCCACCTTGCAACCTTTACGCCGTAGATACTCAAGAATTTATTTTTCTAAAGTATAACATCGCCACAGCAGAAGAGACCCGTAACGGTCTGCTGGCCCCCCCTTCTGACCTAGTTGGTTTTAAAAATCTTAGCTTTTTTAAACAACTCTTAAATATATTTTAGAACAGGGTTGGTTTATTACGAATGTTTCTGCGTACTTGCACTTTTTCCACTCAGTATGCTGCTCGTTATCGAGTATTGCATTCTGAAATTGTAATTCTTTGTTTTATTATGAGTTTTAATTCCCACGCATTGTTTATGCTGCTAACTATGGTATATCTCACCTTGAATTGTAAAACCCTGTTTTTATTCTGAAGTTTTTAATAACTATGTACTTTCATTACGCTGCTGGTTATTGAGTACTATATCTTGAATTGTCAAATCCCCGCTTTTTTAGTATATGCCCTACAGTAAAAGTTTAAGTTTAAAGTTCCTTTAAGTATCCACGGTGGTAATCTGATTTGTTATGGATCTATTTACTTGAAACTTGATAGGTCCCTGGAGTGGTTTCTTAAGAATATGTCTTTTCCTCTGTTTTTATATGACATGATGAATGCTGTATCGTAAAAATTAAGAACATTTTTCTTTTATAGGAGGATTATGCCGATTTTGGATGTATATTTGTTATTTAATGTGGAACTCTTCGCAGTTCCAAAATATAATACAATAAACTACCTAAACTAACCTAGTTTTTTTAATAGGTTTTCTCATCTTCTCATTAATGTTTTTGATATTCCATAAAGGGAGATGTGTTTTAGGGGAAGAAGAAGAAATAATCATGCATCTCTTGAAATGCAGTGGGATATTCACCACTGTGCCAATTAAAACATTAAATGTCCTTATTAACCCTCAAATAAATGAAATCAGTTATTTACTTACCTTTATTCACATACTTAAGGAACTGCAACTAGTTTTGCATTTTTAAACATTTTGAAGGTACATAGATAGGATTGAAGGACTTTTCAACCCCTTAGTTTCTTGTGTTTGCATGAATCGATAAAATGTTGCTCAGACGGGGCGTGGTTTGGTGCCAATCAAGATGAAATTTTGCTGAGTGAGCAACTGCAAGTTTCAGAATTTAATCCCATATACCCTGTACTAAAATCCCCCATCCAGTTCTCCCAAGTGTCAAGCTACGTGTCAGAGGTTTAGGCACCGTGGAACAGAGGCCAAATGGCAATGGGATAAATCGGAGCAACTAGAAATTTAAGATTTAAGATGTCGAACAACGCCAGGCAAAATGGCCGGCTCCCACTGGCATCCATCAGACTAGTGGGCCCCGCAGTGTTCAAAGATATAAAGAGGTACTGAGCAAGTGGGGCTTATGGTGAGAAGCTGCAGTTGCACCGGACACGGAATCCATGATCTGTGGATGCGTGGCAGAGAAAGCTTAAGAGCGGCACCTAAAGAGGATGTGAGCACCTACCTTGGGCGGAAGATGGGCTTTGCTGTATGCAGTCACCACGGCCCCATGAAGGAGCTGTGTTTGTAACTGCCTGGGTGCACCTGGCTACTACTCAAGCTCCAATTGTGTGCAGACAAGTGAGCATCCCTAGGCAATTAGAAGATTCAAAGTATAAGGAGAGACACAGAGCGAATTTGCTGTAGTAGGGTCTCTGCAAGGTGAGGCCTCGCTCTGGGTGACAGTCACTGGACAAAGGTGGTGTCCCTCTGGGACAAGACAAACCCTGCTGGCTGGTGGGTGCCCTGGATGCCTCTCTGGGCTCTAGAGAGGGACAAGGCTGGATTTAAACTAAACTTTAATAGGGCGCTGGGTAGGCTAAAACAGATGCAGCTGAGGAGCTGAATCCAGTCCTCTGAGGCAAGCAGTGGTGCGAGTTAATTTTTCAACCCAGGATACCCGAAAAAAGCTTCCCTGTGGAAAGAGCCCACAGGGCCCAAGTGGTCCTTTCCGACCTGGGCAGCAGCCAAGGAAAATAATAGCCAGAGTTTTTAACTAAAGGGACCAGGATGCAATCCTATAGGCGGACAAGGTTCCAAGAGACCTAAAATTTGAGAGCGTATCCATATGCATATTTCCCGATTATACCCTGGCAGTCCAAAAACAGGTCAGGCGACTCCTC
This sequence comes from Lissotriton vulgaris, assembly GCF_964263255.1. Lineage (NCBI taxonomy): Eukaryota > Metazoa > Chordata > Amphibia > Caudata > Salamandridae > Lissotriton > Lissotriton vulgaris. Next base: position 1,207,991,315 of record NC_141691.1, read on the forward strand.
TGGGAGAAAGAGGTCAAGTATATGATGCTGTCAAGCTAAACTGCAGATCATGGCTAGGGAAAAAATTCTGAGCATTTCAAACACCAGAGGAGGTATATGATTGGCTGGAGAGTTGTAGCCATTTTGTACATCAAATATCTGTGAAACCAGGGCCTCATGCAGAATGTCGATGGGTCCTGAGCAGAGACAGTAGGTTTCTGAGCTTGAAGGTGCAACACCTGACCCACAGGGAACCCACAAGTGCCAAGAGATGAGCATGGCAATTAGAAATACCACTGGGAGAGGACACGGATCTAACCTGAACTAGGGCGATGTTGGCCTGTGGACCATTTTGAGACATCTGGAGAAGGCATGGCGCTTTACTGATGAGGAATAGATATAGTTGCCCAAATATTGATGCACAGGAGTACAGATGGAGCTGGGAGCTGCACACTCACCAGTTAAACAGTTTACAGAGGTGTGGTCTGGTATATATATGGAGACAGCGTAAACCCAAGGTGGCCCAAGTATTCTACTCATCTGGTCCCCATGTGTCCTACTCCAGATTGGATTATATATTTACACAAGAGGCCCACATGGATAGGTTTCGGAAAGCTAGGTATTTAGCATGGGAAATCTCTGATCGCTTGCCAATTGTTGAACTAGATGAGAGAAGGTGGACTGCCTACATGCCTTGATGCTGATTATCTGCCCATCTCCTAAGTACGTATAAAGCGATAAGGGAGGAAGCATCTCTATCTAAGAAGCAAGGAATGCCATAATTGCGGTGATACGCAAAGAGGTCAAGCTAGCCAAGCTATGTTCACTGTATAGGCCAAATTCTCTTTTAAATGTTCAATTCAAGCTGCTAATGGAAGATTTTAGCACTCCAGCTGGCCAATGTCATGGGTGGGCTAGTGCACCCGGACCAGTCTGGTTTTGTCCCAGGCCGCAGCACAGGACTGAATCTCAGGCATCTATACTGTTGTAATGCAAATATGGAATCAAGGGGGGCCCGGTGGCTCTGGGCTCATTGGCCGCCCGACGCCTTTGACTCCTAAAAGTGGCAGTTCAAGCTCCTGTTGCTTTTATTCCAGCATTCCTAGGGTATATTAGGCTGCTCTACCGCAGCCCTCTTGGTTTTGTAACAGTAAATGGGGAGTTCTCACAGCTTTTTCCCATGAATTAATTATTTAATGAATGAGGGAATAATATAAATGTGTATAGTGCAAAACGGCTGCTCTGAAAAGGAGTTTCCTGGTGCTGGGTGAAAAGTAAAACACCGTAAAAGAGCAGCCATAAGAAGGACCAACCATCATTAGGTCTCTCTGAAGAGGCGAGTCTTAAGGAGGATCTTGAGTTCACTGGGGTAGCACCACTAAAGTAGTCTGGACTTTTTAATCTTGCAGGTTGTGATTGGCTGAACATAGGGCTCTGCGAGAAAGATTTCTTTTGATTTTGTAGCAGATGTATACAGGGCCTTTCAGTTGGGTAGCCCGGAAGGTTAATGTCAAGGATGTGAATTCTATTCTTTGCTTGACAGGGTGCCAATGGAGACTTTTTAGGCTGTTATGAGTAGATTGCTTTTTGCGAATATTTAGCACAGGTCTTGTTGAAGTCAGTTTAGGAATATTTTGGGAGAACCCACAAGCAACACATTGGCATAGTCAAGTATCCAAGTGAGAATTGCATAAATGATTATTTTTCAATTGTGCTCTGGCAAAAAATTGAGTCTACCATAAGGGTTTCAAAAGAGAGAAACAGACTCCTGTGGTGGTATTTTCAAAAGGCCTGAAGGTGAGGGCACTGTTTCGCTGGACCCCAACGTTCTTTGCCCTGGTGGAAGGGGCCTTGGGAGGGAGGAGGTTGAAGAGTTCCATTGCTGAAGACCACAGGTGGTTCAGATCCATGTTCTGGGTAATCAGGCATGGATGTCCTCTCTAGGCACATATTTGCCTGGGGATTGCCCGAGTTTGTGAGATGGATGAGGAAGGTCCCTCTAGTGAGAGAACTGAAAGTTGGTTATGTCTGGGAGGATATAATGCTCTGCATGGAGAATGTTCTGTTTTACTGTTCGGAATCGGAGTCTTCAATCAACAGAGCCAAGCAAACCATGCATATTTTTGGGAGGCACAGCTGTTTCAGAATAAACTAGACTAACTCAGTGATCTACTCCTTGACAAATTGGAATCCAGGGCACCGATATGGGGGCAACTACAACTCAGCAGGGATGAATTTCTGTACTAAAGTATCCATCTTAAAAGAGACCCAGAGCTATTCTTAAAACGCAATTTGCACCCCATTCTACAAAGATTCAGGGAGGGCATTAGCTGCTGGAGATCGCTCCCACTCACTGGACAGGGTGGCCATGCTTATAAATACCATAATTCCCAAAATTGTTTGCACCCTGCAGAATATTCCACACAGAAAAGACCACTGAGGTTTTTCGATCAGTCAAGGGTGCAATTCGCTGCCTACTTTGGAATTACTGTGCACCAAGAATTGTGCTGTCAAAATTGCCAGGAAGGGTATATCACGGGGGAAAAGGCCCTCTGGATATCAGAATATATTACTTGGCTGCACCGCAGGTGATGATTAATGACTGTGCCTTTGCCCCAACAGGAGAGCAGTCCATTACACATAACAGCCGATGTATGGGTGATCATAAATATCCAAATATTATATACAATAAAAAGCCACAGGGGGATCAAGGGTTGAGACTAATTGTGTAATAAGCAACCTTGACAGGAGAAACCCTGCTCTGGCATTCCCAGCAGCAGTGGGAAACAAGCAAACCAAAGGGGTTTGGTCGATGGGACACAATCAGAATAACTAAACTGGGGAATGTTTGAGGGTTCTACGGCCCTCACAAAATTTGGGGAGCTCGATTAAGAATAGGAGTTGTTGAGAGAGATGTATTTCGTTACCTGGGCCTCTAACATGTCCTACACACAGACGTGCCAAAAACACTCCGATTGCGAAGTGCAACTCTCTAGAAGATACAATATTGGCAGAGCCCCTCTCACGAAGGGGACTCGCGCTAAACTATTGGAAAATACCTAACAATGTACCAGATTTGCTCCACATCTCAGGAACACCTGGACATGAGGCCTGGAAGGCCTCTCTGGCAACTACTGGGAGGTCACAATGCAGGGATCAAAGGAGGTTTCTATTAGAGCTGGCTTTTTTGGTGTCCTTGATGATGTTACATAGATTATTAAATGAGGATACAGTTGGTTGATTTTGGTCCAGCGGCAACAAATGAGTATCTATGGGGATGTGGCTGAGCGAGTCCTGTTCTGCACATAAATTGGGACTGTCCAGGAATCAGAGGGTATTGGGCGAGGGCATTACAGGCCCTGTCAGAAGTCTCATCTCACCCTGGAAAGAAATTGTGTATCTGTGGTATGTGAGGGGAGGAGACTGCAACACTGTAACAGTAGTTGTTCTGCACAGATGGAATTATTGTGGCTAAGCGCCATCTAGGAAGGTTGTGGGGTCGTCCAGTCTTCCACTGTTTAAGCATTAGTGCGAGCAATTTGTGCATCCAGGCCAAATGGTTGGTATATGAAGGACGGCATTGCCCCCAAAGGTTTGAACAAATCAGGAGCATTTGGTCAGAAGCATTGGGGATGTTCTTGACCAGCCAGCCTTCTAGGGAAGACTTCTTATACCTCTAGATTCTAGAAGGACATTGGCCACATGCAAAAGACAGTTATTAATTTCATTACTTGGAAAAAAAGACAGAACGACTTAATGCTGGATTGGGTTGCCGGCGGATGGAGTTCCAGATGCACTAAGATTATATGTACTATTTTAAATGTTGTAAGCGATGCACTTTACGAGGTTTATAATGAAAATATTTTTAAAAAATGTAAAAGGGTCTCAGGCATTTTGGAATCTTTATATACGAAGTGTTAAGGAGTAAACAGCAGTTAATAGCAAATGCTGGCAAAATATAAGTTGGGTAAGTAGCAAAAGCAGATCTGTACACAGACTGCAAAAAGCCACAATGTGCATTTGCTATACATTTCAAACCAACTCAGTCACAATAATAGTTCCTGCCTAACGGTTAATATTTACTGTAAGCAGACAAAGCAAGAGACTTGATAATTTGCAAATTCTCAGTTAAATAAACACAACTGAACATCTCATCGTAGTCAGACTATCAATAAACGCATCAGTCATGGGGTACTCCAAGTTCAGAAACAGTGCACAGTTTGGTTCCGCCATAAAGGTAGCAGCTCCACTGACTCAGAGATAGCATGAGCACAAGATCTACAAGCCCCTTTTGCTACAACGGGGGACACTACGCAAATGGAGTTTGTGTGGCAAATAAACAGGAGGCTCAGAGGCTGGTGTACAATTAAAAGAAGGAGCAATTTGCACTATTAAAAGGAAACTACTTCTGCTCACTTGCTTACCCCACAAGTTTGTATGCAACTCCAAAATGCAAAGGAAGATGAAAGAAGTAACACAGAGCATTGAAATACTTTATCTCATGGTGCCCTGCTGCTGCACAGCAACAACAAATAAAGATAGAAACCAAGAGCATTATCACACCTAAAACTTGGACACAGAGTAACCCAGAAGACAGACCTGCATGAGCCAAGCTACAATCAAGCATGGTTTGGGAGCAAGCAGCACCGCCCTTGTACAGTTGCTTTCAGGCTATGCTCGAGAGTGATTTACACAGACAGCTTAACCCAGTCCCAGACATCAGAGCTCCTTTTTACATTGCACATTCAATCAGATCTTCTGTAATTAACAATATGTAGGAAAACCCAAAGACTGGGGGAACCTTACCTCTTTATGCTGTTTTCCAAGTATATGTGCTTGCCACAGCAATTCACTTTTTACTGGCACATTACAGAGGGTGCAAGAGAGGTGATCCAAGCTGTTGTATGTAGAGATAGTGTGGTTAAGGAAATAGTGCAACACTACTGATTACATTTAAAGTGATTTTTTTAAACAGTCATGAGACCAAAGTACCCGCATCTTTTCAATAATATGCCAAGAGATAGATTTGTCTAAGTACTACTACTATATGCTATCTTAAATTTTGGTAAATTGGATTCTGGAAAAAAAATGTGTTATGGTGCAATAAGATAGCAATAATAGAGGAAAAGGTAGATGATATTCACAGAAGATTTAACAGAAGCAGAATGACAGTTATCGCTAACCCATCAAAACAAACGCTAGACACTAACCATCCTTATACTGAGAACTGAATTAAGGTGTTATTTTAACAAGTTAGGAGCAATCAGTCTTTGCAGAGCAAAAGGAATTCTTTAAGCATGGAATCGGCGAACTTTCGAGATCTATTCACTTGGATAATTTCTCTGCCTCTCCTGCATCAAGATAGCTCCCACATTGAACTATGTGGCACCCGGCTCTTATTGCTTGTTGTATTAATGTCTCACTCTTAATTATTCACTTTTTACTGTGTTATGATTCTCTCCTATGATCAAAGCTTGCTTACTTTTTTTTTAACCACCAGTGAAATATTTAATAACAAAATTGAAACCTTCTCTTTTTGCATGTCCTATTTCCAGCATTTTTCTGTAGTTTCTCAATATCTTTAATTTCACTTTGTTGATTTTTTTCCACTCTGTACACTTTTTTCCACTTATTTTTGTGTAAATACTAAATGCATGTACATTCTAAACAGAGCATTTGTAACATTTCCTGTGTCAAACGTTAGCATTCTGAACACAGCAAGCACTCTGAAATTAGTGGGTGTAGCAGTAATTAATTTAATATGTGGTCATGCGAGAGTTAGGTTTTAAGTGGCACATGAATTTTCCAACTCAAATTAAGAATCATAAAGACCCAAAGCTAGTTAGTGACTGAGCAGTACCAGTGATCTTACTAGGTCAGGAGTATTATGCATTTAGGTGAACCTAACTTAAGAGTTTCACTGCTTTTATGCTGTTCAAATAGATGTTTGTACACGTTTTTACCAATCCGAGTGCAAATCTTTCTATTTAATGCCTCAACTTTAAGCAAGTGAGGACCTTGGCTCCTCGAACAGTAACCAAATATTAGTAGCCAAAGTCCAACAGCAAAGTTATAGCAAGAGGACATTGGCGTCATTAATATTCCTCACAAAGTGCACTCTCGGTTCCGTTTGATCCATTTTTTTTAATCTTCACATATTGCATATAACAAATGTCTCACAAAAAACGGTAGCTTATTGCTACCTTTAAAATCCCTACATTGACCCTACTACCCTTACCTACAACTTCGTAGAAAGTATTTGAGTAATTAGTAACTATACAGACACTACATCATCAAAATAGATATATATCAACCTTTAATCTAAGCCTAAACTTTCCCTTTATCCTATTCCTATGCCCAATCCTACTCCATACCCTTACTCTACACTTTAAACTAACTCAGACAGTCAATGGCGTTTTAACTTAGTCTAGAATGTTGAGATGAAAGAGTGAAAGTAGGGGTAAATATCAACGTAATTGCGTCTGTGTAATTTTACATTGATAAAGATGAGCCGGTTAGAAAAATGTTCAGAACAAACCCCAAAAAATATTTTACATTCAAATGTAAGAGATATGATATTCTGGATTTGAATCCTAAAAGTTAGGGACAAAACATATACATAAGAGTAGAACATTAACCCAGTTTTCATACTTAAAAAACACTAAATCCTGAACGTAATTGAGACATACAGTCTAAGGTCAGGCATTCCTGAATACCGTTTTAAACAAAAAGCATTTTTTTTAAAGTCTGTTGCTAGAATGTTACCGAAGCCTCAAAGGGTTAATATATGCAAAGGAGTTACTGGGGATCCTATTTCACCAGATTGAGTATGAGGGTAGGAGGGCTTGAGGTTTAACGATCCACCAGCATCCCCTGGAGCGGAGTTCGATTTGGCATTTTAACGTACTTCTACTGTTTCTTCTAATCTGTCATCATAGAGGTGTATTATATAAATGCTTGTAGCATATCACCACCCCAGATACATAAAAGAGAGGTCAACCATGCAAAATTAGAATATTTTTTAAGTTTAAAAGTGAACCATTTTGAATAGCAGCTATGTATGGCACTCAGGCAATCCCAAGTAAATAAAGGAACACAACTCACAGCCTCAATTATTTTCTGAAAAAACAAATTCTGAACTCACAAAATAAAGAAGCAAAACCAAAATGTACAAATCCGGGCCTAAAAACAAATCATTGAACTGTCACTGCAGGTCGAGTAACTTCAATAATCTACTTGAAAAATATTTTAATCTACAGTCGTCTTTTTCTGCATTTTCACAAATGAGTGCACATTCAAATATGTGAGCAGCATTTCTGCTGTACAACACAAAACTCTTATGTTTGATTAAATAGACTAAACATTTGCTCCATGTGTAATAATAATGTAGCCCACATATTGGGTATACATGATCCCTGACTTGCCTCTCAGTTTACTAATGCATTGCCGTCAGAGCAGGGACAGGAGTGTTTCTCAGTTTATGTTTGTAAACTCACTTTTAATAAATATATTATGAAGGCAAGATGTGGTAGGGCAGTCATTTAGATAGCAAATTTCCAAGAAATAGCGAAAAACCTTCCCATTACCGTGCATCTTTACTGATAAAACCTACCTTGCATCTTTACTGATAAAACTATAGTGTATTAACAATAATCTGTGAAAATTGTGTTTCAGAAAACACACTTATAATTTGCACAATACCAAGTAAAGTGTTCAGATTTCTTTTTCATCCAATTAATTTTTTTTTGCTTCACATAGAAGTACAGAAAGTGGACTTTCACAACTACTGAAATATATTTTGAAATGCTTGTACAGTGGACTTACTAGCTACTTAAATGTGGGTTAGGATAAAACTGATACCCTACAGCAGAGGTCATCAATCTATGGGGCGCAACCCCCAGGGGGCTCTTGGAGGCCTGGGAAGGGGGTCGCACATTCCCCAGCTTCACTTGTGCCTGCAATCCAAAACGTTTGCTTTCTTTTTGGATAAAGACAGCAGTCCTGAGATGGCTAGTTTAAATCTTTATCAGGTAAAATTCAATCAATTGAGTCTATACTCTTGTAAAAGGTTTTCTTGAAGGGTGCCGGCTTGCCTAAGTGAAATGCAATTATACTTATCAGTTAATCTGCAAGTGTAAAGGGTGCTTGGGAGCTGGTTCTGGCTTTAATTGATCAAATCACTCCAAGCTTTGTGATGACAAAGCTTTGTTTTTTTGAGTGGTAGCGCAAAGAGTTAACTGAGCTGTGAGGTGTGTGCCTTAATTGTAACTGCATTTACACAGCCTTTAGTACCCCTAAAGGTGTGTTGAAGGGACAGTTATGTAAAAAAGAAAATTGCATTACATATGCTCTGCTATTACTTAAATCTACATTTTGGAAGCACCATTTTATTGTAAAACTATTTACAGCACCATCTTACACTGTGTGTAATGCAAGTATAAAGTAAGGACTTGCATATTTACAGTGCTTTCTATCATAGGCTGTGACCTCGTAGTACTAAAAGTACACACATCACTATTCTCTACTGTACCAATCAAGTTTTAATTGTGTCTCTCTCTGGTTACATGCAAAAAACACAAAGAGTCCCTAGTTGGTGGGGGTATATACCCTACAGCGTAGACTGACCCAACCAAAAGGCTCTAAGGGTAGCTACGTTGTCAAGGACAAGATAGTCTTTAGCATAACATACACATAATTTACAAATAATTTACGAATACAGGCTAACAGTCAGTATAGGAACTATGAGCGACAAACGACCATAGATAAGAACCCATTACCCAAAGGCACTTTCCCATGCAGTGGGTGTAGCAACTGTAAGGATATCATTAAAGGCACAGAAATAAAAATAAACAGCACAAATCACAAATTTGCAGATTTTTACAACTGTAGGTCAAAAAATCTCATTTACCTCATTCAGTGTCCCTGTAATCTGACCTATGTAGGGGAAACATCTAGGGAAGTAAGAATTAGACTAAATGAACATAGGTCAGCAATAAGAACTAAAAAAAGCAACGCACCCTTGGTAGACCATTGGTTACTGGCCAAACACACAAACCAAGATCTTAAGTGGTGTGTTCTTGAATCCATAAAAATGAATACAAGGGGTGGTGATGTGAACACTAAGCGGAAAAAACGTGAACAGTTTTATATGTCGACTCTTTGGTTTTTTAATATATGTTTGAATGTATAATTGTTTTATGAATGCGAATTTAAACTGTATTGCTTTTAATAAATTGTTTTTTACACTGGTAAAGATTATAGTTTCCTAATTAATGTGGTGCTTTGTAGACAGGGTTCCTATACTGACTGTTAGCCTGTATTCGTAAATTATTTGTAAATTATGTGTATGTTATGCTAAAGACTATCTTGTCCTTGACAACGTAGCTACCCTTAGAGCCTTTTGGTTGGGTCAGTCTATGCTGTAGGGTATATACCCCCACCAACTAGGGACTCTGTGTTTTTTTGCATATTGGTTTACCCAGTCCCGCACTGGTCTTTGGGTACCTCCCTCATTGTGTTGTTCTCTCTGGTTACACACAGACCTCTTGCCGTGCATTAACTAATAGAGGTGTCATAATGTACTACAGTGCATTTCCCACTGAGTAACAATTTTTTTTAATTTTATTTTTCATTTATGCTGCTCATTATTTTATATGTAGATACCGGATAATGAAAGGCCTAAAAAAAAGTAAATAATGAAATATTTTGGGGCTTATTTATGAGAGGCTTTTATCGACTGAGCATTACTTTTTTGATGATCAGGCAGCGCAAGCGTCTCAACCATACCTATGAGGCGATGCAGAGTCAAACTGCATGGCTTTGCATGGTCTCATAGATTTGGAGTAAGACATAGCAGTGCAAGCCACTGCGTTGCCTTACTCTACGCCAAGGAGGTGTTCCATAGGCTTTGCTTTGGGTTCCCACGCAACACCTGTGGATTTTAATGCTGCCCCATATTTACAAAATCATGTAAACCTAGGGCAGCTCCAAAAACAAACGCCTCCCCCAGCGGAGGTGTAACGAGGAGAAATATTTTTATTTCTCCTCATTTTTTCCTCTTTCCATGTGTGCTGCAATCTGCAGCTCACATCAAAAGAGGAAAACGCCTCTCAGATTGTTTTTTTGAAGGAAGGTGCTACTTCCTGTACAAATTATTTGAACAATACAAGGGAACCCAGGGCGCAATAAGCTAAGGACCTTGGGTAGGTACTTATTTTCACAAACAGTGGTCCTTAGACGAGAGAAGGAATGTTCAGGGAATAAATATAGACTAAATAGAACTATATTGCTATGAAATGTCCAGCCGGACAGTTTAATATCTTGATAAAAATAATACAAAGGGAATAAGACACAAAGTGTGATGGACGTGGGATTTAAGGTAAAAAAATGCACTAAATGCATAGTTGACATAAATTGTGCATGCATATGTGTATAATGTGGATTATCTGTTTATGATTTATGATATTCAGATGCCCCGATTTTGCGTACTATTTTTCCCCCTGTTTGTGTCCCTCCAGTGTGTTAGTCAGACATCGGCTGGTGTCCCACGTCCATCACACTTTGTGTCTTATTCCCTTTGTATTATTTTTATCGAGATATTAAACTGTCCGGCTGGACATTTCATAACAATATGGTTCTATTTAGACTATATTTATTCCCTGAACATTCCTTCTCTCGTCTAAGGACCACTGTTTGTGAAAATAACTTCCTGTACAAAGACAATCCTGACTCGCCATAACGAGTTTGGCGAGTAGGTTTTATTAGATCTAAATTAGAGTAATTCATGGTGAAAATAATGTTTAGGGGGTGAGAATATGCAATCCCATAATTCAGTTTAGATGCACATCGTTTACTAAGAAAATTAACTGTGCTCAATCAATAAATAACTTTTTGGGTTTTCTATAGTAAAAAACAAACTACGATAACATCAGAAAACACCGGGAAAAAAAATCATCTTTTCATAAATGTCACAGAATACTAAATGGTCTACCTTAAAAAGTTACACATCATACTTAATAAAACAATCATTAAAAAGATCTGCTGCCCAAGTTAAAAACCTTCAAGTTAGAAGTAAAAAGCCTCATACCCATAGCAAACTCATAATGTATGTTTAAAAAAATGTTAATACCAGAGCACAAATTTCTATGGAGTGCAAATGTTGTTAAAAAAACCTGGGCAGGCAAATCATAAACATGTTACCAGACCTATTAGTTTAGTGACTTAATTAATCTATTCAACTTAACTGTAATGTACTTGACCAGTAAACTGGTCTACAATTGTGTGATCCTAGGCAAATACTTTATTTTATAGAGCTGCCTTGTTTCTTTATTGTCAAATATGAGAGCACCTTCCCTTTAAATTTGTGAGTTCAGAATTTCTGCTATACAAAAAAATTATTTGCTTGATTTAATAGACTAAACTTTTGCTTCAAGTGTAATAAGATTCTAGCTTACATATAGGGTGCAATGACGCTTGACATGCCTCATAAATCACTAATAGCATTGTCATCGGTGAAGGGCAGAATTGTTTCTCAGTTCATGTTTAAAAACTCACTTGTCATAAGTATATTACTAAAGCATGATGTGATAGCGAACTGTCATTTACAAACAGCACATTTTCAATTGAAATGGCCACAACATTCCCACCAACATGCTATTTTACTATATAAAACTGTAAAGCTATACAGCATATAGACAATCTGTGGAAATTAGGTGTCAGCAAAAATATTGCACAGCACCAAGTAAAGTGTTCTGATTTGTTCTTATCCCACAGTAACAAAGAAATGTGCTTTCAAAAACTGCTCTGCTATATTTTAAATGTGTGTACAGTTCATTTACAAGCTATTTAAAGGCTGTGTGAGAAAAAGGTTATATTCTACAGCCTTCCATTTCACACTCATTGGATTGACAGACAATTCACTTTATAAAATACTTTTGCAGTTAGCAAAAGAAAAGTAAACACCAACCTCAGGATAAAATAATCAGCATCGTGAAGACATAAGAGGACATTTGACCTTGGTCTATGGAAGAGCAAACTTGACAAGATAAAAACAAGATTCAAACGCATCTTTAGTGCTCGTTCACTTTGTGTGAGTAAAACACCTGTTCTTTGTCAGCTTGCCAGAACAGCCTAGTAAGCTCCAAAAAAAGCTTGCCCTGATAAAATCTAACTCACTACAGCAAGTGCGTGAGTAGATTTCTCGAGGCGTAGGCTTACAATTCAACATCAGCGGCTTTATATATCTTCTTCTCGTCTCTAAATACAATTTACAAAGAAGCATAAAGAGCAATGGTGCTTTGAGTCAGACCTCTTCATATGGACAGCACATGGTATGTTCACCCAGTCATTCATTGTTGGAAACAAGACCTGGAAATGGGTTATATGAAATAAAAGCGAGTGAGCAAAAACCTCTAATAAAGATTTGTAATCCATTCAGGTAAGACTGGAACAGAGCACCTGCCATAATATCCCACTTCCAAATAATGTTCTTGTAAGATCTGGGGGTCTCTAGTTGGCAATGGTATACACCTTTGTCCAAATAGAGACCCTTGCTTCTAAGTCAGGATAAGGGGATTACACTCCTAGATAACCCCTGCTCACCCCTTGGTAGCTTGGCAAGAGCAGACAAGCTTATCTCAGAGGCAGTGTGTTAAGCATTTGTGAATATACACAACAATACAGTGAAAACACTACAGATGGACACCACACAGGTTTTATAAAAGTAAGTATTCTTCCCCTATCTAGGGAAGATTCTTGAGAGCCACGTAACATCCTGTCTCTCTTCTTACATCGAGGGGAACAACATCTTGGCCTCCCACCAGGCCGGCTTTCGACCGGGCCACTCCACTGAGGGCGTGGTCCTGGCGGTCCTTGACGAACTGAAGGGCAAGGCCGATGGCAACCTTCCTCAGGCCTTAGTCCTTTTGGATTTGTCCGCTGCGTTTGACACGGTCGATCATACTATTCTTCTTGACCGTGTCAGCGCAGCGGGCATCCAGGGCGTTGCCCTTTCTTGGATCGCGTCCTTTCTGCAGGGACGCTCACAGGCAGTCCACCTCTCCTCCTTCTCGGCTCCTCCCCTCCCGGTCACGTGTGGGGTACCTCAAGGCTCCTCTCTTTCCCCCCTCCTCTTCAACCTCTATATCCGCCCCCTTATTTCCTCTCTTCTTGAGCTGGGGGTCTCAGTGTATAATTACGCTGATGACCTCCAGCTCGTCTTTGATCTATCCTCCCCCACTCACTCACTTCCCAAGCTCAGGTCAACTCTTGTCTTTATTTCTCAGTGGATGAGCTTCAATCATTTGAAGCTCAACCCTGACAAGACAGAGCTTGTCCTCACCGGCGGCCCCTCTAACCCTTGGTCCTCTGTCCACTGGCCCCTTTCTTTTGGTCCTCCACCTTCCCCGGTTCCCTCTGTTCGGACTTTGGGCATCAAGGTCAGCAATGACCTCTCGATGCACGCACACATTAGTTCTGTTGTATCCTCTTGCTTTCTTTCCCTCCGCCTCATCCGCAAGATCTCCCGGTTTTTTTCTGTTGATGCCCTCAAAGTTATCATCACTGCCCTTATTACATCCCGCCTGGATTATGGTAATGGCCTGTATGTAGGCATCCCTGCCTACGAGACCCGTCGTCTCCAGGCCATCCAGAACCAGGCGGCCCGTCTTGTCCTTCGTTTACCTAAGTTCTCCCACATCACTCCCGCCCTAAAAACCCTTCACTGGCTCCCCGTTCAGTTCAGGTCCCAGTTCAAACTTGCCTGCCTGGCCTTTCGGGCACAGGCCCGGTCCGCTCCTCTCTTCATCAACTCTCTGATCTCTTCCTATGCCCCTCCCCGCTCCCTCCGATCTTCCTCCCTCTCTCTTCTTCACGTTCCCCGCTTCCGTAAGTCCCGCACAGGGGGCACCCGCTTCTCTGTGCGTGCTCCGCAAATCTGGAACTCTCTTCCCCTCTCTATCCGCTCCATTCCCATTTTTTCTCATTTTCGGAAAGCCCTCAAAACTTTTTTCTTTCTTCAGGCTTTCCCGGGCTAATCTCTCTTGCACCAGTTAGGCAGTTACCGATGTGTTCCTCAGCGCCAGGAAGCCGCTTGGCCACAGAGCGCTTTATAAATTTCTTTTTCATTTCATTTCATTTCATTTATTCTTTATATAGACTTAATACAAGACCACAAACAACAAAAATCCACAATTCTGTACTTAAGATGGACTTAAAGATGATAGAAGTTGCTAAGTTCAAGTTGATGATAAATGCGACACAGTTCTCACAAAAGTACCTGGATGTGAAACGCAAAATAATCAAAAGGCTCGCATAGGGAAATGTGTTGGTTCCGTGCTCCGGGGGAGATGACGCGTCGAGCCTCAATGCTTGCGCGGAGTAGGGGAGGTGGAGCCAGCATTGTGGAGGGAAGCCCCGGCCCTATTCAGGTCCCAGGTGCAACTCCTCCCTCCCATCTAGATGCAGATCTCTCTATTCACCACTGGGCAGACTCATTCCGTCTCCTGGAATCACCCAGTCCTGTCAACTCAAACTCCAGACAAGGAATACACAACCTGGCAGATGCAGGCTTGGATAGTTAGACAAGAAAATACCTATTTTCTGAAAGAGGTATTGTCAAACACAGAATGTTAAAACCAACTTAACTAAAAGATGTATTTTATCATTTTGAGTTCAGGCATACTAAATTCGAATTTCTATCACTTTACTAATTGGTTTCAGTTACCTTTATAGTCAAATTGCAGCTCCAACTAACTGTACGAGACAACGGTTTAATTCCACGTGGTCTACTCACATAGGGCAGCATTTAGTATTGGACGGCATTTCAACCATAACTAAAGCTTTAGAAAGTTTCACTTTTTGATTGTATTTGGTCATAAAATTGGAGAAGCATTCAGCACCTGTTGAAGAGCATTGAGACTGTGGGTCAATAATACCGCATCATCTGCATACAGGAGAGCAGGAACAGGGCGCTGACCTATCTATAGCAGATCTTGACATAGGCCCAATAATAATTTTCTTGTTCCTTTGATATACAATGTGAATAATAAAAGGGTCAAGAACGTCCTGCCTAACACCCCTGCAAACATTAAAGGCCTCGTTACACTTGCCATTTATTCCATATCCCACCCTTGCCATTGTGCCAGAGTATCACTCGCTCAATAGTCACTAAAGCTTGATTCACTCCAAGTACCCTCAGCAGACCCCACAATTTACTATGGTCTACACAACTGTGAGAAGTTGGCCTGATATATGATGTCTCCAATTCTGGGGGCACCTTCTATCAGTTTAAACAATCCCTTATGGTGTCAGGTTGTAAGTCAACCTTATATACAAGCTATCCTAAGGGTAGCATGGACTAAGCAGCCTTAAAGGCTTAACTCAAGGTCATGTTAAGCAAGCTGTTTTACCAATCACAATCCTGTAATATCAAATGAAAGGACACCACACAAGTTATATATTATAAAAATATATGTATTTATTACTAGAATAATCCTCTGTACTCTTTATGAGTGCAGAGGCACAAGCGATTAAACAAAAGCACAGTTAAACATATAAAAGTTGCACAATTATGGATGAGGCCCAGGGGCCACGCAAACCATATATTAAAAAAGTGGTAAAAGTATCACTAATCGAACAGTGGTCAGGCCTAGGGCATCGCTGGGAGCAGTCGGGACTAGCAATGCTGAAGTCGGGGAAAGCCCGCAGAATTCGGGTGCAGCGCTTAAAGCACACACATGCACCAATGCAAAGTCAATGGTGCGTAAAAGTTACAAAGTTACTGTAAAAGGAGACTTCCTTTTAACCTAGAAGGACAAAACTTTAGACATATACACTAGAGGTGTGTACCAGTACAAGAGCACCGGCATTGCGGAGTTACCTCACCCACAGGAAGCGGGTGCACGAGTGCAAAGTAGTGTTTGGTTTCGTCACGCAGGTTGATGGTGCCTGAAGATGAAGATGCTGCAGGCGTCGAGAAGAGAAGTGTCCGGTGTGATCCAAGGGTGGATCGAAGATATAGATGATCTGAAAGCAGAGGGGACAGAGTCTGGGTCACTCAGCAGTGACCAGGGTGAAACCAGGAAGGAACCAGGCAATGTCGGGCGCAATCAGGTCGATGTCGGGAAGCTTGTCTCTGCTGCCACGTGGACTCTGAGGCACCGAGGATGTCCAGGAGTGGAACACGAGCTGTCCCACGAAGGCTCTCGCTGTCGGCGGTGTCGGCTTCCGGATTGGAGCAAACAACCCTTGGCAAGCGCAACCCACGCAGGATTCGAAGATCGCTTAATACTCGGACCAGCAAGGTCAGAGCGGGTGCTCCTTTTCAGGGGAGCGAGGGCAAGTCTGGAACAACCAGACTCACAAGTCAGATTCAAAGGTTCGTCGGTACTGGGGGCGCTAGCCAACGGGCAAGCGACCGGACCAACGTGTTGAGCCAAAAGATGCAGAAGGGCCCCACGCAGCACTCGGTGAGTGTAGAGGGGTGAGCTTCGGTGCAAGAGTGGCTCAGGGCTGGGGCTTCTCAAACCCCAATGCACAGCTTCGAGGAAGCCTCAGAAGCTGTACGGTCAGCGCCTCGTGGTCTTTCCAAGATGGCCGGCCCCACGCTTCAGGTCGCCTCCACGGGTCTCAGCTCTGCAGGGATTGTGGATCGGGCTGTTAGAAGGCAGGAACGCTGGGTCTTGTCGAACTCTGTCGCTCGAGTTCCAGCGGGAACTGCAACAAAGCAAACGTTGAGGTGCTGGATGGTGCCTGTTTGCACAGGGTGGTCACTCCTTAACCACAAGGGAGATTCTTCAGTCTTCTACGTCGAGTAGGATGTCGAAGGGTCCAGAGTTTCGTTTCATAAGTTTGTCAGGATAATCTGAGAGCGTTGGCACTGCTCCCATTCTTATACCAATCTAGGAGGCTGGATTACCTGCTAGGTCCCTCCTATGGGTGGGACCCAGGAAGGGGGTGGTTACACCCCTTTCCCTTTGTCCAGGGTCGCGCTGGGACTGGGGCTGGTGTGCCCCAGAACCAGTTTGACCGGATTATGCAAGGGGAAGCCTTGTGCGCCCCAGGCACTGTCTAGTTTCTTTCAGCCCTCCCTGCCCCAATACACTATCTCCTGTCTTGGGTGGTTTAGCACCTCCCTGCGACAGGAAACCCTTTGTCCAGGCCTCCTCTGCCAAGTTTCGGTCAGCAGCAGGAGGTCAGACTTGTGTCGGTGGCAGCAGGATCCATTTTGTGATGCTGAGGCTCTGGTTAGGATTAACCGCGTTTTAGTAAAGTAACATGTCTTCTCCCTCTAGAAGTGTGGAATGCTATCCCCGTCGACAGGACTGTCGAGGGGATAGTATTCCAAATCGTATGACACCTTACACAACATGTTTTGATAAAGCCAAACCAAAGTTAGCACATAACCGCGATGAATTATAATGCACTATATATGGTATGGAGTATATGGTATGGCATTATCCCGGAACAGCTTAGGGAGTTGTTCCCGACAGCTGCAGACAGGCTCAGCTCATGCTAGAGCACCATCTCACGTAAAACCACGCACTCTGCCTCCAGGATTGATAAGGCCTGCCATAGGAGTGACTTATAGGTATATATGTGTCCAGATATAGGTTTAGATATAGGTATACTATATCTAAGCAAGGGGTGATTACACCACCTTGCCCCAGCTGAGTGATCAGCCAGTTGTGTCAATTTAAGGTTCAGCCAGGGGTGGCAAAAAGATATGCTGGGCCCCTGGTAGGCCTTGGATGCACCTATGCCCTGGGCACCTATAGTGCACTGTACAGGGGCTGATAAAGTGTCCATTATCAGATTGGTTATGCACCTAGGGTGCATGGAGTCCATTTTACAGAGAGAGCAGATAGCCTGGGGCCCTGATCAGCAGGGAACCAGGCCAACTAAGTCGAAAACCAGCTAAACACAAGGCAAAAAATCTGGGGTAACCATAGTCAGGTAGCCACCTTCCTACAACAACTGAATGCACTGGACAGGTTCATAAATCCCATATATAATGCCCCACTTTTTGTCTATAATAAGGTTCCGGAATAGACACTGTCCAATGGTTTCGAAGCCTCTACGTAACCCATACTGGATTTCCAAATGGATCTTATGTTCCTCTGTCCATGCCTCTAATCTGAGTAACTGAATCCTACCCGTCACTTTAAACTGGGAGTCAAGCAAAGAGATAGGTCGATAACATCTTGGCTCAAGACAGTTTCCTTTTTTAAATAATGTACTCACATGAAGAACATGGTGTGAAACTATTTATAAAAAAACAAGAGAAAGCAGAGAAGTGAGTGCTCCAAAATGATCAGGAGCTTGATAAGGTTTGCAAATAAAAAGGGTCAAGAACATCTGAATATGGAGTTCAAGCAAACGGAAAACGAAATGCACAATCTGAAATGTAGAGATAAAGTAAATACTCGGAAAAAAGTCATGAACTTATATAAATGTTAACAAGAAGTACGCAGAAGGAAACGTAAAGATAATTTGATCAGTAAGGACAGATCCATATATTTGTAAAGGGATAAGCCTTAAACAGTGCCTCCTTTAGGACAAAATAAGTGTATGCATGCACATATGATACTCCCTGCACATCCAATCAGACTCTTCTGGTACGCTGATGATAATAAGCAATCAATCAGCTCCGATGGTGTGCTGATTTTTTAAGCGATAAGACTGTCCCAAGTAAGTAACAGACAACAAAATAAAGAAGGCATTGTGAGGAGGTGCACAAAGTCTGAATCATGTCAAACCAAGATAGATTTTCCTAAATGCATCCACAAATAAAAGCAGATAAACGTTTTTAAGCTGCATCAAAGAAATGGATAGACCAAAAAACCGTCTCCACAAATTAGATAACACAATTCCAGATGGTGAAACTAAATACTAAATAGACGGACTACAGTATAAGTGTGGGGAAAGTGGTCTTGGCTATTTTTAAGGATGAATAAACAAGGAAATAATTACTGCTATAACATTGCATTGCTATGCACTGTGATGCTATGTATGTGTTTTTGTTTGTGTGTTTATAATAACACATCTGTCCCATTAAAAAAAAGTACCCATTCCTACTGTCACTTTCAAATACACTTCTTACTAAGGCCCAAATTTGGATGTCGGAAGGAATTGCCTCAGTCCGACATCCCTGTAATTTCGAAACTGGCCAACCTTGAATCGGCAGTCCGAAACTGCAATTTCAATGCGACCGCACATTTTGGGATCGCAGACTCACATTTCCCTAGGGGAGCTTGTGTGGTGGACAGAATCCAGCCACAGAACAATGTTCCATAGAAGAATGGGAATCACTGTAATCCCTGCCACACGGTGCAAAGATTTACAGGGGGCACCATAGGTGCCTCCTCAGCCCCCAACCAGAGGCCACAGAGAGAGGGGGCCCAGCTATGGGCCCCCAAAGTCAATTTCCGACAGGCTTTCCATGTCGGAAAGCCCGACATGGAAAGCCTGTTGGAAATCAACATCATAACCTCGATGGCTGAAACAGCGTCCTTAAGGGATTATTATGTTGCGGTTCCAAAAAGGTTCTTTGAGCCCATCAGAAGCCAGACAGAATGACTGGCCTGTTTCAAATTCAATCGGCGTGATTGTATCACAGCAGTCGGATTTAGAACCTTGGATGTCAGTCGGAAAGCCTACGACCTGCGGTTGGAAGCTATCCAACTGACATCCAAATTAGGGCCTCAATGAGTTCAGCCAAGTTCTATGCAAGCTGTAATGCCATTTATAGGAGTAAAGTAGTGGCAGTTAGCGACAATCCACAGGCTCTCTTTCTCTAGCCTAAAAGGCCCCCACATCAAAATAAAAGACATAGGGTGTTTAATGATGCTGCCCACTTTTAATGTCAACGATACTTTTGGCTTAGAAATTACAAAAACTCATCGTCACCCAAACATTTTTGAAGCCTAAAAAAAAAAAAAAAGGTTGAGGGCTTAGTACATGCATACTTAAGAAGATGTCCCCTAGCCCTCTGACCTGGACATAAAGCTACCTTCTCCAGCTGTCTGTATTAATTGACAGTCTCATTTCCCCCATCACTACCTAATACCAAGATTGACTTTCCCCAGAGATGCTGTCTTTGCAATGGAATGAATGACTCTTACATGATATTATACTTTAAATGCCCCCCAACCCCCTGAAGCACATACCCTTTGGCTGCCATTTTGCAGTACCACATTAAGGATCAAGGAAGAGCACTGCCTGCAGTTAAGTTAATATTTGTGTGCTTATGTTAATGCTGTTCAAACTTGTATTCATGGTTCATTAATTGAGAGCCTTTATTATTAGGCTGAGCGCTCCCAGTAAAATGTAAGTTCTGACTGCACTACTGGCAGTGGTTCCAGTATAAAAATGTGGACACATGGTTTCAAAGTTTAGATTTATGAGGCTATGCATGATGCTCCCAGAATGCTGTCTGATTAGATGCAAATATTTGCATAAGCGTGAAAGCAAGATTAATGATTTTTTGCTTTCGATATAAAATGTCCCTAAATAAATGAAAGTAGGAAAACATTTTTTTTGCCAAACTACTGTATTTTCCGGCGTATAGGACGACCCGGCGTATAAGACGACCCCCTACTTTTCTTCATAAAATGTGGGTTTCATGCTATACTCGCCGTATAAGACTACCCCCACTTCCAGCGCAGTACTGTATTGCCGGCGGGAACTTTCTACAGTCCCCTTTCAATGCCCATGAACTGAGGAGATGACGTACGGTACTGACGCTCCTCTCCTTCCGATAAACGTGAGATTTATGGCCACATCGGAAGGAGAGAGAGACGCCAGTTCAACGCATGTGCCCGCTGTAGCTCTAGACTGAATACCTACGCAGTTCGAAAATACCGAAATGGCCCGTGAGATCCAGCTTCCATCGGCACTACTGCACTACAGGACTGTAAGAGACTGCGCACTATTGTCATTTTTGATTCATGTGCCGTAACTAGTCCTATTGTGAAGCGCTCTGACACCTTCGGGTAAAGTCCGCGCTATATAAAATCGCATACGGTAAATAAAGTACAGTACCGTACAGCTAGAGGGGATTGTAGTATGACTCTCATAATATGGTATAAGGGGGACCAGTAGCAGGGAGAGAGAGATTAGAGAGACGCCAGATCAGCGCAGAGAGAGACGCCAGATCAGCGCATGTGCCCGCCCGCTGTGTCTCTAGACTGAGCACGCAGTTCGAACATACAGAAACGTTGCTTCCACTCCTAAAAATTTGGTACCCGGCGTATAAGACGACCCCCGACTTTGGAGAACATTTTAAGGGGTTAAAAAGTCGTCTTATACGCCGGAAAATACGGTACTGTAAAATTTCAGGTACCATTTCTTTGCAGCATCATTCAGTAAAATGTGTTGATGCATGCTAGTATTTCCCGAACATATTCATATTAGAAAATCAGTGTAACCAGTTTCAATAAGATTTTGGGAAACATAAAAATAAACAAGCACTGGCAAAGCCAGTAGGTCTGAAATGGTGGTCAGCTTTTTAGCCTTGGCAATGCATGACTTGTTGTGGCATGGTTTTCGTAAAACCGTATTAATGCAAGAGCTGCCGGACCCTAACCATTATAACAAACATTGGCAAAAGCAAAAATTGTTTTTGGTCTAAAAAAAGCACACACTGCCACGTTAGTTACTGGCACTGAACCAAACTACGTTGTGTGCCGATATGCTCCTTTTGAAGCCAGCCGATACAGAGAGAATTTTAATAAACACTAAAGGTCATGGTTAACACCAGACTAAATTAGGGGCCCAATTATTAAAGAAAGTTTCAAAAGTGCACCCTTGGTTTATGTCCTCGCATTAAGGGCAGCTATATGGCTTTCGTGAATTCATAAGAATTTACAGCAGTAGGGCATGAAATAGTACTCCTAGAAAATATTTGTGAACTGCATTTTAGCATGAGAAAATATGCATGTGTAGATTTGCTCATGCGAAAACCTAAGTGTTTACAAGTTTATTTTCCCTCCAACCAGTTTTTTCCCAACTTTGGAAGAAGGTTTACATCTGCCATTGTCAGGAGTGAATTTCCTTGAAAAGTAAAACAAAGGGTTTCCCTATGGGAGATATTATTTCCTGCTCCTGAGTCAGAACTCAAACTGTCAAACACAATTCACACCATTCATATTTGTGGAACGGGAGAACACTCACCAGAAAGGAAAACCACCCAGTCTAATTGTGCTATAAAAAGTATACACTTTATTCTAAAATATACAGAAATGTACAATGAGTCATAAATTAAAACATAAACAACACAATAGAATACACAATTAAAAACCACCTAGTGTGGACGTGGAGAAGTTAATAAAAAGAGACACTTATATCTGTCTTTGATCTGTCATTTCGGACCCTCATTTGTCAACACTAAGAGGAATAATATTCCTTTGGGTCAGTTAGATTGTTGGCAATGTCGAATATGACTTTAAAGTTGGCGTCGACGCGTTTCGGAAGCTAAGAAAATGATAATGGCTTCCTTCCTCAGGACAGTTTGTTTACGTATTCTCCACAAGTTGATATCAAACCGTAATGGTTGCTATTTCCATGCAGAGGCTGCCAAATATATAGTAATCCTCTGTTTCTCGTCTGTAACGGTCACCCGGATTTTCCACTCTCCTGTCTCGATGTGCGGATGGGTGCTTTAATGAGGACACTCGTCTGTTTAAAAATTCAGTCGGTATTGGGCTCTGCGCGGTCCTTATAACTCGCACAAGGCGGCGTTTTTAAATTTCGGTTCTCACATCTATTCCGGGTACTGTTCTTTACCGAGGTATGTGGATCAACTTCCCTCAATGGGGTTCTTGTCCAGCAACCGGGTAGAGTGATGCACGTGGCTAATGTTGGCGCACAGCTCGCTTTCCCGGTGCTGTTTTTCGTGGCGTTTCTTGAATCGCCGTTGCGGTAATGATTCAAGAACCCCATTGAGGGAAGTTGATCCACATACCTCGGTAAAGAACAGTACCCGGAATAGATGTGAGAACCGAAATTTAAAAACGCCGCCTTGTGCGAGTTATAAGGACCGCGCAGAGCCCAATACCGACTGAATTTTTAAACAGACGAGTGTCCTCATTAAAGCACCCATCCGCACATCGAGACAGGAGAGTGGAAAATCCGGGTGACCGTTACAGACGAGAAACAGAGGATTACTATATATTTGGCAGCCTCTGCATGGAAATAGCAACCATTACGGTTTGATATCAACTTGTGGAGAATACGTAAACAAACTGTCCTGAGAATGGAAGCCATTATCATTTTCTTAGCTTCCGAAACGCGTCGACGCCAACTTTAAAGTCATATTCGACATTGCCAACAATCTAACTGACCCAAAGGAATATTATTCCTCTTAGTGTTGACAAATGAGGGTCCGAAATGACAGATCAAAGACAGATATAAGTGTCTCTTTTTATTAACTTCTCCACGTCCACACTAGGTGGTTTTTAATTGTGTATTCTATTGTGTTGTTTATGTTTTAATTTATGACTCATTGTACATTTCTGTATATTTTAGAATAAAGTGTATACTTTTTATAGCACAATTAGACTGGGTGGTTTTCCTTTCTGGTGAGTGCTCTCCCGTTCCACAAATATGAATGGTGTGAATTGTGTTTGACAGTTTGAGTTCTGACTCAGGAGCAGGAAATAATATCTCCCATAGGGAAACCCTTTGTTTTACTTTTCAAGTATATTGGTGCTCTATTTCCCTTTGGGTCATTAAGAGCCCCTCTCTTTCCTTTCTACCTAGGAGTGAATTTCCAACATTTCTCAGTATTGGAAAAGATTAGAGAAGAGTTGTTGAAACCCCTTAAAACATGCAAGTTAGTAGGTTTGTACAGACTCAAAAGGACATTCCAACCCTGGAACTATTGTTTACCACTACCTTCAGTCCCAGTATGTAGATCTGCGGAAACGTAGCAACATAAAAGGGATTACTAGTATTCAAACACTACTATGGTTTGAGCCCAGGCATAATCAGAGAGGCTATATAAGAACTCCTTTTTAGGTCGAGCTGGCATTGGAGCGCGAAGCGCTCCCGCCAGCGAGTTCTATAGTCACTGTGTTAACTGGCAAGGGAGATAGAGCTGTGCACGAGCAGCTACTGGCCTGTGCACGAGCCGATTCAGCTCTGTGAACGCGCATGTCTCCGGAAGACGTGCTGCGCCCGAGCCGCTCCCGCTTGTTCATCCGACTCTGAGCCCTACCTATGTGGTAATCCGGAACCAAAGAACCTTTAAAATGACCAGGCCTTCGTAGGCACACAAGTGAGAATGTCAAAAAATAATTAAAAATGCCAAACTGCAATCTTTATCTTTTCCGCTAGATGGTGAAGTTTCACTGATAATATGTATTGCACATGTTATGATGAACTAAGGAATTTACAAGTATCGCGGCCCTGGCAAAATAAAAATGGTGACGCTGCGGCGTGACTTTGTTCAAGTCTCACGCTTCACCTTTGCACTCATTAAAGGTAGGTATGTGTCTTTACAGCGGAACACGGGGCAGATAATTCACTGTGCGCCATCGGCTGTCAGATTTGCTTTAGTTTGGCAGAAGGCTCTTTAGGGATATTTGTACCAATCACAAAACAAGCATTTGCAATACAATAGGTCTCGCATAATTAATGTTTCAGCTATTGGTGTTGCATTATTTAGCAATGCCAATAGCTCAAACTTAAATAATGCGAGACCTATTGCATTGCAAATGCTTGTCTTTAGTAACTTGTGTTCCTTATGACCTAGAAACATTTCTTGGGTGAAAACTGAAACGGTGCAGAAAAACGCCCCATCTGCAGAATCGCATAACCCCAGTGACTGTTCCTGTGATAGCCATAGTACAGCTGTAAGTGACAGGTCTGATGTATGCTTCACACATACAATGCGTTACCTGGTAGCGATGTGCTGAGAAAAGTGAATGAAAAATAAAACATAAAATACATGTCCTCTTTAAAATATGGAACAGTAAGGATTATGAAAATCATAAATTTGATTTGTTCCTATAATCTGCTGTTTAATTTTTCGGGGTACTGATTTGTGTTTTAAAAAGTTTACATTCCACAGCAGGCACAGAGGTTCCGATGCAATACATCTTTGTATTCTGATGTGCGAAGGATTACTGAATGAACCCTGTTACGGTCAGGCAATGGACTGCCTTCAGAAGTGACTCCCGAACTGACATCGCATCAATGAAGATATCAGATGCAGTGTCACCAAAGTAAAACAGCTGAACTCCACCAAGAAACATGGCGCTTCCATAGGTCTCTCTGGCTCAACTAGTCGTAAAGCCAGGAGCCCCACACAGCACACACGCGTCGCTTCGGGATGTGAGCTAAAACGTGGATATTTAGAAAAAAGAAGTCCATACACTGAAATCTTGAACCAGTCAACCGTGGAGGGACTGGCTTTTTCCCATGTGAGCCTCCCCTGCCCCGAGCCAACATGGTAGAATGGCTGAGGCGCCACGGCGCTGTCCGTGGTGCTGACCCGTCACTGGATGCCTGTTGCATTCACTGTAGATGTGCCGCCCTCGACTAACACTTACCTTATTGTTCCATGTGCGACGAGGAACCAGATATTTCTTTACGTATATTTGTAGCTAAAGGTTTGGCTCGATTGGGTGTGAGCACCGAAGTGTCACAATTCAGAGTTTTTCAAATGTCTGTCGTCTTTTAAAAGGACATCAATCTGACTAGATACGAGTGTTTTCGCTTTGGTCGTAGTTGTGTTTATACTGTGCTTGGTGTCAGCCCACAGACCACTTCCACGGAACTTGGCAGCTCGACCTCTGCAACCCCAAATAAGTAAATTAATCGAAACTATTATCTTCCCTTTACGTGTGTACAGTAGTTTTTAAACAAGCATTTGCAATGCAATAGGTCTCGCATTTACGAGAGTTTGAGCTATTGGCATTGTAAATGACAATGCCTTTTATCTATGTATTGATTTGTAAAACATAAATAAAATGCACTGCCATTTACAAAGCCAATAGCTTACTTAAACTCTCGCAAATGCGAGACCTATTGCATTGCAAATGCTTGTTAATGAAATTGCTGCCATAATATGTCGCCGCACAACATGGCACCAAAGGGACAAGTGGATTTTGTTAAAGGACAAGTAGATTTATGAAGCAACCTGCCCCATGGACAAGTAGATATTTTAATAAATTCCACAGGACTGGATACGCAGATATACACAGACGGACAGAAAGATATGCAGGCTGAAGGACAGGCTTTTAGACAGGCAGACAATTAACAGATTGGCTTGTTGAAAGACGCTGACAGGCTAGAATGCAGTCATACAGGCTGACAAGTGCGATGACAGGTTGATTGACACTCTGGTGTATGGATTTACCTACCAGTAGAAAAGCAGACTTCTAGACAGAGTGACGGTTACACTGACATGTAGTCTGGCAGAGACCAATAATCAAACAGCCAAGCAAGCAGCGAAACAGGCCGCCCCATAAGAAGGATGACCGAGTGACTGGCAAATAGGCAATTTGACAAATTAAGGACAATGAGACAGGAAGTCAAGGGAGTGTGAGGACAGTCCGGCTGACATATAGAGAGAGGCCAGTGAGCGATTAATTGGGCACGCAGACAGACAAATAAGCCAAGCATCACAAACGCCTGTTGACGGTCCTGCTTATCTGGAGCTCTCCTCCCGATGTGTGTTTGTGGGATCGAGGATGCTTGCTGGTGCAAGGAAGAATTCTGCTTTTCAAGCTCTTCAATTTATTTAATGCCTGAGCACTGTCATTGTATGCAGACAAGATGAAAAGTGTTCTTGTGCAAAGGAATTTAAATGAATTTAGCAGAGGTATGTATATGTTCCTCTATCACATTAAACACATATAATATTCACGGAAATAAAACAAGCATTAAGTTGTAGCCAAGATGCAGCTAGCACCAACCATTGCAGCTGAAGACTAACAGTTCGATAGCGATGTGGAGAGCACAGTTCAGAAAACGTTTTTCCTTTTTTTCTACATGTACATGTAGCTGCTCTGCGCTCCTCCCTCCCGATCTTTAAAAGAAAGCATGAAAACCATGTGCTCAACAGCCAAATCCAATACAGTTATACATTTTCAGGATACCGTGCAGCAGGGAGCATTGCTTGAATTGCTTGCTTTACCTCTATCAAATAGGCCAGGCCCGAGCGAGTCATGGACTCATTTCCCCAGCTGCAACGTTTTCTGTTTAGCTGCTGGTCCACTCATAGGGGCGAAGCTTAAAGCGAGGCAAATCGTTTAGAGTGAAATGCCATCTTGAAATACGAGCAGCGCGGGAAGCAGACTCGGCAAAGTGTGTCTTCAAAATTCAAGACGACAAACTGCGCAGACTCGATTTTTTAGCTTTCCGGTGACCTGCTGCCTTAGCTTAACCCTTTCCTAACTCATCACAGGGTGAGGCCCACCCCACCCTGTGATGAGCTGGGAAAGGGTGAGATATGGGATAATCATGCTCTCCAGTCTCCACTGCATGATGGACAGGAAGCCCTAGAAATACAGGGTTTCAGTGTTAAACGCCCGGGCTATTTTTATCCACAGAGTATCAGTTCACAACACTACTTGTTTGCCGAGCTGATGACCTCACAGGCCTCAGGGCTTTGAGAGCATCAGCCTGGCAAATACTCTAGACTTCGGTACGACCAGGGATTTAAAGAATGCGTCCCGGTCTGCCATAGAAGCAAGCGAGGTGGGTGGCAGGGTGCGTCAGCCCCTCAATCAATTTGCAAAAAGTGTGTGCATGTTTTATTTAAAATTTTAAAAAGTTATATATGAAAACAAAATTATTTTACTTTCTCCTGCCCTGGAGGGAAAGTAAAGGGGGCGGAGCCCCAACACCCTCGAGGTGAATCCGCCACTGTAATCTAGATGAGATGTCACCGTCGCATGAACAACTGTCCTCCTACTGTCCTCTGGCAAGCGGTGCAGGATTTTTTTTTAAGTTCTCAGCATGCCAAAGCAGACCGATGAGACATGGTGTATGTGGGATTCAAAGGATAGAGCTGAGTCACACTTGACACCCAGATTTCCAGCTTCCTTAGTCGGACAGAGCAGGTTTCCTAAGGCAGCTGGCCACCAGAGTCCTGCGGGCGGGGGGAGGGCTGACGAAAGAACATGATCTCCGTCTAGTCATCATTTAATTTCAGCTTGTTGTTTTGTTGTTGTTCATCCAGCTGGTGATGGCTTTCAGGCAACCTGTTAATCTAGCAAATGAGTCCCTTGACTGATACTTAAAGGAGAATATCAGCTGTGTATCATCTGCATACAAAACAGCCTTCAACTCCCAGGTGTCAATCAGATTGGAGAGTGGTACCGATTAGATATTAAAGAGCAGGCTTAGTGCCGTACCCTGTGGTACCCCACACCGTAACAGCTTAGTTGATGATTGATATGGTGGGAGAAATACACTTTGAGTGCGATTACGAAGGTAGGACTAAATACAAGCAAAGGATGTGCTCTAGACACCAATCTGTTCAAGTATGTTTAGCAGTATGGAATGAGCAACCGTGTCAAAGGCCTCAGACAGATCCAACAGGATCAGCATAGCCGAAGCTCCTGCGTCCATTAACATTCTAATAGACTATGCAACCTCCACCAAGGCTGTTTCCGTGCTTTATCCTGTCCGGAAGCCTGACTGAATGTCGTGAAGGATATCATGGCGGTCCACATACTTGGTAAGTTGGCCCTGCGTTATTGTTTCCAACATTTTTGCCGGAGGTAGTAACAGAGATATAGGGCAATAATTCCCAAGCTCCTTGTGGTCGGCATTAGGTTTTTTTTCAAGAGAGGCAGAAGGAGCGCCTGTTTCCAGACATCAGGAAAGATGCCTGTGGACAATTACGTATTCCAGATGAAATTCAGTGCTGGATTAATCCAGTGAGCAAGTAATCTAAAAATCTTGGGAGGACAAGGGTCAGTGAGAGATCCCGATTTACACCTCAAGATTTCAGCCAAGGATTCTTGTGGGGAAATAAGGGCAAACTCTGTAAATGTGCCGTAGGTCATACCGGTTATTGGAGCCTGATAAATTAATAATGACACTTCATATGTGAAAGAAGAGTATACATTCTGAATCTTCTCAAAGAAGTTGGAAAGATTAGAACATAACTCTAAAGAAGGCAAGATTTTCCCTTCGGCCACAACATGCTTGGTAAAGGTTCTGACGATCCTGAAAATGTCTATGCTTGAGTGCTCAGCACCCTCAATCTGTCTAACGAAGTAATCTTTCCTGGCCACTCCCATCATTTTACACAGGTTTTTTAGAGCCATCTTATACTCCTGCTTTGCTTCTTGAGTATACTCTTCCTCCATTGCCTTTCCAATCTCTTGCATCCACTTTTTTCCCCTTCTGAAATCCTCCGAAAACCAAGGGGCTGAGGGGAACTCTCTCTGAGATTTAGAAGTTTTTAATGGTGCCGCCTCGTCAAGTGAAGCGGAGATACTAGCATTAAACAGTACTGCATCCGTGCATACGGCCATACATCACCATATAGAGTAAGCAATGAACATGCATGCCAACTAATAAGACTAGCACATATCAGCATGAACAGAAAACTGCTTATGGCATGAAATAAACATAGCAGTCTAATGGCCACAGAAATCAAAATAAACATAATAAAACACCATCAAACTAGGGATAGCAGGTCTAGGTAGTCACCCCCCAAAAAAAGATATTCAAGTTCCTCTGGTGAGCGATCCCCTACCAGACATTCCTTTACAACCCCTGGCAACAGGAGAGACAACATGACATGACCATAACTTTCCAGTGTAGAGCATACCAGTCTCAACTTCCACAAGGCTTGAATTGTATGAATAGAAACAAAACAAAACTGGTCCGGTCTTACCTGCATCCCAAAGTAGCAAGGTATGTGTGCTGGACAACTTAATGGCATTCAGCTGAATAACTTGACATTCAATTTCACTTCAGTGTTCAATGAAGGGGAAACTGTCAGGTCAAATGGTCTGAGATTTCAACGCAGCAAACCAATGATTACTGGACCTGAAATCAAGAAAGCGCCTTCCGTTCGGCGCAATGACGTGCAGAGAAAAACCCACAAATTGGCGCTCCTGATTTCTCAGAATGCCTCTACCTCAAATCAGAGCGCACATGTCAGTTTACACAGGAGGAAGGAAATGTTGCATCATGGACAAGCGTTGCAACCAAAGGACACGTGTGCCACTGCAAAAATTTGCGCATCACTCCGGTAAGTGGACACGAGACCCTCAGCGTTCCACCGTGGTCCAAGAATCACATACACCACAGCAGGTGGTCTTGCGGCCCATTCAAGTACTGCACAATAGTAACGGCACCACCACGTGGCCAGTACAAAGCTACACAACGATACCAGCAATAGCCAACTCAGCAGCAACTGACTAAAGCAGCTGCACCATATGGCTTAATAGCTAAACACTGCTGATCTCAAAATAAATTTCCAAGGTCCCCAGTGCCTGGCAGTTCCATTTGAACAATCCACACAATCTTTAACTCTTGATGCTGCCATTCAAACACTGATAATATCCATCAAAACACAGTATTGCTGGGAATCCTCAAAACACTATAGATGGTCGTCACCCAGATAAAAAATAGATCATGTACCAAACAGGTGAACGCAGTCAAGAACGCTTGTTGGTATCAGCGCCTAAACTTAATTGATTTCAAGAAGGTCAAACACCCCAGGCTGTCCTGGTGATGAGGGACACTGGTGGGGCCGACCAGGGCATTGCTTTACCTTCAAGCTCGAAGTTCCTTAGTTCCAGTTTCTTCAGTAGGACTCTTACATTACATAGTCCACAACACATGGGTTCTTGTTCAAATCGTTGCCAAAGTGTTGTAATACAAAGTCCATTAGCTGAGGTGTATATTCTATAATGGTTTATTTAAGCTTAGTTACAAGGTAAGTTCCAGGTAAATAGGTAGATGACAGAGTGTAGATAGCGGATAGCCCCACCAGGAGCAGCCTCCCTGCTGCTTAGCCTGCACACTCCAAAAGACACTCAGCACACCACTAGGAACCCATACATTCTATGCTATGACATCACTAAGCATTCAGGATTTAATTCATCACCAAGCACTCCAGCACTCATCCTGGCTGAACACTAGGGTGGATGTAGCTAAGGAACAGGAATGGCAACAGTTAAGTTCTATAGATAGTTTATTTAAGCTTACTTACAAGGTAAGTTCCAGGTAAATAGGTAATGACAGATAGAGTGTAGATAGCGGATAGCCCCACCAGCTGTAGCCTCCCTGCTGCTTAGCCTGCACACTCCAAAAGACACTCAGCACACCATTAGGCACCTATGCATTTCATGACATCACCAAGGATTCGGGCTTTAATTCATCACCAAGCACTCCATTGCTCATCCTGGCTGAGCAATAGGAAAGATGTAGCTAAGGAAAATGTAAATGTAAATGTAGGTATACTTATATAGCGCAACCTGTCACCACAAAGGGCATCCTGGCGCTTGCCTAGGGAACCCGTCCTGGTATTCCCCTGTGAGAAGTCCCGACAGGGTGTCCACAGGGTGAAAGTCAGGCATCCCGCCGCGAGGGGCCGTTGTGGAGATTAAGCAAGCTATTGCCCAGAGTCGCAGAGTGTGAACCCGTGAGTCGAGGAGGCACCGGGACGAGAATTATCGAGTCCGTGGAATTTTTAGCCCAAGACCCGCCGGGGCGGGGAATTGAACCCTGGTCCAGGACCGATCTCAGATTCCGGGTCTGCCGCCTCTAACCCCTGAGCCACACTTCTCCACCACCGCCAAAGAAATGGCAACAGTTAAGTCACAACACTGGGCTTTACAGAGCAAGGACAAAGATCACCTGCCAATCTCCAACCCCCATCCCACATTCACTAGTGAGGATAGAGTTGTGCTATGGTACCCAGGGATTGCTATTACTCATACATCTCATGTCCCTCTCAGAACTCCGAGCCCTTGTGTAAATCAAAAGTGTTTTTGAATGCCCAGCTACTTGACATAAATGCCTTTATCGGATCGGTCAAATGCTTATTTAGCCTAATGTTTTGAGACAAGCACATGTACCCCCACCATAAGCCTCTAAAACCTGCTCTTAAGCCAAACACTTAAATTCGAGCACAGATGTGCAACTGGGTGCAACTGGATGCAATATGGATTGTCAAAAAGTGTGTGGGTCAACTATAGAATTGGAGAGCGGTCCCTGAAAATAGACTTTAGTTATGATTTCGGTAAATATGTTTTAGAGGACTGGTGTAGAAAGGTCATTTCGAACAGTAAAACATAGGGCCAGTGCTAAGCTCAGTCATAGTTTAATAAGTATAGTTCACCAGTATGCCCATCAGTCTGGGGAATCATGCCCCAAAGAGATCGATGTTGGACCTTTACAAATCTTTCTTTAAACCAGAGGAAAAAATATATCCCCGTGTTCTTTTTGTTACTGTGTACAGAGCTCAGTTGCCTAGTATATAATAAGCTTGGTAACAGTGAAGACCTATGACAAGTTTGTGCATGAGAAGATTTATTTCATCGCAAACTAAAATAATGGTACTGTAGACAAAACGAAAGTTTTGAACAGACGTTGCATTCAAACAAACAGGCAAACTATTACATTTACTGCCCTCTTAAAATTCCGGAATATTTGAGAATATGCCAGGTTGGCCCTCAATTTTTCAAACACTGCGAGTGCTCTGGTGGGGTGGATTATTTATAGCGATGGGCGGCCACCTGGCTAGTTTCCGGACAAGCCAAGGTGCTGTGAGCGCTGCCGTGCCCCCTTCTGACCCAGGAACTCCTAACCCAAGAAAGCTTCAGATTAAAGGATATTTGGCAAATGGTGACTCGATCCTCTTCTTGTCCACGCTCTGTCGCTGCTTCTCACGCTGCTTCTCTTTCATGAGCCGCCGAAGCTCCTCCTGATTCACAGGTTTCTTGGAGGAATTGGCCGCGGCAGGCTTTCTGGAGGAAAGCACCGGTTTCCCCCGTGTATTCTGGCCGGGGGCCGCCATGTCTGTTTTGGTTTAGGCGTCGCACGCCCATGACATCACGGCGCGGCGGCCTCAAAAGACGCACACACAGTAGGAGGAGCTTCCTCCAGACTCCGACAACAACATTAGCTGCCGAGTCGTTTCTACGAGTGTTTTGCAATTTAATCGGTGGAGGGCAGTATAGCACCGCACGAAGCGTTTGAGCGAACTGCAAACCCGCCAGACCATATTCACCCTGAAGAGTCTTGATTTGCAAAGCCAAAAATAGCTTTAATTTGGCATTCTCCAGTCGGAATGTGTCCCAACTTCAATACAAAGTCAATGGGGAAAATATATTTCCCCCACAACTTTTTTAAACAATCCCCCTCTCTCTGCTGTTCAAATGTTGGCATGTGTGAAATTATACGGTGCTTACTAAACCTGCATGCTGCAGCTGCTTTCACTTTAGCCACAGCGCACAACTGGTGGGCTTCTTTGTCAAGTTAAAACAAGCATTTACAATGCAATAGGTCTCGGGTTAATTAAGTTTGAGCTATTGGCATTGCTAAATATTGCAACACCAACTGCAACAAAAGTCTATAAATTGTAGGCCAAAAAAATGTGTATTTATTTTTGTAACAATGGTGGCATGCTGCGCTTTAGATGAATATGTTTAAAAGTAAATTGCGCCATACTGTGATTGCTACAATAGTTAATTGTGGATGCGTTAACAAATGATGTGTGCACTGATGGCTGGTGGTGTGTGTGCTTGTACAAATTGTGCACTGATGGCTGGTGGTGTGTGTGCCTGGTGGAAGTGTGCACTGCCGGCTGGTGGTGTGTGTGCCTGGTGGAAGCTTGCACTGACGGCTGGTGGTGTGTGTGCCTGCCTGTTGAAAGCGTGCACTGACGGCTGGTGGTGTGTGTGTGCCTGGTGAAAGCGTGCACTGACCGCTTGTGGTGTGTGCCTGGTGAAAGGGTGCACTGATGTCTGGTGGTGTTTGTGCCTGGTGAAAACGTGCACTGTCGGCTGGTGGTGTTTGTGCGCGGTGAAAGCGTGCACTGACAACTGGTGGTGTGTATGTCTGGTGAAAGCGTGCAGTGACAGATAGTGGTGTGTGCCTGGTGAAAGCGTGCACTGATGTCTGGTGGTGTTTGTGCCTGGTGAAAACGTGCACTGACGGCTGGTGGTGTTTGTGCGGAGTGAAAGCGTGCACTGACAACTGGTGGTGTGTATGTCTGGTGAAAGCGTGCAGTGACAGATAGTGGTGTATGCCTGGTGAAAGTGGGCACTGACAACTGGAGGAGTGTGCCTGCTGAAAACGTGCACCGCCTACAGCACCACTCAATCCCCACCGCGTACAGCACCACTCAATCCCCACCGCGTACAGCACCACTCAACCTGCAACGCCTGCATCACAACTCAACCCGCAATGCCTACATCACCACTCAACCTGCAACGCCTACAGCACCACTCAACCTGCAACGCCTACATCACCACTCAACCCACAACGCCTAAATCACCACTCAACCCGCAAAGCCTACAGCACCACTCAATCCCTACCGAGTACAGCACCACTAAACCCGCAACGCCTACATCACCACACAATTCGCAACGCCTACATCACCACTCAGCCAGCAACGCCTACAGCACCACTCAATCCCCACCGAGTACAGCACCACTCAACACTCAATGCCTACAGCACCACTCAACCCGCAACGCCTACATCACCACCTAACCCGCAACGCCTACAGCACCACTCAATCCGCAACACCTACAGCACCACTCAATCCGCAACGTCTACAGCACCACTCAATCCGCACCGCGTACAGCACCACTCAACCCGCAACGCCTACAGCACCACTCAATCCCCACTGCGTACAGCACCACTCAACCCGCAACGCCTACATCACCACTCAACCCGCAGGGTCCAAGAGGTGGTGCTAAGTTAACCTTCCAAGGAATTACCTGCATTGATTTAAAAATATGTTCATTATAATGGTTAGCTGATAGGAAGAGGAGCAGACTGCAGGGGGTGGTGGGGTGTAAATGGTCAGCAGGGCATGGGTGAAAAATGGATGGCAAGGGTTGGGGGCAGACCTTAACTCACTCTCTATCTTTAAACTCTTCTGTGTGCTCCAATATCTTGTGCCTTCTATCCGTGCAATAAAGGCCTGACTCACAAGCAACATCACTGAATAACGGCCCACGGTACACTGTGTATTGAGACGAGTGTGACACTTTTCAAGTGGTGTTGGAGTGGGTTGTCAGAGGGACTGGAGCGGTCTTTTGATGATCACAAAACGTGTCATTTCCTTGCATCAATTTGCAAAGAGATTTACAAAATGATCCTAAACCTTAAAATTTCCTAGACTGAATGTCAACATATTTTGAAAAGAGACGCCTATTGGATAATCAGGATTGCTGGATACCACTAAACTGCCGTCTTTGTACCAGCTTATGATGCTGAGCACAATTACGCTAGTGATGAGAAATGTAATGCCCCACGAATGCAAGCTTTTTCATCTTGATATATTTCCTAGAAATTAAATGGAATTCCACTTAAATGAAAGTCACATTTTGCCTTGGCAAGCGTTGAAAAATATTTTTCTTCTGAAACCCAGCTGAAAATAGTTTTATTGAAAAGTCCA
Organism: Lissotriton vulgaris; assembly: GCF_964263255.1. Classification (NCBI taxonomy): domain Eukaryota; kingdom Metazoa; phylum Chordata; class Amphibia; order Caudata; family Salamandridae; genus Lissotriton; species Lissotriton vulgaris. The sequence continues at coordinate 1,208,026,896 of NC_141691.1, forward strand.
CAGACATCTTTTGCAACAGTCATCGCCGTCTTAATTCCCTTGAAACAGAACTGCCTGGTTTGCTTATTCCAAATTTTCAGTGATATTTATTTTGTATGAAACACTTCCACTGAAATATCTTCTTGAAACACAGTGGGGTAGAGCAACAGGATACCATTGCACTGCAAGGAAAGACTCCAAGCACTATATACTAGAGGATTGAAGGCATTTTAGAGGATCAGTGGGGCGGAAAGGGCATTTCAAGCAGTCCGTACAGCACCAGCACCCACACCTGGGAACAACTCCGTTCCACAGTCCAGCGCTTGACCTACCATTCAAAAAGTGCAGCTCTGACATTAACAACAAGGATAATAGGGAAATTAAACTTTGTCATTTGCGCACTTAATGAGTGACGAATGGGAACCGCAAACTGCTGATGTCACCTGAGGTCACCCGAGGTAGGTGCAACTCTTCAATAGACTTTAAAAAAAGACTCAGCGTAATCAAATACCATAAAGGTATACTTATGTACTGTGCCATTCACAAATTCTCGAGGAGCAGTGCCAGTCAGTGGCTGAATTCAGCACGATTCAGTAATAGGAAGAGGTTTACAGCAAAAAGCTACAACGGACTAGGGGATGGAGGGAGGCGCAGGTAATCTACAATGAAACATGGGTCAAGCTCCAACAATGACCAATGCAGGAGGGGGTTAATCTGCAACAACCATGCCACACAAGCATCATCAATGACAGACGAGGAGAGAGGCAATGTACAATGACGAAACGTGGCATCCTACGACAATGAGGCCATATGCAGCAATGGACGCAGGAAGGGCAAGTTACATCAGTAAAAAAAACAAGAGCACATTGGTGCTCCAGAGCAGCGCTATTGAAAAAAAATAAAGCAGCAGTGAAAGCGATCGCTTTGGCAATCGCTATTGTAAAAAAAAAAAATAACACCCACGAGTGGTGCACGTGCACGCGCCACTGCGAGCATATGTCTTTAATTATGTCTTCAATTGTGTCTTCAATTATCGCATATGGCCTCTGGTGCGCGTAACAGACACCAATAGGCCACGGGCGGAGCTACACGACCGCCCATGGCCTATTGCGTGTTCTGTTTTAAAAGTACACGCACGGGGGGGCATGGCCAAGATGGTGACCGGGACGGACGTTGCTGTGTGAGGCTCCCGGCCCAACTCCCCCGTCCTGACCATTTAGTAGCCCTCACCCCCAGAGCAACCCCCAGAACGTGAGCGCTTGACACCCAGGGCTCCGAGGGTCGGTCCCCACTGTCTTCTGGGGCCGACAGAGTCCAGCTGCGGCCCTGCGCAGACTTTCCTCCCCGACGGGGTCTCGACCCGCCATTTTGCTAGACCGTGCGGACAGCTGCCGCCAGAAGTAGCTGTGCTTCTTGACTACGGGGAAAGCAAGATCCCGATGTGAGGCTGGTCGGGGGACATCGACAGGCTGCAGCATGGGGGCCGGCCACCCGAGGTGCATTCACCGCCACGGAGAGTGACCACGAGTGGGGGGCACCTTCGCCGGATCACCGCGAAACTCGAGCCCCTAGCTTTGGGGCCTGGAACCGGGACCTGATCCAGAGCAGCGATCTCCCCCAAACCTACGAAGTTTTAGCGGCCTGGTGTGAGAGGCAGCTCGGGCAACAGCACAGACCGTGGCTGCGACTGGTGCCGACGACCCGGTGAGTGCGGACTGGTCCAGGTCGGGGTCGCACCTGGTTGCCTGCTCTGCGACGCTCGAGCCCCCGGCCTGTGGGCCTAGAGTTAGGGCCGCGGGGGGACGCGCCGAGGACTAGGGGCGCCTGGCTGTTGTGACGAATGAGCTGGGGGCGCTGTGGCCCGGTGCCCCCCGATAGACTTCTTTGGACTCTATACGAGCCTTTAATTTAAATACATAGGGCATACTTCTTTCCTTTGGTTTTTGCCCCCCCCCCCCCTGATAGTGGCCGCAGCCTGGAGAGCACGCCCGTGTGCGGGCTGGAGGAGCTGTGCCGAGGCCCGGGGCTTGGGGACGACGGAGACCGGCGGCGCAGGGGTGGGGACCAGAGCTGGAGGCATTTGAGGTGCTGCCCCCGGGGCGTGAGGCCCGAGGGGCCCGGGGCCCTGGGAGAGACCGGCTGAGTGACTCGTGGCTGAGGTGTGGAACACCGCTCAGCGTCACATTGCGAACCCTGGCCCGGGGCACCTGAACAGGATAGTGAGGAGGGAGGCCTACATCCACTCTTAAATCCGGGCCGCAGATCGGGCTCACCCACGGCTGCTACTGAGACACACCATATAGGCTCTGCTCCCTTTGCAGTGGGGAAGGTTTGAGGCCCCCCACAAGCACTATTTACGGACATCACGGCTACGGGGCAGCGTAGAGCAGAGCGCACGATCCCGGACATGTTAGGGAAGGGCGCCCTCAAAGGAGACAAAAGCCCTATATCCTCGGCGACATCGAAGACCGCCTCGGGACCAGATGGTGAAGGTGCTCCCATCACCAAGTCCTTCCTGGAGACCCTCTTTAACACCTTACGGGAGGACTTCCAGACATTGAAGCAAGATATGGCCGGGGAGTTTAGAGAGCTGCGTAGGGACATGGGTGGCATGGGGGAGCGGGTGGCTGCGGTGGAGGAGGCCGACCTTTCCAGGGTTGACGAGATAGAGCAATTGCAGCAGGAGGTGGTGCGCCTCAAGGAGCAGCAGGTAGATTTACAAGCACACACAGAGGACCTTGAAAATCGGTCTCGAAGAAATAATATAAGGGTCCGGGGGGTGCCACTCAAAACGGAAGGGACAAATGTCACTCTCTTCTTGCAGGACCTATTCAGGGACGGTTTGGGAGAAGGAGACGATTTCGCCATACGTATTGACAGGGCGCACAGGGTGGGCCTGGCGCGCCGTGCGCCTACTCCCCCAACGGATATCCTGGCGTTCCTCCCTGACTTTCCATTGAAGGAGCGTATACTGCAAGAGGCCCGTAAAAAGCAGCCCCTCCTCTACCAAGGCCACCCGGTAACACTATTCCAGGACCTTTCGGCCATTACTCTGCAGAAGAGAAAGACTTTCAAACCGGTCACCACCTTCCTGTGGGAAAAAGGCGTTCCTTACTCGTGAGGCCATCCCTTTCGGATAATCTTCAAATGGAATGGGGCCTTGCAGCAGCTCCAATCCCTACAGGATACATGCGCACTATTGGAAATCACTCTTGATGAGAATTACGAGAGGGACGACATCGTGAGGCGGCCCTCACCCAGATCTTCACCACGGACCTCTGGCGATAGATGGCATTGAGTGGGGCGCCGGAACGGACCCAAGCGGTCCCTGAAACCGGATCCTCAACTGATGGCGCAGGAGAAGGCGGCAGCCATCCAAGAGGTATCCAGAGACACAGCGATATCGGAATGATCCCGCTGGCTACGTACTGTGCCCTGGTACATCAGTCTTAGCTGAAACTGTATATGGGGGTTCATCTGCTTCAGGATCAGCAGGTATGGGGGGGCAGGGGGGCCAACGGGGCCGCTGCTGCCACACACTCCTCTACGCAAGGACTCTGTGGGCCTGAACTGTGTTTGGATAGGCCCAGGACTATGACGAAGTTGGGGTTCTAGTTGGTATTGGGGTGGGGAGGAGGGGGGCAGAGGGTACCGGGGGAGGGACCGCAGTTAGGGAGGGGGGTAGGTCCTCAGTGGGGGGGTGGGCATCAGTTGGGGTGGGGGGGTTGGTGGGGTGCTGTTGGTACAAGGGATTGGGAGTGAGACTGCGGGAGGGGCCCAGTGTGCCAGGGGGTTCTGAGGGACTGAAACACTTTTCGAGTCATCATCAGCTCCACCAGGGAGGTTGCGCATCTATAGCTTGTGGATCGTTTGATTTTCTATGATGGAGTCTAGTTTGAAGGTATTAACCCTTAATGTGAAGGGCTTGAATAACCCGATTAAACGGAGGGCTGTGATCTCATACCTGGAGAACTCCGGGGCTGACATATGTTTATTGCAAGAAACCCATCTCTTACCTAAAGATTGGCATAGGATGCGCTCGCGCGCCATTCCCCAGCAGTTTTTTACCTCGCTTCCAATGAAAAAGGCGGGTGTGGCTATTTTGGTCTCCAAGCGCTTCTGCGGCAGCGTAGGTGATAAGATGGGGGAGATTAAAGGCAGGCTGTTAGCATACACCTTTTTACTGGGGGGTCAACGCTTCACGATTGTCTCCCTATACGCCCGAACTCAGGCCAGGAAGCCTTTTTAAAAAGCGCCATTTCCGAGTCACTTCAATCCCCTATCTCTCTCCTGCTCATTGGGGGGGACCTCAGCCTAGTGATGGACACAACTATGGACAGGTCGGGTCATCGATACGGGGACACTGACGCCATAACTGCCGCCGGCAAAGATTGGTTGCACGAAAGGGACCTAGTGGATCTATGGAGGGTCACTCATCCCAACGCATCACACTTCACGTTTTACTCCCACGTCTATCACACCTATGAAAGGTTAGACCACTACTTGGGTTCTTCCGAACTACTCGCCACTCTCAGAGACGTCAGCTTTGTCCCAGCGGCACTGTCTGATCACGATGCCGTGGAGCTGATACTCCAGGTTCCCAAGTCCACCCCGCCCCCTGGAGCGTGGTGGCTGCAGGAAACCCTCTAACACCAGCTGGAGGTCACCAAGCAACTTCACACGTGCCTCACTGACTACCTAGCTCTTAATGATATCCCCGGGACTTCACTGTCCGCCCTCTGGGGGGCCTTGAAAGCGGTGGCTCGCGGCAAGCTTATCGCAATTGCAGCGGCGGAGGCAAAAGATTGCAAAGCAAAAAGGGACGACCTCACTGCTCAGGTCTCTGAACATGAGGGGGTCCATAGTCGTACCGGCGCCCAACGGGTTTGGAGACAACTGAAGGCCGCCAGAGCCCAATTAGCCAGCCTAGATACAGATCGAGCGGAATTCGCCGCTCTGCGCCTCCGTCACTCCTATTACCTTGGGGGGAACAAAACAGGCCGCTCACTTGCTAGCGCCCTGAAGGCGAAGAAGACTCAACATTCCAAAATTACCAGCCTCACGGACGACTCTGGTCTGGATATCACTGGTGAGGCCCAGGTTGCGGAGGCGTTTAGGACATTCTATGCCACTCTATACAAGGCCGACTCTGTCTCGTCGGGGGATGTTCATACCTACTTGGAATCGGCAGGGGTCACGGAGCTGTCTCAGGACAGTGTGGATACCCTAGACGCCCCTATCCGCTTGGATGAAGTACTTGCTGCTATCTCTCGCCTCCGCCCTCATAAATCCCCAGGGCCTGACGACTTCTCAGCCGGATTCTATAAAACCTTCAGCCAGCTGCTAGCTCCGGTTCTCACCCGGCTTTTCAATTCCTTTGAAGGCCCGAGCTCCATCCCCCCAGATATGCTAGCAGCCGAGATAGTAGTGTTGCCCAAACCGGGTAAAAAACCCACATGCTGCTTCGCGTTCCGGCCTATCTCCCTACTTAACCTGGACTTGAAAATCTTTACGGGGTCCTGGCGGCACGTCTTGGTCCATATCTACCTGGGATCTTGGAACCCGACCAATCGGCTTTGTTCCGAATCACCAATGCAGCGATAACACTAAACGAATACTTCATTTGATTGACAAAGCCCATTTCCAGAACTCGGATTCTGTGCTGCTGGCTGTCGACGCGGAGAAAGCGTTCGACCAGGTTGACTGGACTTACCTTCGACAAGTCCTGCGGCGCTTTCGGATAGGAGATCGATTTCAGGCTTGGATCGCGAGCTGCTACCACCGCCCTCAAGCTCGAGTCCGCATAGGTGGTCTACGCTCTGACCCTTTCGAGATCCATCGTGGCACGAGGCAGGGGTGCCTCTTTCGCCCCTCCTGTTTGCCCTATACGTAGAGCCCCTTGCGCAAAGATCCGTGACAATCCTGCCATCCAGGGTATGACCTTTGGCTGGGAACCTCATGTGATCGGCCTCTACGCCGACGATATCATAGCTGCTCTGATCGCCCGGTCTACTCTGTCCCCGCCTTTCTGGCAGAGGTAGAATCCTTTGGAGTTGTCTCCGGTTTCCAAATCAATAAGGGGAAATCCCTCATACTGCCTTTGGGCAGAAACGCCCAGCCACAGGCACCTCCACCTGCTTACGGGGGAGGATTGTCATCAACAGCACGCCTCCCATACTTGGGCGTCACACTAACCTCATCCACGGAGTCTACGCTGACTCTTAACTACGAGGCCCTCTCTTCCCAAATTCGGTCCGATCTCGCACGCTGGTCCAAGCAGCCCCTCTCCCTGCTGGGTCGTGTTGCAGCTGTGAAGATGTCAGCGCTGCCTAAAATTCTGTACATTTTCCAGACCCTTTCGGTGCTCCCCTCAGCTGGCACCATCGCAAACCTACAAGCTGCCTTTCATCATTTCATCTGGGAAGGCAAGCGAGCGCGCCTACATAAACGACTAGCATATAGGAATGCAGACGAGGGGGGTCTCGGTGTCCCCAACCTTTTACAATATTTCCAAGCTGAACAACTTCGATATTTGGTGGAATGGTTCAAACCGGAATCAGAGAAGCGCTGGTTATTTCAGGACAGAGCAATGGCCCGGACATCCCTCTGGAAAATTCCGTTCCTTCCTCGACAGCACCGACCGCGCTACCTCCTACGATCTCCCATTACTCGTACTGTCATGCAGGTCTGGAATGCGGTTGCGGTCAAGAAATGGCTCACTACCTTCCCCTCTCCACTTACCCCTATCTTGGACAACCCGGACTTTCCACCGGGCAATACTCCTCATGCATTTCCGCAATGGCGCGGCATCAGCTGCCTCTCTGCTGGCCACCTCTTCGACCTGCAGGGCTTCCTCACCCTAGCGGACATAACCCAGGGCTACTACGTTGTCTCTCCCCACTTATTTCAGTACTTCCAGCTTAGGCACTGGCTCACATATCCACACATCGCCCCCCTAGCTGGCAGGCCCATGACGACCTTTGAGAAATGGCTGGTGACGAAAGACTCAGACAGACATCTTAACACAGACCTCTACAAAATACTTACACCCCCGCTCCTTCAGGCAAGACAGCAGGCCAAAAGCGATGACAGGCAGAACTGGGGAGGGTCCTATCACCCAAGGAATGGAGTTTTGTGTATTATAGAGCCTCTCACACCACTCGCAACACCGCAGGTAGGGAGGCAGCGACAAAGCTGGCCATGTACTGGCACCTCACCCCAGTCCGGCTCAATAAAGGTAACCCTACACGTAGCGCGCTATGCTGGAGGGGCTGTGGGGAAAGGGGCACCTTAACTCACCTCCTCTGGGAATGCTGGGAACTCCAGGAATATTGGAAGACAGTCCTAGACAACATTGATTCTACATTTGATACTGAAATCCCTAAATTCCCAGCTTATACTATTCTAGGTCTACCTAACGCAATCACCTTCCCCCTCAAATCTCCCAGAGGTCGCCAGATGGGGATCACCATGCAAGCCGCAACGCAACACATTCTGTCCCTCTGGGGCTCCAACACTAGGCCCACTCACACAGGTTGGCTGCATAAAATAAGGTTCACCTTGGGAATGGAACGTATCCGCGCTACGCTCACACACTCCACGGCTGCTTACCAGAAGGCATGGCTTCCACTGCTTTCCCTCCTGTCCAAAGAATTTAACGAGATCACGTGCCCTAAATACCTTCGCTTATTGCGACTCACAGCGACCACACATGACCATATGGGTGATTACATCATCTATTACACGTATGTAGCTATATTTGTCTCACATGTTCGGCACACTGGGTGGGGTGGGAAGGGGGACGGGGGATTGGGTGGGAGTTTTGGTTATGGTTTTTGCTTCTACAATTTCATCGCCTCCCTTCAGGGGACAATTGCAGTCTAGGCACTAAACCTTTGTTATGTCAATTACAACTGGCCATCTATTTGCTTAGCAGAAACTGTGTACTTATCTGTTTTGATTGCCTCTCATGCCTGATGTGCTTCCCTTGCACTGTAGTGTCTACCGTTGCTCTTGAAATCAATAAAACAAATTTAAAATTAAAAGTACACGCACGCAAAGGCCAATGAAAATGGACCTAGGAAATAACACGTACGAGCTGCAGTGTACGCTAGGCCCGAGACCTAAAAAAAAAATCTTCTTATGAGTACCTGGCAGCCCGTCCGATTTCAGGCCATCCATCAAGCGAGGGAAGTGCTTGCATGTAGTGAGCTGGGGCCATTTATCAGGCCCAAATTTCACCTTCCTGCAGAACACTTCCAAATGGAAGCTTTATTTACCTAAATGGCTAAGCTCCTCTGCAAACGCAGGGTGGAATACCACCGAAGGCGGATTGTCATTCTGTGGCCGTCTGCCCCCTCTGCGAGTGTGTCAGGCGACGTAATCGCTGTACTACGTGCCTCAGTTAGAGGCCGACCTACCCGCCTGAAATCATTACGGCACTGACGTATCTCTGACAAAAGGTTAATTGGCTTCAAAATAAATGTATGGCCTAATGACTCCATTCGAATGCGGCGGCGTCTCCGTCTAAAAGGCCCGCTGATGTTATTTGTAAAAACCTACCAATCCCCTAGCAGACCAGAGCGAGTTTTAAAATCTTAATTTGAAAAACCGAAGCTGATATTTAGCCTCATCCAGCAATTTTATTATTGCTGTTGTCCAAGGACAGGTTCCCTCCCCCACCTGTGATTTGTCAGTCAGGGACTACATTTTCTGGGAACATGCAAATATTGTGATGGATGTAAATACAAATGGTGTGCAGTAATGAAGGCGGCACATTGAGACCCAGGCAGCAACTTGAATTGCTATCTCTGTGAATGTATGGGTGGTGTGAATATAGGGTGTGCAGGTGTGCTTGAAAAGTTCATAGTTGCCCAGTGTATGCTATTTACCAGGGCCACTGGAATTACACGGCATAATACGGCACATGTTGTGATGGTATATCTTCCTTTTTTGTAATTTTACACTGGTAAACACTGACTGGGCAATGTTTTGCTTATCACTACCAGTTTAACACCCATATTGGGCAATAAGGAACAAAAAAACAGAAGACTAGGCAACCTTTGCAGAGGGCCTTCTCATACTGTGTGGCAACACTTTTCGCCTTATTTTTAGTAAGTTTTTATTCACTTGAACTAGAAACATGTTTTTGCCTAAATCTGGAGATTATGTGGCATATGATGGATTATGTGGCAGATGAAGCAAGTCCATAGTTATGAGAACAAGCATTAGCATAGCAAAAGGTCTCGCCTTTGGGACCTTATAAGTGTTTAGCTATGAAACAGTTGATGTTGGTGCACCAAGAATAGTGTGCTGGATAACTAAACACTTATAAGGTCCCAAAGGCGAGACCTATTGGCCATGCCAATGCTTGTAAGGGCGAGCATGGGCTGTGCATGCGCTGCTCTGCAGCCTTGCCGTATTGGAGTATGGATTTGAAGCCCGCCCATATTTGTTATTAGCTTGTGTCATTGGCCTTCTGTAAATGCTGGCTTCTGATTCGTTACTAGGCTTGTTAGTCCCTCCTTAGTACCACCTTGTCTTCATTTGTAGCTTCACATTAGGACTGGCCCTTGTACTTCAGTTGTTACATGGTATGTTTTATTTAATCTGTATGTAACAAAAACAATATCTCAATAGGTGCTATTTAATAGGCTGTTAAAATATCATGCACTTATAGTTGCAAAATAAACGAGTAGGGTGTCTCAAAGTTTCAAGGATGTGCCTGGGGAACCATATATTTAGAACAAGTATAGGAAACCAGCAGTATCAGCACTGTTAACAAATGTGGTGGTAACCCGAAAAAACTATGTGCACATAAGTGCTCTTGACACACAAGTTGGATGGCACAATTGACAAGTGTATGGACTTATGATAGGAAACTTCTGCTTAATGAATTAGTTATAGAATATATCTGGGGATGGACTCAGTAATTTTGTAATACAAACAGATATAGTGCTTCGAGGGAAGTAGCCTGGGATGGATTTAAGGCAGGATTAAGAGACGAGGTTTATAGTTTTGTTGGAATTCATAGAAAAAGGCTGCAATTTGAGATGCATTGATTGACCGAGCAGCTTAAGTCATGTGAGGAGAAACACACCATTGCAATTGCCAGTAGACAGGAAGAGATACAAGCCCCGCTACAGATTGAGGTTATATGGATAAAAGTTGAGATTAATAATTTTTATAATAAAAAAGTGGCCGAAGCCTACCAAGCCTTCAACAGGAATATGTATAAGTATGGAGAGACTACTGCTAAGCATTTAGCTTTGCGTATGAGACATAAGTCAACTAGAAATAATATTGTGAAAATTAGAAGGAAGAGGGTACATATGCAATGGACTCTATGGATGTTCTAAATGTGTTTACAGAGTTTTACGTGGAACTTTACCAGGCAGAAACACAGGATATCGCCTCAGTGTTAGGAGGGCCAAGTATTGATGAGTGGAGGGTAGGGGTCACTCCGCAGGTACTGCAAGAACTGGAGGCTGATATTATACTCAGGAAGTTATAGAGGCACTCCATATGATGGCCTCAGGGAATGCTGCTGGCTTGGACTGAATACCCATGGAAATCTATCAGGTGCTTAAGGTAGAGCTAGCAGCCTTATTACTGGATCTATTTCTGGCTCTAACTACAGAGGGCAGCCCGCAGTCTTTGCTAGGGACCAATATAGTTGTTTACTTAAAGAAAGGGAAACCCCTGGAGGACCCAGCTTTGAATCGCCCCATCTCCCTTATCAATTCTGATGCAAAATTGTACTCAAGGATTATCGTGGTTCGACTAGGCAAGATCATCTCTAGATTGGTAAGTCCATGGCAACACAGCTGTATACCAGGGAGAGGGACTACGGATCATATCGGACAAGTCATCACTTTATTTAACATAGCTGATATCTCAGGTGAACGGATGGCCCTGATTCTCCTTGATGCTCAAAAGGCCTTTGATCGAGTTGCATGGGATTACCTGTGGGACAATTTAAGGGGTAATGGCTTTGAACCACATATTATGACTGTCATCAGAGCTATGTATTTGCACCCTTATGTCAGAATACAAAAATAATGGGTAAGGATTTCAAAAGGATTCAAGTAGCTAGAGGGATGAGACAGGGGTGTCCCTTTTCGCCCATTCTTTTACCTTCTATATTGACCCATTTATCAGAACAATTTTGCTAGATCAGAAGATTAAGCCAGTTTCAGTCAGGTGGTATTATACTAAAGTATTAGCATATGCTAATGATGTTAGTATTGTAACCACTGACCCACAGAGTGCAATCACACAGGTAGAAATTTTGTCCAAGGAATTTGGCAGACAGACTGGATTTCTCCTAAATACTGATAAGACCAAGATTGTCTGCATTAAGAATATCACGCTTCAGGATCCAAGTAGAACTGAAGTGGCCACATATATCGGGATTGATATAACTGATAATGTGGGTTCAATTTGGGCAATGGACATGGTCCTTCTGATAGATAAAATCAATAGGGATTTAAGAAGAATTGATAAGCTGCACTTCTCAATAATTGGCAGGTGTAATGCCCTTAAAATGACAACGTTTCTAAAAGTACTCTACTTAGTCCGCTGTATCCCTCTTGAGCTTGAACCTGTTTAAAAAAAAAACTTGATGCCCTGTTTACAAATTTTATATGGCACTTTCAGAAAATTAGACGGTCACTCAAATTCCTATCCCTCCCCCAGGAGCGAGGGGGTTGGGCAGTTCCAAATTTACTCTATTATTATTGGGCCACAATGGTACAACAGATGGGTATTCTGTTCTCTGTACGGATGGTATGGTTTCTTTTGTTGAGTTACAGGAGCGCTATGGCATCGATGCTCTGTCTTATTTTAAGTATGTTCAAATTAAAGAAACTACCAGACAGGTTATACCAGAAATAATGTCTATAGTTAAGATTCCTCTTCTAAAGCATATATATAACATCTTTATGGAAACTACTCCAGATGATTTAGTGAAAACAGAATCTAATTGGGCCAGGAAGTTGGGCGATAATGATATGGATCCATGTATGTCAATTTCTCTCTCCAAAAAGATTTTCTTTCCAGCCAATCTGAAGGCTCAACACTATAAAACTATCTTCAATTTGTATTTCACCTAAGCCAGGCTATTCGGGTGGGGGAAAAGAGAAAATTATCATTGCCCAAGATGTGGGCAAGGCCTTGCAGATTTGGTACATATGTTCTATGATTGTGGGAAATTAGACCCCTTAAAAAAGAGGATCGAAATATTCCTACAAAAAGTATTAGGACAAGGAATTAGCATCTCTTTGAATATGATGTTTTTGAGTTCCGATGAGAAAGCCCAGCTAGAACAGACTCATATATATTTTGTCTTTATCTCGGTGGCAATAGCCCGAATGCTGATTGCTGTAAAGTGGTAGGATTCAGACCCTCCTTCATATGCTGTTTGGTTTTCCCGGATGCCTCATATTTGCAATCAGGAAATGGCTCTATATAATTGTAAGGAGTGTCGATCCAAGAAATAAGGTAGAAAGATCTGGGGCCCTATGCTTAATTGGGCCCACTTATTTGTAACCTTTCTTTGTTGTAGCAAGCAGTATAAGTAGCTAAAGTCTATAACAAGCAATTAAATCTGTACATACAGTAAACAAAAAGTTATTTTGGGACCGTTAGGAGACTTGTTACTATGACTTTGTTATAACATATACACCCGATTCTTCTATTATAAGTTATGCATATATATGAAATATATTAATGTGATCTGATTCTTTTTAGCCAGACCCTGTGTACTGTACCATGAAATCGAATGTAGATGCTCTTTTTACCCCTTTGAGTATATTTTATGGTATTATCAGTTAGAACCACCAAGTTTATTTACCATTTTGTACATTGCTATTTATACCTTTTTTATAGTTTTTTTTAGCATTTCATGATTTTAGCTACATTGGGCTTGTTGAGACTTATTTACGTATTTTAAATTGCTCTATTACCTGGTAAAAATTATATATATATATATATATATATATATATATGTTTGTATATTCACTGAAAAAAACATAGGTTATAGACCATATATAGTTAGGAATTAGCATTTACAAAACCTTAAAAATTCACTGAAAAAAACATAGGTTATAGACCATATATAGTTAGGGATTAGCATTTACAAAACCTTATTTTGCTCGCACAAAACCATTGAAATTCGCATATATAGTTAGTTGCACTAACTATATATTGCGCACCCGCAATCCACTGCTGATGATGTCACATATTACATCATTCATGACATGGTCAGTCACTGATGACATCACTGATGACATCACTGATGACATCACTGATGACAACATCCAGTGACTGTATGTTTCTGTAAAGTTAAAATATGTCTTACATATTGAAGAATGAGTGGATGTATAAGTGTCTGGATGAAGGATTTAGTAGGTGCATGACTGACTGTATGAGTGAGTGATTAAATGTGTCTCACTGAGTGCATGGGTTAGTGACTAAACTGTCTTAATTTGTGCATTATTATGTCTGTTGTTCTGTAAACTGCTGCATGTGTTAATCAGTAGCTATATGAGTAACTATATGGGTTATTCAGACCCTCCAGGATATCGCGATTTCGCGATTTGCCGCGAAATCGGCACTTTTGTCAAAAAGCCGCGATTTTTACAAAAGTGCCCGCGAAATCGGCACTTTTTTAGAAATCGTGGCATTTTGACAAAATCCGCTATATCCTTGGGGGTCTGTTAGTTCTTTCCCGACACAAATCGCATTCTGTAGTGAGTTACTTTCGTGGATGTAATCACGAGTCATTAACAAAGCATTCTTCGAAGAAAAACAATACCCTGCATCCAGCACTAGATGGCAGGAAAGTGCAAATATGAAATCTACAACACACGCTTCAAAGAATGCCTTCTTTGTCGTCAAATGATTTGGCTTCACTGTTGGGGCAATTTCACGTTTCTACCGCAGGCTTCTCAAAGCTGCAGTTACATCAAGATTCCCAGGCATGTTTCAAGGTCTGCTGGTGTTTTCAACCTTGAAATGCCTCCTATCGATAACGGTGCAAATGCACAATATTGATCTGCGGGGGAATGTTGCACGTTGGAAAGAGGTTCCCAAAAACCTCATGAAAACTAAATAAACCTTCAAATGAGCCGCCCCAGAAGACAAGATTTGAACATGGCTCGGATGCCCAGAATAAGAGGCGCACATTCGATTACCAGAACTGTGAGCATTCGGTTTGCATTTTACTTTTTAAACATTGTTTACAATTTAAACGAATTCAATCAGTAGGCAATGAGTAAATAACACAGCAACTGCAGAGTGTATGTTGGGAAGTGTGAGCGGGCCAGGGAAAAAGCAAAAGGGTGGTGAGTCAAAGTGGGGGCTAGGGAGCCACGGGATAAGCCAGCCATGTGGAGACCACCCTGTGAGGTGGCGAGGGACTGGCAAAGAAAGAGCTCGTGCGAATCAGGAAGGAAGCACAGGGCAGAAGAAAGAGTGGGGTGGGTAAACAGGGTGGGGAAGGGAGTGACATCAGGTAAAGCAGAGAGTGCACTACTCAGTGCCAGTAGATTGCACAGTGCCCTACTGTTTACTGCCAGTGCTTGTGTTCACTCCAACCAAGTTTCTGTAGCAGGTAGTAACACAAATGTTACCCTACTCTGAAATTTGTTGGGCCGAGTTTAAAACTACTACACACGTTGGCCCTGTGTGGTTGCAGGGCGAAGCTGTCAAGAAGGACTTTAGTTAATTCTCAAGACTCGATTACAAGGTAAACTTAGTAGCATCTGCCAACTCCCCAGTGGAGTTACTGATGTCAAGGGGTAACTGCATGTGGGAGGGACGCTGGGAGTCTCCTTATAAATCAGACATTAACCAGGAGGGTCACTAAGTCTGGTCCAGAGACCCCTGGTTAATCCTTATTTTGACCTGGTGTTTCACCATTATTGTTTTCAGTTAACTAAGTGTGCTTACCAGTAATGTGCAAACTAAATCTCTGGGGTACAAACAGAGAACTAATGTAAAAGCAATGTTTCCTATGCTATAATGGATTTTTAAAAGGAAGAAAGAAGAAAATACACAAAAGAAAGACCTCTCCTTGTGTTATGTGACTGGAGATGGTATGGAACTAATGAGCCGATAGACCCTGAGTTTCCGAAGAACAATTGCTACAATCTCACTCTGACTCTTACACATTGAATAAACCAAATATACATAGCTTCATGTTGTTAAATAACTAAAAAACTAAGATATCTGTGTTTGTTTTAGGAAAAATGGGCAAATAAAATGCCGCAAAATTGCCGCTAAATTTCCATATTTATGCCGCTAAATTTCCATTTTTGTGCCGCTAAATTTGCTAATCCATGCCGCTATATCCTGGGGGGTCTGGTTATTGATTGGTTGCCCAAGTATTTGTATGGGAGACTGAGTATGTGTGTGAGTGGCTGGGAGGTGTATGACTCTGTGCATAGATGTGTGAGCAGTTGATTCGCTAGATGTATGGGTTCAAAAGTGCATGTGGAAACAGCTGCATGGGCAGTTGACTGAGTGCATTAGTGTATTGGTGAGTGAATGGATATCTCAGTGCTACATGTCAAAGTGAGTACATATGTAAAACACAGTACATGTGAGAGTTGACATATATAAATAACTGTGCATAAGAGCCAGTGAATGTGTGAGTGGCTGTATGGATCATTGTGAACTTGTATCAGGGATTGCATAAGAGAGTAAATATGTGTTAGAATATGTTTGAATTAGTAAGGTGTGTATAACTGTATAGTTGAGGAAATGGAGGAGTGATTGATTCTTTGCATGACTGACTAGATGTATGAGTAACTCCATGGATGAGTGACAATCTGTGAGTGTCTGTTTACACTGATTGTATCTAAGGTTATATTAGAGTCTGAAGAGGTTCATCATATTATCACATGAATGATATTATCAGTGATGTGATCAGTAATGTCAAATGAGATGTCATCAGTGATGTCATCAGTGATGTCACTGACCATGTCATGAATGATGTAATATGTGACATCATCAGCAGTGGATTGCGGGTGCGCGATATATAGTTAGTGCACCTAACTATATATGCGAATTTCAATGGTTTTGTGCGAGTAAAATAAGGTTTTGTAAATGCTAATCCCTAACTATATATGGTCTATAACCTATGGTTTTTTCAGTGAATTTTTAAGGTTTTGTAAATGCTAATTCCTAACTATATATGGTCTATAACCTATGGTTTTTTCAGTGAATTTCAATGGTTTTTTAATAGCAAATATCAAAAGCTGTAAAATGTATTCTTATTTTAATGCAAATATATATTGTATATGTTTGTAATATAATTTTTTTATTGATATATATTTTTTTATTATTTTTTTTGTTTCGCTACCGGTTCCCGCACCGGGTAGCTTCCTGTTAGCTCAATTTGGTGCCGCGACCCGGTCCGCGAACCGGGAAACGTTCCGTTAGCGCAACTGCCGCGCAAGAAAACAATATTGTGACGCGTCGCGTAAACGCGACGTATCGCATTGCCGCGTAATGCGTCTTATGACGCGCCGCGTTAGCGCACCCGGAAGTGCTCCGGAGCGCGAACCGAGGCACGAAGCGCAGCGCCCCGGAAGTGCTCCGGGTGCGTAGCGGGGCGCGTAACGTAAGCATAACAGGTCATGTGACTTGTTCATAAAACTTTTCATTGGTTCATTTTACTTTTGGTTTCCTAATGATGTAAGGCTTGGTCATATGACCTAAAAATAACACTTTTCATTGGTTTAGAACATTTTTTTTCCCAAATGATGAAAGGCCCCACCTTTTTTCTCACTCTGACTTTCAACTTTGTGAGAGGAAGACCTATTTGGATTCTAAAGAAATGGCTTCATTAGTAGCTGCAGCTGGTGGACCCCCACCACCACCACCACCTCCTCAGGTTATCCTTCAGCAAGAGGAGGAAGAAGAGGAAGAAGAGGAAGAGGAGCAAGGGACGAGGAAGTTTTTACCTGAACAGCCGAGGAGGTCCCATGTGAAAGAAAATTACATATGGCAATTTTTCACATTTCCCAAATTTCCCAAATGATTTTCCCAAATGATGAAAGGCCCCACCTTTTTTCTCACTCTGACTTTCAACTTTGTGAGAGGAAGACCTATTTGGATTCTAAAGCAATGGCTTCATTAGTAGCTGCAGCTGGTGGACCCCCACCACCACCACCACCTCCTCAGGTTATCCTTCAGCAAGAGGAGGAAGAAGAGGAAGAAGAGGAAGAGGAGCAAGGGACGAGGAAGTTTTTACCTGAACAGCCGAGGAGGTCCCATGTGAAAGAAAATTACATATGGCAATTTTTCACATTTCCCCGGGGCCAAAAAAAGGTAAATGCCCGCTACGTTACCTGTCTGATCTGCAAAAAAGATCTGTCCAGAGGGACTGATAAGAAATACAGCTATGGCAATTATACCATGCATCGGCACATGGACAGGTGGCACCCTATAAATTATAGTGCTGCGCAAGTACGTGACCTGCAGGATAACCCCCCTCCTGTGGCCAGTACATCAAATGAAGAGACAGTGACAGGACCAGAGGCGAGGGAGACGGTCCCAAATATCCAGCTGAAGTTTGGAAATGTGAAGCACGTGTGCATTTTTTGTGGCCAATTGATTTGCTACAGGGAGAGTAGCATACATTTAATCAACACAGCTATTGACAATTACAAATGTCCAAAACGCCCCAGAAAATAAATTATCTTTTTTTTTTGTTGCTCCTGTTGAGCCTTTTATAATGAATCATTTTCGTTTCCCCCCCAAAAAAACAAAAAAATAAAACCGTTCAAAAAATACAAAAAAAGTGAAAAAATGTTCAGAAAAATAATAAAAAAATATAAAACAACAAAAATAATTTAAAAAAAGTTATTTTCAGAACTACCTCCCCTTTATAAGAAATAGAATGTTTAGCACTCTGGCAACCTCTATTTCTTTTGATTCGCTTCCCGGTTCGCGCGCCGGTACGCGAACCGGAAGCAAACCAGAATTTCTTTTTTTTTTTTTAAAAAGAAGAGTAAGTATAAGGGAAGTAAACAGAGAGTAATGTTAAAAGAAAGACAGCTAGAGGGAGTAACACAGAGATACTGTTTAAAGAGGGACTGAGAAAAGGAGTGGAAGGAGTAGAGTAAGTAAGTAATAGAAAAAGGAATGAGGGAAGTAGCAAAGACAGGAAACTGAGGGTTAAAGAAATGAAGCAGTGGAACTAATAGAAATTAAATGTGATAGAGATGTAACGGAAAGAGTACAAAACACTTACCTTATAATTGTCGTTAACTTAGTCACTTGTTATTTTTATACTTTCAATCTGTGAAAGAAAGAACAAAAATTTAAAAATTGATAGAAAGTAGCAAAAGATGAGTGAGCATGAGACAAGATGAGTACATATTAAAAATCACAATTCAAAGTACAGAATTAATTATACATATTAAATGGTTTATTTTTGCTGTTCTCAGAATATATCAAATTTCACTAAAAACAGTGAGTTGAAGGTATTCATCATATAACAGCGGGGAAAAAAACACAATCAAAATGATTGTGTTTAAAAAACCCATATAATATAACCAATCAGAAATCAGAACTCCTCAAAAGTAACTTACTTTCCATGACGTCAAAGGATGTCCTATGAACAGCTTATACTCTGTTGTGCTGTTATTATTTTCTGCCCGCCACTTTCTGAAAGATAAGCTCCATCGTTTTAAGAAAAATGAGACATACAAAGCAATTTAAAACAGCACACTAAATTACAGCAACACCTAGAATCTTTATAATCCAGTTACCTACCCTAAATTCTCACTTCTGAAAACAAGTCAAAAGGCAACATTGCTTCATAGTCAAATAGTAATCATTGCCGAAAGACCAGCCTTTTTTACATTTCAAATAAGCTGTGTAATATCCTGATGTTGTCAAAGGACCATCATGTCATATAATAGCTGCAGTTACAAATGTTCTTCCTGAAATCGATGACTGTGTAGCCAAAACATTTTTAATTAGACTTGACAACTTATTTACATCCGGTTTATATAGTTGGAGTTGTAAAATGACATTTCACCCATAAGTTTCTATAAATAATGTGGACAGCATTGCAGACTTATATTACCTCTACTCCTTCTTTTGATCTGCTGCTTGAATTAGCTTATTAAAACAAACAATTTTCGCTCTGTGCTACACTTATCCACAAGGCTATATAGTGTAGGAGCCATTAGAACCTCTTGAAATTCCTCAGAACAAATCCCGAGATTCCTTCCCTAAAATTTTAGTTGTAAGAACACCAGGTAAGAATTTTTAAGGTGAAAAGGCAATCTTTTTTTGAAAGTTAAAACAGAATCATTGCAGAATGACCAGCCGTTTCCAGACTTCAAATAAGTTGTGTAATGTCCTGATGTTGTTGAAGGACCCTCATGATATATAATTGCTGCAGTTAGAAAAGTCCTTCCTGATATTGACAACTGAGTAGCCACAAAAAATTTAATTAAAGTTGTCAATTTTGTTCCATCAGGCCCACATCGTTGGAACATTAAAATGACATACTGGCCATATCTTTGTATAAATAATGTGGACAGCATTGCAGACTTACATTGGCTACACTTCATATTTTGATCGGCTGCTTTTACTAGCTTATTAAAGGATACTGATTTAGTGTCTGGCAAAGTTGAATATATAAATCTTTCCGAGTCTACACTAGTAGTACTTGATAACGTACAATTCTCGCAGTCATGCTGCCATTGATAAGAAAGGCCAAACAGATGATCTACATCTACACCTTCATCTTGCAATACATTAAGCATATACATTAAAAACTCCTGACAATCTTGCTGAATATTTTGAGAGAATTGTGTTTGACCTGAGCATTTGTCTAACAGATTTCGAATTTCAGACACACTTTCTACTCTTGTTCTATCAGCGCTACATTTCTCTAACACAGAATTCAACAAACAGCAAAAACTTTGATCCGAATTGATCACAATCTGTTCTTTTAAAGTTTCTAGAGAAAAGACAACATTAACCACTACATTAGCATAGCAGTTCACACCAGAACTATTTTCAAATTGAAAACCAACAACATCTTCAACAGAATTCATTTTCTTTCTGCTTACAATTTTGGGTTCATCGACTTTTGGTCTTTTTGCTACAACCTCCCTACTATTAGTGATATTTCTTCGTTTCCGGCCTACCACACGTTTCTCAAACAAAGGATATTGAGGCAAATGTGGCGCATACTCCCTTCTTAACCTATTGTATTCCATAACACAATCTAGATCCGCACAAATGTTTGTGACATCACACTCAATCAAGTACAAACCCGATAAAGTTCTGACTCATGACAATGCTACATAAGCCATACCCTCCTTGAATACAGAACTGCCAATATTCACCAAAGCACTGTCTACACTTAAACCTTGTGATTTATGGATTGTCACCGCATATGCCAAGCAAACAGGAAATTGCTTACGGACTTTTGGTCTTTTTGCTACAACCTCCCTACTATTAGTGATATTTCTTCGTTTCCGGCCTACCACACGTTTCTCAAACAAAGGATATTGAGGCAAATGTGGCGCATACTCTCTTCTTAACCTATTGTATTCCATAACACAATCTAGATCCGCACAAATGTTTGTGACATCACACTCAATCAAGTACAAACCCGATAAAGTTCTGACTCGTGACAATGCTACATAAGCCATACCCTCCTTGAATACAGAACTGCCAAAATATTCACCAAAGCACTGTCTACACTTAAACCTTGTGATTTATGGATTGTCACCGCATATGCCAAGCAAACAGGAAATTGCTTACGGCGAACATATAAGTCTTTTACAAGCAAAAACCTAGCTGTGCAACAACCAATTAGCTGTACTTCCTCAATGCCATCAAATTTAATTTTTAAAAATTCAATTCCATCTCTATTTCTGTATTTCTCAAAATCAACAACATTACCCATTGATCCATTTACCAGACCTCTTTCAACATGTAAATTCCTTCTCAAAATGATACGGCAATTTAAGCACACATTCAGAGTCTTTTCAAAACCAGCAGTTTTAGATATAGTCTTCTCTAATGAATCCAATTTAGATTTCAAATTCTCAGACAAAACAATTGTTGCACCCATATGCTCTATTCTGTCAATAGCTTCCAGTTTCACAATCTCTTGGTTTTCTAAATTCAACATTTTGTTGTTGAAGATGGAACATTCTGCAAGAGTTGGCATCAAGCATATTCCCGATTTCTTCTCAGTAATTTTATGAAAAATATTCTCTGGCAGAACGTCTTCTTCTGGATACAAATTTGACAGTAATCGTGCATGTAAAGCTTCTTTCCTACGCTCAGTCACTTTCCCGATTCTAACATCTTGTAGAATATTCTTGTAATCTTCATCCTTTGCCTGACGCATATTTTCACGCAGCTCAGCATAATTGAAGTTTAACCATATGTTAACGTTGCCAATGCTCCCTAGGCACTTCCTGGTATCTTCATATGTAAGCAGTTTAAACACTGGTTGTCCTTTCACTGGTGTCAGCTGCAGAAGATCACCGAAAACAATGATGTGTTTGCCACCAAATAACACATCATACTCTGTTTTAAGAACTTCCTGCATTCTCAAATGCACAAAGGCAAGTATGACATTGGAAATCATGCTTACTTCGTCAATGATATGAAGTTTCGTCTACTTCAGGACTCTAGATACTTCACAACAAGCATCTCCCGATAACTTGTGGTATTGTAATTTGTTATCATGCTCCACTGGCAGCATCAGTAGCCGATGCAAAGTAATACCTTTAATATTATGTGCTGCCAGTCCAGTTGGAGCAGTGACAACACAAGACAGTGATGACTCAGTTCTTTTCTGCAGATAACATGAAATTGCTTTAATGAGGAATCTTTTTCCAGTTCCTGCTTCTCCACTCACGTACAGTTGGACAGGCTTCAACGACGTACATGAGCACTCTTTCTTCTCATGACTTAATCCATGATCAATTTGGCTGGTAACTTCGTCATATATTTTCCTCTGCTCAACGTTGAGTTGTCTTTCCAAATCTTCTAAGTTAACCACATCCTCCTGAGCATGTGCCATGGCTCTTTCCACTTCAATCATGGCAGTGGCAGCTTCATTTTCAATAACTGGTCCTCCTAGTGGATCCTGACTCAATGAAACAGAACTCTGACTGTCCTGAGAACTGTCTCTAGCAATCTCGGCTGCTATTGTTGCTTCCTGCTCGATTTCTGCATTTAACATTTCTAGATATTTTGGAAAAACAGGACATTCTATGGACTCTTTGGCTGCATTGAAAGAGTCTTCGTAACAGAGGAAATCTCCAAGCAGTTCCTCTTCTGCACGCCAAGGCTTGAAAAGTTGCAAAAGAGCTAAATAGAAAAACTCTTTTCTTTCTGGAGATTCGCAATCCAATTTTCGATGATTTACCAATAGACATTTTTTTTGCTTGACCAGACATCCCTCACTTCCAATTACAGCATACACTCCTTTATCAATATCTTCTGTGATGTTCCTCTTGAAAATGTAATTTTGTAGAACCTCATACAGACAAACATTCTCCAGGTGACTGCTTCTATTTGGATAATATGTATCCAACATGTTGGTCTTCAAAATATCTGTACTGCTTGGCTCCTTCTCCGCCAAATACTCAATTTCCCGTACAGGTTTGAGAACTCGATTACGCGTTGCAGCAAGACCAAGACTTGCCCAAATGATACTCCTAGATTCGGCATAGAGACTTGCTGAAGATAACCGGTCAGAACATTCGTAAGCTCCGATTTCTCGATGCGACAACATCTTCAGACTGAAACTGTACAACTTCTTACTGAGGCTCTTTTCATGGGAAATGTCCTCCCACATATCCTTGAGTTCTGTCTTTTCTTTTTTTGTGATGTATGACGTCACATACCGAGCCACAGCCATACAGTTGTCAGCCACAAACTGTATATCCATGTTAGCATTCCACATGGACAAAATCACTGGGTTGTAGTCATTGATATTTGTGATATTTGTGGGGTTATTTGTAGAGCGCGGCGTTCGCTCCGTAGGGAGCATCTTGGCGCTAAAGATCCTGAGTGATCAATCCTGAGGTTGAAGGGGGGTTTAGATGGAGGCTTTGGCGTGATCATCGGAGAGGTTAAAAATCCAGGTCTTTAAAAGCTTTCTGAAGGGTTTTTCTAGCGTCTGTTGTTGGAGAGTTTTGGGCAAGCTGTTCCATGCTTTAGTGGCCAGAGATCCTAGGGTTTTGCCGCCCTTAGTCTTTAGGTTATATTTGGCAGGGAGGATGAGATTGTCAAGAGATGAGCGGAGAGAACGGCTGGGGGTGTAGCGGGGAAAACGTCTGGAGAGGTACTTAGGGCCGGTTTTGTTGAAGGCACGGAAGGCAATGATCAGTATTTTAAAAATAATTCTCTTATGGAGAGGCAGCCAGTGTAGCGAACGGAGAGCTGCAGAGATAGAGGATCTGCGAGGTAGCCTGAGTACCAATCGTGCGGCAGAGTGAAACACACTTTGAAGTTTTGATAGAGTGTTCTTTTTTGCCCCTGCCAGAAGGCCGTTGCAATAATCCAGGTGGGAGATTATGAGCGCTACTGTCACAGTTTTCCTGGCGTCGGTAGGAAGGAAGTTGAAGAATTTTCTAAGTGATTTGATTATTCCAAAGCATTTGCCAGCTACAGTTCTGGCATGTATGTCAAAAGAGAGGTCAGAGTCAAAGGTAACGCCAAGGTTTCTGGCGGATGTGACAGTCTGGGGAGGAGGAGCTGAGTCATCTGGCCACCAGAGGGCTGGGCAGAAAGACGCATTTTTTCCAATTGGAAGGATCTCAGTTTTGTTGGAATTGCATTTCAAATGGTTGCGATCCATCCAGCGGAAGACTTCAGTTAGACAGAGTTTAAGGTTGAGCTCGGCATCAGTGGAATTGTCATCAAGAGGCACGATGAGTTGAGTGTCATCGGCGTACGAGGTGACTGGTATACCAAAGGAATCGATCAGGGAAAGGAGTGGGATGAGATAAATATTGAAAAGGAGGGGACTTAGGATGGACCCCTGTGGTACACCAGACGAGACCATCTTCTCTTTCGAGTGGAAGGGACCAAGGGCTACAGTTTGTGAGCGGTCGGTGAGGAACGACTTAATCCAAGCTAAAACAGTGTCGGTAACGCCAATATCCGTCAGTCTACTGATCAGGATGGAATGGGAAATGGTGTCAAACGCCGCCGTTAAGTCAAGAAGGATATGAATTGAATTTTTCCTCTGATCTTGTAACAATTTGATGGTATCTGATAGCTCTATCAGAGCGGTTTCAGTCGAGTGATTTGGACGGAAACCCGATTGTTTGGGGTGGAGAATGTTGTTTTCTTCCAGGTGGCGTTTTAACTCTCTGTAGACTAGTTGCTCCGTTATATTTCCCAGGGCAGGGAGTAGTGAAATCGGGCGAAGGTTGGTCAGGTCTGTCGGGGATTTATTGGCCTTTTTCATAAGGGGTTTGACAATTCCCTTCTTCCAGCGGCTGGGGACAGACCCTGTGAGGAGTGAGGAATTAACTATTTTGTTGATCGTAGGATTCAACACCTCGATTAGTTGGTGCAGTATTTTTGGGGGACAGGGATCGGATGGGGAGCCAGATTTGCAGGCCAGGATGATTTCTCTGGTTTGCTCTAACGAGGCCGGCGAGTAGCTACTAAGAGTGCCGGCACTAGAGTCCAGGAGGGGGGGGGAAAGGGAGGTATCCGGGGCGGGAAAGTTGTTTTGGATGGAAGCAATTTTATCTTCGAAGAAGTCAGAGATTTGGTCACAGAGTTCTTGTGATGGGGGAATTCCGGTAGGAGAGCTTTGGGCTGAGTAAATGATTTAACTATTTTAAACATTGTCTTTTGTTTTTGGCTGGCGTCCTTAATGGCGTTAACGTAAAAGTTTTTTTTGGCTGATTTAATTTTTGAGAGATACGTTTTCCTTACTAGAGTATAGGCAAGACGATTGACCTCATCGTATGTCTTACGCCATTTGCGTTCCGCCTTTCTACATAGCAAATGGGCGTTAGCTAGGTCGGGTGTGAACCAAGGGGCATTGGTTTTGGTTTTTTGTTGGGAGGGGCCGGTACGCTTGGGGGGAATTCTGGACTTAATTTCCAGTGAGATCCAGTTGTGATGTTCTTGGACTCTTCGTTTCTCTTCAAATTGTATGTATTTTTGGGTGATTCCTTTGTCCCATTATGTCGCAGCGAAGACATCAAATTGTTCACTCTTCCTTTAGATATCACCAATCGTGGAAATCCAAAACGACATTTTGTATAGTACTTGTTCTTGTTTCTGAATTTACGACGACAGTACTTTCCACAACGATGGCTTTGAAACCGTAAAACTTGTTCTCTTAGACTTTTGTCTTCCTTTGTCTTTGGAACAGCACATGTAGAATACTGTTCTATGAAATTCATCACTAAGTCATCCGGATCTGTTCCAAATTTGGGTGCATCTTTGATCCATAGCAGCATATGTAAATGAGGAGCACCTTGTGCTTGATACTCCTTTCTCCAGAAGAAATCCAACACCTCTCCAAGAGGTGGATTGTTCTTGTTTGTGATGAAAGACATCATAGCTTCAAATCTATGATTGAAGTACCTGCATACATTCACTGGATCCAAAGAGCACAGTTCTCCGGGTGTCTTGAATTCAATATTTTCAATGTTTCCATTTGCCTCTCGAAGCTGAGAGTGAGGAACCATGTGGGAGTTCCTAAGTTCCTCAGCATACATTTTAAGTCACCATGACGACGGTACCAATACTCATTAGTACTACGCTGACATGCCATCAGATTAATCAGGTGAGAATCCAAAATACTGTCTTGCACATTGACTTTATCCATAAAGTCCCTTGCTGAGATATTTCGCAGTTGTAGACCACTTTTCAGGATGTGGTTCACTGCATAAGACAGTCCAGACAGATCACTTTCAAACAATAGATGAAACAAATAGGGAATGCATTGATCAAACCTAGGATCTTCTGCATACAATCGTAAAGTCCGGTATTCAGAAGCAGGAATTTGATCAGGTCGCTCATCATATCGTCCTCCTCGACCTATGGGAAATAACTGTGGAAAACACCGAGCTTCCAAACTTTCCTCCCAAACACTAATGGGACTCCCTTTGGCTTGTTTCATTTGAAACAACTCAATAGCATTCCCCATGACTTCCTTGGAATGCAAAGGATGAACACTATAATGTTCATATATTTCTTCATTTTTAGAGGCTTCTACTTTCTCAATATGTCCAGCACACAATTCGCTGTCTTCTTCTTCACTTACTTCCTCTTCTGCAACACATACATTCTTGTAGTACTCATTGTTTTTTATCAAATACAATGTTGCCTTTTTGACTTTCCTAACATCCACTAAATCTTGCCAGATTTTCTTACTCTTTGTCGGAACACCATTAACTAGGATAACCAGAGGTTCCTCTTCCACTTTCTCTACTCCAATTGTATTAATGTTTTTCTTCAAATCTAAAGGCAAATAAACAACTCTTCCCTTTAATCCTCTCTGTAAATCTGATGGAGGCAATTTCCCTGTCTTTGGCTCCATTCGTACAATAGACTGAAAGGGATGCACACTTTGAATCAAAATAGATTCATAAGTATTTAAATCCTTCAATTCAGAAGGAATGTCAACCAATTCCAGATTATTATGAACCGCTCTATCAGGCATCCGGTTTTGGTTTAATTTGTTAAAACAATAAGTACACATACGTTGGTCCGATCCCAAATCAAAACAATTTTCTACCATCAAGTATGTGGCAAAATCCTTCCATTCACTATTGTTTTCCATTTCACTTTTTGCATATAAATCCACTAACTTAGTCTGATTCTTATAATAAGTCCGTCGACAACACACACAAGTGAAATCAGGCCTCTCACTTGATTTCACCTGAAAGATGGAAATTTCCTTGTGAAACTTATCTATATTAGAAATCTGTACACTCTCTTCCACATTACCTTCTTCTACTAGGTCAATTTCAACATTGTTCTCTTTACTAGCAAAGTAACAGAACTCAATTTCTTCACAAATATTCTTCACATGTAGTTCTGAACCAGGCAAAAGAGCACTGCTCAATTGTTTAAGCATAATTGCTGGACTCTTAGCATAATACAACATTCTCACTAATTTCCTCACTTTATTATGATGCACTGCTAGCATCCTGAAATGATGAAAAACACTCAGGCATACTCTTCTGGAAAGACAAGCCAGTGAATGCCCATGCAAACCTGTTACTTCTCTCACTCTGCCAGGATCTAATTCTTGCAACAACTTCATTTTCTGTTTTAAACTTTTCTTATTAAATGTACGTACAAAATCACAAAGCAAATTGATGGAATCCTGTCGCACACTACAAATACTACTACATTTCCAGGTGTAGACTGGTCCCTTAGGACGTCTTCCTAAAACCTCATCACCTAACACCTCTTCTGCATCTGCAGACACAAGTTTTTCTTTTTCAAGCGGACAACCATCTTTTACCTCATATGCTCGACCACTGGTGTCAACTGCATGCACCAAATCATCGTCCTGAAAGTAACTCTCCTCATTGAAAAATGCCTCACAACTTGAACTATGCATCCATTCTCCTGAGAAAACTTCACAAAAATTACTACGATTAACTACTCTCTTCCATCTACTATTTGATTTGAAATCAGAAATCACCTTGTTTAGTTTCCTAATTCTATTGATTACCAAAATAAATAACTTTCGCTTAATTTCGAAAGCCTGATCAATAATTTTCTCTACATTTTTCTTTTTCTTATAAAATGTCACTTTCTGTTGAAATTGACACTTATCCTGTTGCGGAACATTCGCCTACGAATGTCCTTGAATTGATTTTCCCTTCTACTGCCATGCACAGACTTATCTCCTGCTCTAGCAGAAACTTTTTTGACAGGCCTTTCCTTTTCCTTTAAATTGTCTCTCTTCTTATGCACTAAAACATGTTCAATACTGGTATTTTTTTGTCTGCAAATTGTTTTTAAAAATGATTTTATTTTCTTACCCGGAGCTTTTTTGGCGACTTGATACGATTTAATAGTAGAGGACTGCTGCAAATCTTTACCAAGGTGGAGTGTAAGTCGCTTTGCTTCTTTTTGTTTTCTCTGCCTTGAGGGCATTTTTAAAGTTTTCTAAAGATCTTCAGTTAAATCTGTGGAATTTTTTTTAAAAAATTGATATTAACCACTATTACCAAACAGTAAACCAATAACAGTAGGCAAACAATTAACACACTAGTTGTCAATTCTATCTACAGTAATTTAACAACATAGACAAAGGGGGCATATTTACAAGGCACTTGCACCATGGGGGAAGTGAGTTAAAATTCCAAGAACACATAGGGTCGTATTGACAAGGACCTTGCACCAGGGGAAAGTGACTTAAAATTGCCAAGCAGACATGAGGGCGTATTTACCACACCCATGCACCAGAGGGAATTGAGTTAAAATTGCCAAGCACACATGAGAGCGTATTTACAAGGCCATTGCACCAGGAAGAAGTGACTTGAAATGGCCAAGCACACATGAGGGTGTATTTACAACACCCTTGCACCAGGGGGAAGTGACTTAAAATTACCAAGCAGACATGAAGGCATATTTACCACACCCATGCACCAGGGGGAAGTGAGTTAAAATTGCCAAGCACACATGAGGGCGTATTTACAAGGCCCTTGCACCAGCAGGAAGTGACTTAAAATTGCCAAGCAGACATGACGGCGTATTTACCACACCCATGCACCAGGGGGAAGTGACTTAAAATTGCCAAGCAGACATGAGGGCGTATTTACCACACCCATGCACCAGGGGGAAGTGAGTTAAAATTGCCAAGCACACATGATGGCGTATTTACAAGGCCCTTGGACCAGGAGGAAGTGACTTGAAATGGCCAAGCACACATGAGGGTGTATTTGCAAGACCCTTGCACCAGGGGGAAGTGACTTAAAATTACCAAGCACACATGAGGGCGTATTTACAAGGCCCTTGCACCACCATAAGGTGTGGCCTATCCAGAGGTATGCTGGATTGTCTGTCTGCCATGGTAAAACCAAGAAATATCTAGGAGCAAAAAGGCAGGTCTTGCAGTCACAAAAGTTTGTTTGAGGTGAGGCCTACTCAGGGTTGCAGATGAAATTTTGGCTTGTTGAAGAGTACAGAGGACATAATACATGTGCAGGCCAACAGATGAAGTGAGTCATGTCCACTGCACACTTCAACAAAGGCCAGACCTCCTCTGTCTCCCTGGACAGGCCTAAACCTCATCTGCACAATGTTATTAGTAATGTTAGAAAACACAGGTGATGTAATTAAAAAACGTGCAAATATTTTTGCTCATTTTACAATCACATCACCTGTGTTTCCTCAGCTTAGGTATCTCATTGAGCAGATATATTCTAGCATATCCAAGAGTATGCAGAAGGTGAGGACTGTATGCAGCAGTGCAATGTACATAATTCTCCTCCAATGACAATTACAGAAGCCTCAGCATATCCATGCCCCCTAAACAGTCCTAAATGTATATCATAATTATCATAGTGACTATGAAACTCTAGCAGTACATATTGTGAAACCTAAATGACTTCAAGAAACGAGTTTTTAAACCATCAAACAAGCAAATTATTCTCCCATATTCATGTTGGGAAATGAAATATTTATTTAGAAAAGCAGACCCCTTGTTGTCCTTCTCATAAATGTGAAAAGTATTTATTTTTTTAAAAAAAACGATTTTCTGGTCATAATTTCAAAACACAGCACAGCTCCTATGTACAAGCACCCCCTGCTGGTTCCTTATTTTCTCCAAAAAGCATGCTAATCACTTTCTAAATTAAAGGAATCTTTTCTCACCTTAGCACGATTTTTAAACACATCATGTAAGCAAATTAGTCTCCCAGATTCATGGGAGAAGTACCTTAAAATTGTCTAGCACACATAGGGGCGTATTTACAAGGCACATGCACCAGGGGAAAATGACTTAAATTTGCAAAGCACTCATGAGGGTGTATTTACAAGGACCTTGCACCACCTTTAAAGTCACTTTTAAAATGGGGAAAATGACGTGAATATGTCTCATAAGCCTTGTAAATATGCCCCCATGTTGACTATGTAACTCTTGCAAAACACATTGTGAAACCTAAATGACTTCAAGAAACGAGTTTTTAAACCAACAAACAAGCAAATTATTCTCCCATATTCATGTTGGGAAGTGAAATATTTATTTAAAAAAGCACACCCCATGTTATCCTTCTCATAAATGTAAAAAGCATGTCTTTTTGTTAAAAAACGATTTTCTGGTAATAATTTGAAAACACAGCACACCTCCTATGTACAAGCACACCCTGTCAGTACTAATACTTCACATTATCTATAATTATAATTTGTCAAAGAAGCAAAATCTTTTTTGAAAAAATAATGAAAACACTTGACACAAAACAACATTTTAAATGCACAGCTGGCTTCCTTATTTTCTCCATAAACTATACTAGTCTCTATCAAAATTAAATGATTTTTTTCTCACCTTAGCAAATGCTTTTTGAATTTCAAAACAGTCTCAGAAACACACCAATTTTTCTTTAGCAGAGCAAAAGGTATGCACTCCAGAGGCTGCAACCAACAAAGGCACAGAAATGCTGAAATTCATCACACATATCTCTCATGTGACCCAATCAAAACTCTTCCCTCACTTTTTTCAAATCAACACCCTTCCCCCTCTGCCCTTTCTGTCCTTTTTCCATAGCAACTACCTCCTGCCAGACCTCTCATGTTTACAAGTTCACACAACAATGTTTCAAATGAACTCTGAACTCTCAGTACACCTGCTAATCCACTGCAATGTTTCTTAAAATCATGTTTTCTTAACCATTCAAATTACATGTTTCAAAGAACACATCCATGCACCCTAACTTTCTGTTTTCAGCAATGGAAATCCACCAATCACTGCTACTGAATCATTAGCACTGAAACTCCACAGTTTTTTTTCTTTACAAACTCCTACTGTTTCAACTGCCATTTCATTCCCACACTTCATCTGACTGCAGCAGAACCTCCTCTCACCATGTTTTCTGTCTGGATTGTTGGACATAGTTACATCCACTGGGCTCACAGGTATGCTGATAACAGAAATTTACACAACCTTAATTTACAAAATGTGGAAATCAAATGGATTGGCCAAAGAGGATTGAGATGTCACCAATTGATACCATTGGTGAAAACCTTTTTACATTTGCCAAACCCTGACCTCATAATAGTGCACTGTGGAGGAAATGATTTGGGCACTTTGACTGGGGTAGGTCTGGAAATGCTCTTAAAGGACACCTTTGAGCTATTAATGGCACTTTTTCCTCAAACTGCCTTGGTATATTCCAATATATGCCAAAGACAGAAATGGAGGTGGTCCAATCAAATTTGTCCACAAATTGAGAAAGCGAGGAAGCATGTAAATAAGTCTGTTTCAGCTTATATGAGAGACCATGGAATGGGCGCCATCTACAACAATAACTTGCGTTACTACATGCAAGATATCTACAGAGGAAATGGTGTGCACTTCTCAGATGAGGGAAACAGAGTTTTCATACAAAATTTAAGACTGTGTATTGGTACCTACTTATAAGTACCTAGAACTTACACAGAACCCAAAAGCTCTTTTCAGAGCTACCTTAACTATAATTACTCTTTTAAAATTTCGAATGTACTTTTTTTCACTAATTTTCACTTATGTTCGCTTCCCGGTTCGCTACCCGGTTCGCGTCCCGGCAGCTAACCGCGCGAAAAATTCAAAAATTGTATTTTATTTTCGACATATATGAGCCTCCTCAGCCACCCTCAGAAAACCTAGGGGGTCAGGATACGTCTCCCGTGCCCCCTTATACCCATTTCCCACATTGTTATTCCTCCATCTTGTGATTAAATTTATCCGAAACACAAAATGGCGAACTCATGTTACGCTACCGGTGAGCTACCCGGTTCGCGTACCGGGTAGCGCGTCTACCGCGAAAAATTTAAATTTTTATTTTTTATTTTTTGCCCCACGGGACCCTTTAATAGCCCCCACATCATTCCTAGGGGGTCAGGAGGGGTCTACCTTGCCCCCTTTCATTAATTTCCCCCTTCGTTTTTCTTCACCTCTTGTCTCTCGATCCTACCGAGAGACAAGATGGCGGCCGATCTGGACTGTTTAGAATGTTGACGGACACCGGAGAGCCAATCAGCTTCGCTTCGCGAAGTTCCGTTACGCGAACCGGAGCGCTAACCAGAGCGCTGTTACAGAGATATCTGTTTTTTAAAACGTTAATTTCTCAAAATTCACTGGAGCACATATATTGAGACATAGCAAAGGCACGTCGGGCAAACCATATCTACAGTTTTGCCAAGTTTCGTGTAAATCCATTCAGCTGTTCGAGCTAAAAGTGATTCCAACCGCCCTATGGACATATGAATGGGAAAAACGCGTTTTGGGACCCCCCTATTTTCTCGGCCCCTCCTTGACGAAACCCCCCCAATTTTCAGGGGCTGCTCAGAAACATAATGTGCCATTTTCCTGAAAATGTCAGCCAATTCCGTCCACAAACACCAAAGTTATTCAACATAGAATTTTCAGAAATCCCATAGGAAAAAAATCCTAACTATATATACCTACTGGCGACCGCCAGTAGGTAATTCCACACAATAAAGAAATTACAGACTGTAATAAATCTCTTTTGAAATTACCAAGAGGAGTGCCACCATTTCTTTTTTGTGTGGAATTGAACATGAGACACTGTCCTGGTCTCGACGTGGGCACCGACTAAACAGTGTTCCCTCTGCGACAGGACATCTGCTGTGAAAATATATATATATATATACAAAAAAAAGAGAAGGTTGTGCTCAGAGAGAGAGAGAGAGAGAGGGAGAGAGAGAGAGAGAGATGGCATGCTGAGGATGGGAGTGAAAAGGGGTAATTTGAAAGAAAACAAGAGAGGCAACAATCAGAAGTTTTAAGTAAAGATCGTTTTTATGCCACTTTTAGTAGTATTGTGGTTGTTTTCGAGATAGCATGCAATTTGAGATGAGTTTTGGGAGAAAAAAAATTCATAATTTGTGTACGACATTAGAGATGTATTAGGTACTGCTGATAGGTTCTAGAATCAAGCAAATAGTCTAGCTACTGCATGGTTCCTACTAGACCACCGCTCCAGCAGTCAGCTGACCAGCACAAGGATAGCAAACAATAAAGTAATGGCTAGAAACATATACTAGGTAATGTTGAAAGCTAACACTCAGACACCACAAACCTCTTTGCACAGAACACAAGATTATCTTTCTCTGTCAACTCTTCCTTGATCACTAAGAAAGGACATAGATTTTTACCAAGCATCCCAGAAAATGTCAGGTCAATCATTCCTCATAAAACACCAACACTACCCTGTAGGAAGCTGGTTCTGTATAAACTATAACAAAGTAAGGTGTAGTGTGCACAGGGTCCAGTTGATTCCCAAAGGCTTAGAGTTGTAATGATAGATAATACCTTACTCTCTTTTGTGTTAGTGTGGGCAAGCAGTAAGGCTTTATCAGAGGGTAGTGTTAAGCATTTATTATACACACTCAGTCAAGAAATGATGTCACTCACTCAAAGACTGAACTCAGACCAATTGTTTGTATCAAAAATATTTCTTTGTTGTATTTTATTTGTAGGACCAAGCAGGACTTTGTACAGGATTGTAAAAATGTGCAAACACAGTTGTAATTACTTTTCGATTACTTTTGATTACTTTCAGGATTACTTTTCCTTCTCAGTGTGATATGCCTACATATCACACTGGGACATTTCCTTAATAATGGGTACGAAATGTGAGGATAATGTGTTTTTGTTTAGCTAAATGTAAGGTTTGCGGGGGACTCTGGGTTGGAAAACGTTGGGAGATCCACGCAAGCTACACATTTCTGGACTCCCCCGGGTGTCTAGGTTTCAGAAATGTCTGGGTTTGGTAGGTTTCCCTAGATGCCCACTTAACCTAGGACCAAAAACACAGGTGACTCCCTCGCAAAACGAGGTACGTTTTGGCCCATTTCCTGTCACAGGCAATAGGCCTACCCACACAAGTGACGTACCATTTTATCGCGAGGCTTGGGAAAATGCTGGGTGAGTGGCAGTGTGTGGCTCCCCGCAGGTTCCAGAACTTTCCATCACAGAAATTTGAGGAAAATGTGTTTTTTTAGTTTGAGGTTTGCAAGGGATTCTGGCTGACAGAACCTGGTGAAAGCCACACAAGTCGCCCCATACGGAATTCCCCTGTGTGTCTAGTTTTCAAAAAAATTGAGGATTGCTAGGTTTCCCTAGGTGCCGGCTGAGCTAGGGCCCAAAATCCACAGCTAGGCACATTGCAAAAAAAGGGTCAGTTAAGTGGAAAAACTCGTTGTGGCCACATTGCATTTTGGGTCATTTTCTGTCCCTGGAACTAGTCCTACCAAATCAAGTGAGGTACCTTTTTTATCTGGATACTTCAGGGATCACAGAATAATAGAACAATTGGTATTACCAATTGACTTTCTATGCATTTCTGCCTTCCAAATGTAAGACAGTGTGTAAAAAAGAAGTCTTTTCGAAAAATGCCCTCTAACTCACATGCTGATCTGGATATCCACAAATTCTGAGAAGTGCAAATAACCACTGCTTGTTAACTTCATATTTTGTTCCCATTTTGGAAATACATAGATTTCCTTGATACCTAACTTTCACTCTTTATATTTCACCAAATGAATTGCTGTATACCAGGTAAACAATGAAAATCTATTGCAAGGCGCAGCTCAGTAATTGGCTTCGGGAAAGCTCAGGTACTTGTGAACCTACAAGGCCTATATATCGCCGCAACCAGAAGGGTCCAACAGATGTAACAATATGTTGCTTTAAAAAATATGCCATACCTAGAAGAAGTTACAGGTGAAAACCTAGGCACACATGGCTGTTTTTTTCAACTCAATTTCAATACTTTTTTTTCAACTGCTAGTTTCTATAGGAAAACCTTGAAGGATCTACACCCATTTCTACCACTAACTAAAAGGAGGTTCAAAGAAAAAAATAGGAAAAATAGGCTATGTCCCAGTAAAATTTGTAGAAAATGTAGGTTTTCACAGAAAAGTCTGCCTATTCTGGAAAGCTGAGAAACTCGTGATTTTAGCACCACAAACCCTTCATTGATAACATTTGCAGCGGAAAAAACAGACACTTTCTCTGCACCACTTTGTTCCCATTTTTCCCCCCAAAAACAAAATGTTGCTGTATTTTGGCTAATTTATCTGTCCCCTCTAGGAAAATCAACACACCCTGGGTACCTTTAGAATCCTCAGGATGTTGGAACAGGACACAAATTTGGTGTGGGTACCTTATGGGGACAAAACATTACGGGCGCCTAAGCGCGAATTATGCCAAATAAAGGCTTAGTATCGGGTAAAAAGGCCTAGCGGCAAAGGGGTTAAACCTAACGCACAACCTAAAGTTGCCAAAGTAAGAGGAGTTCTGATGTTAGTAAAGGAAAGCATGAGGAAAGAGTTGGACAAATTGCTGGATAATGGGATCATTCAAGTAGTTGCAGTCACTTAGTGGGTCACACAAGTTGTGATGGCACACAAGGCCAATGGGAAGGCCAGGCTCTGTGTGGAACTTAGGGAACTTAACAAGTCAGTGGTTGTGGATCATTATCCACTTCCCAACATTAACCAAATGTTGTGCTCCCTGAATGGTGCAAAGCTTTTTTCCACGATCGACCTGACATCAGCATATCAGCAAATTAAGTTGCACCCCTCTTCCTAGGAACTCACCACTTTTGTCACTCCCTTCGGCACCTTCAAATTTCTCAGAATGCAGTTTGGGTTTATTTCCGCAGCCTCTTTTTCAGAGGGAATTAGAGAGAATCGGACAGGCGTTGATAGGGTGAAGGTGTATCAGGATGACATTCTGATTTATGGGTGAGGAGTTTGGTGAACATAATAGGAGGTTGAGTGAAGTCCTGGGAAAATTCTGGGCAAAAATTGAAGCCTGAGAAGTGCAAATTTAGCGTACCACAAATTGAGTACTTAGGTCATAAGGTCACAGGAATGGGTACTTGGTCAAAAAGTGTGTTGGTGAATGCCATTAAAGAACTACCACCTCCTCGACATTATTAAGAATTGATTACGTTTCTGGGGATGGCTGAATTTCGTAACAAGTTTTTCCCTGAGTTCACAGAGAGAACTTTTTGCATAGGATCCTTGCTTGATAAGGGCAAATAATTGGTTTAGTGCAACTCTAGTGAAGAGAATTTGTGGATATGAAATCAGCCTGGAAGGTGCATCTGATTTAGGTAGCTTTAACATCAATTATGAAACAATAATTATGACTGATGACCGTTCTAAAGGCTTAGGGCTATATTGATCCAGAAGTCTGGAGAACAAGACAGACCTATTTTGTTTATCTCAAGAGGTTTGAGAGGAGCTGAGCTTAATCACTCTGTGATGGAGAAAGAGGCTTTAGGGGTGTATTGGGCTGTGAGAGAGCTCAGGAAGTTTCCTGGCGACACAGATTTGAGATCAAGACCGATCACAAGCCTCTAGGCACCTACAGGTCAGGAAGGAGAAGGCTTATACCAAACAGATACAGATACTTTAGGCCAAACGTTTCAAGCATTTTCCTGCTTTTTCAAATGTACAAAATGCAAACTGCGATTCAGTAACTTGTTACCGAATCGTATTTTGCATTTGCGATTCAGTATTTGGAAGGAGCGTGTTTAGAGCATCCCTTCCAAATACCGAATCGGTATGGTATGTATTACTATTTTGCAACCAAATTCCTATCACAAAAAAGTATTATTTTACCACTAGTTTAAAATCCATTCAAAAAGGGAACGAGGTCCCTAAGGACCCCTTCCCTTTTGAGAATTTAAAATGTAATATTTTTTTTCATAAAAAAAAATGTTTATTGGATTGTACCGAAAATTAAAACGAATATGGGATATTATAGCAATGTAGAAACCAATACACAAGCCTATAAACAAAACCAAATTATCAAAACAAAATCAGTCAACCAAAATTAAAGAGAAAAGCAAACATACCAGGGTAGTTTATACAGCCTATCAATATCAAGAAGCAAGCCTTCCTGTAATGTATATCAATGCTCACATGATGGAAAAAAGAGCATTGTAGCTGGTATGAAAAGTTTAGTACAGTTATCAGTTTAACACATAGATTGCATCAATATCCTGGCAAACAATAGCTCTCAAAATTCTTAGAAAGATCAGGGAAAGGAAGAGCATGTGAATAGAAGAGTGACCAGAAGACAGTAAATGTGAAGAATATGTGTTATAAGGTTGTGGAATGAGTAGGGCACTAAATTAATGTACGTACTAGAAGAACTCTCGTAGTGTAATAAAGTTGTGATTAAGGGATGTAAGCACTTCACAGAGGTTAGTACTGGCAAAATAGTTATCAATCATTACACACGTTGGTCTGTGTTTGGGTTTCCATGGGGAGTTTTGGAGTGCAATGTTGTCTGTTTCTCTTGTGTGAAGTAGCCTGGAAGGAGGTCTGATAATTTTTAAATTTAGCTAGATGCATCCCACCTAAATTGATTGGAAGACACAATTTTTTCATTGATATCCCAGGTTGTTTGTTTAGCCATAGAAGCTCCCTAGAAGATCGTCCAGTTTATGGTGAAAGTCATCTGATAGTGTGAGGGGGAGCATGCTGATTAGATAATTGACTATAGGCGTTACCATCATCCTAATTGTCTCAATGCATCCCTACCAGATGATAAACTTAGGTTTCTAACGGGTTAGTAGATTTTCTATTTTCTTTAAAGTGATTTTTTTGTTGTACTGAATAGTATCTATCAAGTCAACACCAAATTCAATGCCCAAATAGTTCAGGTGGTGGCGTTGCGACGATAGTCCAGGGTCACCTAGAATATCTTTAGTGCTAAATGTTTTGAGACATTTGAGTTCCGATTTATCTCTGTTAAGTTTGTAACCAGATGCTGAGGCATAATTATCAAGCGTGTTTATCAGGGTTTTCATAGATGTTTTGGCATTTTCATTTACAATCAAAATGTTATCCGCATAGGTTGACACTTTTACTATTGTGTTATTGAAATCAATACCTGAAATCTGGGCATTGGAATGGATATTTTGATTTAGAGGCTAAAAAGCCAAGATGAAAAAGAAAGGGGAGAGTGGGAATCCTTGCCTTGTGCATTTCTGGCATGTGAATGGAGATAAGATGAACCCTCCTGTTCTTACCCTCACACTCCGATTACTGTATAGTGCCATAACCATCTTAATAACACCATCTTCTAGATTATATTATTTTAAAGATTCTTCAAGGAAGTGCACTTTATCGAAGGTCTTTTTGGCATCTTAAGTTATAGCTATAGTGTCTAAGTTGCTTACTTTAGCTCTCTCCAGCACATGACACAACAGACTGGAGTTATCATAAGACATGTGATTTTTCATGAAGCCTGTCTAAGAACGGTCAATTAGGCGGCTAAGAAGGGTTTGAGTCTTTGGCTAGTATTTTGGAGTACATATTTCAATCAAGATTATTTAAGGAAATTGGTCTA
Source organism: Lissotriton vulgaris (assembly GCF_964263255.1). Classification (NCBI taxonomy): domain Eukaryota; kingdom Metazoa; phylum Chordata; class Amphibia; order Caudata; family Salamandridae; genus Lissotriton; species Lissotriton vulgaris. Next base: position 1,208,065,459 of record NC_141691.1, read on the forward strand.
TCATTTTTTGCCAAGAGTGGGTCTTTACCTTCTTTGGTAGGACTACTATTAAGACTTTGCCTGTGGTACCAGAAATAGATCCCAAATCTGAAAAATGGTTAAATAAATCCAAAAAAGTAGGAGTCAGTGTGTCGGAAAAAGATTTATAAAAATTTGGAGTAAAGCCATCCACCACAAAGAGGCTTTATTCTATTTTAGAGATTTTATTGGCTTGGATATTTTCTCTTAACTAAATGGCACATTGAGTGCTGTTTTATCATCCTCGTTTATCTGTGGAAGGATTTATTTTATCTAGATAGGTTTTACAATCATCCAGGGAGGCTTGTGAGTCATTCTTGTATAGAACTTCATAAAATTCTTTGAAAGCTTGTTTGTGTCTTCTTCACCTTATCGTTAAGCGCAGTAATACCTTTTTGATAATGTTTGTGTTTTAGGTAGGATGACAGTATTTTACCTGCTTTGTTGATTTTTAAGCTTTTGAATCTGTTAATCTAGACCCCTGCTTTTTCACTTTGCATTCTATTATATTCATATTTTTTGTATGTAATTAAGCTAAGGGTGGAGTTGTCTAGTTTTGCTATGTGGGATGTCTCAAGCGTTTTAATGTATTTTTCCAATTCTGTTATTTTATTTTATTCCTTTCATTTAATTTCACTTGTATCTTTATTAGAGTGTCTCTCACGGTTGCATTACATGTATCCCAAAATATGGGAAATTACATTTCAGAAGATTTATTATAATTGATGTAGTCAATTATAGCTTTTTAAAAAATGGATTCACTATTCTCATTAGTTTTAAGAAAGTCTTCATTAAATCGCCATATTCTAAAATTAGGTTTAGGGTTAGTTCCCAAGAGTACCATTGTTACATGAGTGATCTGAAATCAAACTGATAAGTATATCTGTTTGGTCAGAAATTAGGAAATAATAAATTCCAAAATAAAAGTTATGTGGGTAGGAGAAGAAAGTGTAGTCTCTGTTATCCGGATGTTGTGGTCTCTAGCAATTGCATAAATTATACGTAGCACAAAATGTTTGAAGAGCCTTGTGATATTTCGAGGGATGATATATGCATTTAGGTTGTCTGTTAAGAATCGTGTCTAGCGGATTGTTAAACAAGTCGCAAACTGATGTTATCTCATCATTTGGGATTTGACCTAGCTCGTCAGAGAGGGAGTTCCAAAAAGTGGGATCATCGATGTTTAAGCTACATATTTCTTTTTAAAAAAGGGGGTGGTGATGAACAGAGTGTCTGAATTAGCAGACCACTCTTACCCAGTCCAAAGATCAGGGCTTGATCCATCACCGTTTTTTAGCTCACTACACCATCCCAGCTCAGAACTTGGCTATATGCAAATTAGTCTGACCCTGGCCCAGTGCATCATGGGAACAGGGCAGACCAAACTACCAAGCCAATTCTTATACTGGGAAGGAAACAAGCTACCGGGGACCGGTTTCTGGCATTTCAGCCGTCTTCGGCCCGGCTTGCTTCAATCCTGATGGTGCAATGAGCTAGGGACTCACATCTGAGTATACCCTTCCACGCTTATGGTGGACAAAAATGATTCAGAAAAGGGGGTGGTGATGAACAGAGTGTCTGAATTAAGCAGACCACTCTTACCCAGTCCAAAGATCAGGGCTTGATCCATCACCGTTTTTTAGCTCACTGCACCATCCCAGCTCAGAACTTGGCTATATGCAAATTAGTCTGACCCTGGCCCAGTGCATCATGGGAACAGGGCAGACCAAACTACCAAGCCAATTCTTATACTGGGAAGGAAACAAGCTACCGGGGACCGGTTTCTGGCATTTCAGCCGTCTTCGGCCCGGCTTGCTTGAATCCTGATGGTGCAATGAGCTAGGGACTCACATCTGAGTATACCCTTCCACGCTTATGGTGGACAAAAATGATTCAGAAAAGCGGGTGGTGATGAACCGAGTGTCTGAATTAAGCAGACCACTCTTACCCAGTCCAAAGATCAGGGCTTGATCCATCACCATTTTTTAGCTCACTGCACCATCCCAGCTCAGAACTTGGCTATATGCAAATTAGTCTGACCCTGGCCGGTAGCTTGTCTCCTTTCTGGTGAAGAATTGGCTTGGTAGTTTAGTCTGCCCTGTTCCCATGATGCACTGGGCCAGGGACAGACTGATTTGCATATAGCCAGGTTCTGAGCTGGGATGGTGCAGTGAGATAAATAACGGTGATGGATCAAGCCCTGATCTTTGGACTAGGTAAGAGTGGTCTGCTTAATTCAGACACTCTGTTCATCACCACCCCCTTTTCTGTATTGTTTTTGGCCACTATAGGTGTGGCAGGGTATACTCAGACATGAGTCCCTTTCTCACTGCACCATCAGGATTCAAGCAAGCCGGGCCGAAGACGGCTGAAATGCCAGAAACCGGTCCCCGGTAGCTTGTCTCCTTTCTGGTGAAGAATTGGCTTGGTAGTTTAGTCTGCCCTGTTCCCATGATGCACTGGACCAGGGACAGACTGATTTGCATATAGCCAGGTTCTGAGCTGGGATGGTGCAGTGAGATACATAACGGTGATGGATCAAGCCCTGATCTTTGGACTGGGTAAGAGTGGTCTGCTTAATTCAGACACTCTGTTCATCACCACCCTCTTTTCTGTATTGTAACATATTTGTTTTAAGGAATGGGCAAAGGGGGTTCTAGCACAAGGCCCCAGCCTTTTAGAGGTCCCCTGATAGATCAGGCTCTGCTCTCCACACAGTCCTGCCCTGATGTCCTTGAATCGTTTTTAAAGATAGATTGGTTTAAATTCAACCTTTTTTGGTTTCTTTTTAATATGGGTGATGTGTGGGAGTCTTTTAAGGATATTATGCAGAGAAAATGTTGTGTTTATGTTTTTCAACACCATCAACATCCATAAAAAAGTACTTTTCAGATCGAAACAGGACCTCACATTTGTGAAATGAACTGGCTCATAGAGATTACTTGCAATTATATTAGTGAGCTGCTGCTGTATTACAATATTGAAAACATACATCTCTATCCCTGAATATTAGATGAAAACACAGTTATTATTTGGACTAATGCTGTGTCAGTGACTTAGCCAAAGACAACATAAAAAAGCTGAACTTGGATCATAAATTCAAAGCTGTTCCAACCCGTGGCTCCAATTACATTAGGCCCAGGGCCTTCAAAATCCTTAAGATGTCCTTGTTGGGCTGTATAGAATGACAAGATGTATATTTTTGTAGTTTTTGCAAAGTTTTGTGATTATCCTCCTGCCTTCCATGTCCACAAAGTGGAAATCTATCTTCAAGTCTGAGCTTTTGGAGATCATGGTCATCACTCCATTTCTTTTATTTCCTGCGGGAGAGCATTGTACATCACTCCTCCAGTTGTTTTTAAATGTAGATGCCTCTTTAGTGCCTATTCTAGTTTCTTGGAACATGATTATGTCCGCTTTACGTTTAGGCAGGTATTACGAGATGTTTTTGTAATTTAACGGGATGATTAAGTCCCAAAACAATCAACCATTAAGTTGTCAATAAGAGGGGATCCTGCCATATTGATTGCATACTTTGTTGATCTGTGATATACTGGTAGCATGAGTGGGGAGGTCTATGGGGCATATGTGTTGTCCAATGCAGAGATATTTTTTAGGAATCTGAATTGCATGTACACCAAGAATAACTGAGTTTAAGACTACCCAGCACCTAAATGTAAGGATTAATTTAGGAATGATCTGTTGAGATTGTGGTAAAATTGGAGACCACTTGATTTAGTCTGCAATGGTAACAGATAAAACTATGGAGAAAAAGGAAGCAAATCAAAAGTACAAAATATGAAATAAGTAAAATCTGAACCAATAAACCCACCCCACACTCCCTGTCCCACCCCGACACCCACCTAAAGCCATGCATTGGAAGTGGGAGAGACACCGGAGAAGCACCAACTCAACAGCGGCAGAGTCATAGATAAAACATACAAAATAAAAGTGAACTTATGTTAGAGTCATCATATTATCAATAGTTGGGTAGGCTGATTTCTTTTATGAGAAGTTGGAATATAAAGATTCATCAATAATTTAAGATCAGTAACTGTTCTTTCTTTCTTTATGTACTTTATTTATACATAAAAAAGTATAAAAACAACATAGCAGAAATAAAACACTGGCCGAATCTATAAAATCATACTGTGTCATTGTAGAGATACAGTTAGGTAACCTCTGCTAATGTGTTGGCGTTTGGTGTGGGGTTAGATAATGTAAAAGCATAAAAACAACATAGCAGAAATAAAACACTGGTCTATTCTATAAAATCACACAGTGTCATTCTAGAGATACAGTTAGGTGACCTCTGCTGATGCGTTGGGTTTTAGTGTGAGGTTAGAAGATGTTAAAACTTTGCCCCAGATTGGCAGATACTCTCTAAGAATTTAGCAATTGAAAAAACCATGTCTGGGGACGTATCAGCTCTCCAAATTCTCACTGCTACCCTGTAGTGGCCGACGCCAAGAGAATGGCATAGGGGAATTATCCAGCGCTAAATGGATCTTAGTAAAGTAGCGATGTGGGAGCTCATAATATGTTGTGACCGCTGTTTTGAACTGAGTATCCTTTTTCAACTCTAATACAGTAATTCCAGAACATATACATATCATAATTAACTTTCAGGGTAAATTCCGAATTCAAATAAAACTGGCCTAAACTTCTTGGTAAGTGCTAAAATACTGATATGTGTCTGATTTAGAGACATTATAAGAGAATAATAACCATAACATAGTATAACATTACATTGGCCAAACATTTACCTCATTGATCGAGACTATACCGAAAATGACTGTCTGGCACAAAGGACCTAGACCACTTGTGACTTTATCAACAATGTTCTTTAGAGAAGATAACATATCTGCAGATGGCTGAAATAGAAGGTGCTGCAGATCTTGAAAAAAACCAGAGGTCGGACCAGCTAATAGTAATTTAATATTTCCTCTTGTTAGTGTTGGGATGTTGATTTTCCATTCCTTGTTCATCTTTTCCATCTAAAAAGGCCAAGAAATCTCCTTAGTCAACAAAGATATGATTTTTCCCATCTGCGAACACTCTAAACTTTGCCGGACCAGCAAAGGAAAATTGAAGATTCATGACTTTGAATCTTAGGCGCAGTGCCAAAAGTTCTTTCTAATATCATCTGTTGATACCGAATAATCATGCGACAACTTTTCTGACCATTCTAGAGAATGTGGTTATTTAGGCGCATATAAGTCATGATCAGTTCTGTGTGTTAAAAACGCAGAGGCCTGCACACAAATTGTCTTGTGACATGTTTGTTTGTAGGTGTAAATGATGGAAAAAGATGTGCTCTTTCCAGTTCAAATTCTTTGTTAAAGGACAGGCCAATGACTTGCAGTAGCCATCTTTCTAAGAAAGAGATACAAGAGTCAGATGTTTCTTTTGCCCCTCTTGGATACCAAAGATCCGCAGCTTAACCCCTGCGATTTCTGTCTTCCACTTCAGAGAGGACCCTGTAGAGGGATTTTGTTGTTGAATAAAGTGCATTTGAGGTCTTTATTTACCCTTCCACACATATTTTCCACTATGCTAATTCATTGCTCGGCCTCAGCTAGTTTGTTGTTGATTGAGTTAATATTAGATCTTATGGCAGACAATTCTAGTTGCATCACATCTGTCTTGGACTTTGTCGACTTTGCCAAACTGTGGACATCAGCAAATTTTCTTGGTATCATGTCCACAGTGCCGTTTATCTCAGTCTTTCCTTTAATAGGTGATTCTAGAAAGGGATGTTCAGCTTTCGACCTTTTGAGATTTGATTTAGTGTTGTTTTCTGCCATGGTTGTACTTTTCCGGAAGTAACGTATGTGACATGAGCCTTTGGCAAAATAAAATACTTTACCTATGCTCTGGTGCTCTATGTGCAACTAACAACAAAGGAGGATAAATATCCGTGTGTGATTTAGTGTGTGAATCACTCGAGTAGATCCAATTATGACTTATGTCGGTAAATTAATTTGTGTATCCAAGACATCCTGAGGGCCGACAGAATAGTCTTAATGTTTCTCTATAGTTCACTTTTCAATTTGGTTAGTACGCTGGTAAGGTACACACTCCTCTAGCTGCTTACTGTTTGCTGCATATTGCCTACTTACTGCCTACTTACTGCTTGCTTGACCACTTAGTTCACAAATGTACAAAGATATAATCTTAGCTTTCTTCTGAGATTGACATACTTATGTTTCAGAGAAAATGGGGCAGGAGCCTAACAAGGAAGCCATGACAGGGGCAGACATGGTTCGAGTTGGGTATCTAGTGTTCATCTCAAGTGTTCATCAACAATGAATGTAATGAGCAATTGTTATGCCTTTTTATCCCCTTTTGGGCTACTAGATCCAGCCTTTTTTGCATATTATTGTCAAGAATTACTTAGTAGTATTGGAGGAAAGCCCTCGATCCGTCGATGACAGCGGTGGCTAAGATTTACATAAGCACAGTTCAGGGACCACCTTCGGCACACTAGTGAAGTGCCAGACTCTTGCTTTATCATTCATGAAATATAGAATCACAGGACTATGGGTAGTTTGTTTGAGCGTTGAGAATTACCGAGCTTACACAAAATGCTATTTTGAAGTCAGGCAGTGCGGGCGCTGTGATATTTTGTAGTTTTATTCAGACTTAGTCTTCCACCAGCAGCTCGCTAGTCTTACCCTATGTTTGATTCAGCAGGTAGAATACGTTTCAAGGACATTTTCTGTTCCTCTCCCTGGTGACGCTGATATGAGCACGTAGGCCTGTGCCATCTTGGGAATGAGTCAGCAGGCCTCCATCCCTGTGATGGCTGTGATTCCTAATGGGTCACAAATTTCACCCTACCTTATTACCTAACTCACGAGGTGGGCCTCCATCCCTGTGATGGCTGTGATTCCTAATGGGTCGCAAATTTCACCCTACCTTATTACCTAACTCACGAGGTGGGTCTATTTGCAAGCCACAAACAATCCCTAAATGAAACAATGAGTTTCATACATTAGGAACACCGATTTCCGAATTGCGATTTGGAGAGAATCGCATGTAGGAAATCTGTATTCCTAATGTTTACACATCTGCCCCTATGTGCCTGTCTGAGCCTGATCCTGTACACATGCTTTTAACTGCTCTAAAACCTCACCTGGACTCTAAATGAGATTTAGGAGGTAAGCCTACTGCCTACCTGCAAGTGGTTCTCGGGCTTAGAAAAAGCAAGCATAAAGGCTCTCACGTATGAAAGGAAGAAATAAGAAATTGTGAATGATACAGATTCACAACGTGTCCTTTCCTATTTGTGATGTATGTTAAAAGACCCATTTATGTGGTCTCACATCAGAGGCCGCAGAAATGCAGTTGTAGTCACAAAAAATACTTCAGAAGAAGTAAGGAAGAGTTGGTATGACCTCAAATTACGACCAAAGGGAAGGTTGGAATCACAACAAAGGGTCTATATTGTGAATTGAAGTATTCCTGGTAGCGAACGTCTACCTAATGCAATGGAAGAACTAATCACTACAAATTTTATTCCTCAATCCATTACTGTAGCATCTTCAATTGACATTTCTGCAGCAGGAGTCACTGGAAGAGGTTAATAAATTCTGTAAAAATGTTTTTTATTGTCTTATTGTCACTAATCATAATTAATTTATTGTATTAAAACCTATATAAATAGCTATGTAGATAGATAATTATGTGTGTGTATATATGTGTGTATATTACCTACTGGCGGTCGCCAGTAGGTATATATAGTTAGGATTTTTTCCCTATGGGATTTCTGAAAATTCTATGCCTAATAACTTTGGCGTTTGTGGACGGAATTGGCTGAAATTTTCAGGAAAATGGCACATTTTGTTTCTGAGCAGCCCTTGAAAATTTGGGGGGGTTTTGTGGAGGGGGGGCCGAGAAAAAAGGGGGGTCCCAAAACGCGTTTTTTCCATGTTAATTTCCATAGGGCGGTTGGACTCACTTTTAGCCCGAACGGCTGAATGGATTTGCACGAAACTTGGCAAAATTGTAGGGACTGTTAGCCCGATGTGCCTTTGCTAGGTCTCAATATATGTGCTTCAGTGGATTTTGAGAAATTAACGTTTAAATCAAGATATATATCTGTAACAGCGCTCCGGGCAGCGATCCGGTTAGCGAACCTTTCGCGTATCGGAACTTTGCGATGCGAAGCTGATTGGCCCTCCGGTGTCTGTCAACATTCTAAACAGTCCGGAGCGGCCGCCATCTTGTCTCTCGGTAGGATCGAGAGACAAGAGGAGGCCAAAACAAAGGGGGAAATTACCATAAGGGGGCATAGTAGATCCTCGTTGACCCCCTAGGTTTTATGTGGAGGTTTTAAAAGGGCCTAGGAGGGTCCAAAAAAAAAAATTTTTTTTTGCGTGGTAAGCGCCAAGTTCGCGAACCGGATAGCTTTCTGGGCAGCGAACTTTATGGATAAAAGAATGAAAGACTTTTCTAATACTGTATGTTAATTGTTTGTTGTTTTTCTTGTTTTTTTTTGTTTTCTTTTTTTTTAAAGTGTTTTTTTTATTTTGATTCTTTTTCATAATTTATTAAACTTTCTAACATTTCAGTGTCTGAAATGTCATTATTTTCTTGAAATATTGTTTGCAATCTGTGAGGTTGCAAAATGTCCTCATTTGCAAGGAGGAGATCTACTGCTTGGACACATTGCAGCAGTTCATTATCCAAGCTTTCATCCATAAATTCCATGTCAATTGGTTCTATTAATTCCTGGCTGCTCTCTTCCAGGTCCATCTCAAATGAAACTTGCTGCTCGCCTTCCATTTTGCCTGAAATTTGGATTAAAAAAATATATATTAGTAGAGATAGGGCACTGTTGGGATTAATTTTAGATAGGCAGTTTTTATCAGTGAATTTATCTTTTGGCAGTGTATAGTATGAGAGTGGAAATAGGACTATAAAAAAGTGTATGTGATTTAACCAAGACAAGCCTTACTCCATTGATAACTATAACAGAGAAGTCTATCTAAATACATTACTACTACAGAGGGATAGTGTATATCTAGCAGAAAAAGTCTACTATATTAAGTCATAGTGCACAATATATTAAATTATAACTTACCTTCACAAAGAAGTTGAAGTTTTTTGAAGCTATTGAAATTGGAGGTACAACAAGAAGTAGTAGTCAAAATGGCTGTGTTTCCTTCTCTCCCTTTATATATATACAGGTATATAACCAATTAAATGTCAGGTAATAAAAGTAGAAAATGAAAGTAACATTTTCATTGGTTGTCAATTCCAACAATTCAGATGTGTTTTGTGAAGTAATTTACCTCACGGTACTTGGAGAGGTCTACAGGCTAAATGGCTAAATGGAATTTCAATGAAATTTGTGAGAATGGAAGGGAATGTTATGTAGTATGAGCTAATCTATATTTGGTGAGAGTGTCTCTAGTCGTTTTTCTGTAAATTACTTTCCCGCCTTTTTTTAGGACCGCTTTCCGGGAAGCTGCCGGGTTAGCGAACCTTAAGCGTCACGGGAGTCCACCATTTTGTGTTTCGTTCGCATTAAGATACAAGATGGAGGGCAAATAATGTTTAGAATGGGTAGAAGGGGTCATGGTAGACTTATCTTGACCCCCTAGGTTTTCTAAGCGTGGCTGAGGAGGCTTATATGTGCGGAAAAAAAAACTTTTTTTTAAAAAATTCCGCGAGGTTAGCTTTCGGTTAGCGAACCGGGTAGCGCTCCGGGGAGCGAATTTTGTGGAAAATTAGTGAAAAAAGTTAGAGAAAAATAATAATTGTGAGTGATCAGATGTAGGGTAGCTCTGAGAAGAGCTTTTGGGTTTATGGTACATTTAGGTACTTATAAGTAGGTACCAATGCACAGTCTTAAATTCAGAATGAAAATTCTGTTGCCCTCATCTGAGAAGTGAACTCCATCTCCTCTGTAGATATCTTGCATGTAGTAACGCAAGTTATTGTTGTAAAGAGAGCCCATTCCATGGTCTCTCATGTAAGCTGAAACAGATTTGTTTACATGCTTCCTCGCTTTCTCAATTTGTGGACAAAATTGGTTGGACCACCTCCATTTCTGTCTTTGGCATATATTGGAATATACCAAGGCAGTTTGAGGAAAAAGTGCCATTAATTGCTCCAAGGTGTCCTTTAAAAGCATTTCCAGACCTACCCCTGTCAAAGTGCCCAAATCATTACCTCCACAGTGCACTATTAACAGGTCAGGTTTTGGCAAATGCATAAAGGTTTTCACCAATGGTATCAATTGGTGACATTTTAATCCTCTTTGGCCCAACCAGTTAATTTCCACATCTTGTAAATTGAGGTTGTGTAAATTTCTGCTCTCAGCATACCTTTGAGCCCAGTGGATGTAACTATGTCCAACAATCCAGACGTTAAACATGGTGGAAGAAGGTTGTTCTGCAGTCAGATGAAGTGTGGTAATGAAAGGGCAGTTGAAACAGTAGGAGTTTCTAAAGAAAAAAAACTGTGGATTTACAATGCTAATGATTCATTAGCAGTGATTGGTGCATTTCCATTTCTGAAAACAGAAAGTTAGGGTGCATGGATGTGTTCTTTGAAAGATGTAATTTGAATGGTCAAGGAAGAAACAATTAATGAAAGATTGCACTGGATACGCAGGTGCACTGAGAGTTCAGAGTTCAATTGAAACATTGTTGTGTGAATTTGCAAACATCAGAGGTCTTCCAGGAGGTGGTTGCTATGGAAACAAGGCAGACAGGGCAGAGGGGGGAAGGGTTTTGATTTGAAAAAAGTGAGGGAAGAGGTATGATTGGCTAATATGAGAGATATGTGAAAAGAATATCTGTATTTCTGTGCTTTCAATAGCTGCAGCCTTTAGAGTGCATCCTTTTTCTTCTGCTGAAGACAATTTGGTGTATTTCTGAGACTGTTTTCAAAACTCAAAAAATATTTGCTAAGGTGAGAAAAGATTTATTTAATTTAGATAGAGAATAGTATGATTTAAGGAGAAAATGATGAAGAAAGCTGTGTTTTTAAAATGTGGTTTTGTCTCTAGTTATATACTAATAGAATTAGTTTCATAGAGAAATTATAATTGCATATTTGGTGTAACATTCTGGCATGCTGTAACACAAGATATTGTAATACATGGAGGCCATTTCATGGTCTGTTATGTAAGCTGAAACAGATATGTTGCTTTTAAAAACGATTTCAGAAATCAATTACATTTCTGGATATTTACTGCTAGAGCTTCATAGGTTGTTTTGGGCCATATTTATAAGGTATTTGAGTGTCTAAGATGTTATGTTCGCCTTTTAAAATGTAAAGTGTTCCTCATGGGGCAAGTGTCTTGTAAATACGCTCCCACTTGTGCTTGGCAAATTTAGATTTTGATTATGGGAGTTACCTAGCCATGTTAATAGTGTCCCAAAAATGGTGCTAGGGCATTCCAGAAAACACTTTCATGTGTCTCAAGGACATTTTTAGTTATTTCTTCATGAATGCAGATATACAATTGATTTATATGCTGTGTTTAAAAACGAATTTTGAAATGAATTAAATTTCAGGATATGTACTGTTAGAGCTTCATAGGTTGTTTGGGGTCCTATTTAGAAGGCATTTTAGTGTCTTTGATGTTATTTTTCCCTTTTTAAATGGAAAGCGTTCCTCATGGGGCCCTGAGCAGTTCTTAGCCATGTTATTTCATAGGAAGTGGATAACATGGCTAAGAGCATTTGCTGGAAAATGCATGAATATCGCTGATTTTTCTGCTATATTCATGGATTGTGGCCGTTTTTTTTCACATTGCTTCATAGGTTGTTTGGGTTCATATTTAGAAGGCATTTTAGTGTCTTTGATGTTATTTTTCCCTTTTTAAATGGAAAGCGTTCCTCATGGGGCCCTGAGCAGTTCTTAGCCATGTTATTTAATAGGAAGTGGATAACATGGCTAAGAGCATTTGCTGGAAAATGCATGAATATCGCTGACTTTTCTGCGATGTTATTTTTCCCTTTTTAAATGGAAAGTGTTCCTCATGGGGCAAGTGTCTTGTAAATACGCTCCCACTCGTGCTTGGCAAATTTAGATTTTGATTATGGGAGTTACCTAGCCATGTTAATAGTGTCCCAAAAATGGTGCTAGGGCATTCCAGAAAACACTTTCATGTGTCTCAAGGACATTTTTAGTTATTTCTTCATGAATGCAGATATACAATTGATTTATATGCTGTGTTTAAAAAAGAATTTTGAAATGAATTAAATTTCAGGATATGTACTGTTAGAGCTTCATAGGTTGTTTGGGGTCATATTTAGAAGGCATTTTAGTGTCTTTGATGTTATTTTTCCCTTTTTAAATGGAAAGCGTTCCTCATGGGGCCCTGAGCAGTTCTTAGCCATGTTATTTCATAGGAAGTGGATAACATGGCTAAGAGCATTTGCTGGAAAATGCATGAATATCGCTGATTTTTCTGCTATATTCATGGATTGTGGCCGTTTTTTTTCACATTGCTTCATAGGTTGTTTGGGTTCATATTTAGAAGGCATTTTAGTGTCTTTGATGTTATTTTTCCCTTTTTAAATGGAAAGCGTTCCTCATGGGGCCCTGAGCAGTTCTTAGCCATGTTATTTAATAGGAAGTGGATAACATGGCTAAGAGCATTTGCTGGAAAATGCATGAATATCGCTGACTTTTCTGCGATGTTATTTTTCCCTTTTTAAATGGAAAGTGTTCCTCATGGGGCAAGTGTCTTGTAAATACGCTCCCACTTGTGCTTGGCAAATTTAGATTTTGATTATGGGAGTTACGTAGCCATGTTAATAGTGTCCCAAAAATGGTGCTAGGGCATTCCAGAAAACACAATCATGTGTCTCAAGGACATTTTTAGTCATTTCTTCATGAATGCAGGTATACAATTGATTTATATGCTGTGTTTAAAAACGAATTTTGAAATCAATTAAATTTCAGGATATGTACTGTTAGAGCTTCATAGGTTGTTTGGGGTCATATTTAGAAGGCATTTTAGTGTCTTTGATGTTATTTTTCCCTTTTTAAATGGAAAGCGTTCCTCATGGTGCCCTGAGCAGTTCTTAGCCATGTTATTTAATAGGAAGTGGATAACATGGCTAAGAGCATTTGCTGGAAAATGCATGAATATCGCTGATTTTTCTGCGATATTCATGCATTGCAGGCCTTTTTTTATCACATTTGCAAGCACTTCTTAGCCATGTTATCCAATGGGAGGTGGATAACATGGCTAAGAGCATTTGCTACAAAGGTTGTTTGGGGTTATATACCATTTTTGGGAAATTATTAACATGCCTATCTAACTCCCATAATCAAAATCTAAATTTGCCAACCGCAGGTGGGAGCGTATTTACAATAAATTTGCACCATGAAGAATGTAAAATAGCATACTAGATACTCAAATAACTTATAAATATGACCCAAAACATCTTATGAAGCACTAGTAGTGCATATTTCCAGAAATGTATTGGTTTTCATTTAATGATTTACTTCATTGGTAGGCCTTCACATGTTTTTTTACCTTGGTTTTTTTTCAGTGAAAATCTTATCTGCAACCATGTGTTGGCCTCACCTCAAATAAACAAAACAGGTGATGGACTGAATGTGGATCAATGACACACATTCACCCCAGTCAAAAGATCTGGGCCTAAACAAACCTTTAGATAGGCTACATCTTATCGTCATCCTGAATTAATGATTTAAAATATTAGGGAGTGATTTATGAGTGTTGTATGCCTGTTTTGTACCATTGAGTGTCATTTTTGTGATGCAGTGCTGGTGGAAAATATTTGCTATGTTAAATAATTAGTACGGCATTAAGTTTTAGATGACTGTTATTTATTTACTGTTTGGTAATAGTGGTTAATAACATTTTATATTATATTTTTTCACAGATTCAACTGCAGATTCTTTCATAGTTTGGAAAATGCCTTCCAGAAGTCGAATACGAAAGGCTAGAAAACGTCAAAGACAGCAGGATGATGTTTTATTGCAGCAGTCCTCTTCCCCAAATACTTATCAAAACACCAAGAAAGGTCCGGGTAAGAGCACGAAATCATTCTTAAGAAATATATGTAGTAAAAAAAATTTTGCTCAAAAAAATGTGTCTGTTTACAAAAAGAAAAGTAATTTAAATGGAAAGGAGAGACCCATCACAAATGTTACTGGTAGAGGAAGAGATAACTCTGTGCATGATAGTAGAAGGAAACAACAGTTTAGGGACATTCGACAACGAATGTTCCGTAATAGGATATTAGTTAATTTATTGAAAAATATTAAAAAGAAAGGCCAACAGAAAGCGGCATTTTATAGGAAGAAGAAAAATGTAGAGAAAATTATTGATCATGCTTTTGAAATCAAGCGAAAGTTGTTTATTTTGGTAATCAATAGAATTAGGAAACTAAGCAAGGTAATTTCTGATTTCAAAACAAAAAGTAGATGGAAGAGAGTAGTAAATCGTACTAACTTTTGTGAAGTTTTTTCTGGAGAATGGATGCATAGTTCAAGTTCTGAGGCATTTTTTAATGAGGAGACTTATTTTCAGGATAATGATTTGGTGCATGCAGTTGACATCAGTGGTCGAGCTTATGAAGTGAAGGATGGTTGTCCAGTTGAAAAAGAACAACTTGTGACAACAGAGACAGAAGAGGCGCTAAGTGATGAGGTTTTAGGAAGACGTCCTAAGGGTCCTGTGTACATTTGGAAGTGTAGTTCTATTTGCAGTGTGCGACAGGTTTCCATCAATTTGCTTTGTGATTTTATACGGACATTTAATAAGAAAAGTTTGAAGCAGAAAATGAAGTTGTTGCAAGATTTAGATCCTTGCAGAGTGAGACAAATGACAGGTTTGCGTGGTCATTCACTGGCTTGTCTTTCCAGGAGAGTATGCCAGAGTGTTTTTCATCATTTCAGGATGCTAGCAGTGCATCATAATAAAGTGAGAAAATTAGTGAGAATGTTGTATTATGCTAAGAGTCCAGCAATTATGCTTAAACAGTTATGTGCTGCTCTTTTGCATGGTTCTGAAATAGATGTGAAGAATATTTGTGAAGAAATTGAGTTTTGTTACTTTGGTAGTAAAGATGAGAATGTTCAAATTGACCCTGAAGTAGAGGGTAATGTGGAAGATAATGTACAGGTTTCCAGTACAGATAATTTTCAGAAGGAAATTGCCACGTTTCAGATGAAATCAAGTGAGAGGCCTAATTTCACTTGTGTATGTTGTCGACGCACTTATTATAAGAATCAGACTAAGGTAGTGGATTTATATGCAAAAAGTGAAAGGGAAAATAATAGTGAATGGAAGGATTTAGCCACATACTTGATGGTAGAAAATTATTTTGATTTGGGATCGGATCAACGTGTGTGTACTTATTGTTGTAATAAATTAAACCAAAACCAGATGCCTGCTAGGGCAGTTCATAATAATCTGGAATTGGTTGAGATTCCTTCTGAATTGAAGGATTTAAATACTTATGAATCTATTTTGATTCAAAGTATCCATCCCTTTCAGGCTATTGTAAGAATGGAGCCAAAGACAGGGAAGTTGCCTCCAGCAGATTTACAGAGAGGATTAAAGGGAAGAGTTGTTTATTTGCCTCTAGATTTGAACAAAAACATTAACACAATTGGAATAGAAAAAGTGGAAGAGGAACCTCTGGTTATCTTGGTTAATGGGGTTCCGACAAAGAATAAGAAAATATGGCAAGATTTAGTGGATGTTAGGAAAGTCAAAAAGGCAACAGTGTATTTGAAGAAAAATAATAAGTACTATAAGAATGTATATGTTGCAGAAGAGGAAGTAAGTGATGAAGAGGATAGCGATTTGTGTGCTGGCCAAATTGAGAAAGTAGAGGCCTCTAAAAGTGAAGAAATATATGAACATTATAGTGTTCATCCTTTGCATTCCAAGGAAGTCATGGGGAATGCTATTGAGTTGTTTCAAATGAAACAAGCCAAAGGGAGTCCCATTAGTGTTTGGGAGGAAAGTTTGGAAGCTCGGTGTTTCCCACAGCTATTTCCCACAGGTCAAGGAGGAAGATATGATGAGCGACCTCGTGAAATTCCTGCGTCTGAATACCGGACTTTACGATTGTATGCAGAAGATCCTAGGTTTCGGCAATGTATTCCCTATTTGTTTCATCTCCTGTTTGAAAGCGATCTGTCTGGACTTTCATATGCAGTGAACCACATCTTAAAAAGTGGTATACAGATGCGAAACATCTCGGCAAGTGACTTTATGCATAAAGTCAATGTCCAAGACAGTATTTTGGATTCTCACTTAATTAATCTCATGGCGTGTCAGCGTGGTACTAATGAGTACTGGTACCGTCGTCATGGTGATTTAAAATGTATGCTGAGGAACTTAGGAACTCCGACATGGTTCCTCACTCTGAGCTGTGCTGAGTATGGCTGGGATGACTTACTTGAATTTCTACGAGAGGCAAATGGAAATATTGAAAACATTGAATTCAAGACACCTGGAGAACTGTGTTCTTTGGATCCTGTGAATGTATGCAGGTACTTCAATCATAGATTTGAAGCTATGATGTCTTTCATCACAAATAAAAAGAATCCACCTCTTGGAGAGGTGTTGGATTTCTTCTGGAGAAAGGAGTATCAAGCAAGAGGTGCCCCTCATATACATATGTTGCTGTGGATCAAGGATGCACCTAAATTTGGAACAGATCCGGATGACTTAGTGATGAATTTCATCGAACAGTATTCTACGTGTGCTGTTCCAAACGCAACGGAGAAGAAAAGTCTAAGAGAACAAGTTCTACGTTTCCAAAGCCATCGTTGTGGAAAGTACTGTCGTCGTAAATTCAGAAACAAGGACAAGTTCTACACCAAATGTCGTTTCAACTTTCCACGACCGGTGATTTCTAAAGGAAGAGTGAACAGTTTGATGTCTTCGCTGCGACATAATGTGACGAGGAAATCACCCAAGAATACATACAATTTGAAAAGGAATGAAGAGTCCAAGTACATCAATGACTACAACCCAGTGATTTTGTCCATGTGGAATGCCAACATGGATATACAGTTTGTGGCTGACAACTGTATGGCTGTGGCTCGGTATGTGACATCTTACATCACCAAAAAAGAAAAGACCGAACTGAAGGATATGTGGGAGGACATTTCCCATGAAAAGAGCCTCAGCAAGAAGTTGTACAGTTTCAGTCTAAAGATGTTGTCGCATCGAGAAATCGGAGCTTACGAATGTTCTGATCGATTGTCTTCAGCAAGTCTCTATGCCAAATCCAGGAGTCTCGTTTGGGCGAGTCTTGGTCTTGCTGCAACGCGAAATCGAGTTCTAAAACCTGTTCGGGAAATTGAGTATTTGGCAGAAAAGGAACCAAAGAGTACCGACATTTTGAAGACCAACATGTTGGATACATATTATCCAAATCGAAGCAGTCACCTTGAGAATGTTTGTCTATATGAGGTTCTCCAAAATTATATATTCAAGAGGAACATCAAAGAAGATATTGAGAAAGGAGTGTATGCTGTAATTGGAAGTGAGGGATGCCTGGTCAAGCAAAGAAAATGCCAATTAGTAAACCATCGAAAATTAAGTGGCGAATCTCCAGAAAAAAAGGAGTTTTTCTATTTAGCACTTTTACAACTTTTCAAGCCTTGGCGTGCAGAAGAGGAACTGCTTGGAGATTTCCTCTGTTACGAAGACTCTTTCAATGCAGCCAAGGAGTCCATAGAATGTCCTGCTTTTTCTAAATATCAAGAAATGCTAACTTTGGAAATTGAGCAGGAAGCAACGATTGCAGCCGAGATTGCCAGAGACAGTTCTCAGGACAGTCAGAGTTCTGTTTCATTGAGTCAAGATCCACTTGGAGGACCTATTATCGAAAATGAAGCTGCCACTGCTATGAATGAAGTAGAAAGAGCCATGGCACATGCTCAGGAGGATTCAGTTAACTTACAAGACTTGGAAAAACAACTCAACGTTGAGCAGAGGAAAATATATGATGAAGTTACCAAGGAAATTGAGCACGGATTAAGTCATGAGAAGAAAGAGTGCTCGTGTACGTCGTTGAAGCCTGTCCGACTGTACGTGAGTGGAGAAGCGGGAACTGGAAAAAGTTTCCTCATTAAAGCAATCTCTTGTTATTTGCAGGAAAGGACTGAGTCATCGCTGTCTTGTGTTGTGACCGCTCCTACTGGACTGGCAGCACATAATATTAAAGGTATTACTTTGCATCGTCTATTGATGCTGCCGGTGGAGCATGACAACAAATTACAATACAACAAGTTATCTGGAGATGCTTGCTGTGAAGTTTCAAGAGTCTTGAGGAAAATGAAACTACTTATCATTGACGAAGTAAGCATGGTTTCCAATGTCATGCTTGCCTTTGTGCATTTGAGAATGCAAGAAGTACTTAAAACTGAATATGATGTCTTATTTGGTGGGAAACACATTATTGTTTTCAGAGATCTTCTACAGCTGACACCAGTAAAAGGTCAACCTGTGTTCAAAATACTCACGCATGAAGATACCAGGAAGTGCCTAGGGAGCATTGGCAACGTCAATATATGGTTAAACTTCAATTATGCAGAACTGCATCAAAATATGCGTCAGGCAAAGGATGAAGATTACAAGAATATTCTACAAGATATTAGAATTGGAAAAGTGACCGAGCATGGGAAAGAAGCTTTAAATGCACGGTTACTGTCAAATTTGTATCCCAAACAAGAGATTGTGCCTGAGAATATTTTTCAGAAAATTACTGAGAAGAAATCCGGGATATGTCTCATGCCAACTCTTGCAGAATGTGCCATCTTCAACAACAAAATGTTGAATTTAGAAAAGCAAGACATTGTGAAACTGGAAGCTATCGACAAATTAGAGCATATGGGATCAACAATTATTTTGTCAGATAATTTGAAATCAAAATTGGATTCATTAGAGAAGACTATATCTAAGACAGCGGGTTTTGAAAAGACTCTGAATGTGTGTTTAAATTGCCGAATCATTTTGAGACGGAATTTACATGTAGAAAGAGGTCTGGTAAATGGATCAATGGGTAATGTTGTTGATTTTGAGAAATACAGAAATAGAGATGGAATAGAATTTTTAAGAATTAAATTTGATGGCATTGAGGAAGTACAGCAAATTGGTCGTTGTTCTGCTAGGTTTTTGCTTGTTAAAGACTTATATGTTCGCCGTAAACAGTTTCCTGTTTGCTTAGCATATGCGGTGACAATCCATAAATCGCAAGGTTTAAGTGTAGACTGTGCATTGGTGAATATTGGCAGTTCAGTGTTCAAGGAGGGTATGGCATATGTGGCATTGTCACGAGTTAGAACTTTATCGGGATTGTACTTGATTGACTGTGATGTCACAAACATTTGTGCGGATCTAGATTGTGTTAAGGAATACAATAGGTTAAGAAGAGAGTATGCGCCACATTTGCCTCAATATCCTTTGTTTGAGAAACGTGTGGTAGGCCGGAAACGTAGAAATAGCAGTAATAGTAGGGAGGTTGTTGCAAAAAGACTAAAAGTGAATGAACCGAAAGTTGTTAGCAGAAAGAAAGTGGATACTGTTGAAGAGATTGTTGGTTTTCAATTTGAAAACAGTTCTGGTGTCAACTGCTATGCAAATGTCGTTGTTAATGTTCTCTTTTCACTAGAGAGTTTAAAAGAACAGATTGTGTTCAATTCAGAACAAAGTTTATGCTGCTTGTTGAATTCTGTGTTAGAGAAATGTAGCACTGATCGTACAAAAGTAGAAAGTGTGTCTGAAGTTCGTTATCTGTTAGATGAATGTTCAGGTCAAACAGACTTCTCTGAAAATAATCAGCAAGATTGTCAGGAGTTTTTAATGTATATGCTTGATATATTGCAAGATGAGGGTGTAGATGTAGATCACCTGTTTGGGCTTTCTTATCAATGGCAGCATGACTGCGAGAACTGTATGGTATCAAGTACTACTAGTGTAGACTCAGAAAGATTTATATATTTAACTTTGCCAGACAGTAAATCAGTGTCCTTTAATAAGCTAGTAAATGCAGCGGATCACAACATGGAGTGTAGCCAATGTAAATGTGATATGATGTCAACATTATTTATACGTAGATATGGCCAGTATGTAATTTTAATGATGCAACGATGTAGGCCTGATGGATCAAAATTGTCAACTTTAATAAAACATTTTGTGGCTTCTCAGCTGTCAATATCAGGGAGGACTTTTGTTACTGTAGCAATTATCTATCACGATGGTCCATCAACAACATCAGGACATTATACAGCTTACTTAAAGTCTGGAAACGGCTGGTCATTCTGTAATGATTCTGTTGTAACTTTCAAAAAAAAATTGCCGTTTGACCTTAAAAATTCTTACCTGGTGTTTTTAAAACCAAAATTTTAAGTAGAGGGAATGTAAGTCTGCAATGCTGTCTCGATTAAAAATCCAACTATATAAACCTGATGGAAGTAAGTCTGCTTCATAGTAAGCAGTATCAGTGTCATAGGAAAAGGAGAACATGAGTGACAAAGAAGAGTAAGATATTAGTAGTCCAGGATTGTGAAAATAATCTCAAATATTTTATTTTTGAAAGTTGCGAAAATAGAAAATGTCGGGATTTGATTGGAAGAATTACAAGACTTGCGAATCGCGGCAACATGATTTGGCCTAGTGGAAACATGTGATATAATGAGAGAAGTTTTTTTTCTATGTAACATATTTCACGTATCGATGGAGGTTTTCTTTCAGAAAGTGGCGGGCTGAAAATATTTAAAGCACAACAGAGTGGATGCTGTTTATAGGAGATCGTTTGACGTCATTGAAAGTAAGTTAATTTTAAGAAGTTTTGAAAACAGATTTCTTAGGTTGTATGGGTTTTTTAAACACAGTCATTTTGATTCTGTTTTTTTTTCCCTGCTGTTACATGATGAATACCTTCAAGTCACTGATTTAAGTGAAATTTGATACATTCTGAGAACAGCAAAAATAAACCATTTAACATGTATAATTAATGTTATGCTTTTTGTCCTTATGATATACATTTAGAAATGTGTGGTACATATGGGTAAGCTGAGTTCTGTAAATATCAATTTTAATGCTTAGAGTGCTGTACTTCTGGGTAGTGTTTTTTTTTTTATAAAAAAAAGAGGCCTCACCTCAAAGAAAGCTCTTGAAAGCACACATCTTATTTGCATCCTAAAACAATCATTTACAATGTTAGACACAATTTTATTATGGCTTTACATCTTTTTTGCGCTGCTATTGCATCACTATTGTGAGACATTAGCAGTGCAAGAAAAACATCATGTTCCAAAATAGGCCTCAGTTCAGCAACATCAAGATACAGTTTCTTTTGAATATATATGTTTAGGATTGTGTAGGTGATGTAGAGAAGCAGAGACTTCTGTAAATGTCAAAGTTGTTGAAAAACTGTTTGTTTTTGAACCTTTTCCCTTGTCTTTTCTAATTTTTAAATACATGTTTTAATATTTTTTGAAATGTTTGTTCTTTGTTTTACAGATTGAAAGTATGAAAAAATATTTAAAAAAGGTAACAAGAATTATAAGGTAAATGTTTTCCACTCTTTTTACCCGCAATGCACTGCTGATGATGTCATTGACACTATCTCTCATTTACTCTCTCTAGCTGTCTTTCTTTTTACATTATTCTCTGATTACTTCCCTTATACTAACTCTTCTTTTTTTTAAAAAAATATTTTTTTAGTTCGCTTAAAGTTCGCGAACCGGTCAGCGAACTTGAAGCGAACCAAAAGAAATAGAGCTTGCCAGAGTGATAAACATTCTAGCAATTTTGTTTGAAAGGGGAGGTAGTTCTGAAAAGAACTGTTTTTTTTTGTTTTTGTTGTTTTATATTTTTTTTTATTTTTTGAACATTTTTTGATTTTTTTGTATTTTTAGAACTGTTTTATGTTTTTTTTGTTTTTTTTATGGAGGGGAGACAACAAAAAACAGGCTTTCAAAACGGCTCAACTGGAGCAAAAAAAAGAAAATTACTTTTTGGGTGCATTAGGGCATTTATGATTTTCATATGCAATGTTCATGAGGTTGACACTCATGTTGCCATATGATAGCATTTCACCATAGTAAACACAAGATAACTTTATGTGCTGGAAGTTAGGTTGGATGTTGGGCACAGTCTCTTGTGCCTCTCTTCCCGTCAAAGACAATGTGGATGTAGATCTTGCCACAGGAGTTGCCGTCGGATTGTCTACAAGATCCCTTAATTCAGCCCGGCTGTAGTTATTGGGATGCCACCTGCTCATGTGATGATGCATTGTATAGTTCCCCATACTGTACTTCTTTTCTGTGCCTCTCGACAATCTGTAGTCACAGATGAGGCAGGTGGCATATTTTGCATTCACTTTCTTTGTTCCAGGAGGGATGGTGAAAAACTGCCAGATAAAACTGGATTTTCGTTTAGAAACCCGGGGCAACTCATCAAGAAATTGTTGTTCCTCTCTCTCCTCTTCTTCTTCTTCCTCATCTTCCTCCTCTCTGTTAGTCAGAATTTGACTAGGTGGTCCTGTCTTCTTATGAGGAGGTGGAGGTGGTGGTGGGGGTGCACCAGCTGCAGCAAGAATGGAAGCCATTGTGGATCTTCAGATAAATGGTCTTTCTCTCACCAAGATGAAAGTCAGAGTGAGGAAATAAGGAGGGGTTTACATGATTTGGGGAAAACAAAAGTTCTGAGCCAATGAAAAGTGTTATTTTTAGGTCACATGACCTAGTCATACATCATTTGGAAACCAAAAGTGAAATGAACCAATGAGAAGTTTGATAAACAAGTCACATGACCTGTTCCGCTTACGTTACGCGGCGCGCGCCGCGTCCCAGATCGCTTCCGGTTCGCGGTCCGGAGCACTTCCGGGAGCGCTAACGCGACGCGTCATTAGACGCATTACGCGATAACGTGATATGTCGCGCTTCCGCGACGCGTCACTGTTCCGCTAACGTAACGTTGACCGGTTCGCGGACTAGATCGCGGCATCAAGATGAGCTAACGGAAAGCTTCCCGGTTCGCGAACTAGAAGCGAAGAAAAAAATATTTAAAAAAAATTATCAATAAATATCTATATATATTTTGGGATTTAAAGAATAATACATTTTACAGCTACAGATGTTAGCTTTTAAAAAACCAATGAAATTCACTGAAAAAACCATAGGTTATAGACCATATATAGTTAGAAATTTGCATTTAAAAAACCATTGAAATTCAATGAAAAAACCATAGGTTATAGACCATATATAGTTAGGAATTCGCATTTACAAAACCTTATTTTACTCGCACAAAACCATTGAAATTCCATATATAGTTAGTTGCACTAACTATATATCGCGCACCCGCAATCCACTGCTGATGATGTCACATATTACATCATTCATGACATGGTCAGTGACATCACTGATGACATCACTGATGACATCTCAAATGACATCACTGATGACATCACTGATGACATCTCAAATGACATCACTGATGACATCTCAAATGACATCACTGATGACATCACTGATGACATCTCATTTGACATTACTGATCACATCACTGATGATATCATTCATGTGATAATACGATGAACCTCTTCAGACTCTAATATAACCTTAGATACAATCAGTGTAAACAGACACTCACAGACTGTCACTCATCCATGGAGTTACTCACACACCTAGTCAGTCATGCAAAGAATCAATCACACCTCCATTTCCTCAACTATACAGTTATACAAACTTTACTTATTCAAACATATACTAACACATATTTACTCTCTTATACAATCCCTGATACAAGTTCACAATGATCCATACAGCCACTCACACATTCACTGGCTCTTATGCACAGTTATTTATATATGTCAACTCTCCCATGTACTGTGTTTTACATATGTACTTACTTTGACATGTAGCACTGAGATATCCATTCACTCACCAATACACTCATGCACACAGTCAACCTCCCATACAGCTGTTTCCACATGCACTTTTGAAACCATACATCTAGTGAATCAACTGCTCACACATCTATGCACAGAGTCATACACCTCCCAGCCACCCACACACACACTCAGTCTCCCATACAAATACTTGGGCAATCAATCAATAACCCATATAGTTACTCATATAGCTACTTATCAACACATGCAACAGTTTACAGAACAACAGACATAATGATGCACAAATTAAGACAGTTTAGTCACTAACCCATGCACTCAGTGAGACACATTTAATCACTCACTCATACAGTCAGTCATGCACCTACTAAATCCTTCATCCAGACACTTATACATCCACTCATTCTTCAATATGTAAGACATATTTTAACTTTACAGAAACATACAGTCACTGGATGTTGTCATCAGTGATGTCATCAGTGATGTCATTTGAGATGTCATCAGTGATGTCATCAGTGATGTCACTGACCATGTCATGAATGATGTAATATGTGACATCATCAGCAGTGGATTGCGGGTGCGCGATATATAGTTAGTGCAACTAACTATATATGGAATTTCAATGGTTTTGTGCGAGTAAAATAAGGTTTTGTAAATGCGAATTCCTAACTATATATGGTCTATAACCTATGGTTTTTTCATTGAATATATATATATATATGTATATATATATATATTTATTCCAAACACACAGGTTGCCCCTGGAGATGCCTCACACAGTGAAGGAAACAGCACACCACATGCAGGCAGCAATTCGATGGGCAGGCTGCATCCAATCCAAACGGCCAAACGCGCTTCGAGCTTGAGACAGCTCTTGATCACTGGCAATTAATCAGGCACGAAACAGCCATTGAGAAACGCTTTTTTAATCATACAAAGTCCCGCCCCAGTGGGCGTTGTGGAAATGGCATGCTGGTACTTTTAGTCCATCCCAAATATAGCCACAAAGACTGTTAGCAGTTCTTTTACCAAGTGGTTAGCGTTCCTGCCTTAAAAAAAAAAACATCCATGTATGTTGAATGTGATGCATACACCGCGTCTCGGTGCTAATATCTCTGCATGCGAGGCCCTCCACTGTCCATACCTCGTCATGGTGATTCCATCGTGCTGGATCCGCCTAAGACGTCGGGCATCTTGCGGCCAGGAGAGCCGCTAATTGTTCCAAACACACAGGTTGCCCCTGGAGATGCCTCACACAGTGAAGGATATATTCACTGAAAAAACCATAGGTTTCAGCCACGTTATAGTTAGGAATTAGCATTTAAAAAACCTTGCAAATTCACTGAAAAAAACATAGGTTTCACACATGTTATAGTTAGCTGGACATTTCACTCATATAAAACCATTGAAATTCCCCTGTTATAGTTAGTTCAGCTAACTATAACTCACGCTCCCGCAATGCACTGCTGATGACGTCACATATTACATCAATCATGACATGGTCAGTGACATCACTCATGACATCACTGATGACATCTCAAATGACATCACTGATGACATCATCCAGTGAATGTGTGTCTTTCTGAAAAATAAATATGTATATCTAAAGTTTGATGGAAGAATAAATGGGTAAATATGTGTCTAAATGTTTTTTAGAAATTGATTGTATAACTGACTTATTAAGTATATCTTAGTAAATACATGTATTAGCGAGTAATGTTTAAATATGTAAATATCTGTATCAGTGTCTCACTTTGTTTATAAGTGGCTGCATGGGTTAGTGAGTAGCTACATGAGTGTCTATATGGGTTATTGGTTGTTTTTTTGAGTATCAGAATGAGTGTCTGTATGGTATTACTTAGCGTACAGATGCATGAATGACTGACTCATTGTTTGTATGTGTTTTGAAGACAGCATGTGTGCAGGACTGTATGGGTGGGTGGATGAGTGTGTGTATGGGTGTGTTAGTCAGTGAATGACTGCCTCAATAGTGTCTTTATGAGTAAGTACATATGTTTTAAACTAGTATATGTGAGTATTGATGTATATAAGTAAGGATATATGACAATGACAGATTGGAAGAGCTCCTGTATAAATAGGTATGTGTTTCTATAACTGATTATTTAAGAGAGTAAGTATGTGTACGTTTCTGTAGAAATAAGTGTAGTGGCGTGTGTAGAGCTGTATATGCAAGTAAATGGATGTTTGATAGTTTATTTGCATGTGTGAGTATATGTGTGAATAACTATGTATAAGTGTAGATATGTAACAGGATGTATAGGTGTATGAGTACATATGATGAGTGAGTACATGTATGAGTGACTATATAGAACTATTGGTGAATCAGTGGATGTATATTTAGATTTTGGAATTACTGAATAGGTTGTTCTAACTAGTATTGGTATCTACATTTTTTTGAAAATGTTAGGTTTTATTTTTGAATGTGTGTATCAAAGGTTATATTAGGGTGAGAGCAGGTCTGCCACTCTTTCACAAGGATGATGTCATCAGTGATGTCATTTGAGATGTCATCAGTGATGTCATGAGTGATGTCACTGACCATGTCATGAGTGATGTAATATGTGACGTCATCAGCAGTGCATTGCGGGCGCACGAGTTATAGTTAGCTGAACTAACTATAACGGGGGAATTTCAATGGCTTTATATGAGTGAAATGTCCAGCTAACTATAACATGTGTGAAACCTATGTTTTTTTCAGTGAATTTGCAAGGTTTTTTAAATGCTAATTCCTAACTATAACGTGGCTGAAACCTATGGTTTTTCCAATGAATTTCAAAGATTTTTTAAATGGTAATTCCTAACTATAACGTGGCTAAAACCTATGGTTTTTTCAGTGAATTTCAAAGGTTTTGTAAATGATAATTTTTAAATGTATTAATTGTTATTTTTTTATACTTATTTACTACGTTGTTTTAAAGTATTTATTTTTAGATATTTTATTTTTTAAATTACATTACATATTTTAAATATAAATTGGGATTTTTTTTTAAAAATATTGAAATTGTAATATATATTTTTTTATTTAATATTTTTTTAATTTATATATATTTTATATAGCAGGCAATGATATCCTATAGAAGGAAATTCAAGTTACTGGTAAGTACAGTTAAATTTACTTTTCAGGAATAGCAGTGAGCTGAAAGATGCAGCACTGAGGTAACTCCTGATAACAGGTGAGTAAATTGGAATTCGTAGTTCGACTGATTTTTGAGGAATTTTTTTAAGTTCCAAAACTCCACACTTAGAAAAATTTCCAAGTGAAACCAGTCAATGTTAGCCTATGGAAGGAAATTCAAGTTACTGTAAATATGGTTAGAATTACTTTTCTGGATCAGTAGTGCACTCAAAGATGCAGCACTGATGTTTCTTGTGATAACAGGTGAGTAAATCGGAATTCCTAGTTCAGCTGATTTTACAGGAATATTTTACTCAATAGTGTAGGAAGGGGGCGGGGCCTGAGGTAACATCTGTGCAAACACGCCCTGTGGTGTGTTTTAGATTGGGGAATTAATTCCTCTTCAGTCCCCTGTGAGCCAACTAGTCTACCAGGCACCTCTAGTATGCGCCAGGCAGCTGTGTTGCAGAGAGGTGCTCAGAGGGCACACCTCACATTTACAACACTCTGCAACACAGCTCCGTGGCACTTACTGGAGATACCTGTTGGACTAGTTGCCCCCTAGGGGACCTCTGGATTGAAGAGGAATTCATTCCCCTACTTAAAATGCGCCAGAGGACATGTTTGCACTCACATCACCTCAAGCCCCGCCCCCTACCTTCACCACTGTGCAAACATGCCCTGTAGCATGTTCTAAGTTGGGGGGTTAAGTCCCCTTGCATACTGGGGGTCCCTGGGGGCCAACTAGCCCACCAGGAACCTCCAGTATGCACCAGGGGGCTGCCTTACAGAGAGGTGTAATGAGGCCACGCCCCTTTTTACACCTCTCTGCAACGCAGCCCCCTGGCGCGTTTGCAGAGGGGGAACTAATTCCCCTTGAATACTGGGGGTCCCTGGGGGCCAACTAGCCCACCATAAACCTCCATTATGCACCAGGGGGCTGCATTGCAGAGAGGTGTAATGAGACCACGCCCCTTTTTTACACCTCTCTGCAACGCAGCACCCTGCGCATTTGCTGAGGGGGACCTAATTCCCCTTGCATACCGGAGGTCCCTGGGGGCCAACTAACCCACCAGGAACCTCCGGTATGCACTCAGGAAGGTACAGAGTACGTTACAGAGTACAGTACAGAGTACGGTACTTCGTACCACGCGATTTAAAAAATATATATATATATATATATTGTTTTGGCCTTCGGGTCCTTGTGGAACCCCCTGAGCAGGTCTAGGGGATCAGGGTGTTTTTTACCCTGCCCCCTTTGTGTGTTTTGCACGTTTGTCTCACTGCTTTCTTGTGCCTCGGTTCTACCAATATTTACAACAAGGGGTGGTGAGGGACAGAGTCTCTGAATTAAGCAGAAAGCTCTCACCCAGTCAAGAGATCAGGGCTAGATCCATCACCGTTATTTATCTCACTGCCCCATCCCAGCTCAGAACCTGGCTATATGCAAATCAGTCTGTTCCTGGCCCAGTGCATCATGGGAACTGGGTAAGAGTGGTCTGCTTAATTCAGACACTCTGTTCATCGCCACCCCCTTTTCTGAATCGTTTTTGGCCACTATAGGTGTGGCAGGGTATACTCAGACATGAGTCCCTTTCTCACTGCTCCATCAGGATTCAAGCAAGCCGGGCCGAAGACGGCTGAAATGCCAGAAACCGGTCCCCGGTAGCTTGTCCCCTTTCTGGTGAAGAATTGGCTTGGTAGTTTAGTCTGCCCTGTTCCCATGATACCCTGGGACAGGGACAGACTGATTTGCATATAGCCAGGTTCGGAGCTGGGATGGGGCAGTGAGATAAATAACGGTGATGGATCAAGCCCTGATCTTTGGACTGAGTAAGAGTGGTCTGCTTAATTCAGACACTCTGTTCATCACCACCCCCTTTTCTGAATCGTTTTTGGCCACTATAGGTGTGGCAGGGTATACTCAGACATGAGTCCCTTTCTCACTGCTCCATCAGGATTCAAGCAAGCCGGGCCGAAGACGGCTGAAATGCCAGAAACTGGTCCCCGGTAGCTTGTCCCCTTTCTGGTGAAGAATTGGCTTGGTAGTTTAGTCTGCCCTGTTCCCATGATGCACTGGGCCAGGGACAGACTGATTTGCATATAGCCAGGTTCTGAGCTGGGATGGGGCAGTGAGATAAATAACGGTGATGGATCAAGCCCTGATCTTTGGACTGAGTAAGAGTGGTCTGCTTAATTCAGACACTCTGTTCATCACCACCCCCTTTTCTGAATCGTTTTTGGCCACTATAGGTGTGGCAGGGTATACTCAGACATGAGTCCCTTTCTCACTGCTCCATCAGGATTCAAGCAAGCCGGGCCGAAGACGGCTGAAATGCCAGAAACCGGTCCCCGGTAGCTTGTCCCCTTTCTGGTGAAGAATTGGCTTGGTAGTTTAGTCTGCCCTGTTCCCATGATGCACTGGGCCAGGGACAGACTGATTTGCATATAGCCAGGTTCTGAGCTGGGATGGGGCAGTGAGATAAATAACGGTGATGGATCAAGCCCTGATCTTTGGACTGAGTAAGAGTGGTCTGCTTAATTCAGACACTCTGTTCATCACCACCCCCTTTTCTGAATCGGTTCTACCAAGGCACAAGATGGCTGCCAACACTTCCTGGTTTGGAGTGTTAATAGACAGTTGACAGCCAACGACCATGCAGCTCGGGCTGGAACAGAGTACAGTACAGAGTACCGTACTTCGTACCCCGCGATTAAAAAAAATAATAATTGGGGGGGGGGCCTTGTGGGACCCCCTGAGCAGTTCTAGGAGGTCAGGGTGTTTCTACCCTGCCTCCTTTGCGTATTTTGCACGTTTGTTTTACTGCTTTCTCGTGCCTCGGTTCTACAGAGGCACAAGATGGCTGCCAACACTCTCCTGATTTGGAGTGTTGACAGACAGTTGACAGCCAATGACCATGCAGCGCTAATCATAATTTCTATGGCAAAATAAACCCCCTCATTGTGTTCCTTTTTAAATTAAATGTTTTAGGTGTTACCAGTTCGTTCCAATCAAGATGGCTTCAGGTGAGCCATACTTTTGTCATAAGAAAGATAGTAAGCGCTCTAGTTGTTTTGGCCTTCGGGTCCTTGTGGAACCCCCTGAGCAGGTCTAGGGGATCAGGGTGTTTTTTACCCTGCCCCCTTTGCGTCAACACTTCCTCGTTTGGAGTGTTGACAGACAGTTGACAGCCAATGACCATGCAGCTCGTGCTTGGGAAGGTACAGAGTACAGTACAGAATACTGAACTTCGTCTCTAGATATCACTATGATTTTACTTTTTGATTTTCTCAGGAACTACTGAACGAATTTACACCATTTAACAAAAAGCACAATCTGCGAACCAAACTCTACCTCTCTACCAAATTTGGTGTAATTCAGTTCAGCCGTTCGAGCTGTAGCCTTGGCTAAAGGTCCCTATGGAAAATTGCATGGGAAAAACACGTTTTGGGACCCCCCCTTTTTTCTCGGTCCTTACTTGATGAATCACCCCCAAACTTTCAGGGAAGGAGCGGAGCAAGCCATTTTCTTGGAGAAATTTGCGAAGATTCTTCCACCCGCGCCAAAGTTAATCCAAATAGAATGTTGTGGATTTCCTATGGAAACTAGGTCCTAACTATAACTGAGAAACAATTTTCCACAGCGGACCAACCAAGAAAGCACCTCAAACTTCAAGTTCCCATATGATCTTAAGTCTCTTGTGCTGTACAACCTCTGAGACCTGCTGTGGTTGGGTCCCACTGGATTTCCAGAGAAAAGTTCAAAGACACATGGAGGCAGCACCAAAATCAGAGTAAATTCCAGAAGCAATGAGTCATGTAAAAAATATATGTTTTTCTTTATTGATTTTTTTATTTTTGAAGGTGCACAAGACAGCCAACGCGTTTCGCTCCCCAAACTTGGGAGCTTCGTCAGGGCAAGGTCAAGTGATCTGAAACCTATGTGGGTTTTTGGGTCAAAGTAATATGGCTTGATAGGCGCAAAATCAATATGTTGATTTGGATGGAATCCGGATGAACACGAATATTACTCAGAGAAGCAAAAGAGGAAATAACTAAATTCTCCAATTGTAAGTCCAATGAACGTCACGGGCCCGAGGTAAATGACAATCAAAATGCAATGATATGCACGTTCCTATGGATGTCACATGTATTTTATATTGACTAATATAAAGGATGTCACAGAGAAAGGCAGTCCTTGATAAGCTGCGCAGTTTAATGAGTCTCACGATACGATGACAGATGAACCAGCCCCCGCAGAAAACGCGTTCTTAAGAACAACTAGAGCGATTACTATCTTTCTTATGACAAAAGTAAGGCCCACCTGAAGCCATCTTGATTGGAATGAACTGGTAACACTTAAAACATTTAATTTAAAAAGGAACACAATGAGGGGGTTTATTTTGCCATAGAAATTATGATTAGCGCTGAAGAAAGAAAAATTAGGGCACATTTTGAGTGACTTCTCAAATCCTCTTCTATTTCATAAAAAAATCCTGACACGCAGACTGAAACATGCACTTTTAATACCAGCAGCAGACATCCGTGGTGAGCAGTAGCTTTAATTCAGCGATCTAATGAGCAACTAGAGTGCTAACATTCAAAATTTATGGCAAACGTGTGACATATCTAAATACCTTCTTGATGGAATCAAAGTAAAAAACTGAAAGCATTTCCTACTGAGGAGACTATAGTAAATGAGGAAATTAGGAAACTTCATAACAAATAAATCTCCCAAGATGGCCACCAGAGACAAAAGAGTCGAAATGTAGCACAAATATCACCCAGATGTAGCCAACATGTAGCTCAATGACAGAAGTGTGCAAAACACTTTTTCTTTTTTGTGTTTTTGCAGTTTTATATAGTGCAGACTTCTCAGGTATTGGAGTGCTTTACATGAGCATTGGTTACATCACACAAGAACAAATTAATTGTGGTTTTAGACATGGGGAGATTAAGTGATTTGACCAGAATCACAGAATGTCGAGCTGAAGCAGAAACTTCAACCTGGTTCCCCAGTTGCAAATTCTGCAGCTCTGGAAGTAACACCACATCCTCTCCCCTAAGTGCAACATTTAATCAAGTGGTCAACTGGATAAAAAAACATAAAGATAACAAATAATTTAAAAGTGCTTTGTCGCTATTTGAAAACTCAGAAAATATGTCCTCATTTTAGTTTTTTAGAGCACTAACCATAATTTTGATGCAAATAAGACCCTCTCATGTAAGTAATTTCTAAAGGAAATGCTCTAGGTATTACAGTTTTGATTACATCAAGATGATGTCATGCAGTCCACACTTTTGTAATGAATATAGAATGTTAGCAATCTAGTTGTTCATTAGGATACTGTTGAGAGGAAGAGGCCAGGGGCACAGACTCTGAAAATTGAAGGCGGTGCAGAGGCAACAATTTGACCACACTGGGCCGGCAGGAAGGGAAGTGGCAGCACAACAGACTATGGAGGGCAGTGGAAAGGGAGCAGGGGTAACAAACCAACAATACAGGACTGGCAAGAGAGGCTATGGCAATATAATAGACCATTGTCGGCAGAAGGAAGAGGCAGCGGTAGTACAACCATACATGTCAACAGACCCGATTCCGCCAGGAAACATCCAATGTTTTTAAGCCCAAATGGGCTTTATTTGATCTATCTCCTGTCAACAATCTCCTCTTTTTCAATGTAAGTCAAAGAGGAAAATCAATACCCCAGTTTTTTTCCAAAATCTCCTTCTTACCAAGTTCAAAATGTTAGCAAGTATGGTACATTGAATCATGAAGGCAGGAGGAATTGGGGAAGGGACATGGACTCGGATAACAGACGACAGGAGAGACATGGAGATGTGCACCAAACTGACCCTACAGGGCAGGCATCAGGGTTTGCAGCAGCACAATACACCACACAGGGTATGCGGGACAGGAGTGCAGCACAACAATCCATAGAAACCAATAGGGAAGGGACAGGACCATGCAAATGCACAAAAGAGAACTGAGAGGAAAGAGGCAATGGTAGCTAATTGACCATAATGGACAGACAGGAGAGAAAGCTGCAGCATAAAGGACCATAAAGGGCAGGAGGGACGGATCAGGGGCAGTACAATGGAACAGACAAGCCAGGAGGGAGGGAATAGGGGTCTGCACATGGAAACAGAGGGCTGGGGGGAAAGGGGGCAGGGCAGAAGCAGCAAGATGACCATGGAGGTCAGGCAAGATGCGCACTAGAAGCCAGACACACCATGGAGATCAACAGTGAGACTATAATAGCATACACACAGACCTTGGAGGGAAGGTGGGAGGGGGTCAGGGGCTGCTAGCTGACCACACAGGGAAGGTGGGAGGGGCTGTGGCAGCACAGAAGACCATGGATGGCAAGAAGGAGGGTTAGTGGCATCACAATGGCGATGATGGGCAAGAAGGAGGGTGCAGAGGCATGCACAAAGGACCATGGAAGATAGAAGGGAGGGTCAGGACCTGGGCACAGACAAGAGAGTTCAGGGGAAGGTGCCTCACAACAGACCACGCGGGGCAGGCAGGAGGAGCAGGTGCAGCACAACAGACCAGGGAGGGCAGAAGGGTGTGGTAGTAAAATGGACCATGGAGGACAGGAGGAAGGGGATAGGGGCATGGACTTTGAACAGGCAGGTTGGAGGGAGCAGGGGCAGGTCACAGTCATCTAACAATGCTAGGCAGGTGGGAGGGGAGTGGCAGCTCAACAGAACACTCAGAGTAGATAGAAGTGGCAGGTCCATGGAACATGGTGGACAAAAAGGATAGTGCAGGGGCATGCACACAGACATTGGAGGGCAGGGGGGAGAAGAATAGGGGCAGCACGCTAGGCAGGAGGTCAATTATGGGGAATAGGATTGGGCAATGGAGGGCAGAAGGAGTCGACTGGTACATCATGCTAAATGGAGGGAAGTGGCAGACCATGCATGGCAGGGGGGAGGAGATTATTCCTTGATTTCAGACAACAGAGGATAGGGGGGGTGGATAGGGCAGCAAGCTAACTGTTCAGAGAAGGTGGGAAGGACAGTGGTAGAACAACATCCACACAGGGCTGTAATAAGGGAGCAGGGACATGGACTTGGACAATGGATGGCTAGGAGGATGGAAGGCAGAAGCAGCAAGCTTGGGTGGGGGCAGCACAATGCCAGGCCCTGCTTCCAACCCCCACCATCCATTGTGATATGTATCTTACTTAACGTTAAAAAAAACCTAGAAATTTGCTGAAAAAACAAAGATTACAGGGACGGTATAGTTAGACTCAGATTTCAGTCATACACAACCAGTGAAATTCAGCAGTTATAGTCACCTGAGCTAACTATAACTTACGCCCCAGCAATGTACTGCTAATGACCTCACACATTACATCATTCATGACATGGCCAGTTACATCTCTCATGATATCTCAAATGAGCTGTGAATGGAATGGAACTATAATCCCTAGAATTTTATTTAGGGATAGTGTGTGTATATTAACACCCCTTTTTTTTCTTTTCTTTCGTGTAAGAACCATTATAATACACAACGTGCCCAGATTAATATGGCTGATAGCCTTTCACTTTAAAGTAATGTGTAGTCCATTGTTTATGTTGATGTTTGCAATCCTAAGTATGTTTATTATGAATAAGGCACGTTGACGAACATACAGGTATGGCGGTCACGGGGCAAGATATGCTAAAATGACATTGTGGGCATATTAACACTTGTTTTCTTTTCTTTGTTGTATCAATTTCTGAATTTTCACATCGTGACCAGGCCAATATGGCCGCCAGCTTTTTGGATTAAAGTAATATGTAGTCCTTTGTTAATGTTGGCAACTTTAGGTATTTGTACATTTAAATAAGGATACTACAATGACGTCTAGTATCGTTATCAAGGTTCAGACGAGCCGAAACGCGTGGATCACGTCCTTTGCAGATTAAATACTTCCAAACTACAACCCGAGTGCTGATTCCTTCCTTGTAAGAGTGAGAGGAGATTAAATACATATATATATATATATATATATATATATATATAAAATTCAATGAAGTTTTAGGGACATTATAGTTAGACATTAGTATAAAAAAACCTCAGAAATTCACTGAAAAAAACCACAGGTTTCATTGACGTCATAGTTAGTTGGACATTTCACTAGTACAAAACAAGAGAAATTTGGCCGTTATAGTTAGTTGTGCTAACCATAACTCGCGCCCCCGCAATGCACTGCTGATGACATCACATATTACATCACTTATGACATGGTCAGTGACATCACTGATGACATCTCAAATGACATCACTGATGACATCATCCACATGATCATATGATGCACCTCCTCACACCCTAAAATACAGACTGCCATTCTCAAAACCATAGACACACCAATAATAGTACAGCTACAATATCCTGTGCACTATTCATGCAGAACTCTAACCAGCTACGTACTATTGATGCGCTCTTCTAAATACCCAGTTAGTACCTATGCAGTCTAGGAATCCTTCTGTCTGTCCCATGCACTTCTCCATTCACCCATCCATCACTATCTACGTATCCTATCACTCCACCAACACCTAAGCACTTATAAATTCAGCACACACTTTCTTTGAAACACTGAAATTACTCCAGTTATTAGTCATATACTTAAGGAATGGCGTAGTCACTAACACAAGTGCAGGTACAGAATTTTGTACACTATGCATGCACACCTCTAACCAGCCACAAACTATTGATACACTCTTCTAAATACCCAGTTAGTACCTATGCAGTGTAGGAATCCTCCTGTCTGTCCCATGCATTTCTCCAATCACCAATCCAGCACTATCTTCTTATCCTATTACTCCACCAATACCTAAGCACTTATAAATTCACTATGCACCCTGTTTGTAATACTGTAATTATTCTAGTTACTAGTCATGAACTTATGTAATGGCCTAGCTAGTAACACAAGTGCAGCTAAAATATTTTGTGCACTATCCAAGCAGACCTCTAACTAGCCACATACTATTGATACACTCTTCTAAATACCCAGTTAGTACTCATGCAGTGTAGGAATCGTCCAGTCTATTCCATGCACTTCTTTAATCACTTATCTGTCACTATCTACTTATCCTATCCCTCCACCGATACTTATAAAATAAGTGTTCACTCTGTTTGCAGCACTGTCATCGTTCCAGTTACTAGTGGTATTCGTATAAAATGACCTAGGCACCAACAAAAGTACACTTAAAATATTCTGTGCAAAATCCCTACAAATCTCTAAGCAGATACATACTATTGGTCCACTCCATTACATACTGAAGTAGTACCCATGCAGTGTAGGATACCTCCTGTCAGTCTCATGCAATTCTTCAATCACCCATCCAGCACTATGTTTTTATTGTATCAGTCTGCCAATACCTAAGCACTTATGGGGCAGATTTACAAGCACCCTGCGCCACCAGTGTGTCACTTTTTGTAACATAGTGATGGCGCCAGGCACTCCTTCATATTTACAAGGAGAGGAAAAGCCACCCTGCATGGTTTTTCCTCTCTTTATAAATACGAACCCTTCATACATAGAACGTTTCGTTGAAGGGGCGTTCCATAGGTGTTGTCGTGGGTGTTCCCACGCGACACCCATAGAACAAGACACCTCTCCAGATTTATGAGAAATCGTAAATCTGGAGATGTGTGTGAATGCTGCGCCATCCTAGAGTTGGTGTAGCAAGGCGCAACGAGGAGAATTGTTTTCAATTCTCATTTTTTCCTCGTTCAATGCATGCTGCATTCCACAGCATACATTGAAAGAGGATTTTTTTTGTGCAGGAAGGTGTTCCTTAATGCACAAAAACAATCTCCGCACGACACAGACATCCTTGCACCATAGTGCAAGGGTGTCCGTGTCACTGCATGGCTGCAGTTTGTGCAGCAGTGCAGAAAGAAGCACAGAGTTGCAACATATCCATGTACATATGTCACACCCCTTTGTTTCGGAAGTGCCACAGTGCAGTGCAGTGCAGCTAAAGAACTTGCAGTGTCACGCTGCAGTACTTCCTCATTAATCTTCACCTATTAATTCACTATACACTACTAATGCATTCTTTCGGTCAATCATGCTGTATACATATATTCAACCAAACTTTCACACATTACCTTGCAATTATAGCTCTTTCCTTAACCTTTTTTCAAAAAATGAACAAAAAAAGAAAGAATAAAACAGGAAACATTTGGAATGACTTATCATTCCAAAAACAACCCCAAAAAAAAGGAACAACGGCGGTTGAATTGCGCAGCACAAACTGCATCCACCGACTGCTCACCGAAGCATATAAGTTTCTTACACTTCATGCAGTGTTGCTCAAGAGAGGCAAATTCTGGCCTAATGTCCACTGCAGGTGTTTCTGAGGACGCTCCAGACGTACTTGCCACATCAGGTGAGGGGTTCAGAGAACCTTGCCTCATTTCCTCCTAAGCAAGATTGAGAGGATGTGTGGTCAAGAGATGTTTGTACATGGAAGCAGTGCTACAAGAGTATTTCTTTTCACTGCCTCTTAATAGGACTCGGTCACAAATTTTGCACGTCACCTTTCTCGCATTTACTTTCTTCTCTCCAGGTGGAAAAATTAGAATTTCCACACAACAGATTCTGGCCTCTGTGGACGTGGTGCCTCCTGCAAGAATTCTTCTTCAGAAGATACTTCCTCCTGCTGCTGCTGTTGTCCAGATGCCATTTTGTTTGATATTTTTCGAAAAACACCCAAAAAAAAAGCAAAAAGGATTCTTGTAGGAAAAGAGATGTCTCTCTAAAGATGCTCCAACAAGAATGATTAAAATGGGTGGGGTCCTTCAATAGTTACAGTGGGAAATGTTATAAACCAATGAAATCTTTTTTTTTTAGGTCACATGGGATCCACGCACTCTGCACTCACGAAGCACGGACCAGACGCGACTTCGCGAAAATATATTTAAAAATAATATAAGTTTATTATAAATACAAATATATTATTTTTATGAATATCTTAGATCATCTCTTGTCCTAATATGTATATTAAAGACACATACATGTAATTTTAAAACCTAAAACTTTTTTTGCGGGAGTCGCGCACCCAGCACGCCCCAGTACGTATATGACGTCACGCTGGACTTGCCACCGTGCAAGCGGCGCGTACTGTAATGTGCATGTGTCGCAAATGCGCCAGGGCAGTAGTCGCGGACTGGTCGCATACCAATCGCGCACATCATGTAATATTAATCTATACTACTAATATAAAGAGAGAACTCAACCCTTTGAACCAGGTAAACTCGGGAACCACAGCGCCAATCCACACACCTGATCCATCCTTGAAATTGTCAGGGTGTGTAGATGGACATAGGCTACATAAATGTACCGTATTTTCCGGCGTATAGGACGACCCGGCGTATAAGACGACCCCCTACTTTCATTGACAGACTATAGGTTTAATGCTATATTCGCCGTATAAGACGACCCCCACTTCCTAACGTCCTACAGTCCCCTTTCTATCTCCATGGACTGAGATCATGTGGTACTGACGCTCCTCTCCTTCCGATGAGCGTAAGAATTACGGAAGGAGAGAGAGATCAGCACACGTGGAGGAGCGCCTCGTCTGCCTGGGGGATGTGCAGCTGCAGTCTAGGTAGGGCTCACAGCGCCATTTGTTCATTTGTTTTAGTTTAAACCTTGGGGGGATGTGCAGCTGCAGTCTAGGTAGGGCTCACGGCGCCATTTGTTTTACTTTAAACCTTGCGCAGCGTTTGAGTTGCCTCTGGCTGGCGACGGGCTGTAACTGTACAAGTACGGTAATTTATTTTCAAGACCGCCGACGGGCTGATATTGTGTTGTTGCACAGTGCAACCATCGCCTACGTTCTTTGTTGTTGTGCTGGAGTTCCCTAAGCGCCACCATTTTCAACTGAGGAGCGGTCTGACACCTTCGGGTGAAGTCCGCGCTATGTGAAATAAACCGCCAATTTTTGTATCCGGCGTATAAGACGACCCCCGACTTCCCAGAAAATTTTAAGGGGTTAAAAGGTCGTCTTATACGCCGGAAAATACGGTAAAAAAAACAAAGTAGTTCCCTAAAAGTAGCGCCGGCCGCGACGTAGCGCTGGCCGCAACGTAGCGATGGCCGCAACGTGCGTGATGATGACAGGCGGGGAGGCGCGGTGACGAGCCGCGAGGAGCGGCCGTGAAGTCCCGAGCGCGGGGAGGAGCGGCTGCTCAGGTAAGGCAAAGGCAAAGGCGGGGAGTCGGGACGGGAGGGGTCAGGCGGTTGACCCTGCTTCCATCTGCTCAAGGTGCTGCGGTGAAGTCCGGAGCGCGGGGAGGAGCAGTGGCTCAGGTAAGGCAAAGGCGAGGAGGGGTGGGGGGGTCGGACGGGAGGGGGTCAGGCGGTTGGCCCTGCTTCCATCTGCTCAAGGTGCTATAAATATGGGCATATGGGCACATTGGATAGAAGACAAGGATTGTATACTCATGTCATCTCTTGATTTCATCCTGGCTTTTAAAACTACAAACACCGCCTTCGCTCTCAAATTAATCTCTGTGTAATTTCTGCTGTCACTGTTCAGCGAGGCAGGCTTTGCTTCCAGGGTTTTTCTGGGCATATTCAAAGCATACAGCGCTTCCCCTTATTCTTGGCATAGAAGCGCCTTCTCCTCTGTGTCAGTGCCAGCGTTTAAAAATGAGTTATTGGAGCAGCACAGCCTTAACAATCTCTGGCGTGGACCAAAAGGAAGTCAAAGTGAAAAATTTAAGTGTACTGGGCGGGCGGGGGCCTGGGCGGGCGGTTGGCCCTGAAGCCTCATTGCCCCTGGACAACGTCGGGGCGGGCTGCTAGTTGTATATAATGTAACTCAAAAACACGCAGCCGTCGCACACCGTGCGCGGATCCAGCACCGCATCCTTAGGGACGTGAGTGGTGAGAGCGTGCCTCACTTGCCGGTACCGGTAGTGTTCGTTATTATGTAAACTATATAATTCCTGGAGGGACTCAAATATGAGTACCGCATTCTTAGCCCATTCATCTTTAATCTGAGTGATGCCAATAAGGTCCCATTTATCGAATGCCTTAGTTTTCCACAGACTACCCAGCCTCTCCGAGTTCAGCAGGGGGGTGGCCAAAGTTAGTCTGCCCTTCCAGCCTAAATATCCATTAGCCACATGCCACACCTGTACCGCATGAGCAGTTGGGCCCGTCAGCGGAAACCTACCAGGCCTAGAATATAGGGCTCTATCAAGCATTCCACTGAGGGCCTGACCCCGGTCCATGGCATATCCCGGATCACCCGGAGGTCCGTAAATAATATTGTTTATGGCGGCCAGCTGGAAGGCCCAGTAGTATTTCCGTAAATCCGGGAGTCCGATTCCACCATCGTACCATGGGAGAGTTAACTTTGCGAACGATATTCGGGGCTGGCCGTCCCACAGGAGCGGTCTCTGGAGAGACTCAATCCCCTTGAAATAGGAGGCCGGTACAGGGTCCATCGAGTTTTGCAAAGCATACAAGAATCGAGGCAAAGCCATCATCTTTAAGAGAGTGGCCCTCCCGAGCAAGGATAGAGGGAGCGCCTTCCAGCGCTCCACATCTTTCTTACACCTGCTCAACGGGGAAAGTAGGTTATTGGAGTATCGCAGCTGCGGATCGACCGTAATGTAGATACCTAAGTATATAAATCCTCCTGTCTCAGTCTGAATTGGGCACGACTGTGGGGTCACAGGCGGGTCCCCAACAAGGACAAAGAGTACCGACTTCGCCCAATTTATAGCCAATCCGGAGTACCTGCTAAAAATGGCCAAGACATCAAAAAAAATTGGATAATGATGCCTTTGGGTTGGTGAGGTAAAGTAAAACATCATCCACATGGAGCGAGATCTTACCTTCCCAGTCAGGCGTCCTTCGTATGCCACAAATCGATCTGTCCCATCTGACCCAAGCCGCCAAAGGCTCCATTGCGAGCGCGAAAAGCAATGGGGACAACAGGCATTCCTGCCTCGTGCCCCTTCCCAGCGGAAAATCACTGGACTTACAGTTGTTGACAACCACTCTAGCAAGGGGGTGCGCATATAATAGCCGCACCCAGCCAATGAATTCACTCCCAACACCTAACTTCGCCAAGACCGTAAATAAATAATTCCATTCCACCCTATCAAAGGCCATCGTGGCAGACCAGTACTGTTGGTTCATGGATTTTCGAAGAGCCCCCAAGGACCCCATGGAGCCTACGCAGATTCAACGCCGTATTGCGACGGGGCATGAAGCCGGATTGGTCCGGGTGAACCAATGTGGTAATCACCTTGATTAGCCTAGTGGCAAGGACTTCCGCTAATACTTTGGGCTCAGCGTTAAGGAGCAAGATAGGCCTGTATGAGGAACATTGTGTCTTGGGTTTACCCCCTTTATGTATGACCACCTGGGGAATACGGCCAAGACTGCCTTGTGCTGGTGCCTCGCTTCCTCACGACCCCAAAATATCGTTGGCAACGGGAGGCGGCTGCCGCTGTGGAGGGCCGAGGAGCCCTGACCATGTGGGGAAAGCGGTGCGAAGCTAGGTGCAGACTGGTGTGAGCGCCTCAGCACGAGTGACGACGCCCTAGGGAGTGTGCCTGCAAGATCCGCGGAGCTGCTGGGGGGCCGACATTGGCAAGCCTAGCCTGCGGGTACGGCCTGAGGCGATATCCCATGACTTGAGACTGCTGGGCACCACTCCTACTGGGACGGCGGACGCCTACGAAGGAGTCTACTTGACTGATTTGTCGCGCATTGAGGCGGAACAGCTAGAGGCGCTACACGGAAGCCCACGATTGATTCAGCTGGAAGTGAAAGCCTGATGCTAAGGGAGGGTTGAGCTGGTGCTCCCTTTGGAGTGTGCCGTGCCTGCGCCTCCCTCTTCAGAATCACCAGCATAGCTGCAGTGTGAGCCCCTGCTACGTTTCTGTCCCACGACTGCGGGTTGGAGTTGCGACCGAACACCGGTGGGAGCTGGATACCTGGCTGAAGTGACCACTGCAAACCCGGATCGGACTGCGGAGGAAAGGGCCACCCTGTGGCGACTAGGCCGGTAACAGCACAGCAGCGAGGGCACGGAAGTACCCTCTTGACAACACTCAATCCAGGAGTTCTACACGGCTTGGAGTACTTCTGGCCTGGGTACATATTTTGCGTCACAGAGTGGGCAGCTCCTGCAAGCGTCGTACTGGATGAGTCGAGGGACAAAACACAGACTAAAATTTCATTTGAGCAACGCCGGTCCAAGTCACAAGACGCGGCGCACTCGAAAAATGGCGCTTTGCAGGAAGACCAAGGCGCCTCAGGGGATGCTGACATAAAATCTATGCTACTGGCAATGGATAAGGGCCTTCAGAATAGCATGGCGACTTTGGGGTCTAAAATTGATGCCCTCACCTACCAAATGGACAGGATGGCCGAAAGGATAGATAAGCACGCAGAAAGACTGGATATGTCTGAGCGGAGACTGACGGAGGTTGAGGAGGCGCACATGGAGCCGAACACCGGGCATAAAAAAATCGAGTCATTAATGCAGGCCCTGCAGGACAAAACAGAGGACTTGGAGGCGCGGTCTCGGCGCTGCAACCTGCGGATCACAGGCCTTCCAGAAACAACACAGACGGGAAACATGGAGAGATTCGTGGAAAAGATGCTAATCTCTCTACTTGGTGAAGAAACTTTTTCCCCGCTGTTTGTGATCGAGCGTGCCCACCGCTCCTTGGGACCGCGACCCAAGCCGGGTGCCCCCCCGCGCCCGATCATCGCCAAAGTACTTAACTACAGAGACAGGGACGCGGCTCTCCGACAAGCCAGAGACAAGAAATAGCTCCATTATGAAGGTTCGGAGATCTCTCTGTACCCGGATTACACCGCCAGAGTGCAGGAAGCTTGTAAGCATTTCGCTCCATACAAGAAGCAGCTCAGAGACTTAGGCTTGGACTACGCGATGTTGTATCCAGCAAAGCTAAGGGTCAATAGGCAAGGACACTCATCTATTTACGGATCCTCGTGCCCTGCAGCAGGCTCTAAAAGGTTGGTTGAGGGATAGTCGCAAGACTGCTGGCGAGTCTCGAGGCGAAGCAGGAGGGAGCAGCCAGCTGGACGAGCAGGAGTGACTGGCCGCTTACAGCTGCACCTGTATAGCAGTGAGGTACAGGGGCAGTGCCCCACGGAGGAGCTATTTTTGACTGTTGGGGATGGAGGGAGTGGGGGGGTTATACCAGGAGGAATGTGTAGCCCCCAAGTTTATGGTAGAGAGCCTAGCGTTAAAAGTGACTTCACTACAGAGGTCGCGTGAGACTCAGGGTCTGAGGAGCGCTCTGCACACTCGGGCGTCGCACTGTTGACATGTAGACTGTAATGCAAGACAATGCTGTAGTTTTGTTATGATCATTCATAAGTATAGAGTTCTTGGTACTTTGCACACAGATTTTCCTTTGTATTAACCTACTTTGGACGTAGGTGGTTTGTACCCCCCCAGAACTGCTGATGTATAAAGTACACCGCAGCGGTTTTCATGTCTCCGGCGTAGTGCATATCGGCACTGTTTGCTGAAAGCATGGCAACCTCGGCCCCAGTGCCTAATGCTCCTATTTGACTCTCAGGAGTTAGAACTGTTTGGGAAGGGAATGAGAGGGAGGGGGGTTGGGATTGAGTCCGGCAAGGCCAGGCTGTGGGAGGTCTGCTGTGGGAGGGGGAGGGTACGTTCTGGTTGTTGTTTTTTGGAGGTGGGGTTTCATTGTTCGCACACACTACCTACCCTTAGCGTAAGAGTCACATTGCTACTTATGCTACACACACTTCTGACAGATGACAAATTACCTATTGGGGTCTCACGAGACCGTCTGCCACTCGACCCGCACTTAAAACTTGAGTATACTCGACTCACCAGCTGGGCTTCAGGCCCTTACAAGGAATGTACGTGGCCTCAATGACTATCGCAAACTCAGGAAAGTGCTGAGCTACTTACAGCGGCAGAGGGTGGATTTAGCACTCTTGCAAGAGACACATCTACCACTCACAAGCAGAATGTTACAGAGTAGAGGTCTGGTGGGCAACGTGGCAGCGGCTGGACTCACAACACATTCCAGGGGGGTGTTGACCTGGGTCAGCTCTAGATCAAAGCTGACACTGAAGCTACTGCAGGCTGACAGGGAGGGCCGTTATGTGATAACACAGTGTACAGGCGTGGGACTGGATTTAACAGTCATTAATGTTTATGGCCCTAATTACGACTCCCTGGAATTCTATCATAACTTGGCCAGTGTGGCGCGCACCTATTGCGCGTCGCAGGCACTTTTGGGGGGGAGGGGACTTTAACTTGGTGTTTGACCCGGCCCTGGATAGATCGGCTGGCCCGTCACGTAAGCCTTCGGCCACGGCGCAGGCGTTGCAAGCGGAAATAACCAGACTGGATCTGGAAGATGTATGGAGATACAAACACAACTCACAGGGTGGGTTT
Source organism: Lissotriton vulgaris (assembly GCF_964263255.1). Classification (NCBI taxonomy): domain Eukaryota; kingdom Metazoa; phylum Chordata; class Amphibia; order Caudata; family Salamandridae; genus Lissotriton; species Lissotriton vulgaris. The sequence goes on from NC_141691.1 coordinate 1,208,109,943, forward strand.
ACAAACTACTCTGCCTACCATGACATACACACGCAAATTAACTGCTGGCTGGCGAGTTCCTCTTTGAAGCAGTGTGCCAGGACTTGCACTGTGCTGGCACGTACTCTCTCGGACTACTCCCCGCTCCTACTGGAGCTGGAGTCCCCTAAAAAGGCGATCCCCCCGTTCACATGGCGTTTTCCCCCATTTTCACTCCTAGACCCACAGTTTTGGGGTGAACTTGCGGAAGAGGTTGATGTCTTTTTTGAGGCTAACATAGGGTTGGTAGAAAATTTCCAATCAATCTGGGAGGCCTTTAAGGTGTACATTAGGGGTATAGCTATGTCCAAACACTCGAGCGTTCTCAAATCCATCCGGCAAAGACTGACACAGTTAGAAAAGAAACTATCGATATTGGAGGAACGACAGAGGAACACTTCGGACTTAGCGGTCGCTGAGGAAATAAAATCACTCATTATCGAGTCAAACGAGGAGGCGGACAGAGAGGTCCAACACATGGGCAAATATGCCACTGAAGGAACATATGGAGAGGGGGACCGACCTAGCTCTCTTCTAGCTAGAATATTGAAGGGCAGTTGGGGAGGTCTCAGATTTCGGAGTTGAAGACGGCAGACGGCAAAGTAGTCTCAGACGTGATGGAGATTGCGGCTGAGTTTAGGAACTACTACACCAACCTGTACTCCTCTAGAGGCGGAGACTTATCGGAAGACATTTCAGATTATCTGGAACACATAGCATTGCCCATGCTTACTGACACGCACCGTGAATTCCTCATGCAGCCCATAGAGAAGGATGAGATTATAGAGGCCCTGTCGGGCATGCGCTCTGGCAGTGCCCCGGGTCCGGATGGGCTCACAGTGGGTTTCTACAAAGCATTCCAGCATTCCGATCAATGAGGGAAGCACTGATAGTCACAATTCTTAAACCCGGAAAGGCACATAATGAGTGCAGCTCCTACAGACCACTATCGTTATTAAATGTTGACGCTAAGCTCTACGCAAAAGTTTTGGCTACTCGTCTCGCACTCTTAGCCCCCGAGCTGGTTGCACCAAAACAGACGGGTTCATTCGGGAGAGAAATTGTCCTATAATATTCGAACGGTGCTAGGTACTATGCAACATATTAAGCAGGACGCGAAAGCCACTGCGGTCTTCCTTGACGTGGAGAAGGCCTTCGACTCTGTCGAGTGGCCATTTTTGAGTAGAGTATTGCGACGAATGGGGCTGGGCGAGCCGTTTCTGCAAATGCTAGGCTCTCTATACCACAAACCGACGGCCAGGCTGAGACTGAGTGATCTGGTGACAGACTCTCTCCCTGTTAGCAGGGGTACTAGACAGGGCTGCCCACTGTCTCTGCTATTATATGCGCTGGTGGCTATCGCATGTGCACTCCGGGAATATCATGGAAACGGGGTGTCAACTTTCCAACATATAAGATTGTTGTTTCGACATATACAGACGACACACTGTTGTATGTTCGAGACCCAGAGAACAATTTGTCATCGATGTTGAGGGAAGTGGTGCGATTTGGAGCACTTTCAGGCCTAAGAGTCAGTTGGATGAAATCAGTAGCATTTCCCCTCACCCCAGCGATCAACAGGATTGACATGGAATTCCCACTGCAGTGGTCTACAGACCCGGTTCGATATTTAGGGGTCCGACTGCATACGGATTCGGAAATACTGCTATGAGAAAACTACGGGGTGGCATACAGCAAGCGAGAAGACGGTGTAGAGGCGTGGTGTAAGCTCCTGCTATCCCTTATGGGACACGTAGCCATCATGAAAATGGTGGTTCTCCCCAGATTCCTCTTTTTGTTCAGAGCCATCCCAATCGTTCTCTCTAAAGCCTTCTTCCAGACTCTGACACAGCTCATGATCAAGCTGGCGTGGGGAGGCAAACAACCCAGAGCGAAGTGGACTCTCCTTACGCTGTCATATGACATGGGAGGACTAGGAGCTCCTGATCTGGAGCTTTATTACAGAGTGGCGCAGGCAACCCACCTTCACATGTGGATCCACGGAGACGCAAAGATCCCCCAACTCCGCATGGAAAGGCTCTTTGCTGACCCTCTACCGCTCCCAGCCACGGTCGTCAGACCAGTAGATCGAAGAACGGGTGTCTTAGACTCCATTGCAGCCACCAATCACGCATGCACTCTCTCTTACAGACTCAGAGGGGCGTGCTTCTATATTCTCCTAGCATGCCCATTGAGTGGACCTTGTGGCTAACGCCGGTGAGAGAAAAAGGCATGGTGCAAGTGTTAAATAAACTGCACATCAATACGGCGGGAGACTTATTCACGGAGGGGACAGTGAAAACAAGTGAGCAGATAACGGAGGAGGGAGACGTACCCCTATTCCACCATTTTCAATATCACAGAGTGCGTAGCGCACTACTAGACCTGTTAGGCCCTGACCTGGCTGAACCGCCGGAGGTCCCGGAACTCACGTGTGTGATCAAGATGGAGACTCCCAGGAAGTTGATCACCAAGGTGTACAAAATTACAATGGAGCGCAGGGGGCAACAATCCACGAAAGCTAGAATGGCCTGGCAAACTGACCTGCAAGTCGTAATCGATGAGGACATGTGGAGGTACTGTTGTGCGAATACTAAGAAGGTATCGCTGAACAGCAGGCATAGGCTGGTGCTCTTTAAGTTTCTCAAGAGGGTTTATTACACTCCAGAAAGGCTGCACAGATATGGCCTGAGGCAATCTGCTGAGTGTGAAAGGTGCCATGAACCGGTCTCAGATTTTATGCATCTGGCGTGGTGTTGCCCAGGGGTGCGGCAATATTGGGACAACATTTTCACAGCCATAAACACGATCTTAGAACTTAAGTTGACCCCGGACCCAGCGCTGCTAGGCTATTCCAGAGGATTGCCGGTGGCGATTAGGCGACTTACTGATATGGGTATGTTAATAGCCAGGAGAGTAGTGGCGATGCGTTGGATGAGGGGGCCACTACCAACAGCCAAGAGGTGGGCTAATGACATGCTGTATTGCTGTACACAATCAGAGCTCTATAGCGAGCTGCTCCCCCCCACGTCCAGACCGAATAACTTCTGGGGCCTATACCTGACGCACTTGAAGACTAGGGATACGGGTGATGATGCGGAGGAAGTCCGGCACAGGGAGGGGCCGATTCATGATGCAATCACACGCACAGGGGACAAACAACACTCCACAACTGAGCGAAGCACTTGAAGTGACGCATGGGAGCAAATCACAGATGGGGGTGGTAGATCTCAGAAGCACAAAGATGCAGTCAGAAGCCCGCAGGTCTTGACCACCCTTAGAACAATTAGATGCGCTAGTGCTACTCTGCGGGGCACTGTCGGTGTGCGGACTTGAGTGAGCAGACTACCCAGCGACAAGCTACCGCAGGGGTGTAAGGATGCACTTGGATTCTAATCCTAGACGACGAGACCGGGGGGGGGGGGGGGGGGTTAGTGTGTGCGGGGTAGTTGGGTGGGGAGGGAGCAGTTAATGCATGTTACCTGGTTTGCTCCAGACAAAGAAGGACATGAATGCAACAGAACCTAGTGGGGATAGATAGACAAGTACTGATGAATCAGTTTATTGTGACACAGGATTGATAAGGGGGATGGGTTATCCTATTATCTACACAATAATAGCTGTGATTTGGTTACTGAATGTATAGTTTGCCGCCGGACCTCTGGGTTGTCGGCCAAATGGCTGTGTTATGCTAGTGTAAACTTGCTTATTACAAATTCAGATCCCCATGCTGTCGGCCCTCTGGGTTGTAGGCTACGGGCTGTGTACAAACATCGAAAGCGAGCAATAAAGGTTTTTTTGGGGGAGAAAAAAAAAGTCTATTAGCATTTAACTTGTATAGCTCGATAGGTATCCCGTTAGGGCTGGTCGCTTTACCGGACTTTAACTGCCTGATAGCCTGTGCAACTTCATCGTCAGAGAAAGGGGAGTCAAGATAGCTCCTGTTCTCCTCCGACAAACTCTGCATTGCAATGTCTCTAACCATTTCGCCACTCTCAGCCTCCGTGAGGGCGCTACCAGTGGTGTAGACCATCTGAGAGTGCCTTGAAAATTCGTCTGCCACCTCCTGTGGCTCCGTAATATTGCGCGAGTCTTTGCCCTCTAATTCTGGTACTAGCCTGGACGCTCGCTCTCAGTGTTCGAGCCATGCGATTAGTTTACCGGCTTTATCACCATGATCATATACACGGCTCTGTACGGTGTTATGCTGGGCAATCGCTCTATCTCTCACCAGGCTTTTATATTCCTCCTGTCGGAGGCTCAGAAGGTGAATCTCCGCAGGTGTGCTCGACCTGGCAACACCCCCCTCCAAAAGTATGACCTCACTCTCTTTCTGGGCAATCTCTGCCTGACTGTTCTTCTTCTTCCCCATCAGTAAAGACAGGACCTCCCCTCTCACTACTGTTTTGTATGCTTCCCAAAGGGACTGCACCGAATCGACTGATCCCACATTCTCCTGGAAATATCTATCCGATACCTGGAGCACCCGTTTCCTGACAGCCGGGTATTTTAACTGCCAGGCGCTAATAGGGGCTATCCTACCTGCCGCCCGAAGATCGAGGGCGAGCTGCAGCCACAGTGGGGAGAGATCACAGATACCTCTACCTAGGTACTTCACGTCCTAAATCATGGCTGCCATCGCCGCGGGCAGCAACAGATAGTCCAGCCTAGACAGGCTACCGTGTGCTGCTGAAATATGAGTAAAATGCGTCAGTGTAGGATTACGTATCCGCCAGCTGTCAACCAACCCAAGTGTATCCAAGAAGTCTGCTAGCCATTTCTGTGATTGTCTAAGCGCTCGTGGTGGGCGACGATCCATCTCCCCATCTAATACTGAATTGAAGTCACGTCCCAGGACTAGGGGCAGCGTGAGAAAGACTGTACACAAATCACAGAAGGAATCAGCCTGAAGGCCCAGAGGTACGTATATAGATATAAATTTGACCGTCTTGCCCTCCACTTGACCCGACACTCCCGCGTACCTGCCTCTTTGATCCAATCATGTATCCTGTACAGACAGGGGGAAGGCATTCTTAATCAAAACTCCGACCCCCCTAGAGCCAGTAGTGAACCCAGCCTGTGCCACTAATTTATACCCCCTTTGTGGAGGGCCATACATTTATTACCGACTAGGTGTCTCCTGCAGCAAGACTACGTCAGGGGAGTCTCTTAATAAGCTGGATGACCATCTCACGCTTGATTTTGTCACCCAACCCATTCACGTTCCAACTCAGCACCCTTATCCCCGACTACTCTGTGCCATTTAACCCATGTATCAGAAAATCTGCAGCATTATCGTCACCTGACGTAAAGCCATATAAGGAAAAATAAAAGAAAAAACCCCACAACAACATTCCCATCCCTCCGCCCCCCACCCTGCACCCCTGCTCGCGGCATTCGCCAACCCCCAATTCGCAGTGTGCCTGTCGCCCCATGCTCTAACTAACCAACTATGTAAAAGTAGATCTGAGGCAAACGCCAGAACCCCACACCCCTGCACCGCCCAAAAAATCACATCTGCACCTGACACAATTAACAGTTCTATAGGGGTCGTTCCATGAGAATGTCTCGGGAATGGTCTCTCTCTCCACAAGCTCGCGCCGCTCGGGCCACAGCTATACTTATAATTCCCATTCCGGAGTTCCAGGTACGTCACCACCATCCCGGACCTCCTCCTGGGGGGAAAGACCCTCAAGCCAATCCGAAGCCATTTCGGGGTTATCGAAGAACCATACATTCCCAGCGGCCTCAACTCGCAGCTTGGCAGGATACAACATTGCATATTTCAAGCCTCTATCCCGGAGCCGCTTTTTGACTCTAAGGAAACTCTGCCGCTGCCTCTGGACCATTTGAGTAAAGTCTGGGAAAAAGGTGATGGTGGAATTCTCGTAGTTCACGGGACCCTCAGATCTGGAGGCCTACAGGATAGCGTCTCTGTCTCTGAAGTTGAGCACTTGCGCAATCATCGGACGAGGGGGCTCCCAGTCTCGGTCTGCCACCCGGTAGTCTGGGTTCTATTGTGAAGCAGTTTCCAAGCCCCTTCGGTTTCAGATGGTTGAGGATAATGTCTTCGACAAAGAGATCCGGGGCCAACCCTTCTGCTTTCTCCGGGACACCAATTATACGTAGGTTGTTCCTCGGAGCCCGCCCTTTATATTCGTCTAGTTTACAATTCGCCAGATCCCTGGAGGCCTGAAGAGCACGAACATTCTGCTGCAGCTGTGACACATCATCAATCAGGCTGGCAGTTTTGACATCCAGAGATTTAACCTTCTCACTGGTTTTGGTGAGGTCAGCCCGTATCCGGTTCACTTCATTAGAGACAGTATCTAATTTATGATCCAGCGACTGCATCTGCTGCCCAGGGAGGTCTTGACCCCATCTATCGCAGCCATCACATCCTGCAGTGTGGGTTCCAACGCCCCTGGGCTGCGTATATCGGTCTAGTTTGTTAGATTGGATGGAGATGGCTCCCTTAGAATCCCTGGCCGGCGGTTTCTCGCCCTCGGATCGAGCCGCCATCAAAAGTCCGTAACCGGAGGGAGGAGACCGCCCCTACAGGTGGATGAGGGTTTTTACCCAAAATCTTCCCACGGAGGACAGAAAGGCCACTAGACACAAAAGGAAAAACAGGCCCAAAAATAAAAAGAGTGTGGTGTGGCTAACCCATGCATCATGCCATGCCCCTAGTCCAGAGTGGACACAGCAGTTTTTATGACCCCCTGGGACAGATTGGAGATAAAAACCCTCCAACCCCTTTTTTATATGGCCCAGAAAAACTCTCTGGTGCCTAGTGGGCTTTCTGCTTCCCCAGTGAGACTGATTTAGGGTAAAGACCCTGTATCTACCACCAAAGGAGGGGCAGAAGGATTGTTGGGTTCATTTTGAGGGGTGGGGGGGGGTGGCTTGGCCTGAAGTCTGGGTGGGCCCCCCCCATCTGGGTAGATCCTAAATAAGTGGGGACCAGTCCCCATCCTATGCCACCTCTTGTAGCTATAAAACATATGCCTGTTGTCTAGTGGGCTTTCTGCGCCTCCTCTGGGCAATATTGAAGGTACAAACTTCCTGTCTGTCCCCCAGGAAGGCAGAAAGACTGCTAGGGTAATTTTAGGGGTAGGGACTATGCTCTTTGTGTGGACGGCCACCCCACCGCTTGTAGTGATAAATACAAAATACTCCATGGGGTCTAGTGAGTTTACTATCCCCTTTACAATGGGGGGGGGGGGCTCACCCCCACCAACTAATCCCTGGCGCCTAGGGTGTATCTCTGCTTGGGAAACATTACCTTGCCGCAATCCCCAAGTAGGGATCCACTAGGGAGGGATACTGTTGAAAAGGGGAGATTCTCCCTTTCCCAACGATACCCCCCCATGTAATTCGGTGCTCATGGGGCTGATCGACTCATTTCCTTTCACTTTCTCTGTAATGACATCAGCATGCAATGCGTGCCAATCATTATTTCAGAGAAGAAAAAAAACAGACTTGTTGCTGGGACGCTCTATCCACAGAAGCAGAGGCTGAAAGAGACAAAGGAAAGGATTTCCAGCCAATAGTGAGAGGACATGCTGGGGCCATCCTCAACACCTGAGTGCTGCTGCAGTGGACACCTCCAGCAGGTGCTCAGTACCAAAGGGGTTAAACACCCAATCTACTTTTGAAAACATTTGGAAACTAGTTTCAAAACTTGACATGTCCTTCACATTGGTCAGTACTGCCTATTTGTTTTTCTTAATGGGAGTTTTAAATAGCGCGACTGGACCAGAGACATCGGGTTTCAGAGCGCTTTACATGCGCACCAGTTTCGTTACAGATGGACACATTCATTTTTGTTAGGCATGGGGAGATTAAGTGATTTTCCCAGAATCACAGGATGAGGACCGTCATTGCCGAGACTTGAACCTGGTTCCCCAGCTTCGAGATCGACCGCTCTAGCCATAAGGCTACATTCTCTCCCCATATAACTCTTTTCACTCTTTCAATACAATAGGAGGTTTCGAATTTGGATCTGGTGTTAAACCTAAGTGTCACTGATGGAATCAACGTATAATGCAGCCTCCTTCAGACAAAACATACATTTTGCCTGAAGATTTCTCTCTTTACATTCCATACTTGCCATAAAGTATCAAGGTAGCTTTAATGGTTTTCCACCATATCTTCACAGTTTGTCTGGTTTGAAGAATTTTAACTGTGTCTTTAATGTTTCCCTGATATATTTATTTTCATATGTGGTTTAATTTGGCTTTTAGATCAAATACCATTTCTACATCATGCCCTTCACTTTTTGCCTTATCTACTTGTCTTGACAGGCTTTTTGGCTCTATTTCGGAGTGATAAAGACTTTAAGCTTGCTCACATCTAGGATCCGCATTCTTAGATGTGTTGGCTCTTTTAAGCCATTTTTTCCTAGACCTAGAAGAGGATAGCTGCTTCATATGATGATAGATCCCTTACTCTAATCCATCTATTGCCTATTGGCTTTGCCTTTCATTATTTTGCCTATAGTAGAGAGTGGATCCTGTGGTCCTGACTTTTTATTACACATTGGTATGGTTTGTGTAGGTACTCTGACAGAGCTAAGGGTTATTTCATCCTTCTCAGGCCTACAAGGCCCAGAACTAGAGAGACTCAATTTTGCTTTCTATCCCTGCAGAGCTGAGATGCTTTAAGGGGAAAGGTAATATTTTGGTTTTGAGCTGTTGTTCGCCCTAAGCGAACCGGAGAGAACCGGCCAGAGCTGAATCTAATCAAGAAGTGTCCCTGGGCTCAGGTCTCTAGACGAAACAAGCAGTTGATCACTGTGGGAGCGTCTGGAGCAAGGAGCCTGGTGCATGGACCTGGTGGGAGGAGGCTGATGGCTGGAACTTTCCATGAGGAAACAGCATTCCATAATAGTGAAGTGCAGAGGCGGAGTCAGTTGAGTTGAGTTGAGCTGGAGTGGTAGAAGTGGTTGAGTTGGAGGAGTGGAGTTGCAGGAGGAGAAGAGACAGAAGATGCTTGGAACAGAGAGAAGACAGACAGACATTCAGTGAGCTGGAACTGAAGGAAGCAGTCAGAAGAAGTTACTTATCAGGAGGAGTTGTGAATAGCTGGAGTCTGAAGTAATGCCTTTTAGAAGAGACTGAAGTTATATCGTGGATTAATCTGTGGGAGCAGCTGGAGTTAATTGGACATTGGCATGGAACTAATCAGCTAGTGGAACGAACGGTTATCAGAGCGGCAGAAACCATTAGATTGAAGTTGGAAGGTGGAGAGAGTCCGTGGGGGAGAGGAGTCCAGTGCAAAGTGATCAGCGCAGATGTGTGTCCAAGAGTGCAGGAGAGAATCTAAGACGAGCTAAGGCACAGACGAGAGAGGAGCCTAGATGACAGCTAGAGCAAGACTTCATACTAATCAGGTGATATCGGTTTTGTTATATTAGTGCTTTCATTCCCTAGGCTATTGTATGTCTAATCCCTTTTCTTTCAGCGGTGTGTTAAAGTTCCTGTTAGTTATAGAGACCCCACAGATCTGTGTATGTGTATTCTATTATTCTATTATCATTGTAATAAAGATACCCCAGTTCTTAGTGAACTAGTGTGTAACTGTTGTTTTCTTATGATAAGGTTAACCTTTCTTCTAGTCAGATGCTGTTATGTGAACAGATGCGACTCCTGTCCAGGTAAATGGTAACTGAACAAGTGAGGGGGAGAGGAGAGCTTGTGTTTGATAATAACAATTGCACACTGTGATTTGGACCACATAAAATATAACAATTACATCCCCAGTAGGTATTAGATGTATGAGAGAAACTTCCCAACAGAGAGACAGAGAGCTGAAGGTATTCATAGGAAAGTGGTTGTCATTGGTAAGTGGCGTTAGTGAGAGCACTGATTGTGGTCAGTGTGTATACCCGCAAGATTGCGGCTTGAGTGAGCACTGAGGGTAGTCAGTGTGTAGATCCGCCGGATTGTGGATCATGTTGTAAGTGAGTGAGCACTGGGAAGGAGACCAGTATGTAGGTCCGCCGGATTGTGGACCAGATAAAAAGAGAGCACTGGGGCTGCAGCTCAGTGTGTAGACACGCCGGGTTGCGTGTCGAGTGAGCACTGAGGGTAATAAGTGTGTAATGGTAGATAATCAGAACTGCCCCAGGGTAGATTAGTCTGGACCTATGTGGTCGCGAGACTATGAGGTATGAGTGTGGTGTAGGGCATGGACGTCCTTAGTAATCAGTGAGTATTCCTAGTAATCCCTATAGATTTAGTGGTGTTTCTAATGATATGAGCTTGTATATTGCGAGTTCCCCATCCTCCGGTAGGTACCCAGGTGCCTGGATAGATGGTCCTGAGGAGGGAGGTGGTTACGTTCCGGCTGGGTTGGAGGGGCTCTCAGGAGCTGATCCCATCTGGTCTGAGAACCCGGTCGTTACATCTGGCGTAGTCGACAGCTTCGCACATGTTGCGCAGAGGAGGGAGCCCTTGGCATGTCTTTGGATAGTTTCCCATAAGTTGTGGGGGAGTGCCCTAATCGCCAGTTACATCTGGCGTCGACGAACCGTTTACGAAGCCTGTGTGCGCTGTATTGGTTTTTATCTTGATGGTTTGCACTTGGCACGAAAATTGGCCTATGGGCTTGAACAGTTGCAGTGTAAGGAGATTGCAGTACATCATGGCATTTGACTTATGCAGGGTGGAAGAAATGCTTTTCATCTTGGTGTTTGAACTGTCAGGCTTGAAGGGTGACATTACATGAGGGAGCCAATTACATCTTTGTGATGGTCCAATTGTACAAATGTGTGTGAAAAATGCTTTTAAATTGCCCATTTAATTGCTTGCTGCGTCTGCCTATGCTGTGCAATGTGAAATGTGTTCAATGTAATATGACTTGTGGAGTTCCTTGTAAATAGCTCCTTGTAAATGTGGCTTGTGAGGAGCATGTTCTCATTTTGACTTGCTGTGTTCCTTGTGAATTGGGCCTTGTACATATTCCTTGTGAAGAGCATGTCATTTTTTTGGACTTGTTGACTTTCTTGTAAATATGGCTTGTGAATAGCGCCATGTGGATATGGCTTGTACAGAGCATGCTATTGTTGCGTTAGGCAGGAGAGAGCTGGATCTCTTTCAAATGCTTGGGGAAAATGTTTTGTAGATTTGCGCGCGTGTTATTTGAAAACGTGGAGTGATAAGTTCTTGAATTTCCCATGTACTGCAGACAATGGGGAATGTTTGTGTTTGAGCTGCCAAAGGGTTAATATCTTGAATTGTGACGGCAGTATTTATTTTAACATGCTGTTTAACATGCATGGTTATGTGAGCTGACACTAAAAGTCAGTGAGTGTTTAGATAAATGGTGGTTTGATTTGACTTTCATTGGTTGCTGGGTTCTGCCTATGTGCTTTGTCAGCTTGCTGACAGAATGGTAAAATCTAGCGTAGAGAGAAAGGCTGTGTACATTTAACATTCTATTTGAAATGCGTCCACGAATTTGTGTGGGTTTGCCTTGGAACACATGATTTAATGTGTCTGACTCAGAGGTCGGAAAGTTATAAATTAACCAGTCGGATTGAGATAAGGGTTTGCACGGAGGGTGCTTTAATTGATGCTTTCACGGTTGTGAAGAACGAAAATATAAAAACAGACCCATCATAGAATGTGCTTTTAATTAGTGAAATGCAACCGTGTGCCTTTAAAAAAAATATGTGTTCTAGAAAATATACATGATTATTATTTTTTCCAATGCAAGCTGCCCCTTAGAATAGCGTGTGAAGATTAACCCGCTCAGTTAGAAAAAATGGCTATTTGAAAAATAAATGATGTTGAATCTGGCCCTTTTTAATAGAGTACAAATGCTTGCACACTAAATTATGAATTCTTGGTTATGTAATGCGAAATTACATGTTCTTATTTTCACAAAGAAAAAATGTAATGTGTTTAAATGCAATGTTGTTCTAATATTTTTTCCCTTGCCGCTAGTAGCAGTATTCTATAATATAATCATTTTACAATGCTAGCATGTGACTTAGTTGCAAAAAATATGTCCTTATTAATTACTGATTTTAGGATGCTTTTCATCACATTTTAAATTTGCTTCGGTTAGTTAGAGAATAATGGTTTGCTCTCTGGCCTGGGAACAGATGTGTTTTGAGTTACAAAGAATTTGAAATGACCTTGACTGATATGAGCCAGGCACCAGTTCTCAGCTCGGAGCTTTGTAAGGGAGGAGGCCCAGTGTGTTACTTATGAGAGCAGTGAATCCCAGTTTGTTATTCTTGGCCATATTCCAATTTCTTTAGGCGGAGAAATGTTTATGTAAGGGGGGTCAAGTCGCTCTTCCTTGTTGCCGGCGCAGACAGCTTCATGGACTTCAGATAAGGGATCCTTGCACATGCAGAATAATTGGCAGACGCTTGGCCCTTGGAGTTAGATAAATACAGTAGGCCTAAGTGAGCTTCCCTGACTAGAGATTAGAGATGCTTGGATAGAATGGTTAGCAGTAGCCTTGCTCCTGCAATGAGATCAGCACTTGGCAGTGATTCAAAATTACATCGCACTGTAGCCCAGCTCCTGCTTATTTTTGGAGCGGATTCAAAACTCTGAGCGCGAACATCTTTCTGAAGGGAGGGGCTGTTTCTCTGATGAGTTGAGAGTAGCTAGGCCCCAGCCCTTCTGGCTGTGTACGACAAAATTGGTTTTTGCCCAAACAAATTTAAAAGAATATGATTTAAATTATTCCTTGAATTTAGAATAATTTCTTTTATAAATTAGGATGTTTCTTTCGACAATAAAAGCACTTGGGGTGCTTTTTAAATGGAAAATTTATTTTTGCTAGATTAATGATACTTGTTTTTTCATTTCAGGTCGTTGGGTTGTGGTGTTTGGTGTGTGTGTCGGCCCACCCCCTCCCACTCCCTTTGTTATTTTACTTTTTTGTTTTCATTTTTTATGTTAGTTTGTTGTTTTTGGAAGATGGAACCAGACCAGACCGGATTGGTGGCGGATGAACGACGGAAGCTGGTGACTAATGACCAGATCGGAGGAAGTGCTTCCTTGGCGCCGGATACAGATGAAGATGAAGGGTGGTGACCTACACTGATGAATCAACAGACTGTCTTTCCACAATTGACTGCCTTGAACCCTAAATTTCCTAATGATGAAATGCGGAAAAGTAATTACTTGGCTGCATTGTTGAGCCTTGCATTTTTCCCATATTTTTATTTCAGATGGACAAACAGGCCCCAATTGAAAATATCACAGTTCTGTTCATTGTTTTGACGTTTATGCAGTGCTCATATATATTTTGCCTTTAGTATGCTATGCCATTTCATTATTGATACACTTGTTTATCTTTCACCTATTTTATAGTTTTCCTGTTTTCTATAAAACAGTTTTGCCAATGAAAGGAATGTAATCTTTTAAATGATGGTGCACACATGTGTTCCACAGATCGATACAGAAGGATTAGCTACAAACTGTTTCCTGAGTTAGATGACTTATGACCTTTACCTATTGCCTTTGGCATGGTTCAAATTTATCTTTTATATATGCATCACATTTAGATAATTTTCTTTGATTTATTGCTTGATATGCATAGTGCTACACCAGCTATTTTGTAGGAATGGGGTTATCCTTATTTTCCTGTTATTACACTTTCACTTTGATTCATTAACTCTTAATTAGAACAGTGGGATTAGTTCCAAGGGTGGTTACCCTAAACTTTAAGTTGTCCTGAGAGGTGTGTCTTTTAGTCAGGTTATGTCCTACATCTATTATTAATGTTTGCCCAGACCTTGAGGACCTTTTGTCATGTTTATTTGTCAAATTTCACCAAATTCTTTCTTAAGTTGACCGGAGTAGGTAGGCCTCATTTAGGCCCATTGTTATTTTTATTCCACACACATGGCCCTACACCAATAGATTTCATGAGTTATCATTAGAAGTTGAGGTACATTTAGTTCTTAAGTTGACCGAAGTAGGTAGGCCCCATTTAGGCCCATTGCTGTTTTCATTCTACAAACATGTCCCTACATCAATAGATTTTAACAGTTATCACTAGAAGTTGAGGCACACTTAGTTCGAGGGTGCTTTGGTTGGTTTCTGTTGTTATCAGATCAATCTTATATACGCTTCAGCATTCAGGTCAAGGGTGCTTTGATTTGTTTTCAGTTGGTTGTTAGATTTGTATTCCCTACATCAAGTTTTAGGTGGAATTTCCTTAAGTTGTCATTTATTTTAGAGAGGTTTTTGGTTTTGTTGATAGATTATGTTGATGTTTGTTTACTTGGATGTTGTTGTTTATAGATGTTCGCAAGATAAAGTCTAAGGGTGGAATGTCTTGACAGGCTTTTTGGCTCTATTTCGGAGTGATAAAGACTTTAAGCTTGCTCACATCTAGGATCCGTATTCTTAGATGTGTTGGCCCTTTTAAGCCATTTTTTTCCAGACCTAGAAGAGGATAGCTGCTTTATATGATGATAGATCCCTTACTCTAATCCATCTATTGCCTATTGGCTTTGCCTTTCATTATTTTTCCTATAGTAGAGGGTGGATCCTGTGGTCCTGACTTTATATTACACATTGGTATGGTTTGTGTAGGTACTCTGACAGAGCTACGGGTTATTTCATCCTTCTCAGGCCTACAAGGCCCAGAACTAGAGAGACTCCATTTTGCTTTCTATCCCTGCAGAGCTGAGATGCTTTAAGGGGAAAGGTAATATTTTGGTTTTGAGCTGTTGTTCGCCCTAAGCGAACCGGAGAGAACCGGCCAGAGCTGAATCTAATCAAGAAGTGTCCCTGGGCTCAGGTCTCTAGACGAAACAAGCAGTTGATCACTGTGGGAGCGTCTGGAGCAAGGAGCCTGGTGCATGGACCTGGTGGGAGGAGGCTGATGGCTGGAACTTTCCATGAGGAAACAGCATTCCATAATAGTGAAGTGCAGAGGCGGAGTCAGTTGAGTTGAGTTGAGCTGGAGTGGTAGAAGCGGTTGAGTTGGAGGAGTGGAGTTGCAGGAGGAGAAGAGACCGAAGATGCTTGGAACAGAGAGAAGACAGACAGACAGTCAGTGAGCTGGAACTGAAGGAAGCAGTCAGAAGCAGTTACTTATCAGGAGGAGTTGTGAATAGCTGGAGTCTGAAGTAATGCCTTTTAGAAGAGACTGAAGTTATATCGTGGATTAATCTGTGGGAGCAGCTGGAGTTAATTGGACATTGGCATGGAACTAATCAGATAGAGTGAAAAAGCTAGTGGAACGAACGGTTATCAGAGCGGCAGAAACCATTAGATTGAAGTTGGAAGGTGGAGAGAGTCCGTGGGGGAGAGGAGTCCAGTGCAAAGTGATCAGCGCAGATGTGTGTCCAAGAGTGCAGGAGAGAATCTAAGACGAGCTAAGGCACAGACGAGAGAGGAGCCCAGATGACAGCTAGAGCAAGACTTCATACTTATCAGGTGATATCGTTTTTGTTATATTAGTGCTTTCATTCCCTAGGCTATTGTAGGTCTAATCCCTTTTCTTTCAGCGGTGTGTTAAAGTTCCTGTTAGTTATAGAGACCCCGCAGATCTGTGTATGTGTATTCTATTATTCTATTATCATTGTAATAAAGATACCCCAGTTCTTAGTGAACTAGTGTGTAACTGTTGTTTTCTTATGATAAGGTTAACCTTTCTTCTAGTCAGATGCTGTTATGTGAACAGATGCGACTCCTGTCCAGGTAAATGGTAACTGAACAAGTGAGGGGGAGAGGAGAGCTTGTGTTTGATAATAACAATTGCACACTGTGATTTGGACCACATAAAATATAACAATTACATCCCCAGTAGGTATTAGATGTATGAGAGAAACTTCCCAACAGAGACACAGAGAGCTGAAGGTATTCATAGGAAAGTGGTCGTAATTGGTAAGTTATAATGAAAATGACCAGCAAGGGGTTTTGTTGTTTTCTAATTTCTCAGCGCTGTTAGGACCTGTTTTAAAACAATCAAAGTACCTGAACCTGAGATTAATCAGTGGCTGTCCTATGTTATTAAATTTTAGAGAGAGTTCCACAAAGTCAGAACAAAAAATGTTACCACACTAACATCATATATACAATAAATGATCAATAAAATACAAGAAACCAGGATTTTGTGTTGTCTGAAAATTATTATTTGATTTCAAGACAGAAAAATATATTTATATACAAAAAAGATGAGCATTCATGTAGAATAGGGTACATACATGGATATTGCTTGGATATTCAAGGTATTAGTTATTTCCCCTTTGACATATCCAAATATTGAGTCCAGACTGCTTAAGCACAATAATTCATTGATTTCAACTTAAAATCAGAAGAAAATCAAAGGATGACATAAAACAAAAAGTGCAGAGTTGGACTAAACAAGTCGACGTTTCGGTCTTTTTTGAAGTTTTCATAAGACCATCATCAGGACAAAACTAGTTGTATATACAATTGATGACCCTCTGTAAAGAAAACAACAATGTGTTATAATATGTACATCTATGTTCTAATACCTGGTTTACAAATCTAAGCATAATTTTTATTTATGATACAAATCTAAACATATTTACATTTTTAATGTTTACATCTCTAATAGCAAAATTATTTAAAAGGTCGGTGTGGCGACTGGAGAATGTAGGCAAAATTAATTTAAAGGAGAAATGGTCAAAGATCCAAGTAAAACAGTCTCTACGGTAATTAGTGGTTACTGATCAAATAGTGGTAGCTTAAACTCACTTTTACTTAGTTAGAAAGCACGTCAGTTTAAATTCAAGACGGCAGCAGCACCTTCAATTGTAGCGTAGGTGTGGGGCAAAGAAATAAATCATTTGTGCCCAGAATTCACTGCAAGAAATGGATGTAATTGGTAATTCTCTTACCACTAGAATATCGGACATAGACACTAGCATGGATTTATGATGTAAACAGGCTAAAAGAGTAGTTTACCTCGTGTTAAATACAGGAGTGCAGTCTACAATTTCTGACGGAATGTCCAAGTTCAATCAATTTCAAATCACTTGTATGTTTCTGAATGGAAAAAGAAATATACGTATTTTTCAGAATTGTCACTCAATGACTTTTTTTTAAAAAAGGGGGTAAGTTATTACAAAAAAGAGAGGGAACCAGTTAGCAGCGGATAGTGAGACTATCCCAGTGTCAAATTGAAAAGTTGGCATTTCAAATGACTATAGTTTTAACATATTGCGCCATGTCGGTTTTATTCAAAAACAGATGGTTCACAGAACATAGTGAAGTAATCAGAAAGTTAAATGGAAAGTCTGTTAGATTTAACTGGTGGCGTTCAGTATGACTATTGGTGCCATACTTGGAAATCGGATCGGTGCCGGTTTCGCCGAGGTGATGGTAGTTGGCTCTCGGTTAAGCCGAACTGAAAAGACTGTGCCATGTAGGCAACAGAGAAATACTGAATATGGGACAGAGCGAGTTGGACTAAGGATTTACCAAAGATCGCTTTAGCAGAAAATAGCGATAGCACAAGTTCTAATTTAGGTTGACTTACTTTCAATCTCGTGCCAAAGAACGTCAAACGAATCCGGTCGAGGCTTGTAACAATGTTTCAATATCGCTGTGTTTTTATAACGCTTCCCGGCTATCAGCGAGTTGCGTGTTCTCGCGATATTACGCGATGGTAACAAGAACCTTGTTATTTGCTGAGAACAAGGCGGCCATCTTAGCATATGTATTTGGCCTTCAGCAAAGTGATAGTTACCATTATACAATGCGACATCGCTTATTTAGAAATTGAATCGCGATGATTGCAAATGTTATATTGCCAGTTTAAAAATGAGGGGGGATCCGGTACAGTATTTATTACTGCAACCGAGCAAGCTATCCTGACATGCAAATTTTGTTTTAACATATATTTAAATCGCATGAATTACACATTAATTTTCAAAGGGGATCGTAGGTGTTGCATACTTGGAAAAATGTTATTATCAGAGAAAGACAAGGATACATCGTATTCAGACAAGTTTACCAAATGGCTACTGATCCTGTCACCAACAAGGCGCTCACAGTCTTGTAACTTGTGGTCATGAAATCATGTTTCACAATCTAGGTAGTTGAAAATTCATATCTGGAAATACAATTAACCCAATGTAGTTACAGCTTATTGGTTAAAAAATGGAAACATATAATTGCAAATCCAACCTGAATTAGACTACACTGTTCACAAAGAGATATAGACAGATTAGGTCAGGCAGGCCAGGGTGTGCCATTCAGTGCAAGAGTTCAATCCATTTTTTACACTGTTAGCAATCTCAATCCAGCGGTTCTCTTTGATGATCAGACTTTTATCACCGTTTTTTTGTCTGATAGATGGTTTTACAACATCAATTACCCACCAAGTCATTTCTTTTTCGGAATGTTTAGCAGAAGAATAGTGTTCTACTAATGGGGCATTTTCCACTTTGCAGCGAATCCGTGACTGGTGTTGAAGGATTCGCTGCTTGATCATTTGAGTGGTTTTCCCTATGTATGTTTGACCACATGGGCACTGTATGCAGTAGATTACACTAGTGGTTCGACAATTAGAAAAATGTTTGATGGTAAATTTACGTTCATTGATCTCAAAGGTTTTGATGTTTTTGGTGGTATTACAGGCCATACAGTTATTACATTTGTAATGGCCTTGGATTGGGGACAGCTGTTTCATATTATCAACAGTATTAACATCCTGTCTTTCGTAAGCATGTACCAGGCGGTCTCTCAGTTTGGGCCCACGTTTAAATGAGAACATTGGTTTTTCTCTCAGTTCAGGTAGTTCTTGCAAAAGAGACCAGTTTTTTGTAACAATCTTTTTGAGTTGTTGGCTATATGTTCCAAAAGTAGTCACACAAACTAGTGGTGCCTGGTTATTTTTGAGCTTGGTTACCAGTGTGGTAACATTTTTTGTTCTGACTTTGTGGAACTCTCTCTAAAATTTAATAACATAGGACAGCCACTGATTAATCTCAGGTTCAGGTACTTTGATTGTTTTAAAACAGGTCCTAACAGCGCTGAGAAATTAGAAAACAACAAAACCCCTTGCTGGCCTTTTCATTATAACAAATTTTGCCCGAGCCCGCAAGGGTATATTGGGTCGCTCACCTTCATATCCAGTGATTGGTAAGTGGCGTTAGTGAGAGCACTGATTGTGGTCAGTGTGTATACCCGCAAGATTGCGGCTTGAGTGAGCACTGAGGGTAGTCAGTGTGTAGATCCGCCGGATTGTGGATCATGTTGTAAGTGAGTGAGCACTGGGAAGGAGACTAGTGTGTAGGTCCGCCGGATTGTGGACCAGATAAAAAGAGAGCACTGGGGCTGCAGCTCAGTGTGTAGACACGCCGGATTGCATGTCGAGTGAGCACTGAGGGTAATCAGTGTGTAATGGTAGATAATCAGAACTGCCCCAGGGTAGATTAGTCTGGACCCATGTGGTCGCGAGACTATGAGGTATGAGTGTGGTGTAGGGCATGGACGTCCTTAGTAATCAGTGAGTATTCCTAGTAATCCCTATAGATTTAGTGGTGTTTCTAATGATATGAGCTTGTATATTGCGAGTTCCCCATCCTCAGGTAGGTACCCAGGTGCCTGGATAGATGGTCCTGAGGAGGGAGGTGGTTACGTTCCGGCTGGGTTGGAGGGGCTCTCAGGAGCTGATCCCATCTGGTCTGAGAACCCGGTCGTTACACTACTGGACCGTTCTCTCTCTTACCTTCTACTTGAAGTACTATTTCTGCATTGCTCATCTTTCTTGTATTATGAGCAAACACCTAGTCCACATCGTTCCCCATTTTAATGTACATTCACCATGTGAAGTCAGTAAAATTAGTAGAGGACTGACATTTTGCAAATTGGTAAAATTATAATTAACTTCACAAGATGCAACTGACAAACTTGACTGCCCAACACACACACCGAGGTATCATTGAATTCTTAAATATTTTTATAAATTTTTCGAATTGCACCTATTCTCTACTTAACGATTTGATTTTAATCAATGTACACCATGCAGTGTCTGCGGCATGTGCTGTTTTCTTGTTCTTTCTGGGACAGCAGAACCAAAACGAATAACGTTTTAGCAAGATATCACTGGTACCTGATTTAGTACCTGCGTGTCATCACAATTCATTGTGTCTAGTTTTTATGCTGCTCGTAAACTTATGCCTGCACAATATGGAGGACTGTAACATTCCTAGTACATGATATGAAACTGGAGTATTTCCTACGATGTCCTTCCTTCCTCAAGATCCGCCTTTCTTCTCTTTTTTTTTTTCAATGTCTAGCTTCAGTTGGCACTCGGCTTTGATTGTTTACCTTGTCCTTGCACTGCTCCGTTCTGTGATCTGTAGTAAACTCAAAGAGGCTGACGATGTGGTTGCTAAGTGACTGTGACAAAAGTGCTCACACCTGAGAGAGGTGTGACGCGCTGTAAAGGCTTGGTCGCTCACAGAAAAGAGTTAGGAATTCTGCTCTTGACAAGGACGAATTTGTGCGCCCTCTTGACGCTCACTCCCAGACACGTTGCAGACCACAAAGAGTGAGGGGAGCCTATTTTCCCTTCCCAGTGCTTACTTCTTGAGACATGTGCATCTAAAGCAAGACTTCTCCTAAGGCAAGCTTGGCTCTCATGCAGATGTTCACTTTTCATTTTTTAAAGTACAATAAGTTACGTGTTGATTAAATTGTTGGCCCAGTAGTTCAAACTAAAAGACAAATTGACAAGTTCAAGGATAAATATGTGCTTTCAGCTGCCTCTGTTGTTAGCTTCTCATTAGAAATGCCCTGATGAGTCACAAAAGTGCATTGCTAATTTACAACTTGCCTGTAATATTGGGTATGGACATTACCTATGCCATTATTAGTGGATTTAATGTAGAAGAAGTGATTACTTCTTTGGATTTAGCGCTGTAGCACCTTGCTGGAATGACCCTTGTTATAGTGTATTGATTAAAAAGCCTCAAATGGGGTATTGTTTTGGGTAGTTTAACTAATTATTTTATTGCATAAATGGGAAATGTACGTTTCCTCCCGAGTAAAATCTCTTTCCCATTTTTTAAGGACTTCATTAGACAGCAATTTTCTAAGGAGACTCAGATTCAAACTTAGATTAGTGTATCCCACACTCAGGCCCAACAGAGGGAATCTTCTCCCTTTTCCCTAGTCAATGCTCTAGGAATGGTTCAAACTACCTTAATACTTTGCCATACTTGCCATAGGCTACAACCCCAGTTTAAAGCTGGGGCATCGGGAAATCAGTGCTTGCTCTCTGCGGTCACTAGATTTGACACAATATGAGATGGCGGTAACCAGACCAATTCCACGTCTGTCTAGTGTGCAGCCCCTCTGGACCTTTTCAGACACCCTCATGTTTTCTTCCTCCACTGCTGGAACACCTGGGATCTCCTCCACAACTTTTCTTCTCTATGCCTCTAAAGGTTCTACTCCACCTCTATTCCTTTGTCTCTGTCAACTCCACCTCCTTCTTCTCTCCTACCCCTTTTCCAACAGGACATTCATTTAAATGGGGACAGGATGGCAAGCTTTTGCTGTAATTATTTAATGCTTTCGGTATTCAGAGCTGACAAAGCCACCTGAGAATTTACTGAACCCCTCCGTATCCATGAAAGTACACTCTTCATATCTTAAGTCATGGAGGCAATAGAGGAGAAAATGAAGAGATTTGGCGCACCATAAACAGCTTTGATCAAGGGTTCACCATCACCTGGAATAGGCATTCTTTTTCTGGGACAACGCCTGACACAAAAAGCTTTCCTTTTATTACATTGAAAATAATTTTTTGTTAACTATTGGGCACTTGAGATGCTACGGACTGGTAGAATCCCTATTATAAAAATTGACTACAAGTCTGATATACGATGCAACTAATATTGCAATTTTTAGGTACGTATGTAACTCCTAGGATCTATTTAATTCATGTTTTTATATTACACGTATGGGACTAAGGACAGCCCAAAGCTCATCAGATAAATAGATACTTTGTCGGAGCATGGCACAAGCCAGCGGAACAGGAAACGCTGGGTTAAGCCAAACTGTCCCGTACCTCTTTTTATTGTTGTTTTGCATAAATGATGAAATTGTAGTTTATTTTGATGAACTTTCGCTTTGAGCGATTCCTTTTTGTAAAAGTTTTTAATATTAACTTATACAATAAATTACTTACTTGCTGTAGACATCAAGTCAGAGTTTGTAATTCCTGTGATGGGTGCCCCATTACAGACCTCTCCCATAGGCTCATGCAGATTAGATATTGGTTGAGATGGTACTGAGAACAGAAAATTAACATTGAACTGCTAGGCTCCTGGACTTTTGTGGAACGGCTCGAATGAAATGGGGTGTAAAGCCACCAACCCAAGTAAAATATGAACATTTATATCCTTAGCCTGTGAAAGCAAGGCCAATGGGCGATGATCAGTAAACAGTACAAAGAGGCGGCCAAGCAGGTGGTACTGTAAGGAAACCAGAGCCCATTTTATCAACAAACATTTTTCAATACAATCAATAGAAAACACAACTAGACCAATGGTATGCTCTGGGATAAAAAAGCTTTTTAATCGGCCAAATAATTTAAAATGTATTTTAGATACAGGTATCTCCTTTATTTGTGCAAACTCATATGGCTAAATAGCTGACAGGAAAGTTGTATAAGTGTCACCAATTATCTTTTGGTCCTTAGCGATTTTGGGCCATCTAACACTTCTGCAGTTATTCCATATCAACGGGAGAGAGACCTCTGGTAGAGGTCCAAGGCCAGCAAGACTGAGTTCTGTCCCCAGTAGCGTTAACGATAGAGCAGCGGGATTGCGGTCACATCATTCGATAACTATCATTTAAAAAAAATATATATCTTTATTGCATTTTATCTTTTCTGGTACATTAATTCACAAGCATCGGTATATGTCAACACGTCAACGGTATCACTTGTGCTATAACATTATGCATATAGATCAAAACAATTCCTTAATTTTACTTCCGCGTCAGCCACATCTGGGTTGTGGGGGTTACATATACATATTCAGGTCTCCTTCGGCCCGCACATTCTGTTATCTCCAGTGGAGGGCCGGGCGAAGGTGCTAGGTACGCCTCTCTATGGCAGCGAAGGTAATTCGTAAGAACATCAATGCGTACAGATAAGTATATTTTGCAATGAGATCCAACTCTGGGTTTGCATCATATTACATGTCACAAGTAGGTAGATCAATGTACATTCCAAACGTCAAGCCCATGCATTAGATATTATTTTTTATAATAACAATTCAACCTCATTCAACTATAGTAAATAATAATTCAAAACAAAAAAAGAGACATCAGTTAACCGAGTGTGTATGTTTCAAGTGCCTAGAGTATCTTCCGGGTGGAGCCGCTACTAGACTGGCGTGCAAGTATGGTGTGTGGGCTGCTACTTTAATTTTCTGTATAATTGCGTGGTTGTAGAGTTGATGCGCTACATGAGCTGCCTTTGCATGGTGGTTTTTTTTCCTCTCTGGGGGGAATGTGAGGTTCCTGCCTAGCCCAATGATTGCGGTTGGGGTGGCATGTAAATACAGCACGGTGTCGGCGGTTAGGTGGCTCTTCAGGTTCAGGTTTTCCTCTCTGGGGAAATGTGAGGTTCATGCCTAGCCCAATAATTGCGGTTGGGGTGGCATGTAAATAAAGTGCGGTGTCGGCGGTTAGGTGGCTCTTCAGGTGTCAGGTCTTGCTTGTTGCATCCGAGGTGTCTGCAGCGTGGCATTAGAGCGTGTAAGCTTCCTTAGCATTTCATACCAGGTCTGTGCGATGGGATACTTTCGCAACCCTGCCATATCTTCCCTGTGTAGGGTGGTGCCCTCCGCCCCCGCCCAGACTTCAAGTGATTTCACACAATGTGATACCTCTGGTGGATCCTTATGTTTACACCTCTTAGTTATGAGGTACTTCGCTGTTATGAGGCCCAGGTTCCGAAACATGGAGCCTGCCTTATTGGCCTTGGTCCTCTTATAAAGCCTCTTGGATGCAGACCTCACACGTGGAGGGAGTCTTAATGATCGTGCAGTTAGTAAGTGTGTCCGATATCGCGCGCCAGTAAGGTAGAAGCAGGGGACAGGACCACAACATATGAAGTAGATCAGAGCCCAAGAGACGACACCTCGGGCCTTCGGAAGTGTTGACGTTAAAATATTAATTTATTTTGTCTGGTGAAAGATACGCCCTATGTAATATGTAAGTTTGTATGAGTTTGAATCGTGAGTTTCGCGATATGCGCGTGGGGCTAGCTATAATACGTTCCCACTCTTTATCCGTCCAGGGACAGCCTCTGTCCAATATGTGCGGAGTCTGTGCAGTGGTTTCAATACATGAATGAGCAGAGCTTGTACCAGCCAATGTATCACATGCAATCCCTCCCCCATCACATGCAGGTACTGTATTAACTGATGTGTCGGTGGCTCGTTGGGCATATCACCCCACCTTTGTGTGAATGTTCGCATAATGGCTACATGCAAAAGAAACTGGCGCGCTGGTAATCCGGTTTCTGCCGTCACTGTCGCGAAAGGTAGTAGTACAAAAAGGGGTGGTGATGGACGGAGCATCTGAATCAATCAAACACTCACACCCAGTCAAAAGATCTGGGTTTAATCCATCACTGTTCTTTAGCCCACTCTGCCACCCCAATTCAGACATGGCTATATGCAAATCAGTCTGACCCTGTGCCTCATGGGAACAGTCCAGCCCGAACTGCCAAGCCATGTCTTCCCTGGACCGGAAACAAGCTTCCGAGGACCGGTTTCTGACATTCCAGCCGTCTTCAGCCCCGCTTTCTTGAATCCAGTGGCAAAGTGAGCAAGGGACTCACGTCTGAGCATACCCTGCCACACTTATCGCGTCTAAAAGCGGTACAAAAGGGGGTGGTGATGGACGGAGCATCTGAATCAATCAAACACTCACCACTACACAAACAAACACCTAGAGGCATTGAAAAAGGGGTAATGCTGAAACCGGTCTGCCTGAAAATAAAATCCATTTAAAGCATGTAAAATCCAGAGGAGTGCGTTGTAAAAATCCTTTCAGGAAATTGTAGATGAATAATTTTGCGTGAAAAGCCACTTTCACAACAACGGCACCCGCCCATGAGCAGTTTGGCAGTGAGTGGCTTTTGATGGAGAAAATTTGAAGTACTGCCTGAACCGCCGCCACTTACCAGTAAGTTGAAATTCATCGACACAGAGTCGTCATTTACTACAAATGAAGTGAATCCAGTTACAAAATAGGAACTTGTGTATTCCATCACTGTGTTAAAGTGGAGCACGGCAGGGCGAGGAACATTCCTTAATGAGCCCCCGTGTGGCGAGTGAAATCCAGCATGATGCAAATGAAAACTGCATGCTCGTTCCCACTGAGGGATTGATGTTACTATAATGAAAATGTACGAGCATGCAGCCAAACTCACTTAGAGACAAATAATTGAATTTTCATGCTGACATGGCGGACGTAAGAACAGACAGGACTGCCATCACTGTTGTCCGTCATCACTGACCCTGCTTCTCACAACCAATAGAGAAGCACATATGGATATTTAAATGGGGGCAATGTGAGTGTAAAACACCTAGCGGCATTGAAAAAGGCGTAATGCTGAAACCGGTCAGCCTGAAAATAAAATCCATTGAAGCATGTAAGGAGTGCGTTGGAAATAATTAAAAGGGGGCAGAGTAGACACCCCCTGACCCCCTAGGTTTTCTGAGGGGGGCCAAGAAGGACACTGAAGGGCAAAAAAAACAGTTTTTTAAAAAAAAATTCGCGGGTTAAGCGCTGGGTGCATTCTCGGGTACGCTCTCCGGTTCGCGCACCCTGAGCGCACCATGGGGAAAAACAGTGCGAAAAAATAGAGAAAAAAAATAAAGTAGAGTGTTTAGAGGAAAGTGATGCATTGCTAGAGTGTGTCAAAAAAATGATGCAACTCCAGCAATGTATCCTTTCAAATGGGGCTAGTCCCATGTGAAAGGGCCTGCGCCAGGTTGACGCCTGCTGTGAGGCAGGCGCAAGAAAAGTGACACAGTGAAATCTCATAGATTTCACTGCGTCACTTCTACGACCCTTTCTTGCGTCAATACGCCCCCTTTGCATATATTACACCTGGCGCAGGTATAATGTGGCGCAGGGGTTTACAAAGTGACGCATCTACCTAGATGCGTCACTTTGTAAATATGAGTCAACAAGGTGCATTTTTTACACCACTGGTGCGTCACAAAAAGTGACGCACCGGTGGCGTAAAAGTGACGCATGGCTTCATAAATGAGGCCTTCAGTCTTCTACTCATGCGTCATATTTAATGTATGACGCATTATGTCACAAAGAGTTACAGATACGTCAGTATTTCTGACGTATCTGTAAGCGCCAAAGTGATGCATTGCTGGAGTGTGTTACAAAAGTGACGCAACTCCAGCAATGCATCCTTTCACATGGGGCCAGCCCCATGTGAAAGGGCTTACGTCAGTCTTACGCCTGCTGTAAGGCAAGCGCAAGATTTTGACGCAACGGTGTCCTAAAAGTGACGCAGTGAAATCTCATAGATTTCACTGCATCACTTCTACGACCCTTTCTTGCGTCAATACGCCCCCTTTGCATACATTACACCTGGCGCAGGTATAATGTGGCACAGGGGTTTACAAAGTGACGCATCTACTTAGATGCGTCACTTTGTAAATATGACTCAACAAGGTGCAGTTTTTACACCACTGGTATGTCACAAAAAGTGATGCACCAGCGGCGTAAAAGTGACGCATGGCCTCATAAATGTGGCCTTCAGTCTTCTACTTTAACTTTTTTTTTCACTTTCTCTGTTTCTTCACTGCCTTACTCACCTTGTCTCACACTCAATTGACACATTCCCCATGTTCCCTCTCCTTCTCCTCACTCTCGTTCCCCACACTCACCTTCTTTCAGTCCTCCTTCTTCACTTCCCTTCCCCTCTCGTCCCTTTCTTTGCTTTCTCACTCATTTTCCTCTCTTCTCTCACTGCACTCCACTTCAGTTACTCTTTTTCATTATTTTAAGAATACAGCTCTTTGATGAGAATTGGAGGTAGCTCTGAAAATAACTTTTTTTTCAACAGAAACAAAACAGGGAATTGGAAACTGCTCAACAGGAGCAAAAAAAAATAAACAAAATTAGGACTGGGGTTGGCAGCGGTGGTTGTCTATTGCTCGAACCATGAGCATTACACTTTGTTCCCCATAACAAAGTAGCTGATCACATTTTTTGCATTTAATTACGGCTTCATTAAATGCAGGCTGAATGTTGGGGATCAGCTCTTTTGGTCGCCCCCTCACCGATGTTGTTGGTCCTCCGGTTGAAGTAGAGGCACCATCCCTGGGAGCCTCTTGTACCAGAGCTCTGACACTCTCCCGGGCAAAGTTCTGGGGGTGCCTCCTCTCGACGTGGCGAATCATAGTGGAGTTCCCAAATGAATCATTTTCTGGTGGGGTCACCCCGTGAGAGGACGGTATGACAAATCCGGCACTCCACCTTTGGAGCATTTACTTTTTTTTGATCATGTGGAATGGAAAAAAACTTCCATATGAAGTGTTCTTTTACCCGGGGTGGAGGAACCTCTTCATCAATAAATGTCTCTCTGCCATAATCACTGCTGGATGATCTGGCAGCCATGGTAATTCAAGAAAGATCCAAGAGCAAAAAACAGGTCTTTCAGTCACAAAAGTGAAAGAAGTGAAGGAAATGGGTGGGGATTTCATTCTTTGTAAAAAAAAAAAACTTAACAACCAATGAAAAGAGTTATTTTAAGGACACATGACTTGACGCGCTTACGCTGCGCGCACGGGAGTGCTTCCGGGGGCGCATACGCGGCGCGAACGTAGGCGCTTCCGGGGGCACGAACGTGGCGCGAACGTAGGCGCTTCCGGGGGCGCTTACGCGGCAAGCCTGAGTGGCGTTTTGATAGGTTTACGGAAATGTAAATTCATTTTCATTTCGTAAATTAAAAGTATTGCTTTTATAAGTATGGTAGTAAATGTTTTGCGTTATTTACTTTTCATACATATTTTTTTTAACGAACGCAGAAATCGCCCTCTCGGTGCGCTCTCGGGAGAGCTTACTGGTGCGCGCACCCTGAGCGCCCCAGGAAAAAATTATTAAAAAAATAAAATTTGGAAAAATATTATTTCCAAAATTAACTATTAATAATTAATATTTACACAAAACAGCAATAAAAAAAATCGTAGGTTACAAACTCGATATAGAAAGGAATTAGCTTTTAAAAAACCTTTTCAATTCAGTGAAAAAACCAGAGGTTTCACAATCGTTATAGTTAGGCATTAGCATTTAAAAAAACATTGAAATTCACTAAAAAAAACCATAGGTTTCACATTTGTTACAGTTAGGAATTAGCATTTAAAAAACCTTTGAAATTCACTGAAAAAAACATAGGTTTAACACAAGTTATAGTTAGCTGGACATTTTACTCATACAAAAACATTGAAATTCCCACGTTATAGTTAGTTGGACTCACTATAACTCACGCGCCCGCAATCCACTGCTGATGATGTCACATATTACATCATTCATGACATGGTCAGTGACATCACTGATGACATCTCAAATGACATCACTGATGACATCACCCAGTGTCTGTGTTTCTGAAAAATAAAAATACAATTAAGTTATAGTTAATAATTTACATATTGAAGAATGCGTGGATGTATGAGTGTCTGGATGAAGGATTTAGTAGTTGCGTCACTGACTGTAT
Source organism: Lissotriton vulgaris (assembly GCF_964263255.1). Taxonomy (NCBI): domain Eukaryota; kingdom Metazoa; phylum Chordata; class Amphibia; order Caudata; family Salamandridae; genus Lissotriton; species Lissotriton vulgaris. The sequence goes on from NC_141691.1 coordinate 1,208,138,689, forward strand.
GAGTGAGTGATTATTATTATATGTGAGCAGTTGATTCTCTGGGTATACGAGTTCAAGAGTGCATGTGGAAAGAGCTGTATGGGGGGTTGACTGTCTGCATGGATGTGTTGGTGAGTGAATGATTATCTCAGTGCTACATGTCAAAGTAGGTACATATGTAAAACACAGTGCATGTGAGAGTTGCCATATATAAATGACTATACATGAGAGCCTGTGATTGCGTAAGTGACTGTATGGTTCAATGTGTACTTGTTTCAGTGATTGTAAAAGAGAGTAAGTATGTGTTACTATATATTTGAATAAGTAAGGTTTAGTGTGTATAACTTTGTAGTTGAGGAAATGGGAGTGTGATTGATTCTCTGCATAACTGACTAGGTGTTTGAGTAACTCTGTGTATGAGTGTCAGTGTGTAAGTGTCTGTATAGGTATACGACTGGATATGATAGTGTTCTATTGATGAGTGACCGTATGTATGAGTGATTGTATGGGTGAATGAGTGGATGTGTGTGTAGACCTAGAAATCTTTGAGTGCGTCTGTAGTTACTGGTATTGGTGTGTCAATAATTTCAGGAATGGTAGTTTGTATTTAACACTGGGTGTATCAAAGGTTAGATTAGAGTGTGAGGAGGTGCATCGTATTATCACATGGATGATGTCGTCAGTGATGTCATCAGTGATGTCACTGACCATGTCATGAATGATGTAATATGTGACATCATCAGCAGTGGATTGCGGGCACGCGAGTTATAGTGAGTCCAACTAACTAGAACGTGGGAATTTCAATGGTTTTGTATGAGTAAAATGTCCAGCTAACTAGAACTGGTGTTAAACCTATGGTTTTTTCAGTGAATATATATATATATATTCACAAAAAAAACAGGTTCAGGGACGTTATAGTTAGTTGAACATTTGACTCATATAAAACCAGAGAAATTTGCCTGTTAAAGTTAGTTGAGCTAACTATAACTTGTGCGCCCGCAATGCACTGGTGATGACTTCACATATTACATCACTCATGACATGGTCAGTGACATCACTGATGACATCTCAAATGACATCCATGATGACAGCATCCAGTGAATGTGTTTTTCTGGAAAGTTTAAATATTTTTCATATATATCTATGCTAAGGGGTATTGAAGAATGAGTGTATTTACAAGTGCCTGAATGGATTATTTAGTAGGTGGGTGACTGTATAAGTGAGTGATTGAACGTGTCTTACTGAATGCATGGGTTAGTGACTAAACTGTGTGAAAGTCTGTATTAGTCTCTCAGTTGGTATATAAGCGGCTGCATGGGTTGGTAAGTACCTACATGAGTGTCTATATAGGTTATTGATTTGTTGTCTGAGTATCTGTATGGGTCCCTGAGTGCCTGTGTGTTGTGTGACTCTGTGCATAGATGTCTCAGTGGGTGATTCACTGGTTGTATGGATTCAAAAGTGCATCTGGGCGAGTTAGTGTGTGAATGGGTGTGTTGGTGAGTGAATGAATGTCTCAGTGGTATAGGTGTTAGTAACTACATATGTTTTAAGGCAGTATATGCAAGTGTTGGAATATATAAATGACTATACGAGAGAGTAAGTTATTTGAAGTGTGGGTGTATAAATGTGTCTGCTTTTATCAGTGATTCTATAAGACAGTAAGTATGTGTTGGTATCTGCATAAATAAGTGATGTGGTGTGTGTATAAATAACAGAGTTGGTGTGTATAACTGACTACATGAGTAAATTGTTATGTGGTTAATTCTTTGCATGACTGACAAGGTGTGTGAGTAACTTTGGATGAGTGCTACTGTATGTATACGTGTATGAGTGCATATTATAGTACTGTATTGATAAGTAACTACATGTATAAGTGACTGGATGTGTGTATAGACCTAGGAAATAGTAGGTGGTATGTAGTATCTGGCATTGTTGTGTGTATGGTTTCAAAAATAGTAGTCTGTATTTTAGAGTGTGTGTATCAAAGTTTATATTAGGGTATCAGTATATGCATCAGATTTTTATGTGGATGTTGTCATCAGTTAGGTCATCAGTGATGTCACTGACCAGGTCATGGGTGATGTAATATGTGACGTCATCACCAGCGCATTGCGGGCGCGCGAGTTATAGTTAGCTCAACTAACTATAACAAGCAAATTTCTCTGGTTTTATATGAGTCAATTGTTCAACTAACTAGAACATCCCTGAAACCTGTTTTTTTAGTGAATTTCTAATGTTTTTAAATGCTAATTCCTGACTATAATGTCTGTAAAGCCTATGTTTTTTCAGTGAATATATATATATATATATATATATATATATATATATATATATATTACCTACTGGCGATAGCCAGTAGGTATATATAGTTAGGATTTTTTTCCTATGGGATTTTTGAAAATTCTATGTCGAATAACTTTGGCTTATGAGGACAGAATTGGCTGAAATTTTCAGGAAAATGGAACATTTTGTTTCTGAGCAGCCCCTGAAAATTTGGGGGGTTTTCGTCAAGGGGGGGCCGAGAAAAAAGGGGGGTCCCAAAACGTGTTTTTCCCATGCAATTTTCCATAGGGCGGTTGGCCTCACTTTTAGCCTGAACGGCTGAATGGATTTACACCAAACTTGGCAAAATTGTAGGGACTGGTAGCCCGATGTGCCTTTGCTATGTCTCAAGATATAGGCTCCAGTGGTTTTTACGAAAATTAACTTTGAAAAATATAAATTGGGCTACATTGGGCTATATATATGTTGGAGCCCAAATGTAGCCCAATGTAGCCCAATGTAGCCCAAAGATGGCCACCAGAGACAAAAAACCAAATGTAGCCCAAATATCAGCCAGATGTAGCCCAACTATAGCCCAATGACAGATTGTCCCAGAGTGTTCTAAAGAACAACTAGAGTGCTAACAGTCCTACTTATTACAAAGGTATGGCACACCTGAAGCCATCTTGATTGGAATAAAGTGGTAACTCTTAAAACATTTAATTTAAAAAGGAACAAAATGAGGGGGTTCATTTTGCCATAGAAAGTATGATTAGCGAATATATGACGAAATCCCGCATACCATCAGTCCGCAAAAAAAATCCTGCATGTACTATTAGGCCGCAAATTAAAATAACGAAAACTTTTAGAACGAATATGCCTTTAGCATACACTAAACAACTAAACTACCCTAAACCCTAAAACACTACCCCCAGCATGACCCTACACTACACAAACAGTACAACACTACCCTAAACCCTAAAACACTACCCCCAGCATGACCCTACACTACACAAACACTACAACACTACCCTAAACCCTAAAACACTACCCCCAGCATGACCCTACACTACACAAACACTACAACACTACCCTAAACCCTAAAACACTACCCCCAGCATGACCCTACACTACACAAACACTGCAACACTACCCTAAACCCTAAAACACTACCCCCAGCATGACCCTACACTACGCAAACACTACAACACTACCCAAAACCCTAAAACACTACACCCCAGCATGACCCTACACTACGCAAACACTACAACACTACCCTAAACCCTAAAACACTACCCCCAGCATGACCCTACACTACACAAACACTACAACACAACCCTAAACCCTAAAACACTACCCCCAGCATGACCCTACACTGCGCAAACACTACAACACAACCCTAAACCCTAAAACACTACCCCCAGCATGACCCTACACTACGCAAACACTACAACACTAACCTAAATCCTAAAACACTACCCCCAGCATGACCCTACACTACGCAAACACTACAACACTACCCAAAACCCTACAACACTACACCCCAGCATGACCCTACACTACGCAAACACTACAACACTACCCTAAACCCTAAAACACTACCCCCAGCATGACCCTACACTACGCAAACACTACAACACTACCCAAAACCCTAAAACACTACACCCCAGCATGACCCTACACTACGCAAACACTACAACACTACCCTAAACCCTAAAACACTACCCCCAGCATGATCCTACACTACGCAAACACTACAACACTACCCTAAACCCTAAAACACTACCCCCAGCATGACCCTACACTACGCAAACACTACAACACTACCCTAAACCCTAAAACACTACCCCCAGCATGACCCTACACTACGCAAACACTACAACACTACCCTAAACCCTAAAACACTACCCTCAGCATGACCCTACACTACGCAAACACTACAACACTACCCAAAACCCTAAAACACTACCCCCCAGCATGACCCTACACTATGCAAACACTACAACACTACCCAAAACCCTAAAACACTACCCCCAGCATGACCCTACACTACGCAAACACTACAACACTACCCTAAATCCTAAAACACTACCCCCAGCATGACCCTACACTACGCAAACACTACAACACTACCCAAAACCCTAAAACACTACACCCCAGCATGACCCTACACTACGCAAACACTACAACACTACCCTAAACCCTAAAACACTACCCCCAGCATGACCCTACACTACGCAAACACTACAACACTACCCAAAACCCTAAAACACTACACCCCAGCATGACCCTACACTACGCAAACACTACAACACTACCCTAAACCCTAAAACACTACCCCCAGCATGACCCTACACTACGCAAACACTACAACACTACCCTAAACCCTAAAACACTACCCCCAGCATGACCCTACACTACGCAAACACTACAACACTACCCTAAACCCTAAAACACTACCCCCAGCATGACCCTACACTACGCAAACACTACAACACTACCCTAAACCCTAAAACACTACCCCCAGCATGACCCTACACTACGCAAACACTACAACACTACCCTAAACCCTAAAACACTACCCTCAGCATGACCCTACACTACGCAAACACTACAACACTACCCAAAACCCTAAAACACTACCCCCAGCATGACCCTACACTACGCAAACACTACAACACTACCCAAAACCCTAAAACACTACCCCCCAGCATGACCCTACACTACGCAAACACTACAACACTACCCAAAACCCTAAAACACTACCCCCAGCATGACCCTACACTACGCAAACACTACAACACTACCCAAAACCCTAAAACACTACCCCCAGCATGACCCTACACTACGCAAACACTACAACACTACCCAAAACCCTAAAACACTACACCCCAGCATGACCCTACACTACGCAAACACTACAACACTACCCAAAACCCTAAAACACTACCCCCAGCATGACCCTACACTACGCAAACACTACAACACTACCCAAACCCCTAAAACACTACCCCCAGCATGACCCTACACTACGCAAACACTACAACACTACCCAAAACCCTAAAACACTACACCCCAGCATGACCCTTCACTACGCAAACACTACAACACTACCCAAAACCCTAAAACACTACACCCCAGCATGACCCTACACTACGCAAACACTACAACACTACCCAAAACCCTAAAACACTACCCCCAGCATGACCCTACACTACGCAAACACTACAACACTACCCAAAACCCTAAAACACTACACCCAGCATGACCCTACACTACGCAAACACTACAACACTACCCTAAACCCTAAAACACTACACCCCAGCATGACCCTACACTACGCAAACACTACAACACTACCCAAAACCCTAAAACACTACCCCCAGCATGACCCTACACTACGCAAACACTACAACACTATCCTAAACCCTAAAACACTACGCCCAGCATGACCCTACACTACGCAAACACTACAACACTACCCTAAACCCTAAAACACTAGCCCCAGCATGACCCTACACTACGCAAACACTACAACACAACCCTAAACCCTAAAACACTACCCCCAGCATGACCCTACACTACGCAAACACTACAACACTACCCTGAACCCTAAAACACTACCCCCAGCATGACCCTACACTACGCAAACACTACAACACAACCCTAAACCCTAAAACACTACCCCCAGCATGACCCTACACTAAACAACCACCACAACTCTACACTACACTAACACAACACTACACTACACAACACTACACTACACTACACAATCACTAACCCACGAAAAAATTAACACAAACCCACTTACCTCTCTCGTCATCGTGGTTTTCACAACGCAAATGCATTTACCATACATGCCTTTAAAACGTAATTCTTGGTAAAGGCATGCGCGATAAATGCACATGCGTTTTGAAAAAATGCGGGATAATGGTATGCGAGCTCAATGACCTTGCGGGATAATGGTATGCGGACTGAAAGTCTGCGGGATAAAAAATGCGGGAAAATGGCTGCAAACCATGATTAGCAGCAGACTTCCCTGGTGAGCACTAGCTTTACTACAGTGATCTAATGAGCAACTAGAGTGCTAACATTCAGAATTTATGGCAAATGTGTGACACATCTGAATGCCTTCTTGATAGAACCAAAGTAAACAAGCATTGAAAATGCAATAGATCTCGCCCTCGTTTAAGTTAAAGCCATTCTGTTTGTAATGAGGTGGCTTTTTAGCTTTGCTTTTATTAGTGTTTTTAAAACTTTCATGTAAATAACATGCATATGTATGCATATATGTATATGTATGCATGCATTTATATTTATATAGATATGCAGATTACATATGTTTATATATGTATATTACCTACTGGCGATAGCCAGTGGGTATATATAGTTAGGATTTTTTCTCTATGGGATTTCTGAAAATTCTATGTCTAATAACTTTGGCGTTTTTGGGACGGAATTGGCTGAAATTTTCAGGAAAATGGCACATTTTTTTTCTGAGCAGCCCCTGAAAATTTGGTGGGGTTTCGTCAAGGGGGGGCCGAGAACAAAGGGGGGTCCCAAAACGCGTTTTTCCCATTCATTTTTCCATAGGGCGGTTGGACTCACTTTTAGCTCGAACGGCTGAATAGATTTACATGAAACTTGGCAAAATTGTAGATATGGTTTGCCCGACGTGCCTTTGCTATGTCTCAATATATGTGCTCCAGTGGATTTTGAGAAATTAACGTTTAAAAAAATATATATATCTGTGACAGCGCTCCGGTTAGCGCCCCGGTTCGCGTACCTGACGCGTAACGGAACTTTGCGAAGCGAATCTGATTGGCTCTCCGGTGTCTGTCAACATTCTAAACAAACCGGAGTGGCCGCCATCTTGTCTCTCGGTACGATCGAGAGACAAGATGTGGTGAAAAACGAAGGGGGAAATGAAGGAAAGGGGGCAAGGTAGACCACTCCTGACCCCCTAGGATTGATGAGGGGGATATTAAAGTGCCCCGCGGGGCAAAAAATTTTGCGATTTTACGCCGTAGAGGCGCGTCCCGGTACGCGAACCGGGCAGCTCACCAGGCAGCTAACCAGGCAGCTAACCGGCAGCGTAGCTGTCAACATTGTAAACAGTCCGGAGCGGCCGCCATCTTGTCTCTCGGTAGGTTCGAGAGACAAGATGTGGTGAAAAAAGAAGGGGGAAATGAAGGAAAGGGGGCAAGGTAAACCCCTCCTGACCCCCTAGGATTTATGAGGGGGATATTAAAGTCCCCCGCGATTTTTCGCGGTAGAGGCGCTTCCCGGTACGCGAACCGGGCAGCTAACCGGCAGCGTAACGGGAGTCCGCCATCTTGTGTTTTTGGAGCGTCCGGTTCGCGTACCGGGTAGCGTCCCGGTAAGCGTAACAAGGGGAAAACCAAGAGAAACAGTAAAAAAAAAATTAAGGGAATAGATTTCCAGCAAACTTGGCAAAATTGTAGGGACTGTTTGTTTGATGTGCCTTTGCAAGGCCTCAAGATATGTGCACGTGTGGATTTTGTCTAATTAAGGTTAAAAAAAAAATATATATCTGTAAGCGTGCTCCGGCACGCTTACGTTACGGGTTTTGTTTGCGCTGCAGAACCGATACGTCACGGTTATGCGACGCGTCATGAGGCGTCTCACGTGGCTACGTGATACGTCACGTAATAAAGAATATATTTTACAGCTATAGATATTAGCTTTTAAAAAACCAATGAAATTCACTGAAAAAACCATAGGTTATAGACCATATATAGTTAGGAATTTGCATTTACAAAACCTTGAAAATTCACTGAAAAAACCATAGGTTAGAGACCATATATAGTTAGCTGGACATTTTATTGACAAAAAAACCAATGAAATTCCATATATAGTTAGTTGCACTAACTATATATCGCGCACCCGCAATCCACTGCTGATGATGTCACATATTACATCATTCATGACATGGTCAGTGACATCACTGATGACATCACTGATGACATCTCAAATGACATCACTGATGACATCACTGATGACATCTCAAATGACATCAGTGATGACATCATGACACACCAATACCAGTTACTACATACGCACTCACTGATTCCTACGTCTACACACACATTCACTCATTCACCCATACAATCACTCATACATACAGTCACTCATTATTACACTATCATATGCACTCATACACCTATGCAGACACTCACACACTGCCACTCATCCATGGAGTTACTCACACACCTAGTCAGTCCTGTAAAGAATCAATCACACTTCCATTTCCTCATCTATACAGTTAAACACAGAACACCATACTTCAGTGACATCACTGATGACATCACTGATGACATCTCAAATGACATCACTGATGACATCTCAAATGACATCACTGATGACATCATGACACACCAATACCAGTTACTACATACGCACTCACTGATTCCTACGTCTACACACACATTCACTCATTCACCCATACAATCACTCATACATACAGTCACTCATTATTACAACACTATCATATGCACTCATACACCTAGTCAGTCCTGTGAAGAATCAATCACACTTCGATTTCCTCATCTATACAGTTAAACACAGAACACCATACTTTTCACACATATACTAACACATACTTACTCTCTTATACAATCACTGATACAAGTACACATTGATATGCACAGAGTCACACACCTCCCAGCCAGCCACACACACACTCAGTCTTCCATACATCCACTCATTCTTCAATATGTAAAACATATTTAAACTTTACAAAAACACACAGACACTAGATGATGTCATCAGTGATGTCATTTGAGATGTCATCAGTGATGTCATCAGTGATGTCATTTGAGATGTCATCAGTGATGTCATCAGTGATGTCACTGACCATGTCATGAATGATGTAATATGTGACATCATCAGCAGTGGATTGCGGGTGCGCGATATATAGTTAGTGCAACTAACTATATATGGAATTTCATTGGTTTTTTTGTCAATAAAATGTCCAGCTAACTATATATGGTCTCTAACCTATGGTTTTTTCAGTGAATTTTCAAGGTTTTGTAAATGCAAATTCCTAACTATATATGGTCTATAACCTATGGTTTTTTCAGTGAATATATATATATATATATATATATATATATATATATATATATATATATATATATAAAATATATATACTAACCCAGGTTCAACTAGAAATTGATAATTTTGGAAATGATCATAGTTTGAACATAGTCTAGGATCAATCCCTGCTCATGAATTAGTATTTCCTAATTTCTCACTAGTATCTGTTGACCCTATCCTAAGATTTATTACTTGTCCCATAATTTGAGTGGGACCCTGGGCTAAGAATCTGGATGTGGAAGCTGTATACCAAGTCCTTGTGGGCCTAATAATAGTTCCCCTTTAAGCCCTCTTCCCTTGTGGTCTGGGATTCTGGAAGACTAATTTAGGTAGCAGCAACATTTGAAATGAGAGTGGGCTACATTATGCATTGTTTTCAAATTTATTTTGTCTTCAGTCGCACTCAGAGAGGGTTTATCCTCTTGTGCTGGAGACCTCTTAATTAGGGCATCGATAATAGCCTTCGGTTCACTGATTTTCTTTTTCATTCCATCAAGCATGAACATTAAACTTGCTTAGCTGCACACTGGGAAGAGATACCATTTGAAAGTGTTGATCCCCCTCAAGAATGAACATTAAACTTGTTTAGCTGCACACTTGGAAGAGATACCATATGAAATTGTTTATCTAAGATTACCCCTTGTGGCTCCTCAATGATAATCTTCTGCCAAGTAGCAAGTGGGGAACACCTATTTTGGAAGATGGTGGTTTGTATTAGGTGAGAGGAAATCGTCTTTCGTTCCATAATTTTGCCTTCCTGAATTACCTTCGTTGCCCTACTACTTGAGTGTTACACCTTCCACCTTTTGAGTGAACAACTACTTGCAAGGCTTTTACGTTCCTAAATTGCAGTTTTGTTTGCCTTCTGGATTGTATTAAACTAGTTCCATCCTGGGTCATGGTGATCAGCGATTCAACCTCTTCTATGAAGTCATAAATCTCACCTAGAGTACAAAAGGTAATATTTTCCACTGCATGCCTTGCCATTTTTTAGATTCCCCCCACCGCAAGATTCCAACATTTTTCGTTTGACCACTTTATAACGGCACTGCCAGTGTATAATTCAATTAAACTAGCCTATTTAGAAACAACCTGAAACCGTTGATGTCTTTGGAGGCGCCACCAACTAAATAAAACAATACATAAAATAAAAATATAATGTACAGCCTTTCATTCTCAATTTCACTTTCAAATGGTATTTGTAAGGAATTGTGATGTAATGTGTGGTGTGGTTGACCTTACCGTGGAAATAACAAACAAAACCAACTTTGGTCCAGTGAGGCTCGTTTGCTAAACCTTAACTCAACTCCAAAATGTGGCTTCCAACAGTCAGGCCTAAACAAAGAAACAAGTGTAAAGTATTTAGAAGTACCAAAACAAAGGAATACGAAGGTCTTACAGCAAGAAATAAATCCACCACCAATTTATAAAAAATAGGGTATATTATTATGACTTTTAGGCACCAAAAATGAACAAATTCAAACTTGCGTTCCAGAGATATGGATTTTTAAATGAAATGTAAATGTCATCTTTTTATACCAACATATGAACAGGCAGAGGTAACTGGAAACTTTGTACAAGTTTTAAAGAGTTGTGTGACTACTCTGGCCTGTGTCTGGCGACCAAATCCGACAGGGGAAGATCAGGAGGGTGAGAAGAGAGTAGTAGACCAGACCCCAGTCCATCTCCAGGCTCTATGGGCAAACTGCCACAGACTTCAATGGAATGGTCCTTTGCAAGTGGTACAGGATGCAGAAGATGGACTTTCTGGGGAGCTACTTAGTCCACGGTCCGGCTGGGTCGACTTTGGCCACAGGGTGCGATGTCTCTTGAAGCCACCTTGGTCCAGCAAAAGTCCAGTTGCCACAAGACTATTGGTATCAGGTCACAGCACAGCCAGAGGTCTCTTTTTGTGAAGGCTTGTGTCCGTCTTCGAAGACCAAACTACACTTCGACAACTCTTCCGTGTCTGGCTGACTTGGATGCAAATTTTAAGTATAAGGGACTGTCTTCTGGCTGCACATTGGGGCTTTCAGAACGGGCTACTTCACTTCAGCTTTTGTGATACTGGTGCTGTAATAGAAAGTCAGCCAAATAACTCTTTGAGATCACCTTCTCTGTCTGGGGCTCTGGAGCGACTTTTCCATGAGGTAAGCACCACAGGCACAGTACTCTCTTTGACTGGGCAAGTATCAGCTGGTGTAGTCCAGCAGTTGGTGCAGCCTCTCTTTCCAGGTATAGGAAACAGCAGGGCAGCCCTTCTTTGGTTCTCTCCCCAGTTCAGATGTGATCAGAAGTCTGGGTACAATATGTTTGCCCAGAAAAGGCTGTTGGGGAATGTGGTGATCACTAACCAATAGGCTAGTAGGAGCTTTCTCGTCTGATGAAGATTTCCTTAGAAGTTGGCATATATCTATCCAGGGTGCACTATTCTGCCTACTCCTAAGATGGCAGAACACTTCTCTCACTATTTGGAGTGTGGTGGCCCAATATAGAAGTGTGGCTAGCTGAGGGCTACACACCCATGGAAAAAACGGTTTGGCAACTGGTCTCCCGTCAGTCCCCAACAGCAACCAGTCTACCTCAAGATAAGAGTAGTCTTTCTCATATGTGTCCACCATTTGCCCTACAAAGGCAGATTCTACTTTGAAGCATGCCTTTTGTGCTCACATGCCTTAAGTGGCTTCATACCTGAGAGATGTGACACCTCTTCCAATGGCAGGCTGTTGTAGGGGAGGCTAGAATGTCCACAACCAGTAAATATATTAAATAAGAGATGTTTATTCAGCATTACAGAGATCAGCTGGTGTCCCTCTCCAAGCTAGCAGGCAACTGCCCTGACAAGCTAAGATATAGAACACCCCTACAATAAAGTTCTAAAGAGAATGTAAATCTTAAAGAGAGAGTACAAACACAGAATACAACATATCCTCTTCCCTTCATTCTCTCAAAACAAAGTATAAATAACATTTGAAAAAGAAAATGACAGTTGAAGAGAAAGAAAAAAAAACAAGCAATTAAGCATCATCACAATAATAATCTTTACGATAAGAAGGTGGTCTTCTGTTCCTTCTACTAAAAGAAATGAACTCATCTCCTTTACTTGGGCTTCCACTGCCAACATCAACTACATCCATTCCTCTCACACTAGAATCATGACCTCTTCCAACCACATGCTTCTTGTACAATGCTACCCTCCTGAGATTCCAATGTTCACCATTGTCCAACGTCACAAATCTATTGTGAACTGACTTTACTCTAAAAGGTCCCCTAAATTTTGACAAGCCACCAGTAATTCTTCCTGGCTTCACTTTTACTAAATAATTCACTTTTATTTTGTTCGTACTCTCCTGGGTCACTTCCTCACCAGACTTTGTAATCCCCTCCATACTTGCCATGCTTTTGCACTCCTTCATCCAGGCTGGTATTAGCTTGGTACCTGCCGAACGCCCTCTCATGACGTTAAAATGGATTTTTCCAGTTACATGACTTTCAGTGGTGCGATACGCCCACACTAGATCATTCACCATATTCCTAACCACACCACCACTGCTAATAGCCAGCTGAATCGCCCCCTTCACCATCCTGTTCGCTCTCTCGACCATTCCGTTCCCCTGTGGGTTGTACAAAGATGTCCTGATGTGAACAATCCCACAATCATTCAAAAACGTCACCATCTCATCCGAAGTTAATTGAGTTCCATTGTCGGTTATCAACTTTATCGGATAACCCTCCTCTCTGAATATTTCTTTTAGCAAAGAGATGGTAGTCTTTGTTGTTATCTCCCTGCTAAACTTCACAATCAGCCATTTTGAAGTTACATCTACTAACACGAAAGCAAACTTTAACTCAATACTCAAACCACTAAACGGCCCAATGAAATCCATGCACACAGTGCCATGGCGATTCTGATCAACAATAGTCCCATGAGACACTTGGCTGCCTACCTTCAATCTTTTCTCACATTCTAAACAATCCACACATCTCTCAACCCAATCAGCAACATTATTGTCCATAGCCGGCCACCAAAAATGTTCTCTTAACCTTGTCTTGGTAAGAGACTGACCTAAATGGCCTTCGTGTGCTAATTTGAATAACAAGAACCTTAAGTTATTAGGTGGAATGGGTTTCTCTCCTTTCATCACAATATTCCCCTCCTTGTCCAAAACAGATAATTCATCCAAAACCTTCCCATATGGTCTAACTGCAAACTCCAGAGTGCTTTCACGCCTAGCAACTTTAACTATCAAATCCTTAACTTTCCGTAATACATCATCTTTTGCCATACTCTCATTCCACTGTTCTCTACTAATTGCTCCTTCACAAAATTCCACTACATCTCCAACTGCGGCAGCCGATCCCCTGTACAAAAATGACTCTACTCCATTTCGGTCCACCTCTTGCCAAGGCAACGGAAGTCTAGACAGACCATCTGCCTGATTATTCTTCCATCCTGGGATGTAAACAACTCTGTACAAGAATTCTTGTAACCTCGCTGCCAATCTTGCTAGTCTCGTCTATCCTTTGCCTACACCACCCGGTGACAATAACGTAACCAGGTGCTTGTGATCTGTCTCCAACCTGAAGTGGAACCCTCACAGATACATTCTAAAGTACTCGCAGCCCCATGCTGCTGCCAGAGCCTCCTTCTCAATTATTGAGTAATTCCTCTCCGAACTAGTAAGGGTTCTTGAAGCAAATGCCACCGTCTTAATACCAGTGTAGTGTACTTGTGCAAGTACTGCACCCAATCCCACCGCACTCGCATCAACGGTCAAAACAGATTCTAAACCTGTATCAAAAGGTGTTAAAATCTCAGCTCCACAAATCTCCTTCTTTATTCCTAAAAATACATTCTCTTCCTCTTCACCCCACCTAAACCTGCAACCTTTCCAGAGTAACACCCTTATCTTTTCCGTCTTGTCAGCAAAATTACGCACACATTTTGCGTAATATTCTATGAGACTAAGGAAAGATCTCAACTGATCTCTGTACACAGGCAAAGGTGCTTTTCGTACAGACTCCAACAAATCACGCTTAGGCTTGACTCCCTCAGCCGACAAAGTGCAACCCAAATACTCTTCCACCGCAAACTTACACTTCTCCTTCCTCAAAGTCAAGCCAGCATACTCCATTTTTTCTACAACTTCCTTGAGGATCAAATCATGTTCTTCTTTGTCTTTCCCAAACAACAATACATCATCTTGAAAGTAGACCACATTCCTTATCCCATCTAGAACTGACCCCATCATACGCTGAAAGACCCCAGCGGCCGAAGCTAGGCCGAATGGCATTAGAGTAAATTGAAACACTCCCTCAGAAGTGATAAATGCCGTCAATGGTTTTGATTCTTCATGGAGTCTGATCTGATGATATGCACTGCGTAAATCTAGTTTCGTGAAAACTTTTCCCCCTTTCAATAGCAGAACCAACTCATTAATGTTGGGTAGAGGAAAGTTGTCTACAAATATATTCCTATTCAAGCTGTGCAAGTCAACACAAAATCTGTACTTGCCGTCCTATTTCGTCGTAATCACTACTGGCGAAATCCAACTTGACGTCTCAATCTGCTCGATCACCCCCTGCTCTAGCATGTCACACAACAACTTCTTTACTTCTGCCTTGGCTATTATGGGCACTTTCCTGACCTTATGCTGTGTAGGGATCGCATCAGGCTTAAGCAAAATCTTGTGCACATACCCCTTCAACTCCCCAAACTCCTCCTTGAACAATACAGCCATTCCATCAACTATGGATTCAGTTGTCACTTCCTCCACAACCATGACCTGATCTTTCGCTCTAGGGTTAATTATGATGTGTAAGTCGTACTGATGTCCCCAACCTAAAATTGGCAGTCCGGATTGTGCCACATACACTTTTCCTTTGATTGATCTGCTCTTAAATATTTTTTCCGAAAACATATAACCAATTATGTCAATCTTCTCCCCCCGGTATCCACTTGGATTAATATCCTTGGGTTTCAATACAACATCCGGCCACTTCTCTTTAAACACACACTCAGGTATAATTGTCCAAAATGACCCAGAGTCTACCATCAACTCAGTCTCTACCCCATCAACAACAAAGATTGCTTTTGGTCTAACCCTTCTACCTGACTCCTTGTCAGATTCATCATCGCTCACACACAGGATTTTCCTTGCACCTTCTACTCCAGTACCCACACTGGCACACACTCTTTCCTCTTGAACCACAGCCACTTTCCCTCTATTGCTAAACCTACACGTCTTACTGAAATGACCTCTCTTCCCGCACTTCTTACATTCTTTATCTATAGCAAAAAACTTCCTGTAATCAGGAGTATGGTATGTGCTACCACATCTTTGTGCATATTTTATCCCCGCTTTTGTACTGTTCCGTGCCATTTGAATTAAAGTTGAATGGTCTTCCTACACTCCTTTCTCTTTTTCATACCCTATTTTACTACCAACAGCTGAAAACCCCTTCGGCCTGTTCCACACACGAAACATTCTCCTTCATGTTCTCGTTGCGCTCCATTTCTTTCATACACGCACTCGATTCCTCAACAACTTTTGCAATTTCCGCTGCATCCTGTAGTGACGGGTTCTTTGCAGCCCACAGTTTCTCCTGCATCTTCTTGTTCCTGCACTGTACTATGAGTTGATCTCGTATCATCTCATCCCTGATGTTTCCAAAATTGCACTTTAGGGACAACTCTCTCAGTTGTGTGACAAATTGATCAACTGCCTCTTCTTGCCTCTGCGTATTTGGTATAAAACTTATGTCTTGCCATCACAATGTTCACCTCCTTCGAATATTGCTTCTTTAAACGTTCTTTTGCTTCCGTATAAACATTAGAAATAACTCTTCCATCTGCATTAGTTCCTTGAGGTAAAAATTTGAATGTGTGCTGTCCTTCCTTCCCCAATGTGCTCAATAATAAAGCCCTATTTCTTGTAGCAAAGAAGTCCTTCCCATCTAATGCCTCTATGTAATTCTCGAAAATCTCGATCCACTCCTCCCATTCAATTGGTGGATCACCACTTTCCTGTAAAAGTGGTGGTGGCATCACCACATTATGGCTTTCCATATTTACTATTTTACTCTATCAATTCTTATCTTTAGGTTTGAACCTTTCACTTTCCTTTACTATACATGCGTCTCAAATAATACTTCTTCAAGCTCTACTTGTAATAACTCTTTCACCGCAATATTTTTCCTCTATCTTTTAGTAACAAACGTTTCTTGGTGTAAATATATATCAACACTTTACCACTCCTTAATTGTTCCTTGGATTCCAACGCGGTCGTTTCCGTGTACCTCCTTCACGAAATACGTTTAAACTTCCTTTGTCTCATTCATGAAGAAATTCGTTGCTAGGTTACACTGATAGCACTCAAGATGGCAGCTACGCGCGGTTACGTCTTTACGTACTGTGCGTTACCTTTCGTTTTTTAGTCCTACAACTCTTTTGCCAGCGATCACGTCACAGCGTCCTCAGCGTTGGCACACATTTCTCAGCTCGCGCTTAAACGGCAAAACTTGGTATGTTTACTTCTCAAATTTTAAATGTCACATTCAATCTGTACGACTCCTCAGGCATATCCAATGTCTTTTGATATCAAAAATGTTTAAAAGTCCCAGAAGTTTTTGTCGATGCCTTTCCACATTCCGACCTCAGTGCGTCTGTCAATTTTTTCCTTTTGCACTTGATAATTACTTCTTCTTTTGCCGATTCGTTCTCGGAAATTAGGTTTTCTCACCCTCTTGATGGGTTTGACTTCACTTCAATTTCTTCTTCTTTTGAAAAAGATTACTTTCGTTTGTTTTACTCGATTTCTTACTATATTCTTCAATTTCCACACGTGGTTCTCTACACCAGCTAAACTTCTTCTAAATCTCTGTTCCTCTTTTACTCCTGCTAGAGGTTCATCGCCATCTGTTGTAGGGGAGGCTAGAATGTCCACAACCAATAAATATATCAAATAAGAGATGTTTATTCAGCATTACAGAGATAAGCTGGTGTCCCTCTCCAAGCTAGCAGGAAACTGCCCTGACAAGCTAAGATGTAGAACACCCCTACAATAAAGTTCTAGAGAGAATGAATTCTTAAAGAGAGAGTACAAACACAGAATACAACACAGGCCTTTATTGTTCTTACTCTGGGGAGTCATTCACATTTTTCCCTAGGAGAGCAGTAGGTTGTCTTGTGGCCAGCATAAGTGTATGGCCTCTGAAAAATTTGGGCAACATAGTTTCAACTTTCTAAAAGTTATGATGAGCGTACTTTCAGAATTAATTCTGAATAATAGTTTGTGACAAATGAAACTCCCATGATTTTTATTTTATTAATGAGTGTTGCATGATTTGCACGTTTGTACTGACTCAACCTAGAGTAATATGCACCAACACGAACACGTGGGTTTAATCATTTGTGCTCTTGTCATGTTCGTCATTCTGTTTTGTTATATATGAACTGCGGCTGTTAAAAAATATTAGCATGTGCATTCTTTAACCCCTTGTATGCTTGTGACGGAACCGCTCCGTCACAAGCCACGGGTGAGCTGTGCTTGTGACGGAACGGTTCCGTCACGGTGAGGTTCCGTGACGATTTGATCCCGTGTTTTCAACATTGTCGTAAATACATAATTTTGGTATCAGTGAACCGCAAATGGTCCATTTAGCATATCCCGGTGTTTTCGCTATGCTACGAGCAAGAGTACTCCTGTCACAAACACATTTCTGATCTACCCATGGCATCCATCTTAGATTATGGCAGCCATTTTGTGTTTCTTGCCCTCACATAGACAATGGACACGCAATGACCTCTGATTACTTCATTTCGATTAAGGACACGTAGGCTTTAGCCGGAGATTCACCTCTCGAGTAACACGTGCACCTTAGAACAGAACACGCCATGGCTGCATGACTCGACAGAAACTGCCTCCTCTGCCTGAGGCCAGTCCTGCTATACTGGTTCTCGTGTTCGTTGGCCTGATCATGATTAGGCGGCCGAAGCTGGTAGCCTTGCCCATTTACGACCCACAAACATCTCTTATCCTGCTTTTCTATCTTCTGCACCTGGCTCTGCTCCTTTCCTTCTGGGCCTTTATTAGGGGGAGGTAACGAAATTTACGATGAGGCGGTCCGGCTCCTGAATGAGAAGTTGACATGGGATTATGATGGAACAGTGGGAACCCCTCGTTCATAATGTTGTGACATCAGATATTGTCGACGATTCCTGTGCAACGCCAAATATTTATTGTTTAGGACACAAAGGTTTGGGAATGTACTAACATGTAAAGAATTTGCCCGAAGCCCAATATTCAGTATATAAGGAGCAACCCTCTTTGTACAAATCGAACAGGCTCCTAGATTCTGCCCGTGTGTAGTTTCTGTGACTTCTGTGTCCCTGCAGTAATAAACCTTTGGTCTTTGACGCCACCATCGAGAAGCCCGTGTTTCTGTTTATTTGTGCACCGAGACAGGTAGAACTCCGGGGTCTTCGGGTGTTATCCCTGACACCTCTGGACGGAACCAAAAAGTCCAGAACTCCAATTGGCGCCCCACGTGGGGCGACGTCATTCGGTACCGGTCCAAAAGCCTGAAGAGTTCGAGAAGCTTCGTGTGAAGATTCCAGAGGGAGGCGCCCCACTTCATCGATCCCGGCATATCGCAAAAGTGGCCCGACGTTCTCTTCCACGAGGGTTCCCGTTCAGGACGGCTGCAGTGGTCCGTTGCCTTGACCGTCGCCCTGTCTTGGACCCGAGGTGCAGTCCTTAGTACGGCGAGACAAGACGGGTTTCTCCTTGGTGACGTCTTCAGTGCCTCAGTTAAGTATTAAGTGATTGCTAGTTGGTTACTTCGTAAGGGTTGCTCCTGTTTGGATAATCCTTTTTAGTTCTTGGTTTGGTTTGGTTTCGTAAGATTATCACTGGTTGTTCTGGTTACGATAATCTATTGGTTTAGTTTGGGTATCGATACATTGGTTCGCTTTTGGTAGGCCTAAGCTCTTGGTTCGAGTGCACATTTCTGTTTGTGTTTTTGTCTGTTCTGTGTTCCGGATTATAAAATGGTAAGTCGGAAAAATTGTATGTTGTCGTGTTTTGGTTGCAACAGTGATTCCCGGTTGGAGGACTCATGTCTGGTTCCTCCGATCGGAACTCCTCTTTATGATCTGTATTGTAAGTTTGGTGTGGGTCCAATATCTTATAATGAGGTATGGATCCGTTATACCGAAAAAGACGGTGTCCTTAGTTGGCCACTGCATGGTAGTTTTGAACCCGAAGTCCTTGATAATTTGGAAGTGAAATTGTTTAAGAAGAAAGCCCGGCCGGCAATGTTTGATTCTTTCCGTTATTGGCGAAAAGAATCTAAACAGAGAGAAATTAAAAGATTGAAGAAAGAACAAGAGTTGACTTTAGAACAGGCTGCTAAGCAGCTGCAACTCAATGAGTCTGAGAAAGCAATGGAGGTGGCTACTAGAGAGCATAATTTAGCGATAGACAAGTGCTACCCTGCCTTGCCATCGAGTACAGCTAAGGCGGTAGAGGACTCCGAAAATGATCCTCTGCTGTCTTATTTGTTAAGGTCACCCCCACCGTATGCACAGGGTGCTACGGCTCCACCTTTACCGAATGTTCAATTACCGGTTGCTGGACAACCTGGTATTCCTGCTCCCGCTCCCCTGAATCAAGCTCCTGTGCCTCCTGTGGTCAATGTAAATGTTCCTTCGGCACCCCCTCTTCCAGGGTTGCCGACTTCTTTACCTATACCTGCATCACTTACACCTGTTGTCTCACAAGCTACTTTGCCTAATACTCCTACTGTTCCTGTTCTATCTGTTCCAACTGCTACTGTATTTTCTACTTCTGCTAGTATTATGACTCCGCTTTCTGTTCGTCGGAGAATCACTGATTCTGTCTCCAATATTCTGTCTCCCTTCTATAAAACTTTAATTAAGACTCCTGCCTCTGACTCTGTACAGAGACGTAGTCAGCTTCCCAGTACTGAGGAACGGGGAATATTAGATTCCACCGCTCTCAGATGGATTTCAAAAAGTAGAAGGTATAGTACTAGAGATGTATTAGATACATTTATGCAATGGAAAGAACCGACACAACGATATGTGTTCGACGAGATGCGCTCCCTTTTGCGTGACGAATTAGAAGAAGATGACTCTGAATCAAATCTAGAAGAATTAATTAATGTTCAGAAAGAATTTGCTGCGGGTATGATAGTTGGTGAGGATATAAAGGAAGCGATGGAACTAATTTTAAGCTATAGGAATGATCCATCCCTTCGTTCACCGAGAGAGTTAGAGAAACATAGTACGAAGCAGAATCGCCAATATCCAATGAGGGAGGTTCCTCCAATTTGGCGCGAAGCTGTGCAAGCTGATGCTGTCAATGGTATTGTTGCCGCTCCGGCGCAATTCCAGAGAGTGTGGATACACATTCCGTGGAAGCGAGCCGAAGTGTTAGCAGTAAAACAGGCCTTACCAGATCCGCGTAAAAATCCCGCCGGATACTATAAAGAGTTAGCACAGACAGTTGAGGCTTGTGTGATGAATTTAGCGGACATTGACATGTTATTTGGGAATGTAGTTCCGCAACCAATATGGGCTAAAATTCGTAAAGAGAATCATCCCGTTGCCCTAGGTGGTGATTGGGCAGCTATCATTGCGGCAGATGGTCAGCAAATAGGTGGTTCCAAACCCGAACCTCTAATTGCTAATCTTCCAGGTAGGATAATTGAATTAATGAAGACTCTGATGCCAGCATTGCGCGTTAACTGGGACAAGTTGTCCGCATGCAGACAGAAGAAAGACGAAAGTGTCTCCGACTTTTTCACAAGGTTCGAAGAGACTTTTGTAGATCACAGTGGTCAGGATATGAGTACAGAAGGAGGAAAGAGACTATTTGTCGATAAGTTTGTACACAATCTACTGCCAGAGCTCAGTAATAAATTGAAAGATTCCGAAAGTGCGTGGGCTGTCTCTACAACTGCGCAAATACTTGCAACTGCACAGTATTATGAAAATAGGGATAAAGAGGAGAAAGAGAAATCAGATAAGAAGACGAAAGATTTAAAAACTAAAGTTCTTTTACAACAGGCATATCCGCCTCGTATGAATCAGACTAATACACAGCAAGGATCATATCAACGGACAGATTATAGTTCACCGAGGCCGCAATATCAGTGGAACCAGTGTGCGTACTGTAAGAAAGAGGGTCATTATAAGAATGACTGTCCAGTCTTAGCGCAAAATAATGCTGCAGCAGCTCAGAGAGGTCGTGGTGGTTCTATGCAGAATTCTAGAGGCCGAGGACGAGGTGCTATGCCTCCACAAACGAATGATCGCCCTTCTAATCATTTTGATCAGCGGAATGGACAGTCTGCCCAACAAAATAGATCTCAACAGTATCATGTTGAAGACTATTGTGAAGTTGATGAGGGATTTCAGCAAACTGAGTACTAGGACAGCCATGGACAGAGAGAGGGAGTAGTATCAGTTCCAGTGGATCAGAGTGGGCCTTATGTCGCAGTAGCAACATCAGGTGTAGTCGAACCGTTTCTGTTGGATACTGGCGCAGCAAAAAGTTCTATCATTCATGCGAAACTCCCTGGCGCACCTTTGTCCGGCTTAACAAATGTTTCTGTAGGTTTTTCAGGCGCCCCTGTTTACAACCCTGTATCCGGTCCTTTGTCTATTTCTGTTGGACCCCGTCAATTGAAAGCACCCTTGATTTTGACAACCGGTTGTAATGAAAATCTGCTTGGTTTAGACTTGTTAAAACGCCTGTATGCGACATTGTACTGTTCTCCGTCAGGAGTACAGCTTACATTGGGTAAAAGAATCACCTCTCCGATGTACTTGTCAATGGATGCACTCCCACCAGAGCTGCGTTCACTCCCTGATACTCTTTGGGCGACTGGTCCTAACGATGTAGGCCTTTTAGAAATTCCACCATATGTAGTCACTTTGAAAGCAAATGTCAAATTTCCACGAATTCCTCAATACAAGATTTCTAGTGAAGGTGAACGTGCACTTTTATTGATTGTGCACGACTTGATTAAGAAAGGCGTGGTTGAAGAAACTAGAGGAAATGTCTGTAACAGTCCTGTATTACCAATTTTGAAACGTACTGATCCTTCCAAGCCTCCAGTGTATAGGTTTGTAATCGATCTCAGGGAGGTTAATAAAATTGTGGTTCCGCAGTTTCCTGTGGTTCCAGACATTACTGCATTACTAACGTTGATTCCTGCTACAGCTCCATGGTTTTCAGTCATCGACTTGAAAAATGCCCTTTTCAGCATTCCGATAGCTGAGGAAAGCAGAGATATTTTTGGCTTCTCTCTAGGAGGTCGAAGCTTCAGGTTTAAACGTGCTCCACAAGGCTATTGTGAGAGTCCGTCCATTTACAGTCAGGCATTAAAAAGTCAGTTAGATTCTTTTGTACTTCCTCCTGGTTCTGCCTTGGTGCAGTATGTAGATGATCTTCTAGTGGCTGCCGATGACAAGGAAACTTGCAAAGCAGCTACAATTTCCCTATTGCATCATTTATCTAGTTTGAACCATAAGGTGTCACCTTCGAAAATGCAATACTGTTGCCAAGAAGTGACCTACCTAGGTCATCTCTTGTCAAAGGAGGGAAGGAAGTTGACCCCAGAGAGAATAAAAGCAATTACGCAGATGAGTGTTCCCCGCACACAGAGAGAAGTACGTGCCTTTTTAGGTATTACCTCATACTGTAGGCAGTGGATCCCAAATTTTTCTCTTTTAGCAAAACCATTGGGAGCTTTGACTGGGAAAAATGTTCCGAGTCCGGTGCCATGGTCTGCTGAATGTCAGGAGAGTTTTTCTGAGTTACGAAATGCACTGTGTTCAGCTCCTGTGTTGGGTACACCCGATTACAGTAAACCATTCACGCTCTATGTTCACGAAAGAGAAGGTTGCGCGTTGAGTGTTCTGACACAGAGATTTGGTGATAAACAACGCCCTTGTGCGTATTTTTTATCAACTTTAGATCCGGTAGCTAGAGCGTTGCCTAGTTGTTTGAGAGCTACAGCGGCAGCTGCAGCTTCCATTCGACAATCTGCTGGTTTGGTGATGAATAACATGCTAGTGGTCATGGTTCCTCATGCTGTGGATACACTCATGAACCGAACCAAGACACAGCATCTTACCAGTGCTAGGTTATCAGGTTATGAGCTGACACTGTTAGCGAGTCATATTCAGATCAAAAGATGCAATGTATTGAATCCAGCAACATTGTTGCCGACTAATCAGGAGTCGAGTGATTCTGAACCCCATGATTGCTGTTTCAGAACTGAGGAGGAGACAAAAGGATGAATTGATTTAAAAGATACTCCGTTGTCAGATCCAGATGGCACGTTGTATGTTGATGGGTCGTGCTTTAAATTGGAGAATGGTGATGTGACTGCTGCTTACGCAGTAACGACTTTGAGTACGATTGTGGAGACTGCGAGAGTGAGTCAGAATTCTGCCCAAGCTGCAGAATTGATAGCACTAATGAGAGCGTGTGTTTTAGCTAAGGGAAAGAGAGTGAATGTGTTCACAGATAGTCAGTACGCTGTAGTGTAGTTCCTAGTTTCCCACTAGGCCCTGCGCATTGGAATAACATAAACAGTAGTATCGACGTGGAACTGCGGATATTCCAGGCCTCCACTGACTATGCTAAACTTAATTGGGTTGTGTTACCAACTAGCTCAGAGGTCACTGGAAACTTTCTTCTCTGCATAGGAAGTGATCAGCTTCCTTGGCACAGACAAGAAGGGATTCAGTTTTCCAACAACCGTGCAACATGACAACTTTGCTCCTCAGATCAAGAGTCAATCTCTAGGGTCGTGTGAAACAATAGACATAGATTTCACTCAGTCAGTCTAGTGCAGTTTACTTTCACGAGATGTAGAGAATAGAGAGACGGGCGTTTGTCAATAAAGGTTAACATTTATTGAACAGTCTTTCTTCTCGTACAAGAGAAATGTATTGCCACAATTGCAATAACTGTTATTATAAAAAGTACGTACAGTAAGATAAGGATTGCGAAATAGAACTGTAAAAGCATTGATATGGTTTCTTAGCCATACAATGGTTAAAAGTAATAAAACATATATACAGTCATATATACATTAGGCTAACATACTCAACTGGTGCTTCTAACTAAGCCTACCCCAGTGTGCCTGACCTAAGCCTAACACGTGAGAAGGGGAGTAAGTAAGTAGCTTAAGTTAAGTTGGTTTTGCCAAGGTTTGTTTCAAGAATTCTCGTCTAAGGGTTTAGTCAACACCATACCTCTGAATAGAATGATGGAGGATTGGTATCTCCTTCAGGGGTCTCTCTCGATATCCCAGTCACCCGCGAGGGTAAACCGGAAGCGCCGGGACTGGATTTCTCTGCACGAGAAATGCAGCGGCTTCTCTCAGCGCGTCGAGGAAGGAGGGGGGACAGCGTCCGCGGGCAGCTGGGCTGGATGTCTTCGCAGAGGACGGCTGTTTCAGCTCCTTAAGCGTACTGCACCATAGTTCGCGCTGTAGCGGCGATAATGGTAATCAGCAGCTTCACCACCACAGGATAGCAGGCTGCAGCGACAGAGTGCTAGTTTTTACCAACACGGGGTCTTGCAGGCAGCTGGCATCAGCAACAGGTTCTCGCTCGCATTGCTTAAGGCAACGTTGGTAATATTTATACCTGACAGGTGCCGGGTTTGACGCAAGTTTGCTGGACATAAGACGTCAATTAAAGATGTCACTAGGAAGTGATAGTTATCAGTTGCTCATTAGAGTTCCATTACTAATCAAAACATAGCAAGCGGGGATTTCCAAGTTTGCTAAGTTTTTATCTTGTTGAAGAACTCGGAGTGTTATCTAGGAATATCAGATAGTGACTGCTGCTCTGTCATTGCACTAATTGGTCGCAAAGGAAGTAGCAGAGAGTCATGCTGGAATGTGGCTCTGTTCGTGTGAGGCCAGAGATGACTTTTCAAAAAATCGCACTTGAACGATTATGCCAATATAGGGAATAAATGGATTTATAGCCGAATAGGGGCATAAGGTCACAGTATCGATCAGGAACCTAGATTAACACGCAACACCCACTCCACGGGTAATGTCCATCAAAATTCCTAAAACTAAGCAATTAGATGCATGTGTAACCTTGCCCACCCCAAAATACATAAATGCATTCGAAATAGGCGTACTTGTAATACATGGAATTTAGGTACTGTACGTTTTTTAAAAGCATAGTAATCATTCAAAAATTATTGCATATGAAATCAATGAACGATTATGCATATAGAATTACACATGAAGTATCTCTGACAGAAGAAAAGCGAGATAAATCATCACATAAAAATGCATTGTAATAACATGTGTGCTAGAGGCTGGTGTTATGTTGTTATGTCTCTAGATGTGTTAAGAAATAGAAGTGTGAAGCTTCTGTTCTCTAAGAATAGTTTTTACGTTAAGCAAAGAATTGTTCGTGCCAAAAAAAGGTCAATATTAGAAAAAATTGTCCAATTCAAAGAAAATAGATTTCCAAAGCTCCTGGCAGTTTTTGTTGATCAAAACTGAAGGCCGAATTCAGAGTTCATGGGAACGCTGTGTGTCGGAAAGCTTCTAAAAAGTTATTGTTTCTCTGTGGGTGAGAACATTGTATCAGACAGGCTCGCAAAGAATTGGTCTACAAAATCAGGTGATAGTTCAACCAAATTAGATAGCGCTGTAACTTGGCAGGTGTGAGAATGATTGCTGTCATCATATTCGGGAGCAGCAATGCTCACAGCTCGCTGTACCTGGGTGATGTTGCTTTTGTCACTCGCTCCACTGTTACCACTTGGCTGTAGTACAGGAGTCTCCACAAATGCTGTCATCAGGATTGGTAGCCGCTGGGGACAACACAATGCGTGAGCCGTTATTGGACTGAGCAAAGTATCGACGTCCATTGGTACTGCTGATGGAAGTGAAAGACAGATGTCCAACACGCATTCATCGCCGCAAAGCATACACCGTAGCACAGGTAAAATGCAATTTTGCCATATCGGTCTGAATGAAAGGAACCAGGTCATGTTTAGATCTCTCAGCCTATCCAATCCGAGGACGTCAGTTATCCTGTCCCTGTAGCGCATTGCTAGGATTGTCTCTTCCATTCCCATGGGAGCTATGTCTGAGCCGAGGCTTGCCATAACGTAGCAGGATGGTCAAAAATAGAATCCCTGCAACGAGTCCCAAAAATAGTGGTATGCCGCCAAAAATGGAGTGTACAAAATTAGGAAAGATTCCCAAAATTGCCTGGAAGGGTGTTAGCAGTCCCGTAAAGACTGTCTTAAATATGCCTGGGATGCTTGTTGCACTAGACATGTTAAGGAGTTGGCTGCACATTTCTACGAAATGCACGGGGCAATTTGTTGATAAAAGGTCATGGACTTCAGTAGCCGTCCTTGCGACTAGAAGATCATACGTCTCTTTAGATGACGTTATAGGCACTGTTGTCTGTAAAAGCACAGATTTCACTTTGCTTAATGTATCAATTCGTATAGAATAGAGATTCAGACGAGGCCAGAGGGGAGTCACTATGTCTGGAGGCCCGCTCGGGAACAATGCTTGCATACAGCATTTGACCATGGACCTAACTTGTACTAGATAACTTGTCCCTGGCGCGAGGCCACAACACCTGTGATCCGTTCTAAGAATGTAACTCCCGTTTGCGAGTTGCATAAAGAAGGGCTCTATCTGAGTTGCAGGTGTGACTAGCTGGTGGCATGAAAGGTTGTTTGAATTCCCATCACATGCTCCGTGTAAATTAATACCCTGACACAAAAGTATACCGCTTAGTGAATGTTTACAGTTCTCACCACTAAGAAATACATTTTTGTCGCTGTCACTATAGCAAGAATGAGTGTATGGTAATTTCCATTCGGATTTTACATATCCTTTACTCAATTGTTCATACTGGCCAGCAGGTATGTACTCAAGGCACTTTTTAAATCGGAAAGTTGTTATCGGAATTGTGATAATCCCGTGTATTATCCATTCAATGACAGGACTCTCTGACATTGTCAATGGTAATCTCTCGAGTCTTTCGATGCTCAGGATTGTATAGTCTGCTCCTTTCTGTGCCAAACTGATCTGTTTATCAGTAAGGTTAAAACTGGAAAATAATGACGTTGTGTTGATTAAACGCCAAGGCACATAGCCTGAACGAAGGTTTTGCAGCGTCCAGCCTAGTTCTATAATAGAGCGTAGTTGAGACTGGCCATGTTGTAACATTAGCAAATCTCTGTCTATCACATCAAAGGCAGAGGATACAATATTGTCCAACGAATATATTCTGGAAGACAGAGTCGTTAACCCATTGTCTACCACAGAAAGTGATTTCTCCAAATTAATACGATCAATTTCTCGTATCTTTTCAGCAGTTTCAATTTGCTTTACTTTCCAAGCCTCGTTGTAAGCAGCATAGATACTGGTCGCTATAAAACGCTTTTGACGCTGTTTGCGTGGTCCAAGAATGAAATCGCGCAAATCAGCACCATCTTTTAATAAAGACAAGTGTTGCTTAATTTCAGCCAGTGTGGATGTAGCTAGCCATTCTAGGCAGAGTTTCCCTACACTGTATGTTGTTATAATCCCTGGATGTTGTCTCTGGGAGTATCTAGGGTCTAATCTGGTCATTTTGAAACCCTGTGTTTTATTCAGGAACCTATCTTGACAGCTATTCGTGTCTGTAGGCCAGATTAACCACTTTTTCCAATCAGGATGTGTTCTGTTGAAATGTAAAATTTGTGACACGTCTAATTCAATATCTGTGGTTACATTTTCAGGTATTGGCTTTGGTATAGACGGTGTTTTAAGGTCTTTGATCTTAGCTAGGCCAAGACAAGATGTTTGGTGTATTGTGTCATTTAAAAATAACATTTGTTCTGGTATCATGCAGGTTCTAAATAGTGCTTCAATGCCTTGCACCTGCCAATCTTTTGTACCCCAAATTGTTTTCGTTTCAATATTATTTTTCCAATAATCAAAACCAAATGTCATCATTTTGTCATAAAATGCTTCTGAATATATCAATTTAGAATTTGTCAGCATTGTTTTCATTCCTGTTTTATCTAACAGTTTGTAATAAAACGTTTCTGCATCACTGGTGTTAAACCCTGAGAAGTATTTGAATCTCTCAAAGAATGCTTTAGAACTGCTTTTAGGTGGTGTAGAACAATGTTCCCATTGGTTATACATAAAAACATTTCTAGGCTGTGCAGATTTATGCAAGTAATGATCCCCATAGTGGGTGTAACAGAATAATTGCTCATAACTAGATGAACCTTGTAAATAATCATGATCTGTGAATCTAGCTGACATTACTAAATCAGACATCATGTCATTAATACTGTTAAAGTCCCAATCATCAGAGAATGTACTAGGAGTCACAAAGTCACTTAAGGAAACCTTTAGTTGATGAGGATACTTCAGGATTTCGACCGGACCATAGATCTCATAGTCTGTTTTCTCCCATACTACCCCACCAGGTATTGGAATTGCTGTGACATTTACTGTTGACAGTCCTCTTTTCTTCACGTGGGATGATCTGTGTGGTTTCAGGACTAAGTTGATGTTCTGACTTGCTGTGTCCATTCAATTGTAATGAACTTTCCTAAAATTAAAACTAAAATCAGGCATAGTAGGAGTATGAATACCCCTGAAATAATCCAATGCTCAAACAACGGTGAATCCAGATATAGTTCTTTGATTTGTTGAAGGAGTCCTGTTGAATTTTCTTTAGAATACTTTTTTGTTTCTGGCATCACTTCGGGGTCGTTTAAATCTTCAGAGAAGTTGTCGAAGTTGATGAAATAACCAGAGGCAGTTCTGTCAATTGATGGGATTGGATTTTCAATCTGTCTCTCGGTAGCACTTTCTGATGCCACATCATTGTAGACTGGTGTTGTTTCTTGACGAACTGTTTCAATCTGTGTTTCAAGAGGCACGAGTTCCATGGCATTATTGCATAGTCCTTCATTGTGCACTGCAGGCTGATCGAATGTGATTAGTCTTTCAGTTTGAACCTCTTGGATTGTTGCAAGTTTGGGTATTCTGTTGTTTCTTGGGAGCCCACTGGGCCTACTGTTGATTATAGGCCACATGCTTGTGGTTTTACCAGATCGATAGACACGATTCTGTTCTCCTTTTTACCAGCAAGGGGCGGTAGCACAACTGATCTTGTTCCGGTGACTGCTAAGACAGGTACTGCTTTTCTGTAAGAAGGCCCAAATTCCTTCTTAACCGCGATCTTTTCTCTGACTAGATCCCCAATCTTTGGAATCCAGACAGGCCTTGCTGGGGCTGTTGCGGGTGGTGCCTCGTCAGTGGTACTTGGCTGTTGCTTTAACTTTATGTTGCTTAATGATTTTCTTGTTTCATTCAGTTCCTGTAAGACAGCCAAACGATCTTTTACATCAAAGTGCTTTGTTTCTTCTTGTACCACTGACATCTGACTATCGAGGTCCTGAACGTTCATTCTAATTCCGAACAATAATTCGTATGGGCTGAAACCTTTTAGAGAATTTCTTGGCATGTTGTTAAGACTCGTCTGGACACTTATTAAATGTTTGACCCACCCAGCGCCTGAACCTAATACCTTCGCTGTTATAGATTGCTTTATGTCACGGTTTTTTCTTTCTACCACACTATTCCCTTCGGGATGCGACGGACAAGAATACCGCAACCCAATTCCCATGCTGGCCATGGCCTCCTTATAGGCTCGAGAGCTGAAAGCAGGACCCTGGTCAGAATGGAACGTGGTAATTGCGTATGTGCCGATAAAGACTCGCAAATCTTTTATAACCGTTCTAGCGTCAGCCGAGCGCTGGGGCCACATCCATATGAACCTCGTACAGGAATCCACTGCTACCATGATATATCTATAGTTACCGTCCCTTTGTAGGGGACCACAGTGGTCCAGATAAACGCATGCAAATGGTTTATCCGAGATGAGAAGGGGTGTCTGCGCTGGTCGTTTCACTGTTGATACTTTTATCCTTTGGCATATGTCGCATTCTAATACATACTTTTTAGTTTGTATTCTCAAACGAGGTCACCAATATCTCTGTTTTAATAGTGATACTGTTGCGGTAACGCCAGCGTGTGCAGAAGCAAGCCCTTCGTGTGCCGCTTTGATTAGTCCTAGTCTGTGTTCCCTGTTTGGAATTACTCTATCCCCCACTCCAGGGATTCGAGCAAAAGGAACATTATTAGTATCCGTTAAGTACAAGTACTTCATAGGAAAGCCTTTTGGGAGTGTTTTCTTATCATTTTTTACTGACGTACTGACAGCTTGTAGAATATCGCTGTCTATTTTTGTTTGTGACCGAGTTATCGCAGCTACGGAAGCCGTTTGCACAGCTGCCTTCGCGGCTTCATCAGCCAATGAATTCCCTGCAACGTGAACGCCATCACGTTGATGACTCAGTGTATGTATCACGTGAGTCTTTTGTAGTTCTTTCTGTAAAAGAACTACCTGTTCCCAAAGCATTTTATGCTTTATTGTGCCACCTTTTGCATCTTTGAAACCATTTTCCACCCAATTCTGCAAGTATTCATTATAAGATTGTACGCAATAAAAGGAATCGCACACTATTAGTGTGGGGAATTCGCGATCGGTATTTTCTAGCGCCATCTTAAATGCTACTAATTCAGCTCGTTGAGCCGAGCAATCTCCTAGAGATTGTGTTTTAGTGACCAATGGTCTAAATTTTCCTTTGTGCCAGCGACCTTTAACAATCGCGCACGCAGCACTGTAAGCTTGCTTACCCCCAACTGCGGGTTGTGCTGATCCGTCAGTATATATAATACTTCCGTATTCTTCGAGAGGCAGGATTTCAATTGGCAGAGGACATTCGTATTCATATTGTAAAAATTCCTGTGTTTTTAAGTTAGGATCAAATTCGTAAACTACGTCTGTTGCAGCAAGAGAATTAACCCACTGAATCCATCTCGGATGCAAAGCTTTAGCATTAGGAATGCTTGCTTTAGTTACCGCTTCTAAAGCCGGTATAGGAGTTACGATTATTATTCGTTTACCTTGTGCCAGGGGCCTTTCTTTCGCTACAGCAGTCTGAACCGCAGTTAGAATTTTCTCCGTTGAACTGAATTTTATTTCAGCCTTTGTGTACAAATGTGATTTGTAAGCTATTGGTACCTTTTCTCCCTCATTAGAGGTTAGGTATGTAAATCCGCATCTTCCTAGGATGACTCGGATTACGAGATCACGTGTGTTGTCACGTGTGTCTAATTTTGTTTTTGCTAACATGTCTGTTTGCAGTGATCTCAAAATTTCTGTGTGTTTTTGAGTCCAATTGATTTGTTTAAAATCAGGTTTAATTAGTTCGTAGAGAGGTTTAACCCTCTCTGCGTAATTTAGGATGTAAGTTCTTCCGAAATTCAGAAAACCTAGTATTGATTGTAAATTCTTCAGCGTTTTTGGAGCTTGGAGTACAGCGCACTTCTCTAAGAAGTTGTCCGCTAGGCTTTTCCCTTCACTCGATAATTCGTAACCTAAAAACAGTACTGTCAGATGGGCAATTCGGGACTTTTTAAAGTTGAATTTGTAACCCTCTGCTGCGAACCCAAGTATGATGGTGTTCACTCTTTTCAAGTGAGTATCCAAGTCGTCGTCTGTGAGATAAATATCATCTACGTAAGATAATGCTTCATCATCATAGATTTGTAGTAACTCTGTTACCCTAGCTGAGAATAGTCCTGGGCTGTTCTTGAACCCCTGTGGGAGTCGACAGAATTTTTTCTGCGACCCAAATGCGGAGAAAGCGGTCAAATATCTGCTTTCTGGTGCAATGTTTTGACAAAAGAAACAATTAGATATGTCTAATGTCGTTTTATATTTTTTCCTAACTATATTATTCATTAGGGCTGCACTATGCGAGTTTTGTACTGCAAAAGTTTTGCAACATGTATTAAGATGTCTGTAGTCCAAAACTAGACGATATGAATTGTCTGGCTTGGAGACAGGAAACAAAGGATTGTTCATTTGAGAGGTGCATGTTTCAATCACCCCCTGGTATTCAAGTTGATCTAAGATCTCCCTGACCTGTTTTTTAGCTTCTTGCTTTATGGGATACTGCCGTTGGGCAGTTGGTTCACTTTTTAGTTGGATTTTGTGAGGCGGAGAATCCTCATCCCATCCTACATGATTTTTATATAATGCAGGTGCCTGGGCTACTGCCCATTTCCTTGCATAGGTATATTTTTTGTGAATCGGAATGTGATTCGAGAAGGCAGGCATAATCACTTCTTCGCCACGAGGGCACTCCCTGACAAACTCCGGGGGCCAATCTTTTTCAGCTAACAGAATATCATAGCCTTTTGAGAGCTTATCCCAAAACAGACCCTTAATTTTCCTAGTCTTGTCACCCTCCATACGCAATGTTATTTCGTATATTTTATGGGGCTCGCTAAGTCTGGTGTCGGCAGTTTCAACCTGAATGTACTCATTCGTGTCCACTGTCTCCAGATGACTCATCAAGTTCTTGCGCGCTATACTGATTTCTGCTGCACTGTCCAACATTGTCAATGCCCACTCCCCGTTTTTCAACTGTGTCCTCAGTATTCTCGGCATGGTTGATTACTCTAATACTGGCTACCTTCTTTTTCTGAAATTGAGATTTCTTATTTTGAGCAGGTTCCTTGTCTTTGGACTTGGTGTGCTCTCCTGGGTCTGACCGTCCTCTTCTTTCCGAATTCTGTGGAAGAGATCGAGAGGGACGTGTATCAATACTTTGATATCTATCAGGTTTTTTCAGATTATCCCTATTTCTAAGGTTATATCTTTTCTCAGAGGGCTCCCGTTGGGGAGACTGGCGTTCTCGAGTCGGAGTTCTTTCCCTCCGTCGAGGAGACCTTCCTCTGGACTGGAAAACTTTTTCCTTGGGAGTGGATTGTTTATTTCCATCCCAGCTCTTTTTAGGAGTGTTTAAATTATTTTTAATAAATAATTTTTCAGGGCTTTCGAGCAGTTGGGGTTTTACTGGTTTCCCACCCAAGCTGTCTCTACCTAATTCTTCATAGCATTTTTCTATGATTTTTGCAAGCTCAACAGGATCTTTTATATCTGTTTCCCTCAACTTCTGGCGAATCGCCACAGATGCTGCTTCTCCCTTTACATTAGCTAATAATATAGCTGTGACCTGCTTGAAATCTTTCAGTAATTTCATACCCAGATTTAAAGCGGGCTCTGGACCGAATTCATTTTGAATCTGTTTTAGCACTTCTGGTATTACCGCCATAGACGGAACACCGTGTGTTTTTGTGTAAATGGAAGCAAAGACTGTACCCCAAGTGTCACAGTCCTCCACGTGTGGTGCGATTCCCATAGGAAGGCAGATGGTCAAGATTCTGTGTTTCTCAATAGGGGTAGTATCAGGAAATACTGCCTCTATTTGAGTGATTTTCTGGGCTAACCAGAAAGGAATGTGTTCCCGTTTTACGGGTGTTTTACCCAGACATGACTGTATGTTCTGTGGTGTAATTTTATTTGTGTTTCCCTGGTGAGGGGTTAGCTGGTGTGAATTAACAGCTGGCTGGACTGTTGCAGTCCGCATTACATATTGGACTAATTGCCTATGTATTTTTATTAATGTGTTTAGCTGTACTAACAGCTCTTCTCTTGACATTCTTACAATGTCAGGATGTGGTGTGTAGCTGGCTAGAACCGGCCACGTTGCTCCTGGTCTTCCTAGAGGACCGAGCCTAGTTATGTGATTATTGTGTTTTAGGGCGCCATTAAACCAGAGCAGATGCTCTTGAAATTTAAGTGGGATTTCAATCTCCTCGAAAGGAGCGTACTCTCCCGGAGGTTCCTCTATTTTGTAATAGTGAAACTCTTGTGTTGCAGCGTTTGCCGCTGGAAAGTTTATCCATGAATAGAATACCTCTGTCTGCCGATACTCGTGAGCCTCTATTACGAAAATTACTGTACCACCTTGAGGTGTCAGTCCGTTTTCTATAAGTTTTAAAGTTATAGATTTTCTCAACTGGACCGGGATGATAATAGCATCCGGGTCTGCTTCTAGGAGACTCGTGTCTTCCTCCATTAGCTGGGATGCCAGTCTGACTGCTTCCCTTTCTTCTTCACTGTCTGTCATTTTTTTTTTTTCTTTTTTTTTAAAAATGCAGGCTTTTCAGAGTAGGTTACCAAGGAGACAAAGATTAGGTGCACAATATTTTGGAACACTGTATCCTTCAACGTTGAATAAACCGGAGCTTTACATAGGAATCTCTTCCTACTAAGGTCGGGCGGATTTTAACCTTTCACCCACTCCAGACGTCTATTGGAGTTTTTACGGGAGAAAGGGGTCTGTGAAATATGCACGACTGAGTTACTCTACAAGTCTTGCGTTAGTTTATCGCCTTACCAAACGTTGGGCGCCATGTAGTGTAGTTCCTAGTTTCCCACTAGGCCCTGCGCATTGGAATAACATAAACAGTAGTATCGACGTGGAACTGCGGATATTCCAGGCCTCCACTGACTATGCTAAACTTAATTGGGTTGTGTTACCAACTAGCTCAGAGGTCACTGGAAACTTTCTTCTCTGCATAGGAAGTGATCAGCTTCCTTGGCACAGACAAGAAGGGATTCAGTTTTCCAACAACCGTGCAACATGACAACTTTGCTCCTCAGATCAAGAGTCAATCTCTAGGGTCGTGTGAAACAATAGACATAGATTTCACTCAGTCAGTCTAGTGCAGTTTACTTTCACGAGATGTAGAGAATAGAGAGACGGGCGTTTGTCAATAAAGGTTAACATTTATTGAACAGTCTTTCTTCTCGTACAAGAGAAATGTATTGCCACAATTGCAATAACTGTTATTATAAAAAGTACGTACAGTAAGATAAGGATTGCGAAATAGAACTGTAAAAGCATTGATATGGTTTCTTAGCCATACAATGGTTAAAAGTAATAAAACATATATACAGTCATATATACATTAGGCTAACATACTCAACTGGTGCTTCTAACTAAGCCTACCCCAGTGTGCCTGACCTAAGCCTAACACGTGAGAAGGGGAGTAAGTAAGTAGCTTAAGTTAAGTTGGTTTTGCCAAGGTTTGTTTCAAGAATTCTCGTCTAAGGGTTTAGTCAACACCATACCTCTGAATAGAATGATGGAGGATTGGTATCTCCTTCAGGGGTCTCTCTCGATATCCCAGTCACCCGCGAGGGTAAACCGGAAGCGCCGGGACTGGATTTCTCTGCACGAGAAATGCAGCGGCTTCTCTCAGCGCGTCGAGGAAGGAGGGGGGACAGCGTCCGCGGGCAGCTGGGCTGGATGTCTTCGCAGAGGACGGCTGTTTCAGCTCCTTAAGCGTACTGCACCATAGTTCGCGCTGTAGCGGCGATAATGGTAATCAGCAGCTTCACCACCACAGGATAGCAGGCTGCAGCGACAGAGTGCTAGTTTTTACCAACACGGGGTCTTGCAGGCAGCTGGCATCAGCAACAGGTTCTCGCTCGCATTGCTTAAGGCAACGTTGGTAATATTTATACCTGACAGGTGCCGGGTTTGACGCAAGTTTGCTGGACATAAGACGTCAATTAAAGATGTCACTAGGAAGTGATAGTTATCAGTTGCTCATTAGAGTTCCATTACTAATCAAAACATAGCAAGCGGGGATTTCCAAGTTTGCTAAGTTTTTATCTTGTTGAAGAACTCGGAGTGTTATCTAGGAATATCACATAGTGACTGCTGCTCTGTCATTGCACTAATTGGTCGCAAAGGAAGTAGCAGAGAGTCATGCTGGAATGTGGCTCTGTTCGTGTGAGGCCAGAGATGACTTTTCAAAAAATCGCACTTGAACGGTTATGCCAATATAGGGAATAAATGGATTTATAGCCGAATAGGGGCATAAGGTCACAGTATCGATCAGGAACCTAGATTAACACGCAACAACGCGTTTGGCGTGGCCCATAGTTTTGGCCGTTTGTGGAAAGAAAGAGGTTTCATTACGTCCCATGGGACTAAGATTCAACATGGTCAGCTAGTTAACGACTTGTTGGAATCTCTAACCTTGCCGACTGAAGTTGCGATTGTGAAATGCAGTGCTCATAAAGCAATCACGGATGATGTTGGTCGTGGAAATGCTTTTGCTGATGAAACCGCTAAACAGACAGCTAGAAATATGATGAGTAGAATGTATGTTGCAACATCGGCAAGATGGATTTCGGAGTCTGGAATGTGTGAGGACACAGTGGAAAGTGTGAAAGAAATTCAGAAAGAGGCGACTGAGGAAGAAAAGCTTGCATGGAAAGAGAGTACGGGTAAATTGGACTCGAGTGGATGTTGGATTGATTTGTCGGAACAACAGCGTTGGATGTTGCCTGATGCGTATGTGCTTGCAGTAGTAACGATGGCGCATGGAGCAGCGCACATCAGTTCTAAAGGGATTTGTAAGATGTTGGCTCCAGTCTGGAAGAATGATGGGATTAGTAAGTGTGCAGAGAGAGTGGTGAAAAATTGTATGGTATGCCTGATGCATAATCCTGGCAAGGGAGTCCCCACACCTGCTGGTCACTTCGCTCCTCCTTCCTGCCCCTTTGAAGTGATTCAGTTAGACTTCATTCACATGGATCGTTGCAACAATCTAAAGTACGTCCTAGTGGTAGTTTGTGCTTTCTCAAGATGGATCGAAGCATATCCACTGAAGGACAACACTGCCCTATCAACTGCCAAAATCCTTCTCAAAGAATACTTCCCTAGGTACGGTATGCCACGGATTGTATGGTCAGATAACGGAAGTGAGTTTGTAGGGAAAGTTATGCAGAGTGTGTGTGCCGGTTTAGGGATCAAGCAGAAATTTCACAGTGCGAACCATCCCCAGTCTGCTGGTTTAGTTGAGGGTTACAATGGCACCCTCAAACTAAAACTTGCTAAAATACAGGCATCAACGGGTTTGTCCTGGCCAGACGCACTGCCCTTGGCTTTGCTATCAACGAGAGCGACTGTACATTCTAGAGTAGGGCTTAGTCCTTATGAGATAGTTTTTGGTTGTCCCGCTAATGTTTGGGGAGTGCCAAGGCCAAAAGAATTCTGTTCTCTAGAATATCCAATGTTGATTGATTACCTTTACGACTTGACTGCTAAATTGAGTCTTATTCACCAACAGGTTTTCGATGCATTGCCAAAGCCACCGGAGAGTCCAGGTCATCAGCTGAAACCTGGAGATCAAGTCGTCATCAGAAATTTTGCAAGGACGAAAAATCTTCAACCCAGATTCGTCGGCCCATACCAGGTGCTGCTAGCAACAAGAACTGCTATTCGTGTGGCTGGTAGGAAGAATTGGATACACACGACACATGTCAAACGTGTGCCCCTGCCACTTCCTTACGATAACTGGGTGAAGAAGGGAATTGGTGCCTCTGAGTTTGAACGAACACCCAAATTTATCCCTTTCAGCGGTGCCAAACTAATCACTGACACATCGAACTCTGGCTCTCCTCCTGAAACTGCTCCTTTGAATTTTGAACATTTGTCCTCTGCATCAGAAGAAACTTTGCCATCTGCGAAATTGAACATTGCAACCCCTGCTGAAAATACACTGTTTCCAGATCAAACAGCTCCTTCAAAACTGAGATACAATTTACGGTCTCGCAATATGGACAAATAAAGCAGGAAACTGCCTATTTTACACATTTGAATTTTGACACTTTTGCCTCCAGCCAGGAAGTTTGCTATTGTTTTGTTGTTTTAAAATTGCCTTGCCGTCTGGGTAGCCGTAGGGTCGTGGCTGTGTGCCTAGTTGAATCTGCGGGGGTCAGACACTAGGTCGATCTTTCTGTTAGTTCTGGGAACTCCCAGGACTGATAGAGGCATTTTCATCTACGTACACATCATCAGTGGTCGCGAGCGGATTGTAGAAGATGGAGCTTCCTGAGCTGCAACGAGAAAATGTAATTTATGTTCGCAGAAACAGACTTTACAAAATTCTTCACAGCAAATGTTTTCTAATACAATGTGCCATTACATTTTTGATTGTTTTGATAACGTTGGTGGGTGGAATCGTCTTTGGTGTGAATTTAATTTTTATGCCAGTAACGACAGTACCTCCCCTTGATCCTACTACTTCTACTGTTTCTTCTATGCATTCTTTTCACTCGTTTCCTGAACATGAGCAAGCTCGACGCTCAGAATTCATTAATAACACTTTCGTACAGCACTTGCATCAACACCAACTGGTAGTTAACACAACAGACTGCTGGGTGTGTGGCTTGATACCCCACACTATGGATAAAGGCATTCCCTATCTAGTTTTGCCTTTTAGCTATAATGGATCATTTCAGGCCTTCCAGACCATTTTTGCCTATGCCCTTGAGACCTATCCTCCACGTCCACCACGTTCCACTAAATACAACTCTGTCAACAAAGCTTTAGTCCAGGGAATTATTGACATAATTAGAGACGTCAATAATACTCCATCTTACCCTAGAGATGGATTACGGGTGTATTTGAGTTGGAACTCTACAGAGTATCGCCTTAGTTTGGGAGAAAGCAAGCGTAAAAGCTCCACTCCAGTCTGGGTCGTACCTCACCGGGGTCAAGCCTGTTTGCAGGGAAATGGGAGGAATCCGAGAGCTCAGCTAGGGAGGAGTGAGT
The DNA here is from genome assembly GCF_964263255.1 of Lissotriton vulgaris. Taxonomy (NCBI): domain Eukaryota; kingdom Metazoa; phylum Chordata; class Amphibia; order Caudata; family Salamandridae; genus Lissotriton; species Lissotriton vulgaris. The sequence goes on from NC_141691.1 coordinate 1,208,177,715, forward strand.
GCGTTGAGACTTACGTGTTTCTGTCCAACTCTTCCCCTGCCTTTCTTACTGCTAGGGGTACCTACTTCATCTGTCAGGACAGAGCGTATACATGGTTGCCTGCTGACTTTTCAGGTTCGTGTTATATTGCTCGATTGTTGCCTCCAACATACACTGCTTCTTCTGATTATCACAAGACCAGAGTAGCAAGAGGTGTCTTCAGCAAGGAAGATACCGCTGGTCAGGAAGCTGGAGACTTTTTCAAAGGTTTCCTTCCGTTCTGGGGGCCTATGGCCAATAGTAGAAATATACGTCAGCTAACACGGGTAGTTGAATCTACTATTACCGAAACTGCTGGTGCCCTTAGCAACTTGACAGCTGAGCTTCAGGCGGATCGTCTCATGACGTTGCAGAACCGTATGGTTCTAGACGTAATACTTGCAGATCGCGGTGGGGTATGCAGAATGATCCAATCGAGCTGCTGTGTTTTTATTCCCAATAATGCTCCAACTGTTTATGAGGCGATCTCTAAGCTACACAAGATTTCCGACTCTATACATGTAGACAAGGGAAACTGATCCTTCATGGAGTGGTTTTGGACTCTGATATCAGCGTGGGGATGGAAGGTTCTGATGGTCATTGGTGTCATCTTAGTATTTCTGTTCTCATGCTGCCTGATTATCCAGTGTGGTCCAGCTTTGTGTAGTCTCTGTGCTGCAACCTGTCTCAGAAAACCACCTGCGTTTGGAGAAAAGGCGCGAGAGAGGATGATGATACAACAACATGTCGCTGACCTGATGAGCATAGAGTTAGACTCTGACATAGACTGAGTAATTGCCTATGTAAGGGCAAAAGGAGGGTCTGAGGTTCCGTGACGATTTGATCCCGTGTTTTCAACATTGTCGTAAATACATAATTTTTGTATCAGTGAACCGCAAATGATCCATTTAGCATATCCCGGTGTTTTCGCTATGCTACGAGCAAGAGTACTCCTGTCACAAACACATTTCTGATCTACCCATGGCATCCATCTTAGATTATGGCAGCCATTTTGTGTTTCTTGCCCTCACATAGACAATGGACACGCAATGACCTCTGATTACTTCATTTCGATTAAGGACACGTAGGCTTTAGCCGGAGATTCACCTCTCGAGTAACACGTGCACCTTAGAACAGAACACGCCATGGCTGCATGACTCGACAGAAACTGCCTCCTCTGCCTGAGGCCAGTCCTGCTATACTGGTTCTCGTGTTCGTTGGCCTGATCATGATTAGGCGGCCGAAGCTGGTTGCCTTGCCCATTTACGACCCACAAACATCTCTTATCCTGCTTTTCTATCTTCTGCACCTGGCTCTGCTCCTTTCCTTCTGGGCCTTTATTAGGGGGAGGTAACGAAATTTACGATGAGGCGGTCCGGCTCCTGAATGAGAAGTTGACATGGGATTATGATGGAAAAGTGGGAACCCCTCGTTCGTAATGTTGTGACATCAGATATTGTCGACGATTCCTGTGCAACGCCAAATATTTATTGTTTAGGACACAAAGGTTTGGGAATGTACTAACATGTAAAGAATTTGCCCGAAGCCCAATATTCCGTATATAAGGAGCAACCCTCTTTGTACAAATCGAACAGGCTCCTAGATTCTGCCCGTGTGTAGTTTCTGTGACTTCTGTGTCCCTGCAGTAATAAACCTCTGGTCTTTGACGCCACCATCGAGAAGCCCGTGTTTCTGTTTATTTGTGCACCGAGACAGGTAGAACTCCGGGGTCTTCGGGTGTTATCCCTGACACCTCTGGACGGAACCAAAAAGTCCAGAACTCCAATGGCCCGCTCGGTGCGCCTGCGCAGTGCTAATTTCGCGCATGCGCGGCGCCGATTTCGCGCCTGCGCGCGCGTTCCATTGAGCGGGCGCGTTCGTGACGGAACCGTTCCGTCACAAGCACAGCTCACCCTTGTGCCGTGACGGAGCGGTTCCATCACAAGCACGTGACCGCCGCGCGGCCGCCCTACCCCCTTAGCGCTGCGGCGGAATAGCCGGCGCAGCGAAGGGGTTAAAATGTGCTTTTGTTTATGTAATGTCGTCTCATGTGTTTGTGTTTGTTTATTTGTTCGTATGCAAAACTAGGTGACATAGTTTAATGGGTTAATTTTAGTAAAGGGGGTGGGTAACAGAATAATTATCATTTCTTGAATTATTTATTGCCTTGTGTTTTCTTGCATACTAGACTCACGCTAAAAAGGCCTGTGGCCTATTTCTAAAATGGATGTCCGAAGCTTTGTTAAAAGTGGGCCTTGCACAGCAACGATTGAATGTGGAAAAGTTTTTCTACATTAATTCTTGGAGAATGGCTCGTAAACAAGGCTGTGTGGAAGCTAAGGACATTTGGTTCAGATTTCTTCATGGTCAAGGCCGATTTTGATGTTCAGCGGCGGAAAAGCTTGGACGGACGAAGGAAGTCGTATAGAGTTTTGTCAAATGTAACTACCTTCGGAAGCAAGCGACACGTTGAAATAATGAACAATGCCGCTCTTGAAAGAACGTGACTCCTGCTATGCGAGAGTCGGATGACCGCATCAGGAGATGTCCTTTGACCAATCATATTATGTCTTGCTCGAATATTTGTATTCTTTTAATTAGTTTTAGATAGGAAAATAGTATAAGAATTGCCCCCTTGCTAAGAGCACTGTTCGTTCGTTCCTGTGCTCCAGAAACGCTGCCGGATTTTCGCTTCACGTAAGATCCTTTGAGACTTTACTTTTTCCCTTTAGGTTTCCATTAGCTAAGTTAGGGAATTAGGGCTATGGAGAATTAATCTAAATGTTAGAGCATTTTTTTCATGCTGACTTTGGTTCGAACTGCTAAGACAAATGTGCCTTTAATAAATAATTCTGCTTAATAAAATGCTAAATAAAGAGTTTTCGTATTAAAATGCATTTTGCTTAAAATAAAGTTAATAAAAATAGTTTTTGAAATGACAAGCTGGACTTGTCTGTTTCCTTGAGTTACCATTAGTTAATCCATTGCCTATGATTGTGACTTAATTAAATGTGATTTGCTATAATAGAGTAATTAGGTCATAAGATTCAGAAGGTCTAAATTCATGTCTCATTTATGGGCCTAGTGATACATTTATAAATAATGGTGAGTAATGTGGTGTAGAGTTGTACATATGAGACTGAATTTTTCTTGACCCGCTGGATCAAATTCCTGGTAGCAGAGTTCGGTTACTATGGTAACATACATGTTACATGGTAATTACATAGGATACATGTTTAACACATGTTAAGTTTTGTCTAGTTGTTATTTGTTGTTGAAAGGTTTTTCCAGCAGTGTGAAAAGCCTATATGCCGGCAGAGTAGTGTGACAGGTGAAGTTACACAGTTCATTTGATCTGTTTCAAATTAGTGGTACAGAAATATCACTAAGTGTTGTGGTCGTACAACACAAGTTTAGGGATTTAGGTATGATAGTTTGCATGAATAGTGAGGTTTGCCTATGAAATCGTAACTTCGAGTATAGGGACTAGGAGCCTGTTTTAAAACTCGCTGTGAAAAGAGTAGTAGGATTTTTCCAAGCTTGTGTGAAGGGTGAGGTAGCATTGTCTATTCTTATTGGCGTATCAGGAATTCTATTGGTTGGTTAAAGTCCTACCAAAGATTTCATGTTTGTATGGATAGGTTTCTCTCGTATGAAAGCTGAAAAATTGTTTTTGTGAAAATAGCGTTGTCTATTTCACGCGAATGAATACTTGAATGTTTGATGAAACTATCACTTTGTTTAGCGAAACGGACAAATGGTTTGTTTTTCTGTGGTTATTAACTAAAATTCTTTGAAAAGAATTGTTCAAAATGGCGCTGTGAAAATATTTTGTAAAGGAGGGGGGAGTTTACGGAGTGACACGACACGTGCAGTACGCTGATTGGTTCACGTGATCAAACTGAGCCGTTAGCTGATTGGTCATTTCTGAAAACTGATTTCTCATTGGTTGAGCAAGGTGATGACGTAGCTTAACCTGATTGGCTTGTTGGTGAGTTTCGCGCACGGATTGGTCAGAGCGGCGGAACAAGGGAAAAATATTTACGATCTTTACTAAATTATTATTGGTATAAGGAAGAGAATAAGCCTTCATGGTTTCAGAAAATTAAACATTTATTTAATCCCGACAGGAAAACTAAAACGCGTGGGGGAAAATTACTTCATATGTATAAAACACCCGCAGCATATAAGGAGAATATGGTTATCATACTGTTCTCTGGTTTGAAAATTGGATGCAACACACTAGGGGAAATGGTGTTTTGGCCTGGCCAGAGGATGGGTCATTTAATGTTAAAGTTCTAAGGAACTTAAGAGATAAAATGATGGCTCTTTCACCAAGACCCAGACCCACTCAATTTGAAGCTTTAGTTGAATGGGAAATTGAAATGATGGAGCTTGAGCGAGAAAATTGGGGAACACCAAGAAGTTTATATAAAGAAACTTATCAAGATAAAGTGAAACGTTGGAGGAAAGGTGACATGCAGGAAGGATTATATCCGGTATTAGAAATGGTTGTAGAATCAGGTCAAAAGAATTCTCAAGAAAAAGGTGAATTAGATCCAGAATTAGATGATGCAGTTTTGGAGGATATGTTAAATAGTCCTCCGCCTTATCAACCAGGTTGTTCACATTCTACTCCAAGGAGTTTTTCAGGTGTTTCTCCTAGTGCACCTAGGGAAATGGAGGATTCACCCAGGTTTATGAAATTACCTGATAGAGAGAGATCGAGAAGTAAAATAAAATCCCCAAGAGAAAATTCTAACTCGAGAAATAATTTCCCAAAAAATGATAAAAGGACATTGCCTGATATTCCAAATATAACAGATTATTTTAAAGCGAAGGGAGAATTAATCCAACAATTGACAAAAGGTATGGAAGCAGTGACAGTTCCAGTTACAATTGGTCCTGTTGTACCAGTTTTTGATCAGAGTGAGAACATGCATTCAGTGATAGTGAATCCTTTGAATGCAGAAATTCAGAAAGTGGCTGAAAATTTTTATTCTGAGTTAACAGAGATTCGTAAAGATAAAACAATGCCAAATTGAACTTTAAATCAAGGATTGTCAAATGTCACACCATCAGTTGCAGAATCAGATTCTGGCTCTGTAAATAGAACAGATTTAACACAAGTTCCTGAGTTAAAACAGCTTGATGTTGCAAAATTAAAAGCAGATTTAGAAGAATTAATTATTGGCACAATTGGTACTGACTGTTTGAAGCAATATCAGGATGATGAACTGCTTTTTATTTGCAAAAGTATTCCGTGGAAAACCAAGAATAAATATGAATAGTTTGAAGAGGTGGCTGCTGAATTGGAAATAGATTTAACTCGCCAGAAGCAATTACACAAGCATTATAGAGTGGATTTTTCTGAAAAAGACATAGAGAATCTTAATACTACAGGCAGAATAACTCACATAAAAGAATTGATTGTGTTCTTAAAAAGATTAGGTGATTTAAGTAAATGGAGAGTTAAATGGACAAAGAAGAGAGAAGAAGAAAAGAGAGACAGGGGAGAAGTTTTTGGAGAATTTCCGATGAGGGAAATAGCTGGTGGGGGTTATGTTCATGTTCCCTGGACAAGACAGGATCTATTACTGTTCACAAATGATTTTCCTCGGCTGAGAGAAAAGCCAGTGGAATGGTATCGACAGGTTGACAGATTTATTAAAGTCTCTAAAGTTCTGTGGATTGATCTTGATGGTTTCTTTGTCATTGTTGTCTCATCAGATCTCTGGACAGAATGTAACATTTCTGTGGGTTGGCCGAAAGAGGAACCACAGCGGCATAAAGTAACAGGTGATCCTTCAGACATTGTCATGGATTTCTATGACAAAGTAATTGTTTGGTTGAAAGACAAAATTCCTGCAAAAGAAGTAGATTGGGTTAAAATTGACAGAACTAACCAAAAACCAAAATAATCAGTTCATTCTTATTATGAAAGATTGCTCCTGGTATTTAAACAATACAGTGGCTATGAAAAATTAAGTGAAAGTGACATGAGCCACTTCATTTACAGGTTTGTTTATGACCTGAGTCCTGAAATAGGGGATATGATTAGGACTGGAATTGTGGGTTGGCAAGTGCTTTCAGTTGATGACATCCTGAGAAGGGCAAAATATTGCAGTGATGAGTTCGATGCAAAGCAAAAGAAACTCAAGGAAACGGCGATGTGGGCACAAGTGAAGGTAGCTGAGCAGCAGATAGCAGCATTAGAAAATAATTTTTTTTTAGCAGAACCAGAATCCAGGCAAGTTCAAAGGGAACTTTACAAATAAACAACTACAAACTTAGGGGTCCAAAAGAGGATTCAATCGTAATTCTCTGCTCGTCAACGCCCTATCAATAGTACAAGGGTACGAACGCAATAATAACACTAACAAACCAGATCACAAGATGTGAAGAACCAGTAACGTGAGTCACCCCTGGTGTAGGATTCCCATCAACAGTCTTGTAATGATCAATATTATCATTTGGAAGTCCTTATCGGGTATTGTGTCTCTAGATCATTGAGACCGGCATACCCCGATAACCAGATGCGGGGTAGCGACCCACAATCACTTGGTACTGCCACATAGTGTTGATGTGATGGGAAGTGCAGTGTAACAAAAGTAAGTGGTGATCTTAAAAAAGGATAGGGAACTCAAACCAGAAGACTTTAATAATTGTTGGCCCCTTCCTTAATAAAAACCAGAACAGTATAACATCATAATCGCAGTCCAAACAAATAGCTGCGAGAAGACCAACATGTTTCAGCCACTAAGGGATAACGCCTTCGGCTTTCGTCAGGGTCTCTGTTCTCAAGTGATACTACTGCATAAATCGTGAATAAAGTGTGAAAAATAAGAAAAAAACACACAAGTGAAAACCAGTAAAGGATATAATGTTCCTTCGACTGTGTCACATCCCCTCTTCGGAGGCCTCCCCCTGACTCAGTCACAGCCGGAGATACCGACGGACAGAGCGGGGTCTCGTATATCCTGAGCCAGGTCCAGGAAGAGGTGAGGTCCACTCCCCGGACACTCTGGTAAATACTCAACCAGGTTCCGAAGAGGGGATGTGACACGGTCGAAGGAACATTATATCCTTTACTGGTTTTCACTTGTGTGTTTTTTTCTTATTTTTCACACTTTATTCACGATTTATGCAGTAGTATCACTTGAGAACAGAGACCCTGACGAAAGCCGAAGGCGTTATCCCTTAGTGGCTGAAACATGTTGGTCTTCTCGCAGCTATTTGTTTGGACTGCGATTATGATGTTATACTGTTCTGGTTTTTATTAAGGAAGGGGCCAACAATTATTAAAGTCTTCTGGTTTGAGTTCCCTATCCTTTTTTAAGATCACCACTTACTTTTGTTACACTGCACTTCCCATCACATCAACACTATGTGGCAGTACCAAGTGATTGTGGGTCGCTACCCCGCATCTGGTTATCGGGGTATGCCGGTCTCAATGATCTAGAGACACAATACCCGATAAGGACTTCCAAATGATAATATTGATCATTACAAGACTGTTGATGGGAATCCTACACCAGGGGTGACTCACGTTACTGGTTCTTCACATCTTGTGATCTGGTTTGTTAGTGTTATTATTGCGTTCGTACCCTTGTACTATTGATAGGGCGTTGACGAGCAGAGAATTACGATTGAATCCTCTTTTGGACCCCTAAGTTTGTAGTTGTTTGTTTGATTCCTACGGGGGATAATACTTAGGCCCGGTCGGTAAACATCCCTCTAGCCCTGTATTAGATTGTCTTTTTTCTAACTTTACAAATAAGCCAAAATTTAATATAAATATTGAAGAGCTAAAACAAAAGCTACCTTGTTTTAATTGCAGCGAAATTGGACACTGGAAGCGTGAGTGTAAAAATGCACCCAGAAATTAACAAAAATCATCATTAAATCCACAGATGCAGAGTGAGATAAATCAGCAGCAACAGCTTCAGCGACAGTTAAATGAAATAAGTCAGCAGCAACAGCTACAGCGACAGTTAGCGAATCAGCAAAACCAATTGATTCAGCAAAACCAAATTCCACAGCCACCTTTGCCAAATTGTATGAATACACAGAGATATAGTCCAGAGACGGGTTTCTGTGGAGCTGAACAGGTAAAAAGATCGCAAAAAGTAAATGTGTCAAATGTATCTCAACAATTTTGGTTAAAAGAAAACGAGAGCAGTGATTCAGAGGATTACTCATGACGGTGCCTGAGGGGGGAAGAAGAGTGTGTGCTTGGAGCCACTCTCGAGGTAGATCAGTCAGGTCTATTTGTAAATGGTAAAGTGAATGACAAAGATAACACTTTTCTTGTGGACACTGGTGCTACCCGTTCTACTGTTAGGTCAGTGGAAATTGAAAATCTTCCTCTCTCGGGTGATTCTATCCAGGTAGTTGGTGTAGCAAATCAGCAGATTAAAACGAATCTGACAAAACCTGTAGATGTAGAAATTGGAAATTACAAAGACAAACACAGATTTGTTGTCTGTAACAGCAGTCCTGTTGACCTATTTGGTCGGGATCTGTTATGTAAAATGAACTGTAAAATTTACTGTTCACCTGAAGGTATTGAGCTTCAAACTTTAGAAGAAGATGGTTTGTACAAATTGAAACTGTTAATGGTTGATGAAAAAAACAAAATGTTTCCTGCCTTTGATAAAAATAATTTACCAGAAGAACTAAAAGAGACAGTAAATCCGAAAATTTGGGATTTGACTGGTGATGAAATGGGTTTAATGAAACATGTGAACCCAGTAAAAATTACTGTGAGACAGGGAATAGATTTTCCAAACGTTCCTCAGTATAAAATGAAACCTGAAACAATTGAAGGTGTAATTCTGTTATTGAAAAATTCATTAAGCAAGGAGTTTTGAAAGAAATTGAGAGCAGCCCGTGTAACTCACCGATTATGGGTATTAAAAAGCCAAACGGAACGTACAGAATAGTTCAGGACCTGAGAAAAGTTAATAAGATAGTAGTTCCTTGCTGTCCAGTCGTACCAAATCCAGCTGTAATTTTATATCAGATTCCGCATGATACAGAATGGTACACAGTCATTGACCTGTGTAATGCCTTCTTTATAGTTCCATTGCATCCAGATAGCCAGCAAATTTTTGCATTTCGGTTCCAGGATCGCATACTAGCATGATGTCGTATCCCTCAAGGGTATACTGAGAGTCCATCTATTATTATTCAGTTATTGAAAAAGTCCCTGGAAGATTTTAAGTTACCTGGAGAGTTAACATTAGTCCAGTATATTGATGACCGCCTGATTGCAAGAAAAGCAAGAGAAAATTGTGTGACTGACACCATTACACTTTTGAATCGCTTGGCAGATGAAGGGCATAAAGTGTCACCTGCAAAACTACAGTTTTGCAAACAAGAGGTTAAATACCTTGGTCACAGAATTGCAAAAGGGATTAGACAAGTGACAATTGAGAGGATAAAAATGATTAGAGCAATACAGCCACCAACAACTCAGAGGCAGATTAGGATGTTTCTAGGAATGGTTGGTTATTGTCGTCAATGGATTTGTGGGTTTTCAGTAATTGCGAAACCTTTACAAAGATTAACAAAGGCAGACATTAAGGACCCAATTGTTTTGACAAAAACAGAATTGGAGGCTTTTGAAAAGCTAAAGAAAAGCCTCTGTGAAGCACCTGCAGTGGGTATGCCAGATTATGATAAGGAATTTGAACTGTACTGCAGTGAAAGGGAAGGTTGTGCTTTGTCAGTTCTTATTCAGAAACATGGAAAGATGAGAAAACCTATAGCTTACTTTTCAGCTGTTCTTGATCCTGTTGCGAAAGTATTGCCAGGTTGCTTAAAAGCATTGGCTGCAACAAGTGCAAGTCTTGAGCAAAGTGAAGGAATCATAATGGGGTTTCCTGTAAAAGTATATGTACCTCATTCAGTTGAAACACTTCTTACCAGAAGTAAAACACAACACTTGTCAAGCAACAGATTGACGAAATATGAGAAAGTTATTCTGGGCTCAGATAATGTATCTATTGCGAGGTGTCTTAATCTCAATCCAGCTACACTTTTGCCAGATAATGTGACTCCTGATGATGATGATGTGGAACATGAGTGTTTGGATGTTTTAGAATACTGCACCAAACCCAGAAAGGACATTAAAGATGTGCCTTTACCAGAGTCAGACATTGTTTACTTTGTTGATGGCTCTTGTTTGAGAACAGATGAGGGCATTTTGAGAGCAGCATATGCAATCTGCACAGTTTCTGAAATAGTTGAAGGTTCAACTCTTGAAGGAATTCATTCAGCACACATAGCAGAATTAGTTGCTTTAATTCGTGCTTGTGAAAAGGCTGCAGGGAAAAAAGTTACCATAGTGACTGACAGTCAGTATGGATATGGTGTAGTCCATGATTATGGGCAGCTCTGGTCTCAAAGAGGTTATTTAACCACATCGCTGCGGCGGCTATTCCGCCACAGCGATAAGTGGGCAGGGCGGCCGCTCGGCGGCCGCATGCTGATGCCAGAACCGCTCCGTCATCAACCGCGGTTGGGCTGTGCTCATGACGGAGCGGTTCCGTCATGGCCCCGCCCGCTCAATAGAACGCGCTGCGCAGGCGCGAAATCAGCGCCGCGCAGGCGCGGCGGCAGGGCCATGACGGAACCGCTCCGTCATCAGCAGAGCGCCACTGCAGCTGATGACGAAGCGGCTCCGTCATCAGCATAGAAAGGGTTAACCTCTGCAGAGACTCCAATCAGAAACGCAAAATTAATCAAAAGACTGATCGATGGCATTCAATAACCAGAAAAAATAGCCGTAGTTAAATGTGGTGCTCATAAAAAAGTTCAAGATTACATTACTAAAGGAAATGCTTTTGCAGATGAAACTGCACAATACTGTGCAAAGAACAATCTTTCACTTAATCAGGAAAGGGACAATGAACATGTAATGAACTCTCTCTTGCTAATATCTGTGGTAGAAACATGGCAGGGAGTAAAGATTTACAAGACGAGGCTGATGATGAGGAGAAAAACACATGGCTCAAGGAAGGTTGTAGACAGCAGGAGGAAGATGGAATTTGGGTTTACAAAGATGGAAGACCTGTTATGCCTAACTGCATGATTGCTGACATGGCACGAATGTACCATGGACCAGGTCACTTAGGAAGAGACACAATGATCAGACAGTTCAGAGAGACTTGGTATAATCCAAAATTTAGGGTTATTGCAGTCGCTTTGCCAACGTTGTTTGATCTGCCAGCAAATCAATCCGAACAGAAAAACAGTTGTAAGCATGGGAACCATAGGTCGGGAGGGTGGTCTTTTTACCAGGTTACAAATGGATTTCATTGACATGCCACAACACAATAAGCTCAGGTATGTGCTTGTGATTGTCTGTTTGTTTTCAAGATGGCTCGAAGCTTTCCCTACTCGTCACAATGATTCAATCACTGTGGCAAAATTGCTTTTAAGGGAGATCATACCTAGATATGGTTTTCCAGTGACTATTGAAAGTGATCGTGGTAGACATTTTGAAAACAGACTGATTGAATTATTTTGTGAAGCATTTGGGATCAAACAAAGCATTTGGGATCAAACAAAAACTACACTGTGCCTACAGACCAGAAGCATCAGGTGTTGTTGAGCAAATCAATGGCACAATTAAAAACAGAATTTCAAAAATGTGTTTAGCTACAGGAATCAAATGGACTGATGCTCTTCCACTTGTTTTGATGCCTATGAGAAGTACTCCAGATAAGAAAACAGGTCTTAGCCTTCATGACATTCTCATGGGAAGAGTAATGAGACAGGCTTATATTCCAGTTGGAAAGTTGCTAGCAATTAATGACTGCAATTTTAGCCTACTGTAAGCAACTCTCTGATGTAGTAACCTCTGTATTCCATCAGGTGGGAACAGATGTGATTTCAAAAGAAAAGGAGCAGGCTCATGATCTTTTGCCAGGAGACTGGGTCAGAACAAAGGTTCATCGGAGGAGGAACTGTTTGGTACCCAGGTGGCAGAAAGCAAGGCAAGTGATTTTGGTCACAACTAATGCCGTTAAGTGCAGACGTTTGAAAAGGTGGGTGCATGCAAGTGATACCCTTTGTGTACCTGCACCTGATAACCCTGACGAAGACAGTGACGAGACTACAGCAGAAGAACCTGAAAATCCAGATTCTGAAGATCAACAGAGAAGTCGACATCTGGAAAATTCAGAAGCAGATCAAGCATCAAATGAAAAAGATCTAGACATCGTTGTTGTTGATTCAGAAAATAATGAAGATGTTCTAGAAAAGAAAACTGAAAAAGAAACTGTGTCAGAAGAGATTCAAGATCAGGAGAGTATTGAAACGCAGATTGGAAGCTCTGAAAGCAGGAACGAGAAATCTGAAACTGGGAAGCTAGAAGTAATTCCAGAAGAAGAGGACGAATTGCCAAGTACCAGCTACAGAGACGTTGTTCCTAACGGAGTGAAGCTGCCGAGTAAAGAAGTTCCTAGATACAGAATTGAAATCTCTGAAACTGATTCGGATGACAGTGATGAAGAATCTGAAATAAGAAAATTCAGAAAAAGAGCTTGGAAAGCTGAGTGTAATGAAATTGAGCCTAAGAAGAAACTCTTGAGAAAAGGTGATGTTTGGCCAAAGGAGGATTTGAAATTCAAATTAGTCAACAGATCAAAAGAACAGATCAACGAAATTACAAGTCAAAAAGGTGAAGCAGACAAAAAAGAACAACTTGGAAAGAAAATTGAAGTTATTAACAGGAAAAGCAGGAGGCCATTGAAACCTAATCAAAAGTATAAATCTCCGGAGTGGGCCTATATAATAATCCCACCAATAGTTGAGGTCGGTAGCAGCAGCCAAGAGGATTTGGAAGAAAATAGTGACAATGATGGAGGTTCAATTACAGTTGAGGTTTGTTTTTGGCATAAGGCTGAAGAAATTGTGTTAGGTGACACAAGGTCGAAGAAATTGTGTTAGCTGAATACTTTTATGGACGCAAGGTCGAAGAAAAGCTTAGAGGGTTACTAAAAAAAAAAAAATTAAAAGGGGAGGGTGTGTTTTGGTGTGTTATACTAATTTAGTAAAATTTCAAGATTTATTTCTAGTTTAAAATTTTTGTTTTGTTTAGGTGGAGTAAAGATGCCTAATGCTGATAATTCTAGGTGTGCAATTCTTAGAAGATGTTGCAAAATGTCTTCTATTTGTGTTATTTTAATCATGTTAGTTTTAGCAGTTATTTTTCCTTTCGGCATTGATAAGGAAATTATAAGATAAATATGACAAGCAAAGCCGAATCAAAACAAGCTGATCATGATGTTGCAGGCAAAACTAACAGAATCATTGAGCATAAACCAGATGTCCATCAGGACAGATCTGTTGGAGATTTTTCTACTAATTCATTTTCCAGACTCCTATCGGAGTATGTTAGAGTCATGGATGTTAAGGATTGCTATGTATGTGTTACGCTTCCTACTTCAGTTTCTGAAGGGGTCAAGTATAACATGCTTCCCCTTACCTATGGAATAACATGCAGTGTTATATCAAGCTTGTTCTATCAAACTGGTCGCCTGGAATATTATTATTCTGATTTCGATGAGCTTTTTGCTAACCTGAAAGTCGTGCATAGTCTTAACAAAGTTAGGCCTGCTAAGCAGATGAGGGAATTTTTCCTGGTAACAAATTAACTTACCTATGAGTACGCATACAAGAATAATTTAACTTGCAAAATGAGAGATGAAGAAAGATCTTTCCTTGATCAGGTTGAGGAGAGGAGAGCAATTTATAAGAGAAATGAAATGCTGAAATAAACTAAATCTAAGTTTTGGCAGATCGAGGACGAGAAACTTAATGGTGAAAACAGATTTGCTGCCATTCATATAGATGAACCAGTTAGTGGAAAGCTTTGCATTAGAAGAGATAATACGCTTTACGACAATTATTTTGTCGGTGCTAGCCAATGTGAGGACACCTACCGAATTATAGGGGGTTGGGGATTTAAAGGTGGTAAAGACCCAATTTTCCCAGGGATTTATTTTGTTTGTGGAAATAAAGCATATTTCAGTCTTCCTGACCATTGGTATGGCACATGTTACCTTGGTCTGGCCTTTCCTAAAATTTTTCATGTTGACAGAAATGGAGAAGGATCATTTGAAATTGGTAAACACCTGAATAGGTTCAAAAGAGAAAGCTTTTCAGAAATCATGGGGGATATATTTGGCGCAATAATTCCTATGGTGGGAATTACCCTGAATATGATAAAAATCAGAAAGATTTCCACAATTGTTGACAGATTGTCCACTGATACTGCAGGTGGTTTCCAGTTGGTCAATACAGAGCTCATTGCTACCAGAAGCATGGTTATGCAAAACCGGCTTGCTTTAGACATCCTTTTAGCAAAAGAGGGAGGAGTCTGTGGGATTTTGCATGGTCAGCATTGCTGTTTCATATATCCCAGATAAAAGTCAGAACATTGAATTGCTAATCAAGAATATAACAGAATTCCATTCTGAAATAGAACCCATGGAAAGTGACAGTTTTTCTGAACGTTTGGTAAAAAGATTTGGGGCAATCAAGGAGTGGTTTGCTGACATTGGCAGTTCAATCATTGGCAAAGTGCTTTACCCTGTAATAGTTATTGTTATAGTGACACTTTTGTTAAAAATCAGTTGTATGATTCACAAGAGAAAGAAGCGTGTGAGGGAGAAAAAGAGGATTTATAAACTCAGAAAAGCTCAGGAGAAGGAGATAGAAATGGATGAGTTCCGCAGGGCTCAACATGAAAGTTCCAGACAGACTGATGAAACAGGAGTTTAGATTTACTAATACAGAGAGAGATCATTATATGACATTTCTAAAAAAGTAAAATTTAGTATAAATTTTTGGGTTTATTTGGTGATTTTAAAATCACCAGATGAGGGAGTTGATGGAGCGGACTTTCAGAATTAATTCTGAATAAAAGTTTGTGACAAATGAAACTCCTATGATTTTTATTTTATTAATGATTGTTGCATGATTTGCACGTTTGTACTGACTCACCAACACGAACACGCGGGTTTAATCATTTGTGCTCTTGTCATGTTCGTCATTCTGCTTTGAATAATATATTTACTTTGTCCTTTGTTTTGTTATATATTAACTGCGGCTGTTAAAAAATAATAGCATGTGCATTCTTTAAAATGTGCTTTTGTTTATGTAATGTCGTCTCATGTGTTTGTGTTTGTTTATTTGTTCGTATGCAAAACTAGGTAACATAGTTTAATGGGTTAATTTTAGTAAAGGGGGTGGGTAACAGAATAATTATCATTTCTTGAATTAATTATGGTCTTGTGTTTTCTTGCAAACTAGACTCACGCTAAAAAGGCCTGTGGCCGATTTCTAAAATGGATGTCTGAAGCTTTGTTAAAAGTGGGCCTTGCACAGCAACGATTGAATGTGGAAAGGTTTTTCTACATTAATTCTTGGAGAATGGCTCGTAAACAAGGCTGTGTGGAAGCTAAGGACATTTGGTTCAGATTTCTTCATGGTCAAGGCCGATTTTGACGTTCAGCGGCGGAAAAGCTTGGACGGACGAAGGAAGTGGTTTAGAGTTTTGTCAAATGTAACTACCTTCGGAAGCAAGTGACACGTAGAAATAATGAACAATGCCGCTTTTGAAAGAACGTGACTCCTGCTACGCGAGAGTTGGATGACCGCATCAGGAGATGTCCTTTGACCAATCATATTATGTCTTGCTCGAATATTTGTATTCTTTTAGTTAGTTTTAGATAGGAAAATTGTATAAGAATTGCCCCATTGCTAAGAGCACTTTTCGTTCGTTCCTGTGCTCCAGAAACGCTGCCGGATCTTCGCTTCACGTAAGATCCTTTGAGACTTTACTTTTTCCCTTTAGGTTTCCATTAGCTAAGTTAGGGAATTAGGGCTATGGAGAATTAATCTAAATGTTAGAGCATTTTTTTCATGCTGACTTTGGTTCGAACTGCTAAGACAAATGTGCCTTTAATAAATAATTCTGCTTAATAAAATGCTAATAAAAGAGTTTTTGTATTAAAATGCATTTTGCTTAAAATAAAGTTCATAAAAATAGTTTTTGAAATGACAAGCTGGTCTTGTTTGTTTCCTTGAGTTACCATTAGTTAATCCATTGCCTATGATTGTGACTAATTTAAATGTGGTTTGCTATAATAGATTAATTAGGTCATAAGATTCAGAAGGTCTAAATTCATGTCTCAGTCATTTATGGGCCTAGTGATAAATTTATAAATAATGGTGAGTAATGTGGTGTAGAGTTGTACATATGAGACTGAATTTCTCTTGACCCGCTGGATCAGTTACCCTTACTTAAAATTATAATTAAATTCAACTGGGGCATCAAGTTGGTTTTAATGTAACGATTTATTTCATACCAACTTTAATAGTCCCATTCAGGAGTTAGTGCAGCTCAGTTGTAATCATTTAACCCTGTACTCGCCAATGGGGCAACTAGCCTTTCTACAGTAAACATGAAAAGAGTTTTATATAGCACAAACTAGAACCGAAGATATCAGGTATAAGAGCACTTTACATGAGCACCAGTTTTGTCACAGATGGACACATACATTTTTTTGTTAGCACAAGATGATTAAGTGATTTGCCCAGAATCACAGAATGTTGCGTGTCGTTGCCGAGACTTGAACCCGGTTCCCCAGCTTTGAGGTCGACCGCTTTAGCCGTAAGGCTACATCCTCTCCCCAATGCTGGATTAATATTTAGAGGACATCTAAAAATACATATCTTACCTTTTAATATACAAGACCCTGTCTTACGGTTGACCTAGGGGGGACATAGATATTAAACAGGAATGTCTAGGCTTTGTCATTACTTTAAATGGCAAAGTCGAGTTAGTAGATTAAAACTACTCCACCAGCTCGCAGTGACTGGCTGGGAGGCATGCTTTACTTTGTCACTCTTGTGATGGCATAATAAGTGCTGGAGTCCACGAAGGGACACTTTACTTACAGGTCCTGGGTACCTTTGGTTCCATACACAAGGGACATATAAGTAAATGAAGTTAAAACAATTAGGTATAGCCAATCTAACATTAAACCTTTAGGGACAAAGCACTGCCGCTGAGGTCTGGTTATAAGGCTTCAGTGCACTCTCAGCGTTGAAAAACCAAGAAGCATCAGAATAGAACTTTAGGGGTGATCCAGCAAAAAGAGGCATTTCTTTACAGTTTTCCTTACCCTTCTGCTAATCAATTACAGAGCTCATATCAGGAGCACTCTAGAGGAAAGAGAAGGTTGGCACAATCTTTTACCAAAACTGAGGGAGGGTCAGCCCTGCCTCTTCCTGACGATGATAGGCAAAGACCATCCCTCATAGGTCATGTGAGCAGTGGCCCTCCTTCTCCCCCTACTCCATATCGTGCATTACTTCTGAGTTCTGAAGTCACTCTGTGTTATCAGATAATATCCAGGAAACTGGAGTTAAGTAATGTCGTCCCAATCACTGGCTCTTTCGTAAATTCACTTGCTTGATTAAGAATAGCAAGTAGCAGAGGGCAGAACAAGTGGTTTACCAAAGCAGGGACTGCCCTTGGAAATGGGAAAAGGTGTGGGGCAACTACCAAGGTTTTAGAACATAAGAGAGTGGGATTGGGACCAGAAGAGAAGAGGGGGAACCTGACATTTTGGTGTGGTACCAATTGGGGATGGAAATCTCTGAAAGGCATAGAGGCTCTGTTTCTACTGACTATCTGTATCACATATTTGAGGCTGTCTGCTCTGCTTAAAGTGTACCATGAATTATTGCTTTGAATACTGTATTCAGTGTATGATGAACAAAGTTTAATAAAAATATTTTTTTTAAAAGGTAAAAAGAAAGCAGTACATAACATTTGAATGAAGCTAGAAGTAGGCTCACCTTTACTAAAGCAGGTTGTGGAGAACTGCCTGCCCCACTGCTGAACTGAGTTCTGTGTCCTCATTCAGGCATTAGGGCTCTGTGAATAAGTGCCTGTTTCTCCACGTAGCTGATCTACAAATGTCTTGTTGAGGTACTTCAGCATAAAGTGCAGCAGTTGTCGCCATGTTTCTGGGGGAATTCGCCTTCACTCGGCCCAGGAGTGGCCGCTTCAGCTTGTTGTGGCAAAAAGGTATTGCAGGCTGACAGTCAACATGCTATGCCCCATTTGAACAGGGGGCAGCCTCATCCTGGACGGTTGAAAGACAAACAGATGGTCTGATCTACCCATGTAATATCTAATTTTCCCCCGGGCATCCGGCGAGTGGCAGGAATGTTCTGCTAACAATGTTGATTTATGGAAAAATAAACTAACAGGTTAATTCAAATAACTGTATGTAGGGACTTTAGGCATAAATTTCAGGTTGGTTTGAAAGATGACTTTGTCTTTGATTTTTGTGGAAAATGCCGAGAAACTTTTCTTCTTTCCTTGCTAGAGTTCGGACAAGCAATCGCAATGTCTTCCTTAAGACAAATTTTAGATGCGTCTTATAAACAGATTCAAAGCGAGGCAATATGAGCTGGCTCATAACTTTGTTCAATTACCATGGAAGTGGAAAGTGTCACACAGGCGGGAAGGCTCTCACAGGACATTTTAATTAATTGCTTTATGATCTTTTGTGGAAATAAAGATGAGGCACTGTCTTCTATTCCTCTGAGCCTTGTAAGTGCTGTGAGATGGACTCTCACAAAATAATATTTAAGATCATTCTTGGATAGATCAGGCAAGTATGGAAGCATAGAGTTTAGTCTAAAGCCCCTGTCTTTTCATCATGTGCCGAAACATTGCTTGCATTCTTTTCCAATTGGCCAAATTCTAAGTGGTCAGGAACCAGGCAGTCAGGCTCAGTGACCTAAGGTTATGATGGAGGATCACTTTTGTGTCTGGAGAGAAGCTTGGGATACATCTTCAGCATTATTGCTGGATTTGTGGACATCGCCAGGAAGTCACTCTAACACTACTGGAGTGGCCATGCTGGGACAAGGTGGATCAGGGAAAAATTATCCTGCCTTTCACAGTACAGAGAGGTTAGATGAACAAGTTACTTACCTTCGTTAACACTATTTCTAGTAAAGACTCCATCTAGCAGCCAATTCCTCACATTTTGAGTATTCCCTAGGCATCAGACTGGATCCAAAAACTTTTTTCATAGTACCTCGGAGCGCCTGCAAGAGGCGTTGTGCAGTTCTGCACTGACACCGTTCCTCTCCAAAATGATGTGCGGGGCCTATAGAGATACTAATCCCACGTGCTGATATCCACTGTCCGTACCTCCAGATGTGGATCTCCAAAAGCAAAATGGTACAGCAGTGTGCAGATTCCTAGGCTTGTGATCTTTTTAATAGGTACACTTCAGTCACAAAATGAGGAATATGGAGGGGTCGCTGAAGAATCTGCGGCTAGATACAGTTTCGACTAGAAAGGAGGTTATCAAAGATGAGTAACTTGTGTTTCTGATACAGACTTGTAGCCACAGATTCAGCCTATTTTGAATAGCCACCAAATCAGTACCCATTTGGAGGTGGGTCTGTGAATAGATTCAAACCAGAAAGTCCTGCAGGACCGAGTATGGAAAACGCCCCTCTCGGCGAACCGGACTGTCCAGGCAATAGCTCTTCATTAACATATGAAGGGTCCTCACAGTTGTCTAGGACAGGGACTCATTCAGAGGCAGCTGCTGTGGCCCTTGTGGGGTGGGCACGCACTCCTTACAGAGGTTGCTTCTTTGTCAATGCATAGCAGATCTTAATACAAAGCATAATCCAGCGCCAGATGGTACAGTTCTGCACACCTTTGCGTTTTTTCACTCTGGTGAACCCAACAAAGAGCTGATCACCCACCTGGTGGTCTTTGGTGGGATTGATGGAAAAAATAAGCCCTCTTTTGTAGTTCAAGCAATGAAGCCTCTCCTCCTCCTTAGAGGGATGAGGTGGAGCATAAAACACGGGCAGGATGATGGCTTAACCGACATTGAACTGTGTCACAACTTTCAGTAGGAGGCTCTGCTTCGCAGAATCAGCTTATTGGGAAAGAAGATGGTGTATGGTGGACGAACACACTGAGCCTGAAGCTCATTCATACACAGTGCAGAGGTGACGGCAATCAGGAACCCAGTTTTAATGGTGAGAAGCCACAAAAGAAAGCTGTGAAGCAGCTCAAATGGAGTTCGAATAAAATAGGTAATGACAAGATTGAGGACGCATTGGGGAATAACAAATGGGGAACAGGGACACGTGCTGTAGCCCTTTCCGAAATTGCATCACAACTGGTGATTTAAATAAGGAGGGCTCATGAGGAACCTGTAAGAAGGCTGAGAGGGCCGAAAGATAACCCTTCACTGTGCCGAGAGCAAGGCCTTGCTGATCGAAAGAGAACACAAATGATAAAGTATCAGACAGTTTCCGTTGAAGAACACCTGGCTGCCAAGATGACATTAACCACCTACTGGGGACAGGTCAAAGGTGTTCAGCTGTCACCACTCAATCTCCACTTATCTTTTTTTTTAATAAAAATGTTATTGTTAGCAGGCTGAAGAGGAGAACAGCAAACAACAAAAAAAAAAAGAAAGAAGATAATAATAGTGCATAAAACACAATACATATATATAATGGGTGTCATACATAACAAATACATAACAGATACACAATTAGGTCGGTATTGCAGTTGAGAGCAAAAGAAAAGGCAAGAAGGAAAAAAAAAAATAAAAAAAAAATAATAACAATTTCATGTTAACAATCTCCAAACACTATGAAAGTTGTCAAATAACACAGTTTTTCAAAAGTGTAGCATCAGCGTTCTATAAAAGTACCCCAATTTTTTTCATAGTTTTTCATTGCTTTTATGCCCCTAATGTTTGCTAAAGCAAGCTCCATTGAGTGTATTTCCGTTACCAATGCCCACCAATCCCAGATTTTTGGTGTTTCTGAGCTGATCCAAGCTCTTGCCACCGTTAGTTTAGCACAGGATATTAATATTGTAATCAGGGCGGCGTGTGGAAGTGAATCTGGATAAATGTCTAATAGAACTGACACCGCTGTTAGAGCTGGTATCTGTATTTGCTTCATATGCAGGATTTTTTCCACTTCGCACCAGAAGATTTTCAAGTTCGGGCATGAGAACAGCATATGTGTCAGGTCTGCCACTTCGGTAGAACATTTAGGGCATTTAGTGCGATCGCTATGAGTGTTGTTATGAGACCATTTAGAGATTTTTTCGGGGGTGTAATATAGCATACAGGTTGTTCTAAATTGTTGGAGTCTTAAGCTGGATGATCGTGCTCGTTTATTGATATTCATTAAAGAATTTGTTATCTGTGTAGGAGTTATGTTTGATCCCAATATTCTGCTCCATTTATCAGCAAGCTTGCTGCAATCGTTAGGTTTGACAGCAATAAGAGTTCTATATGTCTCACTTATAACAGATTTGTTTTTTGATGAGTGTAAACAAATCCAGATGTCAGATTCTGGGGCTTCCAAAATTAGTTTTTTATTGATCAGGAAATCATGTATCTGTAGGAATTTGTATCTCATATTTTCGGGTAGGTTGTATAGTTGCTTGAGAGTGTCGAAATCCATGAAGCCCTGTACATTATATAAGTCCCCTAAGGTATTAATACCCTAGTCTAGACCATCGGTGGCCAGTGTTATCATTAAAGATATTTGGTAGGCCTGGATTTCCCCATAGTGGTAGATTTGAATGAAAAAAGTTAGTATCACAAAAAGATAAAATAGTGCCCCATATCTTTGTTATATCTCTAGCTGTCTTAAATTTGACTCTTTTGTAGTAGTTGGGATCATTAGTTCTAAATAAGAATAAATTTGAATCAGATTTTAACATGAAATGATGAAAAAATAAAGCCCTTCCTTCGTTTAGTAATGAACGTAAACGATTAGTGAAGGCAGACCAAAAATATAATTTAAAGTCCGGAAAATTAAGCCCACCTTCAGATGTGTCATTTTTCATAAGGTTCAATGATCTTCTCGCCTTTTTATACCCCCATATAAAACTGCTAAATATTCCATCCAATTTCTTGAAAAATGGATTATTTAGTGCTAGTGGTATAGATCGAATTAGGTATATAAATTTAGGTAATACCTTCATTTTAATCAAATTGATTCTGCCAATTATATTGAGAGGTAGCCTATGCCATTTTTTTAATAGTAACCTAGTAGATTTAATTAATTCATCGCAGTTTATTTTGTTGATGTCTTGTATTTTAGCTGTTATTCTTATTCCCAAATAAGTGGCTATTTTGCATATCTCAGGTATCACCACAGGAGGGGCGTAATTAACTATTATTTGTGTTTTTTGTAGGTTTAATTTATAGCCCGCTACTTTGCCATATTTCTCTGCTTCTAAAATTATTCCTTTTTGGGCCTCTACAGCATCTTCCGTGTAGACCGCTATGTCGTCAGCATATGCTGTTATTTTTAATTCTTGGTGTCCTGATTTAAACGGTATGATCTGGGTTTGAGATTGAAGGGCTCGCAAAAAAGGTTCTAAAGAAAGTGCAAATAAAAGAGGTGAAAGAGGGCAGCCTTGTCGAGTTCCTCGTAAAATCCTGAAATCTGAAGATACCAGCCCCCCATAGCTAGTAAATGCAGTTGGCTTGTCATACAATGCTTTAATACATTTCAAGAATTCCCCCCCAAACCTTAATTTGGATAATACGCACCAGAGAAAATCCCATCCCACTCGGTCGAAAGCTTTTTCAGCATCTAACAAAATCATACCGAGTGGGGTGGAGTCAGTCTCTGCAACGTCAAATGCTGTTATGGCCGTGTTGACATGTATGGTAGTGTCTCTCCCAATAATGAAGCCATGTTGCTGTGGATGGATAATCATGGGCATAATGGGGGCCAGTCTTAGAGCTAGAATTTTGGCGAAAATTTTTGCATCTGTATTTATCAGTGAAATAGGGCAATAAGACCCTCTTTCCTCTTTCGGTTTGTCCTTCTTCAGAAAAAATATTATTTTAGCCCTATTCCAAGATTGTGGTGTTTTCCCTTCAAGGCCTACAGATTGGATTACTTTCAGCAAGGGTTGTTCGAGCTCTTTTAGGCATATTTTATATATTTCTAATGGTATAGTATCTTCCCCTGCTGCTTTTCCTGAGGGTAATGAGGCAATAGCTTGATGTAGTTCTAGCATAGTTATCTGATCAGACAACGAGTCTATTTCAATGATATTTTGAGTGTCTATGGTGTGTTTTTCAATATATTTCTGTATGTCATCTATGCTGGGGGTTGTTTCTGGGGTGTATAAATTCTTGTAATAATCAGCAAATTGTTCCAAGATGTCTTGAGGTTTATTGTATATTTTGTTCCCTCTCCCCCGAATACTAGTGATTGTAACATCTGCTCTGTCTTCCGCTGTTTTATAGGCCAAAATTTTCCCAATTTTATCCCCGCCTTCATATTGATTTATTTTGAATTTATGTAGGCTGTTTATGCTCTTTTTAATAAATTTGGATTTTGCTTCATTTTTCAGTGACATGAGTTTAAGCTCTATTTCTATGCTTGATGTCAAGTTAGCCTGGAAGGATGATGACAAAAGTTCCTCTTGGATAGTTATTTTTGACATCAAAGTATCATTCTTTTTTTTTGATTCTATATTTTGTCTAATCACATAACTTTGAGTATAGCCTCTAATACTAGCTTTGCAAGCATCCCAAACTATTGCTGGTGATGCTGTATTTAAGTTTATATTCATAAATTCTGTAAGATGTAGTTTTAGCTGTGTTGTATAATCTGTATCTGATATTAAGTGTCTTGGGAAAGAAAAAGGCCTAGGCGTGACTCTATTATCTGTTGTTTTAAATGATAAAAATATGGCATTATGGTCAGAGGAGATGCGTTGGCATAAGATCATAGAGCTTGTATTCAATAAGTTGTCGCTTATAAATGCCATATCAAGCCTTGAACATAATTTATGGGGTGCCGAATAGTACGTATATCCTGGCTTACTAGCATATAGGTATCGCCAAGCATCTTTTAAGTTATGTATACGGCAAATATCCAATATGGAAGCCCTTGTTTTATGCATTCTTTGATGTCCCCCAGATCTAGTAGTGTCTATTCTATAATCCATGATGCAATTAAAATCTCCCATAACAATAAGTTCTCCCGTCCAGTCTAGAAGCTTAATGTTCAATTCGTCAAAGACAGTAGGCTCATCTATATTGCTTCCATATACCACACACAAAACATAGACATTCTCCAACCGTATCTGAGCAATGGCCCATCTGCCATTTTTGTCGCAAGATGTTTGTATTGTCTCAGCCTTAAATCGTTTATCTTTAAGTATAGCAACTCCCCTAACAGGTTGACAATATGATGAGCTGATGATAACTTCGTATCCTAAATGATTAAGGAGTTTTCTATCCTTCCCTGTGATATGTGTCTCAGATAGAAGAGCAACATGTGAGTTATGCAGTTTTAGTTCTTCTTTTATCAACATTCGTTTATTCTTGCTATTTAGCCCAGCAACATTCCAGGCTAGACATTTTATTTCATACATCTATATATCAGTTTAACCCAAAAAAGAGACAAAATTAAAGCTCTGCTCTCGAAGCTTATCTTATATTTATCAAAGCATTGCCTTGATCTCCTGTATTGTGTTCTAAGAAATTGCATCACAACTGGTGATTTAAATAAGGAGGGCTCATGAGGAACCTGTAAGAAGGCTGAGAGGGCCGAAAGATAACCCTTCACTGTGCCGAGAGCAAGGCCTTGCTGATCGAAAGAGAACACAAATGATAAAGTATCAGACAGTTTCCGTTGAAGAACACCTGGCTGCCAAGATGACATTACCACCTACTGGGGACAGGTCAAAGGTGTTCAGCTGTCACCACTCAATCTCCACTTATCATGATGGTGGTTGTGATGGCCTGGGTGCAAAACCCTGCTCTGTTGCTATAACCACTCATTCCGGCAAGCACAGGTATTATGAAAAAAGTTTTCAGATCCAGTCTGACGCCTTGGGGAGTTTTCAAAAGGTGAGGAATCTGTGGCTGTAAGTTTCTATCAGAAGCTATGAACTCCCACGTTTGGTGGGGAAGGCACATTCTCCCCTCTCCCCAATTAGATGAATTTGGGATGGAGGGTCAACTCAGAAGAGTCAAGCTCTCTTCTGGTTGTCTTGTGTGCATGGATGGGAACACCCTTTTTCTTCCCAGAGCTTCTGACATAAACTCGTCTTTGGCCACTGTTCTCTGCATAGCCTGGTCATATCCACCTTTTCTGGAGGAACAAAAGAATCATCCTTCACCCAAATACTAAGTGAAGACTCCTCTGAACATCTGTGATCATCTGCAGCTATGAAAAGCATAAACATTCAGGGTGCCTACATTTGAATAAGTTCCAAAGATTTGTGCACTGTGTGTCCATTTTTATATTTTGCAGGGCATCAGCTACTTGTCTTCCAAAGTGTTTGGCCATCAAAGGAAGACTCAGGCTGGACTTCTGGAAGTAAGGCTATGGAACAGCCATCCTTATCTTCGTAGGACTGTGATCCCTGCCAGTTGACTGGAGCCTCTGCTATACAAGTCCACTGCTTCATCAATGTTGGCAGCTGAGACACTAGCCCCTTCCTTAACTATGTCATTGTCTTCCTCTGTTTTGTTTTCTGGGATCAAGTTTCTGAGTGCAAGATGTCATGTCACCTATGGCGGTCAAGGATGTGCAAAGAATTCATAGCTTTTTTTAAATTAGCACCAGAGAACTAACCCGGTGGCCCATTTTTTATTCTTCAGGCATTTCTGTCAAGGGATGCTGAAGCCGGTGTGACAGGGTTTTGCGCTCATGTTTGTGTTGCTACCACAATAATGATATGTGCCTTATGATGGCCTGTCAAACAGCCAGGAGTTCAAAATGGGGCCCTATATTTCTTTTCCAAATGAGACAATACTGCCTGCACCATTGTTGGGGTCTTCATTAATTTAAGGCCTTCTGGAGAGGGTACGTGGAGGAGATGCCTCCAGCATCAGAGGAAATGGAGGAGGCGATGTAGGTAGTTATTAAGAAGGTGATGGGCCTAATGGTGGCTGTCCAACAGGATCTTCAGCCATGAAGGTTTGAGGTTGGTAGTCATGTTCTCACCTCTTCCTCATAAGCCTCCTCCTAAAATTCTGGCACAAGTTGCACATGAAATTACGCAGAACTATATCTCGTATTGAAGGCATTCTGCTGGTCGCGGATGTCAGCTTCAATTTCTAAAATCTGAGTGGGCAAGTGTGTGGTCACTTTAAATAGAGAAAAAGTGGCTGAAAGTAGGATATCTGTTGTTAACAAGGTGGTAGGTGATATCGTGGAGGTAGTTGCTTGTATTCCTGTCCGATCAGTAAAGGTCAATCACTGAAGGTGGAATGGTAAGACACCCATGGTGCAGTTGTTGACTGTGTACTTGATGGCCTAGTAGTGGATGATAATAATGTTGAAGGGGTGCTCTTGGTTACCATCAATGAAGCCTGCAACATAGGCGTCAATTGAGGAGTGGTCTTAAACAATTGTTGACGAGCAAGGATTTGCCATTGGCAGTGAGGATGGCAGGCTTGACCGGGCTTTAGTGGAGCTGGATTTTCAAAATGTTTTTGCAAAGGTTTAGCTTCATGCTTGTAGGAGTGTTTTCCTGAGGAAATTCCTTTTTTTCTATTGTAGTGGCTGCAGGTGCTTTGGGTGAAAAAAGTTCAGCTCTGAAAACTCCAAGTTTCCTTTTATGTGTCATATTCATAGAAGTGGTTGTTGGAGCACTTCTCATTTAATCATTCCCAGAGGGGTTTTCTCCTGCAGGGTTGTTTCAAATGATGTGGTATGCTACCAAACTAAACACTGTTGTTAAGGATTTAGGTGAATTGAATGTATTGTCATCACACAGGGATCTCATATAGTAAAGTGCAAACATCACATCGTGTATATGGGCCAAAGGATGAAGTATTAGGTTAACTCACCACTTGTTAAAAGAATGATATGGTATTACATTTTAGGGCAAATGACAATATTTGAACTTTGTGTGTTGAAAAAGTGCAGTTATTAAGAAGCCTTGATAGAAATGTGGACAGTACACGTGTTTAGATATAAGGTATATCGAAATATACTGCATTCTAGTGTTTACAGGTGTACTGAAATTGTGCTTTACAAATTTACAATGAAAATCATTCTTCTTATTGAAAACTCAATCAATATTGTAAAATACAAGTAGCAATTTCTCTTAGTTCATTATTATTGTCCGTTCAGTCTGAATACCATGGATTTCAAATAGTGGTAGGAAATAAATTTGGGAAAAAAAGTTGAGCTCACAATGAGCAAAATACTTCTAACTTAAAGTGTTAGAAAATAAATCACAAATAACCTTCCACAGGAAAGCATATTTTTTTGTCAGTTACACCTACAACTAACTTCAAGTCAAGTTATCCAAATCTGGATTTACGGATCCGTGGCTATTTAGGAATCACACGATACCCTGTAGAATGGTGCATTATGTAGTCAAATCGCTAGTTGCCACATTCACAATAAATAGGAATGAAAAAATTGAGAAATGTTAAAGTAGCAGCAATCCCGCCTCTTTCTATCTCATGAAAGGAAAAAAACAGAGTAATCTACATCCTGAGATGTTGAAATCCGTACGCTCACTGACACTACAATTGGTGAGAAATTGGTTTGTTGGTTGAATGGGGTAACCCCTGTAGAAACAACAGCCACAAAAGTGGCTGATCCACAAACGTCACTAAAGGAACATGTGCTTAATCCACTGGTAACTTGGCAAAAAAAGCCTTAGAGACAATTTGTAAAGTATCTAGGCAGCACACAAGCAGCAATAAAGTGAAAAATCTCATACCAATTTTTAAAAAAAGAGTACATTATAATAAATTATTTGACACCAAAATAACAATAATCCAATCTGTAGAACAGGAGTTATGAAGTTAAAGGTAAAAATTAGCACCTAAAAGATCAAAGAGCCAACCGCGGACATTTAGTCAGAGGAAACTGGGTCAAAGTCGAAAAATGTAACTGATCATGAAGGAGCACGAGTTGATTACAAGAAGTGGATTAAGCCTAGTCTGCACTTAACTTCAGATTTAGACGAAATTCAGAAGAAAATATTCTGAGAGGGTAGAGTTCAGAAGGGCAAGGATTCATCCGAGGAGGGAGCGTCATTGCCGGGGAGCTGCTGAATGAAGTGGCTGTCACGATTTCTACATTCAGGCCAAGTCTCTTTTTTGAAGTTGAAAATCTCCAGTGGGAAGAGGCCGGAGGCTGTAGCGGACTATAGTTCTACGATGCCAGATACTCCTTTGGCGAAGGACAAGTGAACATGGTTTGCTGCTACGGTGTAGAACATAGTAGGTAATGCCGCAAAGTCATGCTAGCATTTTATGGTGCCCCCGCCAAGCATATTATGAGTTTCCTCGACAACACACATTTTGCATGGCGGTGCAACCGTCATGAAAAGTCTAGCAGTGAGGAAACAAAGCCTCCTTATGCCTAACGTCGTGTGGATGCATACAGGGAGGGTCAACATGTGCTCCCCTGTGTGCATGCATACCAGTACCCGCTCTGCATGGACTGCAGCAGTCCATGCCAAGCAGGTACTACCTTTGACGTTCCCATTGCGGTGCATATTTCATAGGCACCGCCTTGGGAATGCCAAAGACCCGCCGCCAGACAGGAGAAAACTCCTGATCTGATGTGCGGATCCCACACAGGTTTGGAGGTGCAGGAGCAGAGCGGTCCTACTCCTGCACCTCCAAGCTAATACAGCCCATAAATTCCAAACACCTAATCAGCTTGCAGAACATCTGGAAGTTGTGTCACTTTGTGCCGTTCTTACACCGACATACTTTAAAAATATCGTTCAGAAAACGTACTACACAGAATGACATCAATTGTATGAAAACATACAGAAGAAAGAGGTCTTTGTGAATATGTGACATATGGTGGTAAAACTTTACAGATTGAACAAGAGTGGTTTATGAAGCTTTATGATAAAAGTACTTGCAAAACATAATGGGCCGGATCACAAAGATAACGATCTTTTGAGTAAGTTTACTACTTTTGGCAATTCCGAAAATCATAGTGTAAGTTACTAATACTACTCTGTAGTTAAGTCCCCCACCACACATGCCCAACCAGTGGTACTGCAACACCCTCCCATAGAAAATGATAGAGGTTAGGTATTAAATTAAAAACAAAACAAAAATGTTTAATTAAATTATTTAAAATATAAAATAATTGTTGTTTACGCTATTTTAATTTAAAAATGAATATAATTTTTTTTATTTAAACATAACTAAATTAATTTTACTTAATTCTATACATATTTTTTTCTAATTATTAATGCTTTTTAAAATAAATATTATTTGTCTTTAGGTGGGAATGTATTTTTCAAAATAAACTACAAAAATATAATTTGATGTGTTAAAAATATTTCTATTAAAGATTCTTTTAATAAAAGTTACTAGTGCTATAGAACTTTTTTATTCTTCGCTACATTTAAAATAAATATATAAAACAATTTACATTAAAATTTAAGAAAAACCTTTTTATAATAAGCGTTTTTATTCTTCCCTATACTTTACCTAATGGATATCTCCAACCCAACTGCTCTTGAGAAAAATTATTTAACTTGAAAATAAATATTTTTACACTAAATAAAATTAATGCAAATTCATTTTATATATTCATCTGAAAAGTGGAATAAAAAATGTGACAGCACAATTGCTTCTGACAAAATCTTTCCTTTATTGAAATATATTTAAAGACATGTTTTAAAAGTATGAAGTAAAAATAAACACCTAAAGAAAAACAATATTTTTATTCTGAATAAATAATTATTCAAAGTGATGTCAGAATTGATCAATTTTAATTCAGTTGTATTTTAATAACATTATGAAATTAAATAAAGTATTTTAAAATAATCTTTATTAATAATTGAAATCAAAAAGGGGTACTGAAATAGGTTTAAGTTAAATAATAAATATGTACTCCTTTTATTGCTGTTTTTAACATATTGATCAACATTAATTTAGTTGTATTTTAATAACATATTAAATCAAATATAGCATTTTAAATTATTTTTGATAAATAATTTAAATCAAAATATGGTGCTGAAATAGGTTTCAATTAAATAATATACATGTACCCTTTTTATTGCTGTTCTTAACATTATATCATACTTATTTATATTTTAACTATTTTTAAAATAATTTTATTCAACATTATTTCCTATGAGGTTTTATTTTAATTCCCTTCCTCCATTATTTTCTATGAGCCCAGAGGATAGCCGTGTGGTGCTGGACTTACTACTGTTTTGTTTTTGCTTTGTTAAAAGACAAAAGTATAAGTGACTCCTAAGTTAATTTACATTTGTGAACCAGGCCCAGATTAACTCCTACATTTACTAATCATAAACTGATAAATCTAGGCTTTGAATTGTGATAAGGTCAAAACTGATGCAGACTTTGCATACACTAAGAACAGAAAATAAATACATTTAAACTAACAAACACAATAACAGAAATATGCTTTCCACTGATAAGAAACTGCGAAATAGTTTGAGTGAACTTCTGTGGAAATTTCAAGGAATTCTCTCAGCAGTACCTCATGTGAATCACCTCACATTTAAAAATTACGTGAAATACAAGACAGGGGGACAGGCTCAAACAGAAAACATGTCCCACAACACATTTTCTACTCAAGCCATTTCTGGAAGCACACAAGGGTGCGGAATTACACATAGGCCCCGACTAAGAGTTTGGCAGTCTGACCGCTGGACCACCTTTGTGGCGGTCGGGAGAATGCTGCCAAGCAGGCGGCATCTCGACCACCACATTACAAACTTACCACAGAGCCTGCAGTGAAGCAGCTTTGGTGCAACAGCAGCTGCATGCTTCGGCTCATAGAAAGAGCCAGAATCACATGCCACCACAATGCAGCGCCACCTGTACAGGAGTGCACTATGTCGTGCACTGTGCACTGTGTCATGCACATCATGTTGTGCATGACACACAGTGCATGCGCAAAGAGTGCAAACAGTGGGGGGGACAACATGTGCCCTCATGCACAGTCCCCAATGGGCAAAATCACCCTGGAGCCCCTGTTTGGGGCCCCTTCCCTGCCTTTCCACTGACATTTTCTTGGTAGGGTCCCTGCCATGAAAAGGTTGGCAGAATGGCAGGCCGTAATCAGCATGGAGGTGCCAAAACCGGAATTGCCTCCATGACCCGCCACTTTCTCCACAGCCTTGGGATCCAAGATCCTGGCGGTGGCGGTCGTCTCATGTTAATCGGACCGCCATGCTAGTGTTCGGACCACCGAGGAGGCAGCGGTAAGATCGTCACCTACTGTATGGAGGTCTTGGGACCCCCGTACTCGTAATCAACCCCATAACGTGATATTGGTGGCATTTTGCAAAATAGTCACATTATGTACAATTCAAAATGTGCAAATTTCACAGTCTTAGTAGAAAGTTGGCATAGCGCTAAATTGGTGGCACACCATACCAGCTTCTCAATATCACCTCTTATGAAAAGGCAAAAAAATTAACTCTTACACTGCATTTAAAAATATGTCCTTTAATCTTGTCTGCTCTCATGCTTACATTTGCTATCCTCAGAAATGCTCTGATCAGGACGTCCTACAATGCACACGCACGCTTCCCTAACAGCCACAAGAGCTATACCACACGCACCTATGTACAAATACGTCATATTCCAGTCCTAAGGTAGCTTTTCAGTATGTTTTGTTAACGAACAGGAATCTTGTGGTACATCAGAAGGTGGAAGTCACTAATGGGGTACATTTGGTTGGTGTTCATCTATTCTTAGGCAAACAGTGCAAATATAGACGCCACTGAAAATACACCAAGACCTAAGCAACTTGAAAATACAATTCTGTCAAAGAAAAACTGCTCATGAAGGCAAATAATATCACAAACTATGCCAATTTCATACATTTTAGCAGCGTTGCAACACCCAAACTCCAGACTATCTCTGCTCATGGCAGAAGTCTTTTTGCTGTCACAGTCAGCCTTTAATTATTCATACACACCGATGCCCGCCAACCAGTAACATAGGTTGTTGAAGCTAGCTCATGTCCGTCACAATTCATCTGCTGACTTGCAAAGGACTCACATTTCAAGCAAGTGACAAATCGGGTGGCAGAGTAAGGCTGGAAAAACGCACCTACTGTTTGCAGCAATGCCTGGCAGCCGGAGTGGGACTAATTCAGGCGCGTGTTCGTCCACTGCCAGTGGTTTTGAAAACCTCAATTTTGTATCACTTTTGATAAAATAGATGTGGGGTGTGAAACAAGTCATGTTGCATGAAAAAGCTGGTACCAGTTCAAAACAAAGGATAAAAAAAGCTGAATGATGCTCCAAAACAAAGAGCAAAGACGCGTTTTCCCTTGCTCATAGAGCAATTATCTTCTAAACTACAGGAGCCAAAGTCTTATTCGGAAAGGGCCATATTCTTGGATTGTAGCTTGTCCATTTCTTGTCCAATATTTCCTTCTACTGTATCACACTGGGCAAGGAGTCCCTGAAAACAGAGAAATATATGAGTCACGGAAATAAAAGAATGCAATTTGGGTTGAATACGATGCATTCGCTTATCACAAGCACAAAAGGTTGAAAACATGTTAATGAAGTGAATCACTGAGACGGGAAACCTAAGAGAGACTAAAATGACACAGGACGGGAAGATTACTGTACTTCTGAAGCATTTCTTGATAGGTCCTTTGAGACCAATGTCAGAGGAGGGCATTCATTGCAGTGTACGACATAAGTAAATGATAGAGAAAAATGTTGGTGAGATTGAGATTATATAGCACCCAATGCACTGAAGTAAACACATTGCAATAATAAGGTGGAATGTGGCAAATGTGATGTGCTAATTTCACCTAAAAATACGAATTTGAAACACTTTGATAGCAACAACTGTTTTCCCAAAAATATTTTCAGGGCGCTATAATTTCCATTTTTCCGCAGTACACAGAGAAAATGTAGGTTTTTCTGTTGATCTATGGACACGTAGAGGGAAGAAGCACTAAAAAGCTCTCTGTGCTCTCTCTTTAAATATCTTCATTTTCCCCTTCCTGTGCAGAGCAGGCTATAGTTCTCTAACCTTTGTGGTCATACCTGCCTGGCTCCAATAAGAAAGACACCTTTTCCGGTGTTGACCCATCTGACCTGCTCTATCTGCACGGAAAACCCAGCCAAGTCTCGGAAAAAGATCCACGGTGTACTTTATCCTGATTAAAGGGGGATTTAAAATGTGAATTACAACTGCATTTCGGCTAGCTCTGATTTTCCATTGTACTCTCAAAATAGCATAAACACCGGATCATCGAGCCATTAAGTTTTATTTTTTCATGCTTTAAAGGGACATCAGTGCTATGACAGCATTTGCCAGAGTTAGGACCTCGCTGGTGGCTGCCACTGTTAAAGCTGAGGATAAGCCATGGACACTAGAGCATATCTTGCTATTCTATTACAGTGCATTTCTAACAAGGAGTGACAATAATAATGGGTCTGCCTTGTAAAAGAAACTGCAAGCCACGACTATTGGCTTTACTAACAATTGTTCGGCAATGACCGCATAATAGAGAAGGTGAACAAACAAGTTTGATTATTCCAATTTAAAAAATTGTCTAGATAGAAACATCAGTCGTTATAGAGTATTATAAAACGTAAGGGGGTCATAATGACTGATAAACTGGTGTTACATTAGGGTGTTTTTATAGACCCAATATTCGCTCAATGGAATCTGTTATAAAGTTCCAGCATCTAGTTTAAATTAATGGTCTATGCAATTTCACTACACATAAAAAAGTTCTCATGGCATTAACAGGGGAGTATATCTACAATGCCTACTTACAAGAAACATACCCATTATATTAAGTAGCAAATAAACAACGTAGAGATTGTTTTGGGATAGTATGCCTAAGCTGCTTCTCAAAAAACGTAAAGAGCAGTAAGCGTTGGCTTTCATAAGAATCTATGTTATAAATTGAAAAGTCTGGTCCTGAAAGTAGATAACTACTACTGTTACCTGAGCTGGATACTAACAAACTACTCCATCCAAATGTGTACCTGCCTAATTAGGAAACTTATCATATGTTAACAGGATTATAAGGAAATTATTTAATAGAGACAATAATAGGGAATTTAATAGTACAACACATCAAATGTTCGACAGAAATTGTATCTACAAAAGCAGAGGAAAATTGACTAGAGTAGTTTGGACTCATTTATAAAGGATCAGGGTCTAGAGGATTATTGGAGAATTAACCTTTTAAATAGGGTTAAACATTAAGACAAAGACTCACACATTGCCCCTTTCTGCATAAAACCTTTACCTGAAAAGATCTCTTTTGTGTTAGCAGACCACTAGAAAATACAACTCTGAATTTAAATTTACAACCCACATCCATGCAAATCCATGCACATGGGCACATTTTATATCCTGGGTATGTTCCTGTATTCTTAAGTGCTGCTGCATATGTCATATAAAATGGATATTCAGTTTAACATATTCCTGTTATGGAATAACTCAATTAATTAAACACTTTTTAAAGAAGTATAGGACCTTTTTAATTGAATATTACCATTGAAGAATAAGTGAAATTAATATTGTTTTATTAATCACTGAAAACTTTTATAAGCGAACAAGCATTTTATTCTTCTCACGAAATGTAATATTGTGTGAATCAGAAACTGACCTTTCAAGCGAGTAAGAGAAATTGAAGTATATAACAAATGTAATTCAATAAAAAAAATCTAAATTCTTTCTTAATTGTGCACAAGAAGCATTGGGACGGTGTTAACTAAAATGGAAAACGCCTAATGCATAACCATAAACTGATGAGCAACAAGACAATGATTCCTAATACAAATTGACAGAAAACTGATTAATAGGAAACAGAGTTTGAAATCATTTTCATTATTTTTTCGTTTCTTCAATGTCACATTAGAGTTAAAAAACAAGAAAAAATGTTTTTTCCAAGCTATACCAGTGTCTGATTTTTCACGTGATTAGGAAAGAACTTTAAATGTGGCATTAACACATCATGAAGTAGCCGGCATTACCAAATCTCTGCAATTTTGGAAGGCACCAGTATCTGATTAGCTTATTAATTTAATATACCTTCTACTCTCTTCTACCTAGATATTTCCAACATTGGAAATAAATATTTTCTTTCAACCATTAAAACATCTACTGTTGAAAGAGTACAGTATGGACCAATCAGAATTCTGAATGGTGACTAGAAGCTCTTGACCAGTCTTCAGGAGAAAGATTTCAAAAATTCTGTCTCAAATTAGTGCACACATATCAAGTTGTATTCAACAGGGGAACTAAGTCTATTAATTGAAGGATATGGATTAGAATTGTAAGAAAGTGAACTAATAATTGGGATGGCTGGTAATCTAGCACACGTTGAAAATTATGCAACTTCTTAGGTTCAACACAGTTTTCAATAGTTTACATCTCAGCGACAACCCCTGTAACTTAAGCACAGATTTCACAGGCTCAACTTAGAAAAAATATGAAAAGCATTTAAAAGTACAAAAGTAGTTAAAAAGTCAAAAACAGAATAACAATGCCACTCCAATTTATGCAAATTGTGTAAAATTAAATAAACCAAATGGCACCAAATCAACAAAAATCCAATAAAGGAAACTGAGATATGAACTCTTAAGATTTAAGGCAAACCATGGCAAGAGAAAGTAAAGCACCAATCAGTAATCCACATTCACATATGGCCAGTAACTATGCTCAATTTCAAGCCAACCACAATAGAACGAGGGTCGGATACACCAAGTAGGGTTGTCAAGGTCAAAAATGTTACCTTTTGACTTAGCATCTGAAATGAAAGTCAAAATCCTCCAGCAGGGTAAGGCAGAGAACTAGATGAGACAAAGTCTTGTTGAAGTCAGATAGGCATTGAGTGAGGTCGCACTAAAGCCGCTGGTTTCGGGAGACAAATCTAAGTGCAAGAATAGTAAAATTTAGCAACGATTGAAATCCTATTGTCATCTTTTTGCCCCTTCGCCTGGTCAAGATTTCTACCTTCTGTCTTACTCTCTTTTTTTGGAGCTCTTATTCTTTAAATGGAACAAGGTAGCTGGCTGCATTCGGGGAGGTCACACCGAAATCAGACAGGCTTGCAGTGGGGACCACCCATAACTGGATTTTGATGTGGTAAAAAGCTCCAAGCAGGACCTATCTGATTATCTTGCCCAGCCAGTTTGCATCTGCCAGCAGATTCGCTTGGGTGGTTGGTTCCAATCATCCGGCGGTCTGTAAGTCCAAAACATTTTTAAGTCCACATTTTCCAGAGGTTTCAGAATAAGTCCTTCTCCCACTACTAAGGCTCCCTAGGACATGAGGGAGAGCACTTTGGGATCGGCACTGCTCCAGCAGAAGCCATAGCAGAATTTAATTATCTTCTAGTTGCAACTGGTCACTACAGGAATAAGGTCTCTTGCAGCTTTTCAAGTCCCTGTAGTCATATGGCCAGCCAATTGATTCTTGAAGCCCACTTCTTGGCCGAGTACAAGTGGGAAAAGGTCCTTCAGGTCTCCTCTCAAGTCAAAAACCAAAGGTACAGTCCTGATTTGTTCTTTCACAGGTCCATAACGTGTTCTGAGGAACAGGTGGAGTATGTTTGCAATGTTTAGAAGTCAGCGGGTGTGGGTGATGTCTAAGCACTCCCTAACCATTGGAGAAAATGTTCCCTGGGGCAACTCTACACACATTTGTTGCAAATCCTGTGTTTTACTGCAAACTGGCTGAGAATGCACTATTCTAAGGGGAAAACAAAGATTGCACAGGGGTTTTTCCCTTTGAGGGAGCTTGTGTGCCAGTCAAGGGTGTGTTAGTGGGACATGTTCAGTCCCCTTCTCCTATTATATACCAATCAAAATACTGCTATTCCCCAATAGCCCCACTCACACCAAAAACATTCTAGCAGTGGCAGCAGAATTCTAACTGCAACCAGTTCCTGGAACAGTGAGTTTCTCTGCCTTCAGAATCATGGTACTTTAAACAGTTTAAAAAGAGATTAACGTAAATGACTCACCTGCACCTTTTTCACTAAGGTCTTTCTTTTTAGTCGACAGTCACTGAAATTATCTGGCACGCTCTATGATAAAACACATTTAAGGAAAATAGGTATGACTTTAGGTAATTATAATCTTCTCATTCTCATCATCATCATCATCAGTTCGTCTTTATTAGATGATTTACAATCATAAAAGACACAATACATACATAAGAGTGTCGATGAAAGGGATAACACCCTAAAAACATACATTACATACAAAATTAATGCCAACATTATCGAAATCCTAACAAGTCTATAATGGTTAAGATAAATAAAGTCAATCAGATATAGTATTTTCCTACAAATAATCTCTGGAGGAAGGCTAGTTTAGATTAGAACACTCAGACACTAAGTTTAATTCCCCAACAGCCTCCAATTTTTTCCTCCTCAGTGCCCAGGACCAACTCAAGAATTTCGCAATGGCTATAACGATGTCTGCACGCGTATTCGTTGTCAGGATGCACATGGCTGTCATTCAAGACCTAGTGCGAAGATTGGAACACAATGGCTTAAGCCACCTACAACGGGGGCCTTTGTAAGCTGGACACACGAAGAGTACGTGGGTTATTGACTCTTCCTGGGTATGGCAAAAAGGGCAATTGGCATTCATGGGCTTTTTCCATTTAGCAACAAAAGATCTTAGGGGAAGAGTACCCCCTCTGAAATGGTGTTATAATTTCCTGTCACTAGTTCTTGTGATCAAATTCCATTATGGGCCTGCTATCAGTGCAAACTTGTGATCTAAGAAGATACCTGTAAGCGAGGTACTACCCACCACTGACAGGGTCTTTCTAGTAATCATCTATACTACTATAATAAAGGAAAAACTTTCAGCCTCTGAGGCGGGTAAACTCGGGAACTACAGCACCAATCCACACACCTGATACACCGTTGGAATCGTCAGGGCGTGTAGATGGTTATAGGCTATATAAATGTAAAAAAAATAAACGTTATTTAAAAAATTTACAGTAAAAAAAAAAGTAGTCCCTCCGAAGTAGCGCCGGCCGCGACGTGCGTGCTCACGTCAGGAGCCCGGGGAGGAGCGGCGTCCAGGAGCGCGACGAGGAGCGGCGGACATGGCGCGGGGGAGGAGCGGTGACGTGAGGAGCAGCGGGCAGGCTAGCGGCGGTGCGAGTAGCGGACAGGCTGAAGGAGCGGCGGCTGAGGTAAGGGAGCGGCGGACATGGCGCGGGGGAGGAGCGGTGATGTGAGGAGCAGCGGACAGGCCAGGGCCGGTGCGAGCAGCGGACAGGCGGGAGGAGCAGCGGCTGAGGTAGGGGGACCCATGTCAAGCAGGCGGGGGAAGGGCTGGGCGGGGGCCCGGGCTGCAGGAGAAAAGAGAATGCAGGCGGGGGTCGGGGTAGGCGGGGGACGGGCCGGGCGGGTGCCCGGGCTGCTGGACAATGTCGGGGCGGGCGGGTGTCTGGGAAGCCTGTTGCTCCCGGACAAGGTCGGGACGGGCTGCTAGTATCCCAATAAAGCACTTTGAAATCATTTTTATTGGGGAAAGTGTTTCCTATAATCTTCTTAACAATGTACAATAAACAGCATTTCGTCAATTTCCATAAAACAACATCATGTTAGTGAAGTACTCAGCAGCAACAAAAGTACATATTTAGATTACTAAATAGTTTACAATTGCGTGACACAGATGAATTAACTTAGTCTTTTGTTAATTAGAAAATGTCTTTACCAGAGGTAAACTAAAATAAGTGGCAACACCCCACCAAAACAAATTTATACACACACACACACATATATATATATAACCCTTTACGTTGTTGTGAATTGGCCACTTGGCCGTGATGAGATAACCCTTAACGATGTTGTCAATCTCAGCTCCATCTCACGACAGACAGGGGTAGACGTTTTGGACAGACAAACCTGATAGATTCTAAGTCGTCCCAGCGGTGGACCCGGGTTGTGCGCAGGACACCGGAGGTTTACAAAGTGATTAATTGGGCAGAGGTACCGCACTGCCACTCGTAGGAAGCTGCGCGGCAGGGTTCCAGACTGTGTCATTATACCAGAAGCACTAGTACCTTCAAGGAGAAACGGGAAACATCGTGAAATCATGACGAGGGGCTCGCAAAAAGCGGCGGCGGCAGCTGCGGCAAACACTACCCAGAAAAACATCACGGGAAGTGAAGTGAACACCAATGCTGAATCTACAAGCATGAACGCGAGCACCAGCGCTAATACAGTAACAGTGAGTCGCCGGGCAGGCAGAATGGAAGAAGCACGATCCCCATTTTGTGAGGATGAACCGGCAAACACAGGACCAGCGAACAGCAATGAAACAGTGACAACTACACCAGATAAATCGGTAAAACAGCTCCTGTTTCAATATGAGAAGCTTCTGAAAAAAGAAATTAACAGGTGGTGGGAGGTGACGTCGCTGAACAACTATATAGAAGTGGGGAGGGTGCCAAGGGGCCTCAGAATCATGATTACCCCAACATATCAAAACCCCCACCCCAAACTGATTGAGGATTGGTCTGAATTAATGGCAGGGACCTGCAAGAATATGCTTGGCCTGCTGTCAAAATATGCGGGCATGGAGCTAGAACAAGTGATTTCGGACATTGCCAAATTGAAAGCCGAGTTGGATAAACTTGATGCCAAGGAGGAAATAGCCAGAGACATCAAGCAGATGGAGAAGAGGCTTGACAAGTACGAGAATGAGATCAAACAGAAGAAAAAGACCAAGTTCCTAAGAGATAAACAAGACTATGCCAGTGGGCGTATTCTCACTTTTGGGAAGAAATATGATGCGGCAATCAAACAATTTAAACAACTGGCAGGGCAACAACGGAATGTGACGGTCTCCGAATCTGGGTCAGAAAACTATTCAGATTTTGAAGAAATTCTGGATACTAGCGGAAGAAGTTTGCTTTCCTTTAAACCTATGGCGGAGTATGATTTTTTACAGTCAGCACAGACATTGAGGGCAAGACCACCAAATCGAACTTACGGAAGAGGAAGAGGAGGAAACGCAAGAGGAAGGCAACAAGGCGTGGGGGGAAACAGCACAAGAGGAGCAATGTCGCATGGGAAAACGCAACGACAGAACAAGCAGCAACAATGATGGGTGAGCCCAACTTGACTATTGTTAACATTTCCTCCCACGTTTTAACTGAGGCTGAAAAATCGGTCTTGGAGTTGGGCTTGACTTTCTGCCCTACAGCCAAATTCGATTACAGCCAAACCAGGATTGATGTTTTCCTTTTTGTCCGTAAGTTGAAACTGATGAAAATGTTCGCACTAAAGAAGAAACGTGCTTTAGAACATAGAAGTAATGATACCACTTGGAGCACACAGGTGTCAAAAGTCTTACAAATACAGGATGTTGACAGCTTGGCGAGTGCATTTGAGTTGTGTGGTGAAGATGTGAGTGGTTTGGATGATGAGGAAATTTTGGACAGGATGGGATTAACACTGGGAGGAAGAAGTGTCACGAACCATAGACCCAAATCCACTTTCAACCCCACCACTCCCCATGACAACCTGGAAACCTTCCACGATATTGTCAATAGGGATCTTCTTGTCCTGTGGGAGAAGAGCAAGAATAGGCATGCCCACAATTTGACACCACAGCAAAGGGAAGCTCTAAAAACCCTTAATGGGGATCGCAGCCTCATAATCAAACCCTCAGACAAGGGTGGCAACGTTGTTTTGTGGGATATCAACCTGTACAGACAGGAAGCCAGAAAACAACTAGAGCTGTCAGGCAATTACAGAAGGGCGAACAGGGAGGAATACATGATGAGTATTTCTACTTACCATGACAAGCTGAGGGATTGGAGAGGCAGGAATTTGTTAGCTGAATCTGAGTTCAGGTTCCTGCATGTACAGCATCCGATCTCCCCCTGTTTTTATATGCTACCCAAGGTCCACAAGGACAAGGATGACCCACCAGGAAGGCCCATAGTATCGGCAAATGGTAGTCTCCTTGAAAATACTTCTATTTTTCTGGACACTTTTCTTTTTCCTTATGTTTTGAATCTTCCCTCATATTGTAGAGACAGCACTGATTTCATCTCCAAGATTGAGGGTATCAGATGGGAGGACAGCTATTGTATGGTTACGATTGACGTGGTCTCTCTGTACACGTGCATTAAACACAGTGATGGTCTGAGTGCTTGTAGACACTATATGAGGGACCGGTCAATATTCTATCTTAACCAAACGGAAATGCTTTTGGAGATGCTGGAATTTTGTCTTACCAACAACTTCTTCCTGTTTGAAAACATCTGGTACAAACAGGAAGTTGGGACTGCTATGGGGAGTTGTTTTGCTCCTAGTTTTGCATGTATGTTGATGGGATGGGGGGAGGAACAGATTCTATGGTCTGAAGACAATGTCGATATCACCCGTCATATTGTATTTTACACCAGGTACATAGATGACATCTTTTTAATTTGGGATGGAACAAGATCTGACCTAAATTAATTCCTTCTTAACAACAATAAAAATGATGTGAATCTTAAATTCACGAGTAAGGTAGATCCCTTAGAGATGGACTTTTTGGATGTCACAGTCAGGGTAGTTGAAGGGGTGATTGAAACAGACCTTTACCGGAAACCCACTTCTGGGAACAGCATTTTACATGCCAGAAGCCACCATCCAAACAGCTTAAAAGACAGCATCCCATATGGAGAAATTTTAAGGGCAAAAAGAAACTGCAGCTCCGAGGATAACTTTGAAAAGGCACAGGAGAGTATGATTCAAAGGTTCAGAGTCAGGGGTTACTCAGACCAGACACTAATGACAGCTAGAGAAAAAGTGAAATCGAGGAACAGAGCATCACTTCTAACCAAGAGGGTTAGTAAACATCCTGTTAATTCTGGGTCTAGTAACGGGAGGATGATAACAACATACAATGTTGAAGCAGGCAGTGTACGAGGTATTCTTAAAAAACATTGGCATATTGTAAAAAGTGATCAAACTATTGGTAAACTGGTCAACAGTTCACCACAGGTTACCTATAGAAAGGCACGGTCTCTTCAAGACATGCTTGTCAGGAGTTACTTTGAGGGTCCTGTGAAGAAGGGATACTGGCTCAAAGAACAAAAAGGGTTCTATAAATGTGGCAAATGTAAAGCCTGTGTCACCAGTAAAAATGTGAAGTCCTATTTACTCCCTACGGGAAAAACTGAGAGTATAGGCAAATTCATGAACTGTAACACTGATCACTGTGTATATGCAATTGTGTGCCCATGTTCAAAGCTCTATGTGGGTAGTACCATCTTCCCGATAAAGAAGAGAATCCTTGAGCACATGCGAGCTATCAAAAATGCTGATATGTCCTATGCTACTGCACGACATTGGTTGCGTGTTCACAACAGTGATGTTAACCAATTTTCCTTTTTTGGTATTGACAGGGTCCCGGCTAACCCCAGAGGGGGTAATCGTCTTAAACAACTACGTGTCCTGGAATCCCGCTATATCATCCGGCTGGATTCGAGGAACCCCTTTGGCCTGAACGAGGATGAAGAACTGTATGTGCACATTGGCTGAGACCTTATGTTGAGCCGAAAGATCTGCCTTTATACTGCACCAGTTCAACCTGTGTCCTATATACCTCTGTTACCCAGATCCTTCATCTTGGGTATCTGTGTTTGTCCCCCCCTTCCCTCACTAACTGTTATCCTGCGCAGAGAGGGCTCTCTCTGACACAGATGGGTTAATTTCATCATTACCCCTGAGCCCAAATATGGGATCATAGTTACTAACCTTGCCAAATCCATCTGTATGTCTGTTTTTGAACTCAGTAACTCTTATACAATGAGAATGAAATTTTCCCTGTTCTATTGAGGGTACCTTTGTAAATACCATTGATTTTATTTTCTCACAATCACACCATTGTGTCTGTCTCTGACATGTCTGGCTAGGCAAGTTTTTCAGGCAACACAGGGTTCACTTTTTATAGTTCACAGGGCTGAAAGAAGTATTTCAGTACCCTCTCACCCTTTAACTTTCTTTATTTTTTAGTTTGTATTGAATGGCTCTGACATAACGTTGGAAATTCCCGTTATGGATTTTGGGGTGTTTCCCTACCCCACCTTAGAGGTGAGGGAGACTCACTGCTTAAGTCCTTGTTACTACAAGACTACCACTCTGAAATATATCGTGTACCATGAATTGGCCACTTGGCCATGATGTTTTAACCCTTTACGTTGTTGTGAATTGGCCACTTGGCCGTGATGAGATAACCCTTAACGATGTTGTCAATCTCAGCTCCATCTCACGACAGACAGGGGTAGACGTTTTGGACAGACAAACCTGATACATTCTAAGTGGTCTCAGAAACTGTGGTGCAAATAATCTGAGATGATATAATATGTTTTTTCCACACATGTAATATCTAAATGCCAGCATTGAATTTGATATTTACATGTATTATGCATTGTTTAAACATAAGGAACTTAATGACCGGGTGTGTTCTTATTATCATGCTGCCTTCAACGGAAACATTCTTTCTTCATCTCACAAATGAGCATTCTATTTGCATTATATTTGCACCTTATATGTATGAATAACCTTTGTTAATAATCATTCTTTGCACTTGAGACCGCTTTTTGTACAGTCTGTCTTCTACCTCTTTTGTAGTCCATTGGGAATGTAGTCTAGAGAGGCAAAGTAGTCCTACCTTAGTTTCCTTTACTTTATTGAGCACTGTTTGTTGTATAAAATGGTGATTGTGTTTACATGTGGTTGGCTTTGGAAGAAGACCGTTTGGTCGAAACGCGTCGCCATTAAACGCAATTGAGACACAGACCCTGGAGTGCGAGTCTTTTGTGTGGTTCCTGAAAAAACGCTGGTCGGGAGCCCTTTCTAACATATTCACTGAAAAAACCATGGGTTTCAGGGACGTTATAGTTAGTTGGACATTTCAATCCTATAAAACCATAGAAATTTCGCCGTTATAGTTAGTTCACCTAACTATAACTCGCGCCCCCGCAATGCACTGCTGATGACGTGACATAATACATCATTCATGACATGGTCAGTGACATCACTGATGACATCTCAAATTACATCACGGATGGGAACCGTGCACCCCTTCATGTTCACACCATGGAGGCCACACAGAGCCCTGCGCTAGGGTCGTGACTCCAATTTAAAAAAAAAAAGAGTACATTTTCATAAATTACATTAGCCCCAGGGACCCCACCCCCCCCCCCCCATCCCCCGGGGCCTGACCTGTCGTTGGGGACTGTTGGGGGAGCCCCAATGCCCCCACAATCCCGCCGGCTCCCCGCCTCCTGCGGGAGCCA
Source organism: Lissotriton vulgaris (assembly GCF_964263255.1). Lineage (NCBI taxonomy): Eukaryota > Metazoa > Chordata > Amphibia > Caudata > Salamandridae > Lissotriton > Lissotriton vulgaris. Next base: position 1,208,222,099 of record NC_141691.1, read on the forward strand.
GCATTGCTTTTCCACACTGGGAGCTGCTAACATGCAGCTCCCCATGTGGAAAAGCAATAGGCTTTGGATTTTGGAAGTGAGAGCAGGTTTCCTGCTCTCACTTCCAAAATCCAAAGCAAGCTAGCTATGGAAGGTGGGAATAGCACAGCTCCCACCCTGCCATAGCAAACAACAGTGGGTGGGCACCCCGGGACACTGCAGGAGCTGGCCCTAGGGGGTGGGGGTCCCCAGGGCCATCGAGGGCTGTTAGTTTTTTACTTACAGATCCCATGTAAATGGCATTGCATGAGAAGAAGGCACTTGAGCTCGAATATCATTTTTTGATGGCAGAAATCAAACCTGCTCTTCTGAAAAGAAATGCCCACTTGGGCATAAGTCAGTATTTCAACAGGGCATCCGGACTCGGACTTGTAAACCCCCCTAGTGACATGTGTGACATAAGTCCATTTGGACATAATTGACATCATAGACTGATTTTCCTCTTTTGACCATCTACCGATGTGCTTTCTCTACCGTGCTCCCAGCAAGACTGTAGACATTAAATACTTTTATTGTTTGCCCACTGAGGCTGTACAATGCTGTTATAGTCTTTTTTCGGGGCTTTGAGAAATTTATTTTAGAAGGGTCAAATATGGTACCTGTCCTCCTTTTGCCCACATGGGCATGAAGTGCTGGACCGAGAGCTGAGGGCTCCGAGTCCAACGTATATTTACCAAGCAGGGTACAATCTGGGGTAGATATGCATTCAAAGTCTGGAACTCTGACAGTGCGAACGCAGTAGTGTCCGCGCACAAACGAGTCAAAAATGTTCCGGAGGTTTGATTAATGCAATACGGATGTCTAACATTCCTCACTGCACAGCAATAATTAATATATAAATTACATATGTAATTTAATGAAATCTGTTTTGAATTTAAGGTAGTATACTTTGACTATATATCAATGCTTTCGAGTGAAGTAACTAGAAAATATTAAGTCTATTCACAATGTCTATATTACTGGGGATCACATGGTGTGATTATTTAAATCAATTTGAAATTGACACAGTTTACTCGTGAGCAAGGGGGCAACCCCGAAACGCATAGAGTTTTGTCACAACCATGGTGATTAAAAGACCACTTTTGCAACCATTGTTGTCCTTGGCATGCTGTTTCTTTCATGACTGAATTCAGCTTCTTCGTCGAATATATACATATACACACATATATATATACACACATATATATATATATATACACACACACATATATATATATATACAAATATATATGTACCAAGAAGTGCCTCAGAGCTCAAGGACGCAACTCCACAAGGGGCGAGTTTACAAAATCATTTTTTTACTGCAAAGCTGTGCATCGAGTCTTAGTACTTTAAAATCTCCTACGCGTTTCGGAGCAGCTTGCTACTTCCTCATTGGGCAAAGTTCAGCAAGTGACAAAATACGTACATTTGTAAGAACAATAATGACAACAAGGCAGATAAGAAGGTTTTCTGGTTATGGGCCCCAACGTGCACACAAAATAAATCAAACATAATCACGAAAGAAAAAAGATAAGAACACAAATATGAAAATGTAAGGACTGGGATAAAAAGAAAAAAAGTTAAAATAACAATCATGAAAATGCTAGAACTTTGGGGACATATTAGAGACTGTAACTGAAAGATACGTTTATGGAAATAAAATGCAAAATGTGAAATTGTTGTTTGAAGGAAAAAACAAGTACAAAATGATCCAGTTCGCCTTTTGTGATTGCTAAAATGTTAAAAACTACGTGTCCCAGAATTCAATGGGGCTTGAGTTTAATGAAACAGGAAATTATGTTATTGTCCTTTTCAAACTTTAAAAGTAAAGGCAGAGTAACAGATTGCAAGCCGTGATCAAGTCACAGGAGGTGCCGAAACGCGAAGGATTTGTTTGTCTGATGATGCCGTAAATCAAGGAATTATGAAAAAGAGAAAATAAAAAAGTTGCAAAAGTCCGCCTTTGGTGAGTGCGATCCGTTTTTCTGGGTTTCCGGAATTGGAGAAAAAGTAAAAGCGGTGTGGTCAAGCCGCTGGATAACGCACCCCAGATTGAGCGCCAGCAAAGCAGGGAAAATTGACTAATTCGGAAAAATATATATACATATATTTACACATATATATATATATATACACACTAGCAGCCCGTCCCGACCTTGTCCGGGAGCAACAGGTTCCCCAGACACCCGCCCGCCCCGACATTGTCCAGCAGCCCGGGCACCCGCCCGGCCCGTCCCCCGCCTGCCCAGACCCCCGCCTGCCCCGACCCCCGCCTGCATTCTCTTTTCTCCTGCAGCCCGGGCCCCCGCCCAGCCCGTCCCCCGCCTGCCTGACATGGGTCCCCTTACCTCAGCCGCTGCTCCTCCCGCCTGTCCGCTGCTCGCACCGCCGCTGGCCTGTCCGCTGCTCCTCACGTCACCGCTCCTCCCCCGCGCCATGTCCGCCACTCCCTTACCTCAGCCGCCGCTCCTTCAGCCTGTCCGCTACTCGCACCGCCGCTAGCCTGTCCGCTGCTCCTCACGTCACCGCTCCTCCCCGTGCCATGTCCGCCGCTCCTCGTCGCGCTCCTGGACACCGCTCCTCCCCGGGCTCCTGACGTGAGCACACACGTCGCGGGCGGCGCTACTTCGGAGGGACTACTTTTTTTTTTTTACTGTACATTTTTTAAATAACGTTTGTTTTTTTTCATTTATATAGCCTATAACCATCTACACGCCCTGACGATTCCAACGGTGTATCAGGTGTGTGGATTGGCGCTGTGGTTCCCGAGTTTACCCGCCTCAAAGGCTGAAAGTTCTTCCTTTACTATAGTAGTATAGATATACTCATGTCCGTTAACATATGTATTAATGATTTAATGTATTTCTACCTTGTCAGCCTGTTAACAATAAAAAGTAAAAAAAAAAAAGAAGAATAAATCTAGTAATATGAAAAGGCCAAGTGAGTGCCCTTGGTGGAATTCTTCATGGCAGATTTTTAAAAATCAATTTACCTTACACTGATCCTGCATATCAACCCTTTTTGATACAACAAAAATGCCAACAGCATCACTTCTGTGAAGGGTTCACCACCAGGAGTGGACTTTTTGTGCCTTCGGTGCTGTTAGCAAAATAATTTTTTGTAAAATTATGGATCTTGGTGGAATTGAATATTACAATTTTGATTGAAGAAACATGGTCAAGGCTTGATGGGCAACAACTGGCCCTTTGACTCTAATTTATTTTCACTGGCAATCAAGGGACAGAAACGGTGCTGATTCCCACTCAGAAGGAAAAACTCATAGGGAAACTATCTGCCACATTCTAAAATATCTGAATCGACAAAAGCGGTTTTTCATGTGGCTGTACACACCAAACCATCTTAGAATGAAGAGTAATTTAAAACTGCATGCTTCTGACAAACATATTATGAAGACAAAAATCCTAAATTGAAAATCGCAAACAACTTCCAAATGAAAAGTTGCAAACGTCTGAAAACCCATAATATCTTCCTAAAAAACCAACGGAAGCATGACCATGAGCAAGGCAACAAATACAAGCTGAGCCTTTCCAGGTCACAACTTCGATATCACACAATGCACAAAAACAAAAGGTAGGTCTCATGAGGTTAGTAGAAATAAAGATTATGTTCCTAAGGAGGAGTCACAAGCACCATTTAATAAAACATTGTTTTTGCATTTTAACAAGCATTGGCAAAGCCAATGGGTCTCGACTGTGCAAAAGCTATTGGCTTTTTTAATGTGTTTTAGCCATGTTATACAGCATCAGGGCTGTAGTGCTGCATAGTTAAAACATTGAAAAAAACTTTTTTTATGGTGGGAGGGAGGAGAAAAACAACAACAAAAGGTGGGGCAAGCAACAATGACAGGAAGGAGGACCGAGAGGGGGCAAACAACAATGACAGGTGGGGGGCTGCCAGCAAAGATGAGAGGGTGTAGGGAGGAGGAAAGCAACAACAAAACCGTTTCGGGGTCTTTAAACTATACATGTCGAACTTTATAAAAACAAAAGACCTCCTGAAATTCTCCCAATTAATTTGTTTGAGAAGCATTATCAAGAAGACGCACAACCATAATCAATAAATTGTTTGAACACGGTTTGTCTACAGGTGTCTACAGGTGCAACAGTAGTAAATGCACTGAAAAGAGAATTGGATAAGTCTGATGGGTGAAATTTATGAGGGCATTCATGTGATACTCTCCTTAACCCCTTCGAGGCTGATGACGAGCTGGGCTCGTCATGGTGTAGCCTCCTCAAACACTGATGACGAGCCCAGCTCGTCATGAAGGATGGGATTTTTAAAATGTCAGCATACCAGCAGAATAAGCACAGCGCGCATGTGGTTAACATGTTTAGTCTCCTAACAGACATCTACTCAAAGGAATTAATCGCAGTTCACCCACCAGCTGGAATTTCGGTGTGTCTAGTCATTGTCTTTCATCTTTGTGAGCTCAGTAAAATAAACATCATTGATTTTGGTAACAACCCCTTTCCAAGTCTTCGGGAAATTGCTGAAAAAATATCCAAGTTTCACAATTGTATGTTATTAAGACATAACTGACTATATTCCCATTATTACTGCATTACTTAAAATACTATTGATCATCATAAATCAGTTTTACAAATGTTATCATTTCTGGATACTGCAAATAATCTAGGTTCACTAACCAGCCACAGCCTTAAAAACATAGCACAGCGTTGACCAATGTGAGGAAATATAAATTTTTATGGTCAAAAATGTTCCCTAACGTGTACCCCACCGTCTCCATGTACGAGCTTAAAGTGCATGTAACTTCCCTTCTGTGCCAGCTATGAAGACGCAAATACATTTGCGTCCAACGTTAACATGTCCTCTTTCAGATCCACCATGAATGGGTCGGATATTCCGTTCCTAAGTGTGCCTTGCCAACGTCTTTTCATGGTGCACTTTTCACGTTTTCCCTGGCTCAGGCGAGTTAGGCCCTGATTTCTCTCATCAAGTCTTTGCCTGCCTTCTGTCTTTGGATACTGCAGCCTGGACCTGCATCTGTATCCCTGACCTTTGTCTTACTCCCTACGCAGCTAACGGTGCCTGGCTCAGCCTGTTTGCCTGCCAAGACCGTATTTTGCCTTCAAGTTATCTGCTCCGCTCCTCGAAAATACATTCCTGTCTAGTAGTTTAGGAAAACATCCTTCCAGCTGCAGAGCAAAGGGCCCGGCCTCACTGTCTCCATTCAAGTAATTCATAGCTCCTGTTACCATGGTAGGCCCGTGCCCCCCTTGCTTTACACGTAGACACGTAGACGCATATGCACGCACTAGCAGTCAGTATAGAATAGCCTCTGCCCGAGAGACCTTTCCTTCCAGATAATACAGTTCCTTAAACACAAGATATTAGATACGATTTGGGATTAGGTTGTTCTGACATCCCAGACTTCTGTCTCCTCATGTAGGGCTAAATGTCAAGTCCCCTTCACCCTCCAGTTACACGTCAATTACACGTCATGCTGCTGCGCGCACATCTCTGCCATGTATTTCTGCTGACACTGCAGGATTCTCTTATGGATCCACCCACCTGTGACATCTCATAATGACGTTTCTAGTACATGCCCTCATGCACGCCTATTGTAACGCCTCTTTCATTACGTATGTGTATTCTTATCTCTCCTCTCAGCTGTTACGCCTTCTGCATCTGCCTTTACTGTAATGCATTGACTATATATATGATAACCTGTCAATAAAGTATTGTCTATCCCTTCCTGAACCTTCGTGGTGATGGAATGCGATTTGCCTGGTTCGAACCATATATCCAATTCCTTTTTAAGGAATAAAACCCCTTTTAAAACTCAAATGCCCCGGATTCTGCCTCTTATTTTTGACTGAGTTATTCTTATTGAACTTTACCGCATAAATTAAGTATAGGTAATTTATATTTACCACATAATTGGCGCCCGAACAGGGACCCCTCCCCCACCTTACGCGCCGGCGGTGCGTTGCAGGCCCGGTCCCCTGCCACAGCCGGACGGACAACTACGCGTACCCGCAGGATTTCCTGTATCTCCCTCAGGCCAACGGAGGTGACTGAGGCTGCGATCGACACCCAGACGAGGCGGTGAGGAGTGCGGAGGATCCCGACCAGAGCCTAGCTGAGAGAGCAAAGTCCGAGGTATTCAGAGGCCCACCAGGTTCCGAAGTTCCGAAGTATCTACGTCACGAGTCGAGTCCAGTCCAGTCCAGTGTCGAGTTTCCGAGGCCTTCTGTTCCGTGCTTCCCGGTGAGTACCGTTGCTGGGGACGCATCTAGACGAGCGCATTAATTTGTGCCGGTCAAGACGGGTTTGGGTACACAGATCCGGTATGCACTGTTTTTAGCGGTGTATCTGTACTGTTTAGCAGTATATCCGGTCTGCACTGTTTTAGCGGTGTATCTGTACTGTTTAGCAGTATATCGAGTATGCAGGTAGTTAGTTTTCTCCTAATTGTTATTTTTCGTTTTACATTGTGGTAATGTGTTTTCAAATGTCGTGGTATGAGTGATTGTTCGATCTTCATTACTGTGTTTTTTGTATTAACTGTGTTCAAGTTCACGTAAGTATCAAGTAGCAGGGTTCAAGATGCCGCTGTTCTCCAAATTAAGACAGATAAAAACTAGAAAAGGGATACTCGAGGAAGCTGTTCCTATTCCACCTAGGGACACTCCAGGGTACTTTATGTACCATAAACATGGCCTAGATGCCGTATTATATCTCGATTTGTGGGTGGATTACACCAAAGATTTAACAGAGAATCAGAGATGGCCCGCTGCTGGGACATGGGATGCTGATTGCATCATGAGAGTAGAAGAAGCATTATGGAAAAAGAAAGCCAGACAGTCACAGAAGGATGCCATTGAATTATGGCGTAAAGAATCGCATAGACGCACAGAGAAAGCGCTCAGAAAAGAAGAGAAAAGTAGGGAGGATTCTGATAAAGCCCGAGAAAACGTATTAGTTGAGGAAGGTATACGAGTAAAAGCAGAACAAGTAGACAGACAACGAAACACTCTTATGAATGGTATGTATCCTCTTATGGCCGAGGGTTTACCTAAGGCCACCCCGGAAGTACCAAAAGATCTGCCACCTCCATTGCTTCCGACTAAATTACACCACAAGACAGCAAAGGATATATTCCTTTCTTCCTATTTAGACGATGTAGCCCCCGAATATGTTAATATTCCGCCGCCACACACACCACCTGCTGACGGCACCCCACCCCGAGATAATATGCACCCACTTCCACAACAACGAACTCCTCCGCCCGGTCTACATCCTGCGCCCGTTCCTCCAGCCCCCGTCCTTCCTGCACCTATTCTCCCTGGCATGAATCCACTAAATCCCTTTTTACCTGGCACCCCAGGAGGTGCGGCAGGAGGTTTCCAGACACCGCCACCAACACATCGAACGACTTATAGGGATTTAGCACAACAACGTACACCGCAAACAGCGAGTTACGACATGTTTAAAGAACCTCTTCCAGACTGTAGATATGATCCAGTACCCGGTAAAGACGACAGAATGATGCTATCATCACTACGTCTACGACGAGTTGCAAACTATTTAATGTTACTACCAGGAATGATTGATCATCTAGACCGAATATATCTCTTTGTCCAAACGGGGCAAGGCCCGGAAAGTATTGGCGAAGCTATGGCACACCAGAAAGTTGACACTCAAAAAATGATATTACGTTTCTTCATAAACTGCTTGATAAGAGATCGAGATAGGCCTGGTGTAGACCCGGAAGAAATGAAAGCACTTAACAAATGGGGCCAGAATATAGCAGATGGAAAGCATGATAAACAAAGTTGTATAGAAAATATGTATCGACGGATCCGAAAAACAGTAGAGCAAATACACGAAAGAAGACAGCCGGAAAGGGAAATAGATACAGACAAGAATGATTCCTCCGAGGAGGAACAACCAGAAACAGCAACAGGAACAGTGCAGTTACCAGCTAGAGAAATGATAGCATATGTAGGTAAGGGAAGATACTTTAATAATAGTATGCGTCCAGTACGTCCAGAAAGTAAGAGAGTTTTTCAAGCAGCCATGTCAAATCCAAAAACACCTGAATACCTATTTCAGGCTACCGATAAAATACTTCAAGAACGAATGGGGTACCATGTACTCGATTCCATGGATGAACAAGAATTAGCCAGGTCAGCAGTACAATGGGCTGACAGTCCTGATAAATATAGTGATGACACGTTAGCACAAACGTTTTTGAATCTTTCCCCAGGTGAACAGCGTCTAGCTGGTATGTACATGATACAACACCTCCTTATATTGTATAAAAGCCAACACTCTGATCCTGGTCCCCTACCTGACATATTAATAGAACTACTCATGAATAAATGGAGAGGCCTAGGTACCGATTTAATTAAAGTAATTCTAGAACATCGACACAGATATAGCGCCTTCCTGTGTCCACAGTTTGATCCAGCTACACCCATAGAAAGAAAAGCGTATTACATAGACAGACAGAATCCCTTACGAGAAGTGCACCCAGTCAGGAATGATGATAATACTTTTAGACGCATGTTTGTATACACACCCATAACTAAAATAGAACTATTGGAAATGAAGAAATTAGTGCCCAGTCATGACAAAGATCCGGCAGGTTTCCACCGTGAAATAAAAGACATGTTACTCATGGGTGACTATACCTACCCCGATATCATGAAAATATTGAAAGTATTATTGCCTGCCGGTATTAACGAGAAACTCAAAGAAAAAGAATGGGAGGTGGGAGAGCAAAAGATTGAGTGGGCTGCATTAGAAAACGAAGAAAACACTCGAACTCCAGGCCTAGGGCTTGGGGACAAAACTAAAGCATTACCAGGATTGTTAGTACAAGTATTACCACGTTTATTGGCAACGAAAAAGGAAGACTGGGATGCAATCTCAGCCTGCAAACAGAAACACGATGAAGACACTAGTGATTTTTATTCCCGATTTGAGAAATGTTTTGGTATTAATAGTGGCCTGAAAGCAAGTAGCGAGTCATATCCACATCTTTTTGTATCCAAATTAATCGAGAATTCCCTGCCCCAAGTTAAGAATCGTGTTCTGAAAGTTGAGAGCACATGGCAGGCTAACACCCCTTCACAAATGTTACAAATGTTACAGTACCACCAGAATAGAATTAGAGAAGAACATGAACACGAACAAAGACGTATGAAAGACACGAAAATGAAAATGCTAGTTGCTCAGTCAGTTCCAGCTGACGGTCAGAAAAAGGGTACGACACAGTCCAATAATTCCGCAGGTCCTGTTAAAGGGACATGTAACTACTGTAAGCAGCCAGGTCACTATATAAACGATTGTGCAGTTTTGAAACATAACATCTCTACGGGTAAAACCAAAGAGAGACCATGTCCACCTAGACAAGACCAGGTCCAACAACAAGTACCACAGAATATCCAGCCTATGCAAGCCTCACAACAGACAGTACAGACCGTAGCAGTGCCACAGTCACAGCCCATCACCGCAACACAAAACACGACACAACAGATGTACCAGTATGCGCAAAATGATTATCCTGACTATCAGCGATACACATGAAACAGCCTAGAGAGGGAGGTTGGCTTGCCTCTTATTGAGGTTCCTGTAGATCAAGAGGGTCCTTATGTACATAGTCAAGTATTAGGGAAAGACAGAAAGTTTTTAATTGATACAGGGGCAAGCAGGACAACTATCAGTCACGACGAGGTTCCAGGGGCACCCCTCTCAGGCTCACAGAATGTTTCCCTTGGATTTTCAGGAAAGCCTATTATTAACGAAGTATCACAACACCTTCCTCTTGCAGTTGGTCCATTGACACGTACTACAGATTTATTGCTAACAAAATCATGCCCAGAAAACTTACTAGGTATAAAGACACTGAAAGCTCTAGGAGCTGTGATTTGCTGTTCTCCGGAAGGAGTGAGATTATTCCTACGTGACTTTAAGGGTCACTATGTGTTGAGAGATATTGATCCCAGATTACAGAATGTCCCTGCACATTTATGGGCGCAAGGCCCCACTGATGTAGGTTGTATGCACATCACACCATATCGAGTTACACTCAAGCCAGGAGTGGTATTACCACGAATGCGACAATACAAGTTACCCCCAGATGCTGTAGTGGCTTTACTGCAAATCATTGACGAGCTCATCGCACAAGGAGTGGTTGTGGAAACCGACTCCAATGTATGTAATTCCCCTATCATTCCAATTCTTAAACGCACCGATCCCAATGCACCTCCAGTTTATCGATTAGTTATTGATTTGCGCGAATTGAATAAATGCATTGTACCACAGTATCCGGTGGTTCCAGATATCTCCTCTCTATTGACAGCCATTGATTCCGAAGCAGCGTTCTTTACTGTAATTGATCTGAAGAACGCTTTCTTTAGTGTTCCAATTGACCCGGAAAGCCAATACTTGTTCGGATTCTGTTTAAATGGACGAAGCTTCAAATTTGCACGCGCACCTCAAGGATTCACAGAAAGCCCCAGCATCTATAGCCAAGCACTGAAAAGACAACTTGACAGTATTCATATGCCCGATAACACTGCTCTGCTTCAGTATGTCGATGATCTGCTGATCACCGCCCGAAGCGAACCTGAATGTGAAAAAGCATCACTGACGGTTTTACATTTTCTGGCCGACAAGGGGCACAAGGTGTCCCCTTCAAAGCTTCAATTCTGTGTTCAGCAAGTTGTTTACCTTGGGCACTTGCTGTCCAAAGGGGGGAGACAGCTCACACCTGATCGCATCCAGTTAATTGTACATATGGCACGACCCAAGACACAAAAGGAGGTACGGGCCTTCATAGGCCTCACTTCTTACTGCAGACAATGGATTCCCCAATACGCATTTCTAGCAAAGCCACTCATTCAGTTGACAACCCAGGAGGCAGCGTCTTCGACTGTCCTTCCTTGGACTCAGGAACATACACAAGCTTTTGAAGACTTAAAGAAAGCCTTATGTCAAGCACCTGTTTTAGCAACACCATGTTACAGTAAGCCTTTTACACTTTTTGTCACAGAACGCGAAGGTACTGCCTTGTCAGTACTCACCCAGGAACAAGCAGGTTCACACAAACCGTGTGCTTACTTTTCTAGCACATTAGATCCAGTAGCCCAGGCTCTGCCTGCGTGCTTGAAATCAGTAGCAGCAACAGCTCTAGCAATCAGACAAAGTGATTCCATAGTGTTAGGACATCAGTTGACAGTACAAGTTCCACACTCCGTGGAAGTTCTTTTAAACCGAACACAGACCCAGCACTTGACTATAGCACGACTGACAGGTTATGAATTGACATTGTTTCAGCCACACATAGAGATCAGACGCTGTAGTACATTAAATCCCGCCACACTTTTGCCGTTAAGTGGAACAGACCCATTGGCACATGATTGTATTGAAGTCATTACTATTACGACGAAGCCTAGACAAGACTTGACAGACACTCCATTACCAGATCCAGACCTGACACTTTATGTGGATGGTTCATGTATGAGAACAAGTACAGGAGAGTTAGTGGCCGCCTATGCAGTCACGACAGACACTGAAGTTATAGAAACAAATTGTATTGACACTCTGTCAGCTCAAGCAGCAGAGCTCATCGCTCTGACACAAGCCTGTGTTCAAGCCAAGAACAAGAGAGTTAACATATACACAGATTCCCGTTATGCATTCGGAGTTGTGCACGACTTCGGTGTATTATGGCGAGAGAGAGGTTACTTAACTTCTCACGGTGCCAACATTCAACACGGTCCCCTCATTCAAGCTCTGTTAGATGCAATACATCTGCCTACTGCTATATCCATCATGAAGTGTAAGGCACATACAAAGGTCACCGATATCGTTTCCCAGGGTAACGACCTGGCAGACCGAACAGCCAAGCACACAGCTCAGACTCACGCAACTGACTTGACAAAGACAATAGTTCCGACACCGACACACTGCATGACAGTTAGGGATCCCGCCCATGATGTAATTGACATACAGACACATGCTACACCAGATGAAATCAAGAAATGGACTGAACTAGGAGGGATCCAAACAGATCAGGGATGGATGACGAAGGGAAAATCTACATGGTTTCTCCCCGACTCTATGGTTCAAGTTATCATTAAAACAGTACACAGTCCTGCATATCTAGGAGAAAAAGCTATGCTAGACAGTATTCAAAACATCTGGTTCAATAAACACTTACGAACAGCAGCCAAACAGAAAGTGAGTACTTGCATGATTTGTTGTCAGTTCAACCCAGGTAAAAGCATTCCTGTAGAGCAAGGTGGATTTCATCCTCCCGATCACCCTTTTGAAGTCCTCCAGATGGATTATATCCAGATGGAACGTTGTCGAGGATTCAAATATGTCCTCGTAGTTATATGTGCACTCTCCCGATGGACAGAAGCATATCCAGTCCCAGATTACACTGCTCCGACCACTGCCAAGCAGCTGGTTCGTGAATTTTTCCCCAGGTATGGTTTACCCCGTATCGTATACTCAGATAACGGTCAGCCATTCTCATCCGAGCTTGTAAAACAAGTTACACTCCTGTTAGGCTATCAGTGGAAATTCCACTGTGTCCGACATCCCGAGGCAGCAGGTCTCGTGGAGCGTCATAATCAGACTTTGAAAATTCGACTTGCCAAAATCTGTAGAGAGAAAGGAGTTGATTGGATAGTAGCTTTGCCAGTCGCACTCTTTTACCTAAGAATGGTCCCACACTCCAGAACAGGGCTATCCCCATATGAGGTGGTCTTTGGTAGGCCACCGAATATGTGGGGGACGCCTTTGCCTCGAAAAATTACTGATGTTGATTGTATTATGCTGACCGATTACCTTGCCTCCTTGATGTCTGCACTACAATCTTGTCGTTCACAGGTAGCTGCAGCTTTTCCCGACAACACCGAGGTGAAGCCCCATGAAGTTGTTCCAGGCGACTTTGTCTTCATAAGAAATTTCGACCGACGGAGTCCGCTGGAGCCCCGCTGGCAGACGCCGAAATTAGTACTTTTGACGACGAGGACAGCAGTGAAAGTCGAGGGCCGTAAGGGCTGGCTTCACTCGAGTCACATAAAAAAATATCATGGACTGCCTTCTGATTTGAATTCTCAGCCCTGCCCTCCTCCACAGACTGACTCAAAACTCCCCCTGGTTGAGAAAACCGCTTCCCAGGAATATAAGCTGAAACTAAGGTCTAGCAAGTCAGACAGTTTAATTGTTTAAGTCCTCCCCTAGGTGAATCGGTTAAATTAGTCTCTGACATGTATCCCCTAGACCGAAATAGAGAGAGAGATAGACAGAAACAGCTCAAGAAACGTGCATATTGTAAATCACTTCGTAGTCACTGTATAGTGACATTATTGATTATGTTTTTTCTAAGTCTTCTGATTATTGCTGCAAGTATACTGTTGCATATCTACTACCCTATTTTCAAGCGTGCACATTCTGCTTTCAATGTTACTGCCGAACACTCTTTTAGCGAATTACCTCCGCATGAATTGTCTTACCGACTTGCGCTGCGCAACAACACCTTCATTAGTATGTTACATCACTCTCATCAGACCAGCAACGCTACAAATTGTTGGATATGTTGCCGACTCCCTCCCTACCAGAAATACAAGGGAGTTCTGCCCCTCTTTCCGTACCCGTTCACACATAATGGTTCCTGTGGCGCATGGTTTAGTTTGATTAATTCTTTAGATTCAAATACCGTAGTTTACCAAGGCAACTGGGTATGGGGAAACCTGAACCCAGTTCTGCATAAAGTATGTTTCCCTGACAAGGAGGGACTTCCCAAAAGGACAGGGACTGATCTAGAAAATGAAGTATATGGATTAGGTAACTTTACACTTAATCTCATGATTCTGAATGTTGAATCCGAATCCGAGCCAGTCTTGCCTGCCATGTCAGTATTACCAGTCAAAGGTGAATTATGTGTTAGAAAGAATGGTTCAGTAAACCTGGGTCATAGTAAATGTACTACTGTGATCGAATTCAGTGATAGGTGCAAGTCTGCGTTTAAAGCTTCACGTCATTCCTACTTCATTTGTGGTCATACCGCATATATACGTTTACCTCTAGATTGGGATGGCACCTGTTACATTGCATTCCTTCTGCCCCCTGTTTTCCTAGCCCCTCCTGATTATCATAGGAATACCCATCTAGTACACAATAGACCCCAGAGAGATCTCCCGATTGTCGACTATACTGAAACGGCATGGGAGCAATACACAGATTTCAATAAAGGTTTCTTTCCCTATTTAGGTGCTATCTTTAATAGTAAACTGATACGCAAGTTAACCAGAACCCTCGAAGCAGTAGTGAATGAGACTACTTCTGCCCTAGGCAACTTAACAGAGGAGCAGTCTGCGATGCGGATTGTTGTTCTTCAAAATCGTCTCGTCCTTGACGTCATCCTGGCCGATAGGGGCGGAGCCTGTAGAGTCATCGGATCGAGCTGCTGTGTTTTCATTCCAGAAAACGCACCATCAGTATATAGAGCCATCTCTCGTCTTCACAAAATTGCAAGTTTGATACACCAGAATCCAGGCACCTGGACTTGGTCCGGTTGGTTCTGGACCACGTTGTCAGCCTGGGGATGGAAGGTCCTATCCTTCCTAGGTATTGCCCTTCTCATAGTATTCAGTTGTTGCTTATGTCTACAATGTGGGCCAGCGATTTGCGGCTTGTGCGCCACATCATGTATTCCTCATTCAAGTTCTCATTCAAAACGACATAAGAAGAAAGAAGAGCAAATGATACTACGTGAACAGATTGATAGATTTATGAGTATCGATATATCATGAAGGGTCCGTAGGGAACAAGGAGGGAATGAGGAAATATAAATTTTTATGGTCAAAAATGTTCCCTAACGTGTACCCCACCGTCTCCATGTACGAGCTTAAAGTGCATGTAACTTCCCTTCTGTGCCAGCTATGAAGACGCAAATACATTTGCGTAAAAACGTTAACATGTCCTCTTTCAGATCCACCATGAATGGGTCGGATATTCCGTTCCTAAGTGTGCCTTGCCAACGTCTTTTCATGGTGCACTTTTCACGTTTTCCCTGGCTCAGGCGAGTTAGGCCCTGATTTCTGTCATCGAGTCTTTGCCTGCCTTCTGTCTTTGGATACTGCAGCCTGGACCTGCATCTGTATCCCTGACCTTTGTCTTACTCCCTACGCGGCTAACGGTGCCTGGCTCAGCCTGTTTGCCTGCCAAGACCGTATTTTGCCTTCAAGTTATCTGCTCCGCTCCTCGAAAATACATTCCTGTCTAGTAGTTTAGGAAAACATCCTTCCAGCTGCAGAGCAAAGGGCCCGGCCTCACTGTCTCCATTCAAGTAATTCATAGCTCCTGTTACCATGGTAGGCCCGTGCCCCCCTTGCTTTACACGTAGACACGTAGACGCATATGCACGCACTAGCAGTCAGTATAGAATAGCCTCTGCCCGAGAGACCTTTCCTTCCAGATAATACAGTTCCTTAAACACAAGATATTAGATACGATTTGGGATTAGGTTGTTCTGACATCCCAGACTTCTGTCTCCTCATGTAGGGCTAAATGTCAAGTCCCCTTCACCCTCCAGTTACACGTCAATTACACGTCATGCTGCTGCGCGCACATCTCTGCCATGTATTTCTGCTGACACTGCAGGATTCTCTTATGGATCCACCCACCTGTGACATCTCATAATGACGTTTCTAGTACATGCCCTCATGCACGCCTATTGTAACGCCTCTTTCATTACGTATGTGTATTCTTATCTCTCCTCTCAGCTGTTACGCCTTCTGCATCTGCCTTTACTGTAATGCATTGACTATATATATGATAACCTGTCAATAAAGTATTGTCTATCCCTTCCTGAACCTTCGTGGTGATGGAATGCGATTTGCCTGGTTCGAACCATATATCCAATTCCTTTTTAAGGAATAAAACCCCTTTTAAAACTCAAATGCCCCGGATTCTGCCTCTTATTTTTGACTGAGTTATTCTTATTGAACTTTACCGCATAAATTAAGTATAGGTAATTTATATTTACCACAAATGATCCTGCCTGGTACAAGGGCATTTCATTCGCATGCACGTTATTAGATATACACTTTTTAATGTTTTTCACATTTTTGAGTCACGTTCATCTTCAGCCAGCAAAAAGGCAAAGAGAAATTAACTTGTGTAAACGCATGTTATTTTTCAAAAACATATCACCATCGCTGTCAGTCACTAGTAACTGTTTAGAGATTGGATGTCACAAAAGAAGTCACCAGAAATAGGGTTATATTCCATTGCGGACGATTTTGTTTGGAATAGCAATCATTTTAAACTGCACAAGTCTGTCTTCTGACAGTAATGGTTATATGTTTTAAAAATACACAGCATGGGTTTTCACAGGCTCAAGGATTAGACTTGAGCCGCTCTTTACGATAGACATACTGTCACAAAAGGTAACTGACACCAGATGTTAGTGATGGATATCTTTTACTTCCAACTTCTATACTGTTGTTAGTATCTTAGTCCTGAAGAAGTGGCTGCGCACAACCATTAAGCGCGACGAAACACGTGTTGGTTAAACTGAAGAGACTGTTCAACGAGGAACAAGAGTGTTTTTTGTTACTGTACTTTAATGAAATGAATGAGCCTTTGTTTGAACAACAGAATACTGATAAAAGCAAGTTACTAGCCGTAAATTATAATAGGCTTCTTTCTTTCACTGAAAAAAAGGGATGCAAACATTCCATTTTTATCTTGAGGACAGTGTTAACGCTTCAGAAAGCAAACTAAATAAGAGCTGTATTTCAGCCTTTTCCTACACTTTAAAATGAGTGTTAATGCAGTACAAACATATGCTACTACGGTCGAGGCGGGCTGGGCTTCCTGACCCGTCCCCATGGATGTTTCACAGCACTCCACAGCCTTGTTCGCCCTTCGCACTGCCGTGAAGGGGGACCCTGCTCCAGTCAACGACAATAGTGTCTCCTTTGTCCTGGCCCCCGGCTGCACGCCACCTGCACTGGTGATCCTGATCCTTGCGTCGCGGATCTACCCACTGTCCGTATTTCAGTTCCTGGTTTCGCCTCGCGGCTCTCCCGAAGCCCCCCTGCTGCCCCCGGGACCTTCGTGAGCAGACCCGCAGACCGTGCCAGGAGACAATGCACACAACGACGATGCACACAACGATGATTCCCACGATGACTGAGGCGAATTGCCGAGGACACCAGCGCATTTGCTGCATGGGATTTTGACAAGGTATTGTTTCTGCTCCGTTTCTGACTTCGTTTTTGCCATTTGCCCCTCTGAGATCTACTGCCCAAAATGGCTGGGGTCTTAAAACTGAAGCAATAAATCGCCTCCATTACTACCAGACCCTCACAATGCTAAACAACAACTCTGCCTGGCATTGGGATCTCCAAAACAGACATAGGACTCCCCACTCAGCAAGCTAGAAAATGGACTTCCTCAATATGCCCCGGATTAGAAAGTGAAACTGGTCTACACCCCTGATCTCAAATCACAATAACAAACAGAGGACTACAATACTTTTCTCCATCTCTCCAACTTGGCGGCCATCTTAGTCTACCTAACCTTTACTTAACCTTGCCTAAGGAATCGGCCATTTTAGACTAGTCACAATCTCAACTCCTTCATGCCCACTTTTTAGCTTCACCACCCACACCTTACTCGCACTTACCATAGCTCTGTTTCTACACCTACCCACACAACCTCCTTTACCTACCTACACCTCTACTCCCAACATGGAACCCACGGGCAAGCACACATCTAAAATTAACTACCCCGGAGCTCTCCAAAAAAAACGCCAAACGTTTTAAACACAACTTCCTGAAGTCCCACCCTGAAACCCCCTTTGTAGACACCTACTTCTCACTAAACAATGGAGCCAAGAGCACCGATCTCATCTTGTACACTATACGTAGAGCACAATGGAGAAAATCGATCCTCACCTTACTCACTATCTCCGCCACCAGGAAATCCGCTCATGGCTTAACACTTTCCACCAGACCATCCCAACTCTTCCCAGCTAGAGCAACCATCACTATCTACAATAACGGCATTATCCTAATTCAATCCACAGACAGGAACTTTGACCTATTCGACAACTTGTTCCCCACTTTCAAAGAATATATCTCCAACCCTCAAACTCCAATCCATCTGGCATCCAATCCTAACTCCCTTGACTCCACAGCGCCTCCTACCACTAACAAACACCTCCTCCCTCCCCCAATACTCTACTCTATCTCCCACCCGCTACAGTTACCTCACAACCCTCAATCCCAGGCGTAGATCACTCCTCTTCTTGCATCCTCCCCACCCCCTCTGCCCCTCAACATAAACCTCCCCTCCCACTTCCAACTAGACTCTCAGAACACTCCACCACCCTTAACTGCACTCCCCCTCCCCTTAACTGCACTCCCCTTCTCCACAACAGGACCATCTCCCATCCCATCTCCCCCCCATTCTCCGTCCCCACTACCTCACCTGCACTCCCGCCACCTCTAGCCTACACTCATCCCTCATCTTCTCCCCCCACTCTCAGTCCCCACTACCTCACCTGCACCCCCAGCCTACACTCATCCCCCAACTTTCCTACCCCTCCTACCACCAACACCCTCACCTTTACTACTAACCTCCTCCCTAATTCTACCACACCCCTCCCCCCAACCTCCCTACCCTTCCGAACACCTACCCACTCACTAATACAACCAACCCCTACACTAACACCAACACACCCCTCCCCTCCCACTCCAGTAACCTAGACACTTACTCTCCCTCAGTGCCCATCCCCAACACCTTTCCCAATCCCACGCTGGACTTTATTATGTCCACCCTCCTCCAAGTCAAAGAAGATCTCCACACCCTCAAAGAATTACTCTTCACACACCCCAGACACCCCCTACCCACCACCACCTCCTCCCTAACAAACCGACCACCCATCCTACTCACCCTCTCACACAAAACTCCCCACACTGGACCTCTATCCCCGCTCGCAATCCCACCAACCGCCCCGACGCACCATCAATCCACTATCGGACCACGACATACGCATCCTGCTCCACTCTTATGACCCAGTTCCCCAAAACCACATAGCCACCACACACTTTTCCATCCCCACGATTCACTCTAACCCCCTTAGGCACCCCACACAAAACAACAGAGGCTCAATCCCTAATAACCTAAAAAAAGTCCCCCTAACTCTAGAACCCTCTACCACCCTTTGCACCCCCAGGCTCAAGTGCACACTACTCAACTGCAGATCTGCCCCTAGACACTCCTCCGACATTGCTGATCTCATCAAAACACTGGACCTTGACCTAATCATCCTGACTGAAACCTGGTTAACTGAATCTTCTACACCTATCATGGACATTCTAGTTCCCCCCCAACTACCACATCATTAGACTTGACAGGTCCGGCAAGACAGGCGGTGGAATTGCATGTATATATAGGAGCAAACTCTCAGTTACTAGAGTCACCTCCCCCTCTCTTACCTCCTGTGAATACATCTGCCTCGATGTCATCAGCGAGGGCAAACCTGTATGCTCTCTACACGTCATATACCACCCACCTGGGGACAACCTCATCTTCACCCAACAACTCATGGACACAATCTCAACCAATCCCGGGTGGCAAAACACTCAAATGTTCCTTGGTGATTTCAATCTCCATTGGAACAATCACAATGGCGCGGTGGTAAATAGTCTCAAAAATGTCCTCAACGCTCTTGACCTCACCCAAATCTGCAACAGCCTGACCCACGACAAAGGCTCTATCCTCGACCTTATCTCCAAAGAGAACTCTACCCAACTTGGGTCAATCCTACCCTGTGACTGGTCAGACCACCACATTATCACATTCTTCATCAATGAAAAAGTTAAATTTAACCCGGTTCAATCCACCAAATCCAGGGTCTGGAAAAGGGACCTGAAGAAACTCAACCCAAACCCTTTACCTTCCCACAGCTGCAATCTCCTCCTTCCCCCTACCAGCGCCTCTGACGTTCAATCTTTGACCGACCACTACCTCAACTCTATGACTTCAATAATCAATGAGGCCGCCCCCTTGCAACTGAAAAGAGTCTCCACTAAGAATTCTAACCCATGGTACGATGGTAGACTTAACAAAGACAGACGGGCCATGCGAATGGCAGAGCGCACCTGGAGATCAGCCCCTTCGGCACTGCACCTTAAAACTCTGAAGAAAAAGAGAAAAGCCTACTTTAGGAAAATCAAGCGCTCAAAATCAGACTTCTTCAGCCTCCAGCTCGACCAAGCAAAAAACCGGCCAAGAAAACTATTTGAACTAATCAAAGCACAATCCAAGGAACAACCCCAACAATCACATAGCACAATGGCCGATTTACCATCCTGTGAAGACTTCTCTGCTTTCTTTAATCTAAAGACTGATAACATAAGGAGCGATCTCCTCAATGACGTAAGCCTTTACTCCAGCCTCCACAGCATAACATCCACTGAACCAAAAAACAATGCTGCATTGTCGTCCTTTGACACCTACTCAAAAGAAACAATTGACAAACTGCTCGGCACCTTGAAACCCTCTAATCACCTCACAGACCCCCTTCCTGCTAACGCTGTAAAAGACTTCATCCCATTGCTCCTCCCACTCTGGACCAAAATTATTAACAGTTCACTTCAACAAGGACTCATCCCCGACTCCCTCAAAGTGGGGCAAGTCACGCCTATACTCAAGAAACCAACATCCGACCCTACTGACCTAAACAATTACCGTCCCATTACCAATATTCCCACCCTTGCCAAACTGTTGGAAAAATGCGTACAACTCCCATTGACAAAACACATTGATCAGTTTGACCTCCTCAACTCTCATCAATCAGGCTTCCGAGCAGGGCACAGTACTGAAACTGCCATGACACACATAATAGACGACGCCCTCCAAATCCTAGATCAAAACGACACCTGCCTCCTCATCCTACTTGATCTCTCTTCAGCATTTGACCCCGTCAAACACGAGAACTTACTCGAGCTGTTAAACACCAGAATGGGTCTATCTGGGACTGTTCTCAAGTGGTTCACTTCCTTCCTGCATAACCGGTCTCAGAAATTCAAAAGCAACAACTTGATGTCCCCACCGGTGCCTGTAACATTAGGCGTCCCACAAGGATCTTCCCTATCCCAAACATTGTTCAACCTAGTCATGGAACCTCTCACCACCTTGTTACAAGCATCTAATGTGCACTTTCACATGTACGCCGACGACACTCAACTATATCTCAAATTACACTCCCCAGAAGACATCAAACTGCTGAACTCAACGCTCAGAAACACCCAATCATGGCTTGCCGATAACCACCTCAAACTCAATGCTCTGAAAACTGAGTTCCTTCTGATCTCACCTCCCGCGAACATCTCCACCACTCAAACCTGGCTTAAGCACCTAACTGCACTCAATGTCCAACCTACCATCGTGGACTCAGCGAAATCTTTAGGCATAACACTAGACGCCAATCTCAACATGCAGCAGCAGATCAGCAAGGCAACTAAGGGAGCTAATTTCCAAATCAATACCTTGAAACTTAAACCCTTCATCCCAGCCAAGGACTTCCAAACTGCAGTACAAAATTATGTAATTAATTAATTGTGGGTTTGTAATGCCCTAGAATCGACTCCCGAAGGAGTATCTCTGCGCAGTAGACCGCTGGGGAACCCATCCTGGCTTTCCCTGTGAGATGGTCCCTACTGGGTATCTCCAAGGTGAAACCAGGCATCCCCAGCGTATGTGGGGGGCCGTTGTGGAGATGAGGCAAGCTAATGCCCAGAGTTGCCGAGTGTGATCACTGGTTAGAGTAGGCACCGAGATGAGAATTATTGAGTCCGCTGACCCTGGTCCACGACCCTGCCGCGTCGGGAATTGAACCCTGGTCCCGGGCCGTCCTCTGCTCTTGGGTCTGTTGCCTCTAACCAGTGAGCCACACCACTCCATTGCACTGCATTGACTACGGAAGCGTCGCCCTCTGCGGACTCCCCCTATCTACAACTGCACCCCTAAGAGCCTCTGTGAACGCTGCAGCGAGACTCATCACTGGATCAAAAAAACACTTGCATATTTCCCCTGACTTAAAATCCCTGAACTGGCTGCCTTTTGAAGCCAGAATACATCTGAAAATTGCCTGCATGACACACAGGGCTGTACACCACAACTCACCCGGCTACCTCACTCAGAAGCTGACAATATCTGGTGGCTCAAGAACCACTAGAGGAGAAAATTACAAAAAACAATTTGATGGACAGAATGTAGATCAATGTCTTACATTCACCCCAGTACAATGATCTGGGCCTAAATCCATTGTTTTTTGCACTCCACACCACCCTGGGTTAGATAATGGCTTTATGCAAATCAGCTCTGACCCTGTGCCCCATGGGAACAGTCCAGTCCGAACTACAAGAACCACTAGAAGCACAAAAAATCTTCTTCTGAAACCTTGAAGATTCTGGAAGGAAAAAACATATAAACACTCCTTTTCAGGAATGGCACCCAGGATCTGGAATACACTCCCTCCAGAAACCAGACTTATCTCCTCCACTGCATTTTTTTAAGAAAGAAGTAAAAGCTTTCCTCATGGCTAAATTCACCTGAATTTTTACTTTGGATCTATTTGAGACTCTGCACCTATTTGTACTATTTGTTTATCTGATTGTTTATTTGTTCTATTGGTTTATCTGATTGACTATGCGCCTTCATGTACCTACCCTATTTTGCTACTTTTCTGTAATGCGCTCTGATATCTGCAAAGATCTTGTTCGCGCTATATAAAACTTTCAAAATAAAATTTTGCAAATTAAAACTACATTCTATAGTGAGGTCAAATCTAAACTAAACACATTTAAAGTTAACCATGAATTAATTGTGCATGGTTTTATATTATTCATTAAACTGAAAGCATTAGACCAGGCCTCATCGTTTTCACTTTCCCAGCACCAAATGTCTGCATGTCACTTTTTAAATGCAGTTTTATGTCTGACCAACGGTTGGTTCCATGCACTGTTGTTATGCTGGAATAAAAATATGAAGAATACGAAATACGATCGTTTGGTCTGAAAAAGTGGTGTTTGAGACTGGAGAAAGAGTGCATTCTACGCTTCTTTGCAGCGTTTTGTGAAACTGAGTATCATTGGCAGGAAACCCTCTGACCCTGCTGTGCACCGCAGTCAATGTGTCCCGGTTTCGTTGGAGGAAGTGAAACGGAGATATATATATATATATATATATATATATATATATATATATATATATATATATTCAATGAAAAAACCATTGGTTTTAGGCCATATATAGTTAGGGATTTGCATTTACAAAACCTTATTTTACTCGCATAAAACCATTGAAATTCCATAT
Source organism: Lissotriton vulgaris (assembly GCF_964263255.1). Lineage (NCBI taxonomy): Eukaryota > Metazoa > Chordata > Amphibia > Caudata > Salamandridae > Lissotriton > Lissotriton vulgaris. Next base: position 1,208,245,523 of record NC_141691.1, read on the forward strand.
ATAGTTATAAGCGCTAACTATATATCGCGCACCCGCAATCCACTGCTGATGATGTCACATATTACATCATTCATGACATGGTTAGTGACATCACTGATGACATCACTGATGACATCTCAAATGACATCACTGATGACATCACTGATGACAACATGCAGTGACTGTATGTTTCTGTAAAGTTAAAATATCTCTTACATATTGAAGAATGAGTGGATATATAAGTGTCTGGATGAAGGATTTAGTAGGTGCATGACTGACTGTATGAGTGAGTGATTAAATGTGTCTCACTGAGTGCATGGGTTAGTGACTAAACTGTCTTAATTTGTGCATCATTATGTCTGTTGTTCTGTAAACTGTTGCATGTGTTGATAAGTAGCTATATGAGTAACTATATGGGTTATTGATTGGTTGCCCAAGTATTTGTATGGGATACTGAGTGTGTGTGTAGGTGGCTGGGAGGTGTATGACTCTGTGCATAGATGTGTGAGCAGTTGATTCACTAGATGTATGGTTTCAAAAGTGCATGTGGAAACAGCTGTATGGGCGGTTGACTGTGTGCATGAGTGCATTGGTGAGTGAATGGATATCTCAGTGCTACATGTCAAAGTAAGTACATATGTAAAACACAGTACATGTGAGAGTTGACATATATAAATAACTGTGCATAAGAGCCAGTGAATGTGTGAGTGGCTGTATGGATCATTGTGAACTTGTATCAGGGATTGTATAATAGAGTAAATATGTGTTAGTATATGTATGAATAAGTAAAGTTTGTATAACTGTATAGTTGAGGAAATGGAGGTGTGATTGATTCTTTGCATGACTGACTAGGTGTGTGAGTAACTCCATGGATGAGTGACAGTCTGTGAGTGTCTGTTTACACTGATTGTATCTAAGGTTATATTAGAGTCTGAAGAGGTTCATCGTATTATCACATGAATGATATCATCAGTGATGTTATCAGTCATGTCAAATGAGATGTTTTCAGTGATGTCATCAGTGATGTCATTTGAGATGTCATCAGTGATGTCATCAGTGATGTCACTAACCATGTCATGAATGATGTAATATGTGACATCATCAGCAGTGGATTGCGGGTGCGCGATATATAGTTAGCGCTTATAACTATATATGGAATTTCAATGGTTTTATGCGAGTAAAATAAGGTTTTGTAAATGCAAATCCCTAACTATATATGGCCTAAAACCAATGGTTTTTTCATTGAATTTTCAAGGTTTTATAAATGCAAATTCCTAACTATATATCCACTATAACCTATGGTTTTTTCTGTGAATTTCATTGGTTTTTTAATAGCAAATATGAAAAGCTTTAAAATGTCAAGTACGTGATAGATAAAAACATTTTCGTATTTATGCACGCTGATGTGCTTTGAACGCTGCACCCCCCCCCCTCCCCTCTTTTGTCTTAGTTGTACTGTCTCTTTGCAGATAGTGAACGGTAGTTAACGCAAGCCTTTGCCCCCGTTGTAATCCGTCGTGCCTGCTTGTCTCTCCATTTGATTGATTGTTGTCCAAGCATTTACTGTTTTAGAATTGGTTCTCTTTGGATCATTCTCTATTTACAAACAAGCACAAAGTCGCAATACTCTGTTTAGTCTTTGCAGATAGTGAAAAATCGTGTAAAAAAAATAAAAGTAATCGAGCAAAATCAGTAGGCCACTAATTGGATCTCTTTTTGACCTCGCTAAAATAGAAATATTAGAAACAACCCTTCATGAGAAATACGAAAATAGTGAGATGAACTGAGCTCCACACCATGAGGGCTGCAAGACAGCTCGGCTCCATCACCCATCCCGCACAAAATAACGACAAACCCTATGCAAATATTAAAAATATAGACAACACACCAGCAAAGAAACAGGGTAAAACATTTTATTAAAAAACTATTTACATAACGTTGGTTTATAAGATGATGTCAGTAGTGGACCGATGTGTGAATAGATCGAAAGCAGCACAAGGCTCCAAGATCCGGATGGCAAGCTCCTGGATGTTGGGTGCCATAGTTTAGAGTTCTGAATTTGAGCCTTTTTCAATGCCTGTGCTTTGTTGAATCAAAATGGCGGCTTGACACAAAGCTGACTCACGCGTTGCTACTGATGCTATGCAGACCAAAACTGGTTTTCAGTTTGTACATTCTTCTAGATTTTTCAATCCAAGTTTGGTTGACTTTGTAGAACGATGGCTTCAAATTTTCAACATACGGTGTGGTGGCGCTGACTGGGAGGGGGCGCTTCGCTCCTGCCCCCTCCCCAAGTAAGATTTTCATACGTGAAAGTACGTTAATGGTTTTGGTCCCTGAGATGCTTCGATGTCACTGCCATTCTCAAATAGCATAAGTTCTGGATGTTGGGTGCCATAGTTAAGAGTTCTGAGCAGTGCTTGTAACACTGTCTGAAGCTTATTTCCACCTACTGCAGCTTCACTATTCTCAAAGTAAGTGAGTGTCGTTTGTGGACCTGACTGCATTAGAAAACAATGTGATATGTTAGCTTCCTAAACAGCTTGACGGAGGCCCCTGAGGGGCGGTGTGATGGCCATGGACTCGGAGAAGACGCTTGGCTCCGACACCCTCCCCAAGTCTTATAGCACTGGTGTAGCCTGAGATCGCCCCCGACATAGGCGGCCGGCTCCCGGGGTCCGGCGGAACTTTTTGCCTTTTGATGACTCTTCAATTCTGGACCTTGTCCCACAATCCGTTTGACCTGAAGACAAGCAGTAGTGGGGCGCCCCTTTACTGTTTTAGTTGCCATTCCGCCCGCTTCTGCTACACTGTGCCTCTTCCGCCATTCAGCTGTTTACCGCCCGCTCTTGCGACTACAGCGTCTCGCTCACCATGTAGTTGAGTTGCTCCCGCTCTTGCGGTGCAGCGATAGGCGGCTGCCACAGGACTCTCAAAATGGCGGCCGGCTCTTCGGTTTTGGGTCTGGTCCACTAAAATGGCCCTGGGACACCTTGGAACTCGGACGCTTCCCTGATAGGGCTTGGGTCCCATTCTCGAAAAGCGTCCCCTCAGCCGTGAAGATTCTACAAAAGTCTTGGGGGCCTCCGACTCCCGCAGGCTTCTGGTGGGGAGCGGCTGCCATGATTGCTCGTGGAATGGCCACGACGGAGCTACGAGATGGTAGTGGTCTCATGCTGACGCCAGCTTTAGTCTGAAACATCCAGAAACACTGTAGACTACCAATTCGATCAGTTCCGGTAGCGCCCCAACATGACCCGGAAGAGAAGAACTTGCCCTCCCCTCTTTGACTGATGGTTCTTGTTGCCTGTCCCCTCTGTTGTCATTTAACAGAACTTTTTGGACTGCTGAAAGGGGTTGTGTTCTGAACGCTGGTTGGTGGAGACATTTTGACTATATTCTTGACCTACGTTGTCGCGTAATGCGTTATATGACACGCCGCGTTAGCGCACCCGGAAGTGATCCGAGGCGCGGCGCGCAGCGCGTAACGTAAGCATAACAGGTCATGTGACTTGTTAATAAAACTTTTCATTGGTTCATTTTACTTTTGTTAATTTAATGATGAAAAGCTTGGTCATATGACCTAAAAATTACGCTTTTTATTGTTTTCGAACAATATTTTTTTTTCAAACATATGTTATAATATTCCAGGCTAATGTACTTTCCCGGAAAATTTACAACTGTCTTGCAAGTAAAATATATTCCTTTTTCGAGAAAAAGGGCGTTTCTTCCTTCCATGACGGAGCCGTTGAGTAAAAGAGATTCGGCCTGCTGTCTTAGTCGCCGATACGCCTGATTATCAGATTCTTATCGATCACTTTATGTTGCAGACATGAAAAACACAACTGCCCTTGACCATTTATCTTTACTGCGTTCCTACATATTATACCTTTTATCCGTCATGTAATTGGACTGCTTTATTTCACTTGCCTTTTACTGATTCGAAAACAGTGACTAAAAGTAAAAACTTTACCAATGTAAATACTACTACCGTGTTTTGTTTTAAAAACCTTTATTGTGAAAATGTCAGTATACAAATACGGGCCTATAACCACGTGGGCCGGCCACGGAGCAAACTGAAATCGTATATGATGAGGAGACATTTACACTGTAGAGGAACGTAACGAGCGGGCCATTAGGTTGCAAGAACTAAGGTGGCTAACAGTTGCGGAATCGGTGGACATACATTTTCGGCCAGACCAGAACCCCTTTCGGCCCTTTATGCTACAAGATGGTGTCTTCCATTCAGAAAATATTGTTGGCAGCATTTTGAAAGGAAACAGAAACAGCCGTTCTCCTAGTGAGTTTCACATTGTTACATTTAGGAAGAATGTTGAAGAGTAGTATGTGGAAAATCTGAAGCCATTTTTCTACAAACTCTCAATCAGACTTGGATGGAAAAAAAAAACATGAAGAATGTACAAACTGAAAACCAATTTTTGTCTGTATGGCATCAACAGTAACGCTTGAGTCAGCTTTGTGTCAAGCCGCCATTTTCATTCAATCAATAGCGTCCCCCTGCACACATTTAGGGACCTGGTCGTGTCTTCAGATGAAACGGATTGTAGGAAAAGAAGCAGAAAGGAAAAGGAAAAAAGTTCCGCCGGACCTCGGGAGCCGGCCGCCCATGTCATGTGCGACCTTTGGCCACACCAGGGCAATAGTGAAGCTGCAGCAGGTGCCAATAAGCTTCAGACAGTCTTACAAGCACTGCTCAGAACTCTCAACTGAGGCACTCAACATCCAGGACTTGCCATTCGGATCTTGGCGCCTTGTGCTGGTTCCGACCTATTCACACATCGGTCCACTACTGACATCACCTCATAAGCCAACGGGGCACCCCACGCCGACTTTCGGCGCAGCATTGTAGGATGGCCACACCAGTGCGGCAACTTGCTGGACACAACATCGGGGCCATCCAGATCTCGGCGCGTTCGACTCACTGTACCGCAACAGTGACTGCAACTCAGCTGGACACGCCGTCTTTCGGCGCAGCATTGTAGGATGGCCACACCAGTGCGGCAATTTGCTGGACACCACCTCGGTGCCATCCGGATCTCGGCGCGTTCGAGTCACTGTACCGCAACAGTGACCGCAACTCAGCTGGACACGCCGTCTTTCGGCGCAGCATTGTAGGATGGCCACACCAGTGCGGCTATTTGCTGGACACCACCTCGGTGCCATCCGGATCTCGGCGCGTTCGAGTCACTGTACCGCAACAGTGACCGCAACTCAGCTGGACACGCCGTCTTTCGGCGCAGCATTGTAGGATGGCCACACCAGTGCGGCAATTTGCTGGACACCACCTCGGTACCATCCGGATCTCGGCCCGTTGTGCTGCCTTCGGCCTATTCGCACATCGGTCCGCTACTGACGCCGCCTCACGTGCCAACGGATTTTCTACGCTTTTTGTAGCCCTATGCCGCATAACAGGTCATGTGACTTGTTTATAAAACTTTTCATTGGTTCATTTTACTTTTGGTTTCCTAAAGATGGAAGGCTTGGTCATATGACCTAAAAATAACACTTTTCATTGGTTTAGAACATTTTTTTTTCCCAAACGATGAAAGCCCCACCTTGTTTCTGGATCATTCAGACTGAAGCTGGCGTCAGCATGAGAGCACCACCATCTCGTGGCTCCGTCGTGGTCATTCCACGAGCAATCATGGCAGCCGCTCCCCACCGGAAGCCTGCGGGAGTCGGGGGCCCCCAAGACTTTTGTAGAATCTTCACGGCTGAGGGGACGCTTTTCGAGAATGGAGCCCAAGCCCTAGCAGACAAGCGTCCGAGTTCCAAGGTGTCCCAGGGCCATTTCAGTGGACCAGGCCCAAAACCGAGGAGCCGTCCGCCATTTCGAGAGCCATGTGGCAGCCGCCTATCGCTGCACTGCAAGAGTGGGAGCAACTCAACAACATGGTGAGCGAGACGCTGTAGCCGCAAGAGCGGCCGCAACTCAGCTAGATGGCCGCCACCTGGGGAGGCCCGTTCACGCCGCCTCCCCCACCCCCGGGCCGCCGCACGCCAATTTTCGGAGCAGCATTGTAGGATACCAAAACCAGTGCGGCAGTTTACTGGACATCACCTGGGTGCCTGTCGTACATGTTGTGTCAGCCATGTGACACTGGACACAGTCCCATCAACATCTCAACGCGTTCTGCTGCCTTGGGACTATTCGCACAACAGACCGCTACTGACGAGGCCTCCCCCCGCACCACCCGGGACGCCCCACGCTGTTTTTCTGTGCTGCATTGTAGGATCCCAAAACCAGTGCGGCACCCAGGCGACATCACCTGGGTGCCGTCCAGAACTCTGCACGTTGTGCTGCCTTGGGACTATTCGCACAAAAGACAGCTTCTAACCATTGTTGCTTTTTGTGTTGAAAAATGTTTAAATGTTTTTAGTTTTTGTTCCGTTCGTTATAGTTAATAGTTAATAAAGTTTTATAATCTTACTTTGTTGGAGTGTTATCTATTTTTTTTAAAACGGGTGAATGGGGCCTTGAATCGGGTTATTGTCATGTGTGGGCTTTGGAAGTGTGCTGCTGCAGGATCGGACATTTCAAACTCAAATGCACGTTCTTTTTCTTACCTTTCCGAAGCATGGAGCGCAATAGCAGGCAGAGAAAGGGTGATGCACGTGTTGAACACTACCTGACCTGGCAAGTTGCTGGCAGTGCCCCCCCGCCCGCTCCTGAAAGAGGGCACACACACACCGCCGCCCCGAGTACTTCACAAATCTTTAAAAGACCATGCGCTTGTTCATGAGGCTTAAATGGTTTATCACCTCTTCTAGAACCCCTGCATCGACCCTCTGACGTTTCCTGGAAAAATTACCATGTAACACAATACCAAACCCTGTCAGCTGAAACCCCCAAGGAATCGTGGGGCATATTATCAAGGGGGTTTATCTCCGCTTTTTTGGCTTTAAAAGCCATGAAAGCGGAGATAAAATTATCTCCCTATTACCAAGCTGTCGCTAACACCAGTTAGTGACGGCTAAAAGGAGATAGCGACCATCTTGGGCCCCGCTTTGCATGTCAGTGATACTTATCACTAATGACATGCAAAGTGGCGTGCCAAGATGTTAGCGACTGGAAACAGTCCCTAACATCGCTATCTTCTATTACCAACTTTTGGAGATATTCGCGCTGAGCGCGAATATCTCCAAAATCTAACACCTGCCCTGAGCAGTTCTTAGCCATGTTATCCAATGGGAGGTGGATAACATGGCTAAGAGCATTTGCTCGATAATACATGAATATCGCTGACTTTTCTGCGATAATAGCAAGGTTTATCTGCGATAAAAATCGCCGATGTGCGGCGATAATTTTTGTCTCTAAACAAGTTAGAGACAAAAATTATCGCTAGCTGTTCGTAATATGCCCCCGGGTTTTTGCTTGCAGAAATCGGGAGGCGGGAGACTAGCACTGAAATCAGTAGTCACACGCCTGAATCTAACACCTGCCCTGAGCAGTTCTTAGCCATGTTATCCAATGGGAGGTGGATAACATGGCTAAGAGCATTTGCTCGATAATACATGAATATCGCTGACTTTTCTGCGATAATAGCAAGGTTTATCTGCGATAAAAATCGCCGATGTGCGGCGATAATTTTTGTCTCTAAACAAGTTAGAGACAAAAATTATCGCTAGTTGTTCGTAATATGCCCCCGGGTTTTTGCTTGCAGAAATCGGGAGGCGGGAGACTAGCACTGAAATCAGTAGTCACACGCCTGAATCGGGAGGGTTGGCATGTCTGAATTCTCTACAGCTGGGGCCATAAACTACATCCGCAGGGGTAGGTGATAGCCTGGGACCAGCCTGGCATCTAAAATGGCTGCCGTGCACGACAAAATTGTGGCATTGGAAAAAAGGCAAGATGGCGCAGCCGCTGGAAGAGATGTATCAACATATATCAGCCTCCTCAGCCACCCTCAGGAAACATAGGGGATTAGGATACGTCTCCCGCACCCCCTTATACCTAGTAATTTAATTAACGAAGCACAAAATGGCGAATTCCCGTTTCGCTACCAGTTTGCGGCCCAGTTCGCGGCCCGTGAAGCGCTTCTACCGTGAAAAATCATTTTTTTTTTCTTTTCCCCACGGGACCCTTTAATAACCCCAACAACATTCCTAGGGGGTCAAGAGGGGGATACCTTGCCCCCTTTCATTAAATTCCCCTTTCGTTTTTCACCTCTTCTTCTCTCTCGATCCTACCGAGAGACAAGATGGCGGCCGCTCCGGACTGTCACGCAGCAAAAAAAAAAAAGCTCACGCACAGCCGCTGGAAGAGATGTATCAACATATATCAGCCTCCTCAGCCACCCTCAGGAAACATAGGGGATTAGGATACGTCTCCCGCACCCCCTTATACCTAGTAATTTAATTAACGAAGCACAAAATGGCGAATTCCCGTTTCGCTACCAGTTTGCGGCCCAGTTCGCGGCCCGTGAAGCGCTTCTACCGTGAAAAATCTTTTTTTTTTCTTTTCCCCACGGGACCCTTTAATAACCCCAACAACATTCCTAGGGGGTCAAGAGGGGGATACCTTGCCCCCTTTCATTAAATTCCCCTTTCGTTTTTCACCTCTTCTTCTCTCTCGATCCTACCGAGAGACAAGATGGCGGCCGCTCCGGACTGTTTAGAATGTTGACAGACACCGGAGAGCCAATCAGCTTTCTGCGCGCAAAGTTCCGAAACGCGAAAAGTAAGCGGACCGGATCGCTGCCCGGAGCGCTGTTACAGATATATATCTTGATTTAAACGTTAATTTCTCAAAATCCACTGAAGCACATATATTGAGACCTAGCAAAGGCACATCGGGCTAACAGTCCCTACAATTTTGCCAAGTTTCGTGCAAATCCATTCAGCCGTTCGAGCTAAAAGTGAGTCCAACCGCCCTATGGAAAACTCAATGCAAAAAACGCGTTTTGGGACCCCCCTTTTTTCTCAGCCCCCCCTTGACGAAACCCCACCAAATTTTCAGGGGCTGCTCAGAAACAAAATGTGCCATTTTCCTGAAAATTTCAGCCGATTCCGTCCACAAACGCCAAAGTTATTAGACATAGAATTTTCAGAAATCCCATAGGGAATTAATCCTAACTATATATACCTACTGGCGATAGCCAGTAGGTAATATATATATATTCACTGAAAAAACCATAGGTTTAACACCAGTTTGTGATGAGGAGGACCCGGACTCGGGCCCTCCTGGCTTACCTTTACCTGTGTCCCCTCTTTTTGCACAGCATACGGATACCTGGAAACCGGCGACAGACTGGCTACTTCCCTCACAAGACCCGGAGGAGCCGTGTTACTTTAACTGGGCGGAGTTGGACCCGGAACCCGCCCACCAGATGGAGGTAAAGGAACGCCCGACCCGGACTCAGGTGTGTAATACACCCGGAGGGAGTGGAGAGTGGTGGCGTGAGAGAGGAGCGGAGTGGAGGAGGACGGAAGACGGAGAAACGAGGATTGCGATGGAGGAGGAGGCGGGTGAGCAGTGGAGGAGGAAGGGAGACGAGACAAGCGAGGAACAGCGGCTGGAGGAGACGGGTGAGCAGTGGAGGAGATCGGGTGAGGAGTGGAGAGCGGACCATCGGAAGGAGGAGGCGGTAGAAGAACAACGGAGGACGGAGGCAGGCGTCAAGGGAGACAGCGGAATACGGACCTGGGAAGCCGAGAGAAGTCAGACCAGAGACGACCGCGACAAGCCGGGAGGCCAACGGGAAGGCGCATCGCCCAGCCACACTTCACACGAAGTGTGGCTAGAGCAGGTACGGTCAAGGTTCACGGGGTGGGCGGGTCGTAAGTGGGGTAAACCACCTTAGCACGAGCAACCGACCCTCTGTGCACCGGTACCCTTCCTTCACTTTACCGGCACCCTGTTACTGAAGAGCACGTGTGATCCCTCACTTCCCTACCCCGATAAAGTACCGGAAAACATAGCCTAATAGTGGGTTCTTTCTGTTTTGGTGACATCTCGGACGAGAGGCGAAAACGGCGGAAGCAAGGCCTACAACGCCCAGAAGGCACCGGGAGAGTTGGCGACTGGGAGCGGCAAAACAAGCGGCCGAGGACATCGACAACCCCTTACCATTCTACCGAGTGCCTGTACAAAAGAGGAGGCAATACAAAACAATAAAACCCTCATTGCCTAGAACCCCCTTGTCCGTGAGTTTGTTTGATAGCCCGACCGAAAGCCCACACAGTTATAGTTAGCTGGAGATTTTACTCATACAAAACCATTGAAATTCCCACGTTATAGTTAGTTGGACTCACTATAACTCGTGCACCCGCAATCTACTGCTGATGAGGTCACATATTACATCATTCATGACATGGTCAGTGACATCACTGATGACATCTCAAATGACATCACTGATGACATCACTGATGACATCACTGATGACATTTCAAATTACATCACTGATGACATCATCCATGTGATAATACGATGCACCTCCTCACACTCTAATCTAACCTTTGATACACCCAGTGTTAAATACAAACTACCATTCCTGAAATTATTGACACACCAATACCAGTAACTAAATACGCACTCACTGATTACTAGGTCTACACACACATCCACTCATTCACCCATACAATCACTCATACATACGGTCACTCATCAATAAAACACTATCATATCCAGTCATATACCTATACAGACACTTACACACTGACACTCACTCATTCACAGAGTTACTCAAACACCTAGTCAGTTATGCAGAGAATCAATCACACTCCCATTTCCACAACTACAAAGTTATACACACTAAACCTTACTTATTCAAATATATAGTAACACATACTTACTCTCTTTTACAATCACTGATACAAGTACACATTGAACCATACAGTCACTTACGCAATCACAGGCTCTCATGTATAGTCATTTATATATGGCAACTCTCACATGCACTGTGTTTTACATATGTACCTACTTTGACATGTAGCACTGAGATAGCCATTCACTCACCAACAAATCCATGCAGACAGTCAACCCCCATACAGCTCTTTCCACATGCACTCTTGAACCCCTATAGCAAGTGAATCAACTGCTCACATATAATAATAATCACTCACTCATACAGTCAGTCACGCACCTACTAAATCCTTCATCCAGACACTCATACATCCACTCATTTTTCAATATGTAAATTATTAACTTTAACTTAATTGTATTTTTACTTTTCAGAAACACACAGACACTGGATGATGTCATCAGTGATGTCATTTGAGATGTCATCAGTGATGTCATCAGTGATGTCACTGACCATGTCATGAATGATGTAATATGTGACATCATCAGCGGTGGATTGCGGGCGTGCGAGTTATAGTGAGTCCAACTAACTATAACGCGGGAATGTCAATGGTTTTGTATGAGTAAAATGTCCAGCTAACTATAACTGGTGTCAAATCTATCGTTTTTTCACTGAATTTCAAAGGCTTTTTAAATGCTAATTCCTAACTATAACAAATGTGAAACCTATGTTTTTTTAGTGAATTTCAATGTTTTTTTGAATGCTAATTTCTAACTATCACGATTGTGAAACCTCTGTTTTTTTCACTGAATTTCAAAGGTTTTTTTATAAGCTAATTCCTTTCTATATCGAGTTTGTAACCTACAATTTCTTTTTTTTTATTTGCTGTTTTGTGTAAGTATTAATAATGTATTTTTGAAATAATATTTTTCCATTTTTTTTTTTTTATCATTTTTTCCTGGGGCGCTCAGGGTGTGCGCACCGGTAAGCTCTCCTGAGAGCGCACCGAGAGCGCTATTTCTACGTTCGTTAACAAAACATATGTATGAAAAGTAAATAATAACGCAAGACATTTAGTACCATACTTATAAAAGCAATATTTTTAATTTACGAAATGAAAATGAATTTACATTTCCGTTAAGCTATCAAAACGTCACTCAGGCACCCCCGGAAGCGCCTACGTTCGCGCTGCATAAGCGCCCCCGGAAGCGCCTACGTTCACGCAGGTAAGCGCCCAGAGAAGCACTCCGGTGCACGCAGCGTAAGCGCATCAAGTCATGTGACCTTAAAATAACTCTTTTTATTGGTGCTAACAGTTTTTTTTTACAAAGAATGAAATCCCCACCCATTTCCTTCACTTCTTCTTTCACTTTTGTGACTGAAAGACCTGTTTTTTGCTCTTGGATCTTTTTTGGATTACCATGGCTGCCAGAACATCCAGCAGTGATGATGACAGAGAGTCATTTATTGATGAAGAGGTTCCTCCGCCCCGGGTAAAAGAACACTTCATATGGAAGTTTTTTTTCCATTCCACATGATCAAAAAAAATAATTGCTCCAAAGGTGGAGTGCCGGATTTGTCATACAGTCCTCTCACGGGGTGACTCCACCAAAAAATATTCATTTGGGAACTCCACAATGATTCGCCAAGTTGAGAGGAGGCACCCCCAGAACTTTGCCCGGGAGTGTCACAGGGATGGTGCCTCTACTTCAACCGGAGAACCAACAACATCGGTGAGGGGGCGACTAGAAGAGCTGATCATTCAGCCTGCATTTAATGAAGCCGTAATTAAATGCAAAAAATGTGATCAGCTACTTTGTTATGGGGAACAAAGTGTTATACTCATGGTTCGAGCAATAGACAACCACCGCTGCCAACCCCAGTCCTAATTTTGATTATTTATTTTGCTCCTGTTGAGCAGTTTCCCATTCCCTGTTTTTGTTCCTGTTGAAAAAAAAGGAAAAAAGAAGAAAAAAAAAAAGTTCTTTTCAGAACTACCTCCAATTCTCATCAAAGAGCTGTATTCTTAAAAAAATGAAAAAGAGTAACTGAAGTGAAGTGCAGAGAGAGAAGAGAGAAAAATGCGCGAGAAAGCAAACAAAGGGACGAGAGGGGAAGGGAAGTGAAGTAGGGGGACTGAAAGAAGGTGAGTGTGGGGAACGAGAGTGAGGAGAAGGAGAGTGAACATGCGGAATGTGGATAAGTGAAGAAAATGTAGTAAAACAACGGTGGTGTGGAAGAGTAAGAAATGAGCAGTGATTTTTAGGAAAGAGTGGAGATACAGACTGGATAAAGACACTTGAGTGTGAGACAAGGTGAGTAAGGCAGTGAAGAAACAGAGAAAGGGAAAGAAAAAGTTAGAGTAGAAGACTGAAGGCTACATTTATGAGGCCATGCGACACTTTTACGCCACCGGAGTGTCACTTTTTGTGATGCACCAGTGGTATAAAAAATCCACCTCGTTGAGTCATATTTACAAAGTGACACATCTAGGTAAATGCGTCACTTTGTAAACCCCTGCGCCACATTATACCTACGCCAGGTGTAATGTATGCAAAGGGGGCGTATTGACGCAAGAAAGGGTCGTAGAAGTGACGCATCTATGAGATTTCACTGCGTCACTTTTAGGACGCCGTTGCGTCAAAATCTTGTGCCTGCCTCACAACAGGCGTAAGACTGACGCAGGCCTTTTCACATGGGGCTGGCCCCATGTGAAAGGATGCATTTCTGGAGTTGCATCACTTTTGTGACACACTCCATCAATGCATCACTTTTGCGCTTACAGATACGTCAGAAATACTGACGTATCTGTAACTCCTTGCGACATAATGCGTCATACATTAAATATGACGCATGAGTAGAAGACTGAAGGCCTCATTTATGAAGCTATGCGTCACTTTTACACCACGTCACTTTTTGTGACGCACCAGTGGTGTAAAAAAAGCACCTTGTTGAGTCATATTTACAAAGTGACGCATCTAGGTAAATGCGCCACTTTGTAAACCCCTGCGCCACATTATACCTGCGCCAGGTGTAATGTATGCAAAGGGGGCGTATTGACGCAAGAAAGGGTTGTAGAAGTGACACAGTGAAATCTATGAGATTTCACTGCGTCACTTTTAGGACACCGTTGCGTCAAAATCTTGTGCCTGCCTCACAGCAGGCGTAAAACTGACGCAGGCCCTTTCACATGGGACTAGCCCCATTTAAAAGGATACATTGCTGGAGTTACATCATTTTTTTTACACACTCCAGCAATGCATCACTTTCCTCTAAACACTCTACATTATTTTTTTACTCTTTTTTTTCACACTGTTTTTCCCCATGGTGCGCTCAGGGTGTGCGAACCGGAGAGCCTACCCGGGAACGCACCCAGCGCTTACCCCGCGAAAATTTCAAAAAAAGTATTTTTTGCCCTTCAGGGTCCTTCTAGGTCCCCCTCAGAAAACCTAGGGGGTCAGGGGGTGTCTACTCTGCCCCCTTTTAATTATTTCCCCCTTTCTTTTTCACCTCTTGTGTCTCGATTCTACCGAGACACAAGACGGCGGACTCTCCGGACTGTTTAGAATGTTGACAGATACCCGACAGCCAATAAGCTTTCCTCTCGCGCACTCCCATAGCGCGCCGGGCGCGCTCCCCGGTACGCGCAACGGTGAGCGCCCGCAGCGCGCCTATGGATATATATGTGTTTTTGAAGTTAATTTTCTAAAAAACTACTGGAGCAATTTTCACCAAACATAGCAAAGGCACATCTGCATACCAGTCCCTACAATTTTGCCAAGTTTGGCGTAATTCCTTTTAGCGGTTCGGGCTGTAGACTTGTCAGACCGTCCTATGGAAGTTAACATGGAGAAAACACGTTTTGGGACCCCCCTTTTTCTCAGCCCCCACTTCTCGAATCCCCCCGAAACTTTCAGGGAAGGAGCGCAGCGGAGCTGGTCAAAATTTCTGAAAATTACACACAAATTCCACAACCAGCGCCAGAGTTATTTCCAATAAAATGTTGCGGATTTCCTATGGTAGCCAATCCTAACTATAACTACCTACGCAATAGGAGCACTCACAGGCTTTCACTTAAAACATTTATTTCAGCTGCATGACGCATTTCAGCCGCCAGGCCTTTATCTAATGCTATATGATGAAACCGATCATTAGTATTCCAACGTTTAAATAGCTCACTACGTTCCCCCTCTTTGTCATGGCAAGCAAAAAAGGGGTACATTTTCACCATAGTCCTTTTGTTTTTTTTTCGCGCCGCCATCATTAAGTGTGAGTAAAATAAATTACAGTCCCATAGTGGTGTTGTTTACTTTTTATGCTGTCCTTTGAAGTAAGATTCCATTCTCGTAATGGGTTAACAGTTCATGCATCACACATTATCCTCTAATTATGCCACTGTTTACACTTCATTCAGGGTGCGGTTGTTTTATGATGCTATTGTTGTAACATGCCTTTCGTCATCCACTCTGTGCACATCAGAATTTCCGTACCTGAAAGCACTGATTTCAGTAATCACTGCTTTTCCATGTGATTATATCCCAATTTAATCGTCAGCAGGTACGTTATTCATTTGGCTGGGGTGGTTCTGGCAGTTTCCATTCCATGTTCCAAAAAATGCCAAACAAACTGTCAAACTCCTTACATGATGGGTGCCTCCTTCGTGCAGTTGGCCTGCACGTAATAAATGATTCAACAAATGTCCCTACTTCCAGGAACGCAATGAGAGCACTCACAGACTTTCACTTAAAACATTTATTTCATCTGCATGACGTGTTTCAGCCACCAGGCCATTGTCAAATGCTATATGATGAAACCGATCATTAGCATTTCAATGTTTAAATAGCTCACTATGCTCCCAACCCACCCCCAGGCTGCCCCAGGGACCGCAACTTACCCAGGGCTTTTTTAATTGGATGCAGAGGCATGCTGCCCCCCACAGCCCCAAAGACCACCAACTCCCCGGAGCACATACTTATTTGAATGCACTACGGACATCCGGGCCTCGGGGACCACCACCTCCCCGGGGCTATGTAAATTAAGGGAGGGGGGCCACGCGGCCCCCCCATCTGCAGCCCTTGATGGCCCTAGGGACTGCCAGCCCCCAGTGCCGGCTCCTGCACTGTCCCAGGGTGCCCACCCCCGGGACATTGCTGTTTGCTATGACAGGGCAGGAGTTCTGTGGCGTTTACTGAAGGTACCTGGTGGGCTAGTTGGCCCCAAGGGACCCTCAGGATTCAAGGGGACTTAATCTTCCAACTTACAACGCACCAGGGGGCGCGTTTGCACAGCGGTGCAGGAAGTGGGTGGGGTCTGATATAACAAGTTAGCAATCTTGATGTGTGGGACTTACTGGAGGTAATAAAAGGGGTAGTTGGCCCCCAAGGTTGACGTTGGGGGCTAACTAATCCCTCCTGTTACCTCTGTTAAATCCCACACAGTGGGATTGCTAAAAGGTGTTTGAATGCCAAGCTCACCTTTCTCCACTACTCTGCAAACGTGACTGCTATGTTATAGTTAGAAGTTAGCATTTAAAAAACCATTGAAATTCACTGAAAAAAACATTGGTTTCAGGGACGTTATAGTTAGAAATTAGCATTTACAAAACCTTTGAAATTCACTGAAGAAAACCGTAGGTTTCAGGCACGTTATAGTTAGAAATTAGCATTTTAAGAACCTTAGAAATACACTGAAAAAAACATACGTTTCAGGGAAGTTATAGTTAGTTTTAATCGTACAAAATCAGAGAAATTCGGCTGTTCTATTTAGTAGAGCTAACTATAACTCGCGTCCCCAATGCACTGCTAATGACATCACATCACTCGTGACATGGTCAGTGACATCACTGATGACAACTCAAATGACATAAATGATGACATCATTGATGACAATATACATGTGATAATTTGATGCACCTCCTCACACCCTAATATACCCTTTGATACACCCACTCTAAAATACAGACTACCATTTTCGAAACCATACACACACCAATACCAGTTACTACATACGCGCTCACTGATTTCTAGGTCTACACGCGCATCCACTCATTCACCCATAAAATAACTCATACATGAAGTCACTCATCAATACAGCACTACCATATGCACTCATACACCTATAAATGCACTCATACACCTATACATACACTCACACACCACCACTCATCCTTAGATTTACTCACACACCTCCTCAGTCATGCAAAGAATCAATCACACCCATTTACTCACCTATAGTTATACACAGACCACCTCACTTACATATAAAAATACTAACACATATTTACTCTCTTATACAATCACTCATACAAGCAGACCCTCACCCATACAGCCACTCTCACAATCACTCACTCGCATGTATAGTCATTTATATACCCCAAAACTCACATATACTACCTTTCACATATGTAGTTACTGACACATACCACTGGGACATCCATTCACTCACCAACACACCCATACACACACTCACCAACCCATGCAGCCCTTCACAGATGCACTCTTGAACCTATACACCCAGTAAATGGCCCACTTACACATCTATGCACAGAGTCATCCACCCCCACCCACTCACAAAGACACTCAGGCACCCATACAGATACTTAGACAACTAATCAATAACCCATATAGATAAACATGTAGCTACTCACAATCCATTATACACCAACTGACAGACTGATACAGACATTTGCACAGTTTACTCACTAGCCCATGCATTCAGTGAGATACGCATAATCAGTCACTAATACAAATACCTACTAAATCATCCATTCAGACACTTCTACACCCACTCATTCTTCAATACACCTTGGCAAATATATATATATATATATATAAAACATATTAAAACTTTAAAGAAACACACATTCACTGGATGATGTCATCAGTGATGTCACTGACCATCTCATGAGTGATGTAATATGTGACGTCATCAGCAGTGCATTGTGGGGGCGCGAGTTAAAGTTAGCTCTACTAACTATAACAGCCGAATTTCTCTGGTTTTGTACGAGTGAAATGTCCAACCAACTATAATGTCCCTGAAACCTATGGTTTTTTCAGTGAATATCTAAGGTTTTTGAATGCTAGTTTCTAACTAGAACGTGCCTGAAACTTAAGGTTCTTTCAATGAGTATATATATATATATATATATATATATATATATTCACTAAAAAAACATAGGTTTTAGGCCTTATATAGTTAGGAATATATATATATTAGCTTTTAAAAAAACCAATGAAATTCACTGAAAAAACCATAGGTTATACACTATATATAGTTAGGAATTAGCCTTTAAAAAAACCAATGAAATTCACTAAAAAAACCATAGGTTTTAGGCCTTATATAGTTAGGAATTAACATATAAAAAACCATTGAAATTCCTCCTATATAGTTAGCTGGACATTTTATTGATATAAAACCAATGAAATTCGACATATAGTTAGGTGCACTAACTATATATTTCACGCATCCGCAATCCAATGCTGATGATGTCACATATTACATCATTCATGACATGGTCAGTGACATCACTGATGACAGCTCATTTAACATCAATAATTACACCACTGATGATATAGTTCATATGATAATACAATGCACCTCCTTACACTCTAATACACCTAGTGTAAAATACAGAGTATCATTTTTGAAACTATTGACACACCAATACCATTTACTACATACCCACTAACTGATTCCTACGTCTACATGCACATTCATTCATTCACCCATAAGGTCATTCGTACATACTGTCACTCATCATTGCAACACTATCATATGCACTCATACACCTATGCAGACACTCACACACTGCCACTTATCCATGGAGTTACTCACACACCTACTCAGTCCTGTAAAGAATCAATCACACTTTGATTTCTTCATCTATACAGTTAAACACAGAACAGCTTACATTTTCACAGATATACAAACACATACTTACTCACTTATACAATCAAATCCTTCTTCCATACTCTTATACATCCTCTCATTCTTCAATATGTAAAACATATTTAAACTTTACAAAAACACACAGACACTGGATGATGTCATCAGTGATGTCATCAGTGATGTCACTGACCATGTCATGAATGATGTAATATGTGACATCATCAGCATTGGATTGCGGATGCGCGAAATATATAGTTAGTGCACCTAACTATATGTCGAATTTCATTGGTTTTATATCAATAAAATGTCCAGCTAACTATATAGGAGGAATTTCAATGGTTTTTTATATGTTAATTCCTAACTATATAAAGCCTAAAACCTATGTTTTTTTTAGTGAATTTCATTGGTTTTTTAAAGGCTAATTCCTAACTATATATAGTGTATAACCTATGGTTTTTTCAGTGAATTTCATTGGTTTTTTAAAAGCTAATATATATATATTCCTAACTATATAAGGCCTAAAACCTATGGTTTTTTTAGTGAAGTTCATTGGTTTTTTAAAGGCTAATTCCTAACTATATATAGTGTATAACCTATGGTTTTTTCAGTGAATTTCATTGGTTTTTTAAAAGCTAATATATATATATTCCTAACTATATAAGGCCTAAAACCTATGGTTTTTTTCAGTGAATTTCCAAGGTTTTTTTAAGGCTAATTCCTAACTATATATAGTGTATAACCTATGTTTTTTTTAGTGAATTTCATTGGTTTTTTAAAAGCTAATATATATATTTATATATATTACCAGGGGCGACTAGGTTAAAAAACAGACTTTGTGAACATTTCATGTTAAATATTGGAAGTTAAATATATATCAGATTTCACACAAATTAATTCAAACTAGGTCATGTTAAATATTGGAAGTTAAATATATATCAGATTTCACACAATGTAATTCAAACTAGGTAATGATGTATTTAGCTGTACATTTAAAGACATATTTTTCTTTAGCAAGTGTATGTTAGGAAACCTGACACAGCCAATTAACCACGTTTCTAGACAGAGATTTCCTGGATCTTGTCTCATTCTTACGTGGATTTTCCCCTTTACACCGTTTGCAGAGCGGCCAGAATCCCACTCTGAATACCTGTGCACTCCCCTAAAGACCTGAAGCTTTGGCCTTTTCAAACCATTGTAACGTAGTAAGCCATCATACTTGTTTAGAGTGTAGTCTTCAAGAGTTACAGCTTCTTAGCACATGGACACGTGCATTGCCTGTAATATGAGACTTTGAATGCAACCTGTTAACCTAAAATCCCCCAACTCGAGTTTTCAGCAGCTAACATTTCCATGCGTAATACTTCAATTTGTAATCTCATTCGGGCTGGTAAATTTAGTTACTGATTCGTTCGACATTACCTGGGGCACTAGTAATGAGAGTCTGTTTGGAAATCTTAAAAAACTGAAAAGAAAACAAGAAATGCTCTGCTAGTGAAAGAATCTGTCAGCTCACAGTCAAAGTCAGATACACATGCTGCCTCATAAAATATGGCTAAATTCCACTGTTATCACATAATGCACGAATCAAGTCAACCAGCGTCCCCATCCAGACCACCACTGAAATCAATGAATAAGTATAGGAAGATCAAAAAAGCACTTTTTTACTTTGAAGGCAGAGCAAAGCTAGAAATGTCTATTTTGCTCTTTTCCCAGCTGGAAATGGTCATAAAGTTATTGGCTGCAGTAACTATCTTCCATGATACGAAGGAGAATGGATTATCCCAGTTGTGCTAGGGGTGTAGAGGAAGAAGTTTCTCAACAGGGACAAATGTTTTTCCCTGCAAAGAAGATGTTCTTTCACACATTTGCCTGTCTTTTGCATAACGCTGAATTGTACGAAAAATGAAGTCTTAAAAAAGCAAAATAGCATGGGTTTTCAGGATACACTATTACATCTGTTTTTTGTGAATGGTGAAAAAGGGTGAAAAGTATGTTATGACATCGTCGCCGTTCCTTTAGACTTTTCTAAATGCATTTGCTGTTCTGCTTTTCTGCTAGCGCTATATAAAACTCTCAAATACATGAATAGTTCCTCAAGGTTGCTCTTGGTGTCCATCTTGCAGCATTTGAATTGTGATGATTCCCAGTTTGACAGTGTTACAGTCCAGTAAATCAGATACTTGCTTGAGCCCAGCCTTTTTGTATGGCGATGCGCTTGTCCTCCTGTTAGTAATGCACACTGTTTGCATTAATGTAAAGCTTAATTGAGGTTTTTATGTGTTTTTCCTAAAGATGTCACGAGCACACACCTGATCATGCAGAACTTAAGTGAGGAAACAAAAAAGTCTGAACCCTGCAATGGCCTGCAGGTAGAGAAAGGACAAAACACCGGTGATGTCTCCAAATAATACACCCCAGACCTGCTCTCCAGCCCATTCCAAATACCTTCAGTTCACTACACCTGCCCGTTTGTGACATATTCGAAACGAGGGCGCTCTTTAGGGGCTTGGCAACTCTGTAAGGCTTCTCCGGTTGGCGGCGCGGGCTCCTCTTCCACAACGGAGCCCCGCCTGCACCTTCAGGCACCGGGCCCCTCGTCTCTCCTCAGACTGCGGGGCGGGACTTCTGGCCACCTCTCCTAGGGCCGCGCCATGATTGGCCGTCGGGCCTGAACACTTCCGGGTCGTCGCGGGCAGCGCGGCGGCCCGTTCCAGGCACTCGTAGGCGGGGGATAAGCAGCAAATGCCGGGTGGGCACCGGCTCTTTTTAAAAGACAATAAATCGAGGTGGGCACTCGATTTTAGGGCGGCAATGTCCATGGCAGGGTGGGCACCTGCCAGGGGACTTCAAAATCGTCGTCCCGGCCCCGCCCACAACCAGGCGGCGGCCATCTTAAGGCAGCTCGGGCGGCGGCGGTGATCTCGGGGTGCAAAACGAGGGGTGGGCACCCTCGAAATTAAATTAAAAACATAAAAATGAAAGACAGAAGCCCCCCCAGCCCTCCCCCCCCCCCAAAAAAAATCGCGGAAAATCGCGGGGTGCGCGCACCCGTGCGCGCTTATAGATATATAATTGATTTCTCTACTAATTTTCTCAGGAACCACTGGAGGGAATTAAACTATTTTACCAAAAGCGTGATCTGCATACCAGACACTACCATTTTGACAAGTTTGGTGTAATTCCCTTTAGCGGTTCAAGCTGTAGCTGAGTCTAAAGGTCCTATGGAAATTAACATGGGGAAAACACGTTTTGGGACCCCCCTTTTTTCTCAGCCCCCACTGGACGAATCCCCCCCCAATTTTCAGGGAAGGAGCGGAGCAGAGCGAGCCATCGACTTTGAGAAATTTGCGAAGATTCATTAACCAGGGCCAAAGTTATTCCCAATAGAATGTTGGGGATTTCCTATGGGAACCCGTCCTAACTATATATACACCTACTGGCTACCGCCAGTAGGAAGGATATATATATATATATATATATATATATATATATATATATATATATATATATATATATATATATATATATATATATATATATATATATATATATATATATATATCTTTTGAACCTACTCTTACCATTTAAAAAGGTTTATGGGCCACCTCTTCAAACAGGAATTCATGCAGCTTCCCATGTGACTAATTTATATCTCTCCTGAACCTCCCCGTTAATCTTCTTGTAAGCTCACATGGACACACGGTCTTCAAACCCAGACAGTTAATGTATCACAAACACATAATTATCCCAACCAAAAATGTCTTTCTGTGCAATGATACCATACAACCATGTTCATATTAGAACACTGTCACTATACTACATGCACACGTGTTCCACTCCATACAATGATCATAGCATAAGAGAAATTAAAGCCTTCATTGATTACTTACCACAGCATCAATCTGTTCCAGGAGTTTCATGAATTGCTCGACTGCTAATTTTATTCGCTTGTCCAACTTATTAAGAGCTTCCGTTTGGAGATTTTTGGCTAGAAAACCCTGAATGAAAAAGGCAACAGCAATAGTTATGTCATAGCCGGGGAATGATCACTGTAGTATACCTTTCAATGAGTTACAAGATTCTTTACCCAACAACCACTAACTTCTGGAATGGCAGGAGCTACTTAGAGAAGGCTTCATAGCGGACTTTGAAACTATGATAGAAATTTTTGGGTCACATGTCATGATGGGGCAGCTAAAGCAACAACTCAACTCAAGAACACATTCAGAAAATATATACCAGAAAAGATAGTGCAGATATAGGTCTGGGACCAAAATATGAACACTGCAAGGTGAGCTACAAGTGACTAAAGAATAACTAAGCAGTCACTGGATGTACATTTACCAGAAAGAGGTCCCTATTACTGGCAAGCCCTTCCACATAGTCATTGATTTAAATGATTAACAGGGATTGGGCCAAAGCCTCATCTTATAAAGACCAAAAGTAGTTTCAGAAGTTATCATCACTAACCCACTGTAAGAACAACTCTGCAAATACAATACGTATGACATTTAATGCACAAATATCAGTACTTAAGCTTACAAAACCTCTGCTGCCACACAGTACACACACGACCGAGCACTTCTAGAGGGGCCCCCAACCCTTCATGCACCCCCATGTGCAGATTCGCCCAGGGGCCCTTCTGGGGGCCCTCTACATGCCTTTCCCCCAAGCATTCCATGGCAGGGTCTCCGCCATGAAATACTTGGTGGAAATGCAGGTCATAATCCGATAGGCGGAGCGAGCTTAAACACTGACACGATTCCTGCCTGCTTCTCACACAATGGGATGATGGTGGCAATCGTAATCATGCCGGAGATCTGATGCAACGGCAGCCACTGGGCCACTATCCATGGGTACGGCGGGCCTAGGACTGCCGTACTTGTAAGTAGGCCCTAAGTGTCTAACAATATGCTTTGTCAACAAACTATAAGCAAGTTAAAAAAGGACACCAACATTCACAACCTCATCAAAAGCATGGGTTTCAAAGTCAAATTAACCTGGATTCTCAAAAACTATGTGACCACACATTTATTAATCAGCCAGTAGATGAGGGTGGACTGATGTTCAAGGACACATTGGAATGCCCACAGATCAATCTAGGAAGCACTTCCAATTTTGTACAGTTCACAATAAAACACATGGTTGACAATAATAAATCCTTCCTCCTGACAAACATACAGTTGCCCTGGTTAAGCAGGTGGCTTCGTGGGAAAAGTCTGCAACATTATCCTACGAATTCCATTTGTAAAAGATAGAAATTTAGTCCTAGGGCTCTAAATCTTAATTTTTAAGTACCCAAAATGGAAACAAAGTTGCACCTCCATAATTATGGTTGACACCTTACCCAATTTGCACCCCCAATAACTTTGTCTCACCCATGAGCATTCTAAATCAAACCTGGCAGAAACACTACTTAGTATGCAGCCTTTCAGAATGGTGACTGTGGTGCAAATTGCTCAAACAAACAAAAAGGTATAATTTAAGTAAGTTTATCAAATAAAATAGGTTTCCTCAAATACAATGCGTTTCTCAATGGCTGGGACTTTCAAGTATGCATGTGTCGGCCATGTACAGTTTGTATCTATACATTTTGGCAATCCCCGTAAACAAGGAATGTAGCATAAAAATCTCCATTCGAGCCACTGTTCTAGACAAACATGGGCAAAGAAGCACTTCTAGGGAGGAAAAAGTACTAAATAACTCCACTCTTGGGCACGCTTATGGGAAAAAAAAACTTGCCCTACATTCACTTTGGGGTACGGTGGGTAGTGAGGAATTAGCACGTATACCCTTCCTTCCTTGGACAACCTGAGGAGTTGAAATGCCCCCCCCCCCCCTTGTGCAAGGAGTGGGGGAGGGAGAAGCGAATGTACATCACTCTCACACTCTTGGGCATAATGGGACTGAAGAAAAAAATTGTCCGCCAAACTCACTGAACCTTAATACCTCTTCCATCCAATGTTTTACAAGTTATTTCACCTTCCACAAGTGATGGAGGCAAACATTATTAGAGTGAGAGTGTAAGAATGTGCTGAGGTTTAGGTCTGGTTAAATCTTCAGCCCTGCTAAGACTTGAGGAAAATGAAATTGACAAGCAGATCATCAAGTGGTGCCAAATTTCTTACAAAAATCTTCTCACCCTCTCACTATGAGTAGTCAGATTTGATCAGGTTGAGCTTTTTTTGGCACCTATTTATCAGTTCTGGGAAGTGAACTTAAGCTGGAACAAACAGGTGTTCTATTCATTCAGAAAGTGAATGAGTAATAAAGTTGCCTTTAAATCTTGTTTTTATCTTGACACAATTGCTGTCTGTTCAAGGACACAGGTCAAATGTCAGTATGTCTTTTTAGTGTTTCTAAATTTATCCTGGAAAATGGTGCTTACTTTTCTTTCTCTTATTACAGTTACCATGTCATGAGTGATGTAATACGTGAAGTCATCAGCAGTCCATTGCGGGGGCGCGAGTTATAGTTAGCTGAAGTAACTATAACGGGGGAATTTCATTGGTTTTATATGAGTAAAATATCCAGCTAACTATAACACGTGTCAAACCTATGGTTTTTTCAGTGAATAAGAAATATGTTTAATTATTTTACTATATTATTAAAATAATATTAATTTTTCAAAAAATATTAATACACTTAATTATTTTTCCTTATACGTTCCTGTATGTAGATCTCTGCCAAGACAGAAGGCGCCACCTATAAGTCAAAGGTTACTGGTAGTAACTTTACACTCGTACATTTAGTGGTAGAAGGCTCCAATAGAGGGTGGAGACATGTATAGCTACCAGTGTGTAAATTTGCACTCACAAATGGTGAATTGCAATATTGTGTAGATGCAATAGAAAATATAAACACACGTAAATCTACAAGTGTATATTTACCTTTGTGAATAGAGTCTTCATGATGAAAATAATGATTTAAATGTCTTTTTTTTGCCTACGTACCAATCTGATTTGTGCATGGTGAATGTGAAGGCGTGTGCGGGCCTGGAGAAGAACATTTTGAAACATCTTGTGTCTTTTTCAGGATTGGATACTCTTACATTATGAGAAGGACCCAGTAAATTGGATAGTGTTTTTAACAGCCAGACCTTGGGGCAGTGATCCACATGTTCAAGTACAGCTCAAAAAGTAAGTTTGTAATAATGTTTTTTATTGTAGTGTGTATTGAAGGTTTGAGTGTGTTTCAAAAGGTGTGCCTTACTAGAATAAGGATCTGTGACAGTAGGTTTGAATAGATACATTTGTTTGTATCCATTAAAAGACAGTTGTATCGTGGGCTTACATTTGAATTCATTATGTTTAAAACAAAAATAAATAATTCAATAAAAGACTGGTATGGATTTAAAGTTCGGCCATTGAGAGACATCAAGTAAAACACCACCACCTACCCAGCTGCCTTATTTGAGTGAGCTGATATGTGTACACTTTAACTGGGACAAACAGGATATTCCTGCTTTTCAGGCTCTAATAACCCCTTCGCTGCGGGGCTAATTCCCCCGAGGTGCTGGGGGAGGGGGGCGAGCAGCGCCATGGTGCTTGCAACGAGCTTGGCTCGTCACGCTGCACGGTGGGGCTGTGCTCATGACGAGCTGAGCTCGTCATGACAACACCCGTTTTTCAGAACGCTCAGTCCAGCGAGGGAATTAGCCCCGCGTGTGAGCGCCGCGCGTGTCATGACGAGCTCAGCTCGTCATGAGCACAGCGCAACTGTGCCTCATTGTCGTCATGAGCACGGAAGGTGTTAAAACACATTCACTCTTGAATATTGATTAATAGATGTCAGGTGTGGAATCAGAACACGAACAACAGCTTCAATGTATTTTATGTTAGGAATTATTAGAAAAGGAATCAAAACGACCACCAAATTTATGAAAACACTTTGAAAGTATGCAAACACAGCATCCCACGAAATACAAAGAATTTGTCATAACTAAACCGCAAGAGCTTCGACAAATTATTAAACTAGCTGAAAAGATTGGAAGGGTTTGTGCAAGGAAAATGTGGTCAAAGTTTGACAGAGGGTCCATGCTAATAGGCAAATCTGGGAAACCTCATACAATCACAGAAGATTTGATACAACTTTCTACTAAAGTCATGGTTAGTGCAATAGTTGGGCAAAAAAGCAGACAACGATTTAAATTTGGTGGCACTGTTCAATGATAACTATAAATAGGAAAACTGACAACATTTAAGACAGCGCAAAAGAAGAGTTGATTTAAAGAATTTGTAATAGTCAGATTTAGCCTACAAGTGGATTAAAGTATGGACTTAAAAAAACATTTAATTTAACTGTTCTGTTTAATAAGAGTTTCAGCAAAAATCTGTTGTAGATTTATTCTTCTGCTGCCTTTTGATACTCTGCTGAAGAGTTGTATAACAGTTTGAATGCATTTCTAACATTAAATTGAGTTTAATGGCCAAAAGTTGTAATTAGCACAGAGAAGATCATGATTTGTCTTTGAGACTAACGAGTCTCTGTCAACAAATAAGGGCATACAACCCTTCAGCTTCAGGGCATCAATGTTTCATTCAGCTAAAATAATGCCAGAAGAATTGAGAAAGATCTTGAATGAATCAATTGAAATTTTAATTGTTATCAAAGCAAAATAACTAGATTCAATGTCTGTCATTCTGTGGATAGTGAAAATCTGCATAAAGTAGTTTGAGTGCCGTCTTGGCTTTTCAAATGAAATCAGAATATTCTTCAATGATCAGGAATCTCGATTTGTATTTCATTGAGCACTGTTGCTGTATATCCTCTTCCCTGCGTCCGACGTCCCCCGGTCTTCTGACGTCACGGTGGGCATGTGCGTCGGACGGCTCTGGGCTGTCCGATTTGCGCACGCGTAGAATTCGAAGCAGATATAGGGGACATCTTCACTCATTTAAATGCACTCAACTTGAGCATTTAAGGAGGTGACCTTCCGATTCTGAATGTACAAGATAAGATCGAGGAGTGATCACAAACCTAGAATTGTGAGTCAGTCGCTTAACAGGAATAAATCTCCATGTTTCTCATGACCTGAAGACCGTCCTTATATCTACTGATGAAAAATCATCAAATGAAATCTTTGAATTTTTATCGAGCACCTGCAAGATAAGCAAAGCGGTTTTTGTAAGCCCTATCCACCTTTAAATGAAAGTCAAAATTAGAACAAACATCCATTCAATATAAGTATTGACAAACTAGCACGCAGACAGCACCAGAAAAAATTACCTGACTGAAATCGCTAGACATAGTGCACTAAAACTTCAGTTTAAGGCAAGGACTGCAGCAAATATTTGGCTTCATGTTAGGACTGATTAACCTAAATTATTGTACAAACACAGGAGGCTTTTAATGTCATTCCCCAACACCAATTTATATGAAAGCGCTTTCTTAGCTCTTATGAATCTAAACATTAAATACAGAAATGGCTTTGAAGTAGTGTAGAAACTGATATTACATTTCAACGCTCTGGAATGAAACCAAATATTAAAAAGCTGGTTGCTACCAGGCTTAAGAGGATGGGCAAATGTGAGGATGGTGGATGCCGGAGAGGTTGTGGAATGGCTGGCTCCTTCTTCCACATGATATGGGAATGCCCGATACTACAGTCATACTGGGGGAAAGTGGTCGGATGTATGAGAGATGTCGGGGGAAAGGAACTGCGTTTGGAGGCTAAGCGCTGCATATTGAACATCTGGGAGCCAACAGACCTTTCGGAGAGAGGGAAGATCTGGGTGACACTTGGGCAGATGGTGGCTAAGCGTAACATAGCTAGGTATTGAATGGAAACGAGACATGGATTGGTGCATGGTTCAAGAGAAGACTGTGTACATTTCCCGAGGATGCCCCAAAAAATGGGGGGAGATCTGGGACAAATGGAATGAAAACAGAGGATATATCTGTGATCCAGCCCAGGCTCGTAGTCCACAGCTAGAGGCATGAACCGAGAAGGACTTACCTGTAATGTACTGCCATGTAATTGATGTAATGTTACAACCCTTGTATGACTCATTGTGCGCCGCACAAGCTTACTGTTTGAGTATGTAGACCAATTCTCTGGTTTCTTATTTCAATAAAAAGATTACAAAAAAAAAGCTGGTTGCTGAGATACAGCACCAAACTTCCCATTAAGATTAGAAAGAAATCAGTATATTTTTTCATTTATAAATTAAAGTATTTAGCAACTTCTCTATTTGTTTGTGTATTATTCCATATTGTTTTAAGTATTAAATCCTAGATATGGCTTTGGAATGGGTCTTCGGAATAGAAAAAATTATGCAATAAATATTATGTGAAATTACTGCTTCGGGTCATGGCTACATAGGCTCGAGAATGAGCGTATTTCCCTAAACTCTATGAAGAGTACAGGCCTTCATATTTCTTTTCGTATCCAAAGTCAACATTTGTGCCCTGGCTTGCATGCAAAGGTCCACAAACCGCCAAAGAAGGTACATGCCTGCCTTGAGGAACGTTACCAAGTGGGGCTACAAGAAATGGCATGGATACCCATGGCCTCCTCTGCCTCTGAAAGATCCAAAATGGCAGTGACCATCTGAAGTCAGGTGAGACCGGATGCTAAACTGTGAGAATGTGACATGCAAAGGGTGCATGGAAAGGAGAGGAAATGGAAGGAATAGTTGCTTAACCTCTAATCCTTGGGTCAAAGCTGAATCCCAATATTTTAGTAAACCTCAATATATCTGGATCAACCTAAAATTTACCTTTGGCAGCTCAGCTCTTGCACCCTTCATCTTGTGATAAGAGTCATTGCCCGCCACAAATCAAGTTTTTAGATTAACAAATTGGTGACTGGACCAGTCAACAACTGAGTTCTAGATCAATTAAAATGTATAGGGTATTATTACAAAAATCTCAAATCAGGAGGAGCTACGTCACCAACCAAGATGGCCGCATAGTCTCCCGGCTCCGCCGACCTCCGTCTTTCGGTCTGTTATCCTGTTGACTATCCTGGTTTCCCGCACCGGACCCGTGTGTGTGATCTGGCCTGCTTTCCAGTGGTGCAGTCCCGGAGTTTCTCCGCAGTCGTGGAGCGGAGATACGTCGATGGTTGTGTGAGGCCTAACCCAGCGGGGACGCTGGGGTCTCGAGTGCAGGCTCTGCCGGGTCCAAGTTGAACAACAACGGACTGCTGAATGTGGTACGGTCCGCTCTCCGGAACATTCGGACTTTTGATTGGTATGCTACTGCCAACTGCCTGGTGTTTAATAGTAGGTGAGGAGATGAGTGACGCACGGCGATGTGTCGCGAGGGTCCCTGACCGGGGGTTCGGCAATCGCTTCGTCGATCCCCCCGGGTCGGTACCTCGCTGCGTATTACTGATTGCTAAACTTCAGTCCCTCATGGCTTACTCCTGCTCCGTCTAATTTTGCCCCGGAGAAGGCGCCACTCCGTGGGGACCTCCATGTTGGAGGAAGAAATGCAGCTAGCGGAGCAGGCTAGAACTGGCCCGTCATTGCGAACGGTGCTGGAGGCACTTATGGCACTCAGGGGAACCATTGCAGTCCGGACTTGCAGTTTGTTGTCTGCGACTGATGGCCTCACAGATCTGAGAGCGGACCCTGACTCGACACTCACGCCTCGGCAATCAGCCTGCATTTCAATATCTTTCTTGGAGACTTGTTTTGACCTGGCGCTGGAAGTAGTTTTTGCTCCTACTATACTGGATCTACCTGACTGTACTGTGCCCGATCGCCCTATGGAGCCGTTGAAACCCCCGATTGTGTATCCCCTGGAACATTTACAAGATATCCCCATTCTGGAATTGTCTACTTTTTATCCTTTGCTGTTTTGGACCTTGTCGACTCCCCTCCCCTGTCGGTCTCCCAAGATGGCGGATGGGTTACAACTTGCCTTCGGAGACGGGGAGGGGCACCATTGTTACCAATCATCCATATCGAGAACTGCCGCACTATTTTCAGCTTCGTGGAATTGGCTTTCTTTAACCAATGACTTTAGTGTATTTGATAGACGGGGCCAGGGTTGAGATTGTTATTTGGGTCTCTCACTGTCGCATAGGTTTAACGGGATTGTTTTTTGATCTGACGGAGTCCGGGGCGGGGTTGGTCATGACGGGGGAAGGAGACCGGGAATCCGTAGAAACATGCCCTCCTCCGATCTCCCTCACAAGTAGGGTCTTTTGCCTTTTCTTTCTTTCTCTCTTCTATATTTCGGGTTCTATTATTGGGCGACAGGCACGCTGCGAGGGGGGTGGCCGTAGTCATCAGCAGGGGTGCAGGGTGGGGAGGTGTGGGGATAGGTGTTCGTTTTTATTTTTGTTCTATGGCCTCTTCTCTTCCTTCTTTTCTCTTGTCTTCTTTCCTTTCTTTTTCGGGTTAGTGTAGTGGGTTCAGCTTTCTTGCATCCTGGTCTCTATATATGTACCTTGATTATTCGGGGTTTTGGTGCTCTGGGGCGGTCAGTACTGATGGAGTCGACGAACAAAATGCGTTAGTTTATCCTGATAAGTCATGTCTCAACTCTGTTGACTCAGTGGATATCGAGTTTCTTTAGGACACGTTGTTTCTTTGCTCGCCCCCTTCTGTGATCCGAGACACTGTGCGATACCCGACTCGTCTACTTATTATTTAAAAATGAAAACCTCCTATCCTGCGTTTAAATCGAATTACTTTTGCAACCGGTACGCTTTGTGAATTGAGATCCTATGATTAGCGGCCAGCCCTGGGGGTTGTAGGCCCTTGTCTGTATTTGATTGCAAATGTTCAATAAAGGTTTTCAAAAAAAAAAAAATCTCAAATCAGGCATTACAGAGAAAAACTAAATATATATATGCGATGAAGGCTCAGATACAGAGTACATAGTCAGAATTCGGAATGGTTTAAGTTCCAATAAGCAAAAAAAAACCCTAAAAGAAACAGACAGAGTCCCTAGAGGAACAGGGAAGTCATAGAATGAACAGCATCCCTAATAGAACAGGAAAATTATCCAGCACATTCACAAAACCAAGAGCTTTTATACAAATAGGTAATAAGCAACAGCGCAGTCTGGAGATGTACAACACAAATTAAAACATTTTCAAAGAAAGACTCATACACCAGTGTGCTAGCAAGTCCGCATCGGAACTTCCAGCGGACGGACATTCAGAATGTTACATTAGTAACATGCAGAAAGCTTCATTCACAATGCATGCTCACTAAAGAAAATACCCATTTGCGTCAGTGTCCTGTGCTCTGCAAAAACTGTGAGCTGAAAAGACTTGCAGGGGGACATTGATTGGGAAGGGGAATGAGCAGGAGCAAAATGAGCAGAACACAAATACTGCATCGATTTTTTTTTTATATTTCTTTTTATTGAACAGTTTCGACATAACTTCACCATCACAGTATATATGCAAGCTTTATCATAATTATATATTTCCAGACATCAACATCTTATACCAGGTCACGTTTAAAGATTGAGCATACTCAAGGGGATTCCAGAGTTTCAGCCTCTGTCTGAGTAGCAGGAGGGGTGCAGATATACCTCTATATCGATTCCATGCCTCCCATATCTTTCCCCACTTTCTGGGACATCCTCTTGAAACATAGACTGACTTCTCCCTGAACATGCACCAGTCCAGGTCCTCTTCCCACTTGCTCAGTTTGGGTGGTTGACTCGCTCCCCACTGCTGTGCAATATTTTGTTTTGCTATCATATATGTCAGGGTTGTCCATTGTGTGGTGTATGTATTAAGATCTGTCGGTTGCCAAACATTAAGGAGACACCTTCGAGCTTCTGGCTGTATATCTATATGAAGGACCTCCCTCAATGTTCGGTGTATGGCTCCCCAGTATGATTGCATGCATTGGCAGTTCCATAGGATATGCTTAAAGGTCCCCATCTCCCCACACCTCCTTCTGCATCCGTCATTCTGCGCCTTGCCCATTCGCCACAGGCCAGGCCCTGCAATATAGATCCTATGCAGCATTTTGAGCTGCACAAGTCTCAGCCGGGCCTGGATGGCCACTTCCCGCGAGGAGGACTCTGCCCCCGCCAATCCTCTTCATTTAGCTCCAGGCCATCTCTGACCCATTTCTCCTTCAAGGCTAATAGCGGGTCCGTCATGTTACTAACCAGTTTTTAACAAATAAGCTAGATAGCCCTCTTAGGGAGATGGCCATCGAGTATTCTGTCCTCTAAGGGAGAGGCTTCCAGAAGCGCATCTTTCCGGGCTAAATGAGTGTGAAGGGCGTGCCGTATTTGGAGATATCGATAATATTCAGTATCTGCAAGGCTGTATTGCTGCTTAAGAGTGGCGTAGGGGATGATCCTCCCCGCGCCCCAGATATCCTTAATTTGCGAGATTCCGAATAGGTCCCACCTGTCAAACCCCTTGGTTTTCCACAAGCTCCCCAACCTCTCGGAACTCCATAATGGAGGAGCCAGTGTAAATTTATCGTGCCATCCTAGTTGTTTATTAGCCATATGCCATATTTGAATTGAGTGTGTAGTGGGTCCGGTAAGAGGGTATCTGCGGGGTTTGGCATACAATACTTTGTTATAATCACCCCTTGGGAGTAACCACCTGTCCATGGCGTACCCGGGATCATTTGGGTCTCCATATATTTCATGATTACCTGCCGCAAGATGTGCCGCCCAATAGTATTTCCTGACGTCCGGGAGACTGATGCACCCGTCATCCCAACTGAGTGTCAATTTAGAAAATGCTATTCGGGGCCTACCATCCCAGAGGACTTCTCTTTGCAGGTTTTCTACTTCTTCCAAATAGGATGTGGGGACTAGGTCCATTGCATTCTGGAGGGCGTACAAAAACCGAGGAAGGGCCATCATCTTAAAGAGGGCCGCTCTGGCCAGCAAGGAAAGAGGAAGGGATTTCCAATGCCTCACATCGCTCCTTAGTCTCCGGATGGGTGGTTCCAAATTATGTGCAAAGCGGAGTTCCGGACTCAGCGTTACATATATGCCGAGATACCGGAAGCCCTCCGCCGCTATCTGGATCGGACAGTTCCACTGTAGAGTTGGCGGATCTCCCCTGAGGACATACACAACTGATTTTGTCCAGTTGATGGTAAAACCAGAGAATTTCCCAAACATTGCAAGTATATCAAAGAGACCAATCAATGAGGCTCTTGGCGAGGGCAGATAAAGAAGGATGTCGTCAGCGTATAACAAAATCCTGTCCTCCCAGCCTTGGGCCCATTGCATTCCGTGAATTACTTGATCCTGTCGAATTCAAGCCGCCAGGGGCTCCAGTGCGAGCGTAAAAAGGAGAGGGGGACAAAGGACATCCCTGCGGCGTGCCCCGGCTCAGCTGGAAATCTAGAGATTTACGGCATTCACTACTACCCAGGTCATGGGACTAGAATATAGCAGGCGGACCCATCCTACAAACGAGGGTCTAAACTCCAATTTACCCAACACCGCAAAGAGGTATGGCCATTCAACCATATCGAAAGCCATGGTGGCGTCCAAGAATACCAATATAGCCGGTTCAAGTATGGTCGATACTCTGCCTAGTACTCCATGCAGGCGGGGCAGATTAAGGGCAGTGTTACGGTGTGGCATGAAGCCTGACTGGTCAGGGTGGACTAACGTGTTGATAACTTTAATGAGGCAATTTGCAAGTATTTTTGCGAGAATCTTAGTCTTCGCATTTAGCAGTGATATAGGCCGGTAGGACGCACAATCCATTTTCAATCAATTTTCCTAGACTCCTCCCTCTCGATGACCAGACAAGTCAACGCCGTCTCATCCTCTTGCTTCAACGTACTTCGTATGCTCAAAAAAAATAATTCACTGGATTCCCACCGAAACAAGAAAGACTGTCACCCACGCACTGGTCACTAGCCGACTGGACTATGGAAACACCCTCTACGCCGGAACCACAGCCAAATTACAGAAAAAACTCCAACGCATCCAAAACGCATCAGCCAGACTCATATTGGACATCCCGCGCCAAGCTCACATTACCGGTCACCTGAAAGACCTCCACTGGCTTCCCGTCAACAAGAGAGTAACGTTCCGTCTCCTCACCCACGCACACAAGGCCCTCTACGACCTTGGACCCGAATGCCTCAACTCACGACTGTCCTTCTACACACCCACCCGCCAACTAAGATCCTCCAATCAAGCCCTCGCCGCAGTTTCGCGCATCCACAGATCCACCATGGGAGGAAGATCCTTCTCCTACTTGGCGGCCAAAACCTGGAACTCTCTCCCCACTCACCTCGGCCTTACACAGAACCACATTTCCTTCAGAAAGGAACTTAAAACCTGGCTATTCGATAAATAATGCACCCCCTCCCCCAAGCGCCTTGAGAACCTCTGGGTGAGTAGTGCGCTATACAAATTCCTGAACTTGAACTTGAACTATTTTGCATTTGCCTTCTTTATGTATGAGAAGTATGTTTGAGACTCGCTGATCGCATGGTAGTAATACTCTATCCATGCTTTCGTCATACATGGAGTGGAGATGAGGGGCGATCTTGTATGGCTTCAGTTTGTACAATTTAATGGGAATGCCGTTCGGTCCCAATGCCTTCCCTGAGTTGATCCCCCTTATTGCCTGTGCTACTTCGGCATCCGTTAACAGGGATTCTAAATATATTCTATTTTCGTCCGAGAGGGTAGGATGCCTAATGTCCCGGAGCAGTTCGCTGTTGTCGTCCTCTGTGGAGCTACTGACTGTGTGTGATAGACCGTCTGATAATGTGCCCCGAACGAGTCTGCTATTCTACTATGGTGGCGGAGCCCTCGTCATGCAGCTCTGGCACCAGGCGAGACGCCCAATCCGATCTATCCAACCATGCTATTAGCTTTCCTGCCTTATCCCTATGTTCATATATTCTGTTCTGGACCACCCTGCCCAGCGCCCTGGCTCTATCTTCTGCTATGCTTTTGAATTCGTCTTGCCTTAACTGCAGGAGGTGAATTTTTTTGGGGGTTACTGCTTGGGCCACATCATCTTCTGCTTTTAGTACTCCTTCCTCGGCCTGCACGAGATCTGCCCACCTTTATTTTTTCCATCCGGCAATCAGGGAAAGGGTTTCCCCCCGAATGACTGTATTGTAGGCTTCCCATATTGTCTGAGCTGAGTCAACCGTACCCACGTTTTCCTAAAAGTAATCATCTGTAGCACGGGCAATGGTCTTCCGGGTGGCTTGGTCCCCCGGGTACCATGATCTAGTGGGGGCAACCCTTCCGGCATTCAACTGTCCAAGTATCACTTTCAACCAGACCGGGGAATGATCTGAAATACCACGGCTCAGATGGAGAATCTCTCCAATAGTGTGTGCTTGCGCAGCTGGTACTAAAATATAGTCAATGCGTGAAAGGCTATGATGCGCTCCGATAGAGGAGTGTACTGGGCCCTTTCAGCATTGTATGTCCTCCAGGTGTCCGCCAGCCCCATTGACTCAAGGAATTTAGGCATCCACATCTGAGCTGGTCTGAGGTCACGCTGCGGGTATCTGTCAAGGGCCCTGGACAGCACAACATTAAAGTCCCCTCTTATTACTAGTAGGACATCTGGGAATGACAGGAGAAAGGTACTAATATCTTTAAAAGTATCAGTTTGAAGGCCAGGTGGAACATATATTGAGACAAATGTGTCCGTCTTCTCCCACTGACCGGAAACCCCGATAAATCTACCTCGTGTGTCTGGCCACGTGGCCCGTACTGTGAAGGTAAATGAATTCTTAATTAGTATGCCTACTCCTCCTGAGCCGGAGTTGAAACCTGCATGTGCCACCAACTTGTAGCCTCCCCTATGCAATGCCATACATCTATTCCCAATCAAGTGTGTCTCTTGCAAGAGGACAACATCGGAGGCTTATTGTCTAATGAATTGGCTTACCATGCCACGCTTGATTTTATCTCCCAGGCCATTCACATTCCAGCTGAGAACTCTAAGCCCTGTTTTCCGTTGTGTACTCATCACTGGTAACCCTTGAAAGTCGCATTTGTCGATGGTGCTAAACAAACCAATACTGCAAAGGAATCAAACATGTAAACAGAGAACTCCCCTGTGACCAGGGGGCGGAGGGGGTTCCCCCTACTCCAACACCCCCACGATGTATGTCCCCCTCTTTCTCTTCCCTACAGCAGCCTGAGGTCTGGAATGGAGCGCCTCCTTGGGAGTCATCCAGCACACGTGATGAGGAAGGGCGCTGTTTCTTTAACTGGACGGAGTTCGAGCCCGACCACGCCCCCTGGTCAGCTGAGACGCCGGAACTAAAAGCAGAGTCTTCCGAGCCGAAGATGTGCATCACCCGGAGGAGCCGAAGAACAGAGGACCGGAGACGGAGACGTACAGAGCAGAGGAAGCAGAAACAGCAACGAGAGAGAGGTGGAAAAAGGAGCGACGGAAGAGGCGAGGCTGGCGACTGCAGAGCCAGGAGGCCAATGACAAGGCGCTTCGCCCAGCCGCACTTCAAGGGAAGTGTGGCTCAGCCAGGTACAGGACCGTATCGTGGGCTAAGCGGGTAGAAGAGGTTTTAAGCCTCCGTAGAGCACCCATCGCCGTCAATCCTGCACTGCTCCCCATCCCCTCAATGCACCACCGACACGACGTATAACCTTGTGCACGTGTGCAACTCCTCACTCCCTTACCCTAACACTCTCAGTGAATCAGAGCACTTTACTGAGCACGTTTATCTCTTATTTCAAGCGACCTGAGCCCGGCACTCAAGATGGATGCGACTACTTCACCCAGAAGTCCACGGGAGGGAGGAAAACCAGCCGGGGACCAGAGGAAAGAGAGGAATTCCCCAGCTCGTCGAGACTCAGAACCTCCACTACCATACTATAGAAACATAACGCAGCGAAGGCGCTTGTTAAAATCAATAAAGCCAGCCTTACCAACACCCAAGGCGTTCGTGTTTTCCTCGATCCCGCCACAAGTGGTGGAGAATGCGGGCAAATCAGTAGCCATCTGTCAACCCAAGATGGAGGAACTGCTTCCGACACTCGTGAAAGGTCAAGAACAACTAGGATGGGCAGTGGAGCAACAACTGACCGCAGCCCAAGCTGACAGAGACATTCAGAAATACCGTAGCCACCCAGATTGAGGGACTGCAAAAGATAATAGAGGATCCCAGCAACCCTGCATATCGAGAACCACGAGCCACACATCCAACCCCTTCCGGGATTTCTCTCCAGAAAAAATGGGGTGTGATACCATCCCGCTATCCTCCCCGCCAGGACTGGGCCCTCCCGAACCCTTACCGCTATCCTCCCCGCCAGGACTGAGCACCCTCGGACATTTCCCTATTTCAGGAACGGGTCCCAAAGCAGAAACCATGACGACTAAACCCCCGCCCTTCTCTGTCTTACAGGAACCAACCGGAGGAAGGCATAGACAGCAAGTACATCCCTCTGACCCCGGAAGTTCCACCCCTGTGGCAGCGCCAGAACAAGGAAAAACCGGAAGCAGAGACCAGAACTCCGTCGAAGCATCGTGGCAGGACACTCGGACTGTAGCTGAAGAAGGAGAGCAGGCGAACACTGAAGAAGACGTGTGGACGGAAGATTGGTTGAGTCCCCAGGAGGTGGCTGAAGAGCGGCCGCGACTCACTGGAGAGTTGCGGCGGATCGTGTGAGTACCCATATTTCCATCTTTAGAGCACGCTAGGTGCTCGCTGTAAATACCCTGTAAATTTCTCTCTTAGCCACAAGTGTCGTGATAGCTCACTGTATAGTAATTGTAAAGCACCCTTCACTGTGTATAAAGCCCTCCCCCCTCACAACCCTACCAAACACTCTCTCGCTTCATACCTACCCCTCGATACCGTGCCCCTTCCTCAAGGTCTTCTTTCCATCCCCCACTACCCCGGGTGAAGGTAACTGGAGCAAATACTCACTAGAGTCCCAAACAGGACTAACGGTCCTTTTTTTCTTTCCTCTTATTGCCCTCCGAGGATCCTCCCCGATTCCGGACCCCCCCATCTACCCTCGAAGAAAGGAACCCGGACCCAAGATCCGAAGAGGACCCGGACACCCTCCTTTGGAACCCTTTTGTTTGTGACATAACTGTTTTCTGCCTTGTGTGAAATAAAACACTGGCATAGCCCACTATATCCGGCCTCCTTGCCTGCTTGTTCAGCCTGCGGTACACCCACGATCACATCTGGTGTCAGAAGTGGGATCTGCTGGAAGCATGGAGGCCATTGTGAAAAGAATGGCTGAGTCCAAGGAACACTTGGGAAAAATGATGGAACAGTTCCTGAAAACCGCGGAGGATGATAGGGGTCAGTTACATGGCGTCCTCAAGGGCCAGGGGGATGTTCATGAGCAAGCCATGGGAAAGATGACTGACGCCCTAGGACAGCAGAGACCAATGACCTCCCTCCCTTCCGTGGTCCTGCAGAAGTATGTACCGGGGGACGACCCTGATTATTTTTTTACCAACTTTGAAAGGCTAGCCCAGGCCGCCAATTGGCCTGTTGATCGATGGGGCCAATACCTGGGGCCCCTTTTGACCGGCGACTTGCAAGCCGCATATCAACTGGCCAACGTCCAGGCCAACACCCCGTATGAGGATATAAAGAAGTGCATTTTGGAGCGCCTAGGTATAGACGATGAGACATACAGAGTAAAGCTGAGACAGGCCAAGGAGGGGCCCCAATAAAATCCTAGGGCCCTCTCCTTTAGGATCAAGGATCTTGCGAATAGGTGGCTCAGACCAGACACCTCCTCGACGGAAGACATTCTCGGGAAGATATACCTGGAACAGTTTCTGACCTCCTTGCACCCGGCCACCCAGCGATGGGAGAGGCAACACGGCCGCCTCACATTGGAGACGGCCGTCGAAATAGCCTGTGCCTATAGCCTAGTCCAAGAACTTCAGCGAAGCAAGGAGGAACACCCTCATATGCCCCACAACGTGACAGCCACTCGACCACCCCGACCGCCACTGCCCCGGAGACCCGAGGCTTCTCCCCTCTTACCCACACCTGTCCTGTACCGTCCTCCTAACCCCGGGCCCCAGTGTTATAACTGTGGCGGTTTTGGACACATAGCTCGCGTGTGCCCACAGAAGGAGGAGCCGATGGAGATTGGCCTAGTACGGAACTATGTCTGCACCACTCCAGGAACTGCCCCCCCCCGGTTCACTGCCCTGTGTCTATAGATGGACAAAGCGTCTTTGCCCTAGCCGAAAACCGCGTGCGACAAAGCGTTCTCAGACCCCAAGAGATGGCCATCCCTGTTGGCCTTCCTACTGGAATGGTAGCCATTCAATGTGTCCATGGGGGACACCAAACGATATCCAACTACCCAGGTACGAGTGCAACATCCCATGTACCCAGGAACCAACCTTACGGTCGTTCTCGTGGCGGCACTACCAGAACAGGTCATTTTAGGGAGCGACTACTCCGGACTACCTATGCTGCTGCAGGACACCACTGACTCCCTGACCCAGTGGTGGAAAAATGCCCCTTTTTCCCAAGGACTGTCATCCCCGGATGCGGATCCCAAACCTCGCAAGTCCAAAAATCAGAGGAGAAAGGAAAAGAAAGAACATACCAGTGCGTATCCAGCGATTACTGAGGAACATCCATGGCAGCCAGACAGGGAATTCAGGGCGGCACAGCAAGAGGATCCACTTCTTCATGAAGCATGGGGAAGAGCCCTAGAAAACGAGGATACCTTGCAAGTAGGTCTCTACTTTTTCAAGAAAAATGGGTTGTTATACCGAAAGGGGGGGGGGGGGGGGGGGGGGGCACAACAGAACTCACAGTTGTTGGTCCCTGGTCCTTTCCAAGACAAAGTCCTCTTCCTAGCACACAGCCACCTTTTAGGGGGTAATTTTGGTGACCAGTCAGGCAGTCCTTGAAAAGTTCTACTGGCCCGGCGTGCATCAACGGATTAAAATCTACGGCTGCGAATGCACGGTCTGTCAAAAACATAGTCGATGCCGGCCCCCTAGGGTACCGCTACAACCCCTCCCCATTATTGACGTCCCGTTTAGCAGAGTAGGGATGGACGTCATAGGACCCCTCTTGCCCTCTCGAAGCGGGTGTCGCTATGCTTTAGTTATAGTAGACTATGCCACTCGCTTCCCTGAAGCCATACCCTTGCGTCAACCCACTGCCCAGAACATTGCCAAGGCCCTCATCTCTGTTTTCTCACGAGTAGGATTTCCCCGGGAAATCCTGACCGACCAGGGCACACCTTTTGTCTCAGCTCTCATGAAACAAGTCTGTTCCCAACTAAGGATAAAACAAATTAGAACGTCAGCGTACCATCCGCAAACAGATGGTTTGGTTGAGCGCTATAATGCCACGTTAAAGCAAACCCTGAAAAAGCCATTGGGTCTAGAAGCAAATAGGTGGGAAGAGATGTTACCTCTGGCCCTATTCGCCATCCGGTGTAAGACTCAGAGCAGCACTGGCTATTCCCCTTACGAGTTGCTGTATGGTCGACCCCCTCGTACCCTATTAGACATGGCTCAAGAGGCTTGGGAAGCGGAACCAGATCGCACACGTCCGCTCCCTGAATACATAGACAACCTGAAAACCAACCTATCGGTGATCCGGGACATAGTCAGACAGAACCTAGAGAGTGCACAAACCACCCAAAAGAGGCAGTACGACAAGGGCACTAGAACCAGTGTCTTCGCCATCGGGGACTTAGTCCTCTTGATGATGCCGTCTTCTGACCAGAAGCTCCTGGGACAATGGCAAGGGCCATATACCATCCTACGACAGGTGACCCCGGTTACATATGAGGTGGAACTGGCCCCCACTCGGGGTACTTCCCAGATATACCATGTGAATCTCCT
Organism: Lissotriton vulgaris; assembly: GCF_964263255.1. Taxonomy (NCBI): domain Eukaryota; kingdom Metazoa; phylum Chordata; class Amphibia; order Caudata; family Salamandridae; genus Lissotriton; species Lissotriton vulgaris. Next base: position 1,208,286,914 of record NC_141691.1, read on the forward strand.
TAAAAAGTGGGAAGGGCCCCGGACGGTCTTGTCCGGATCCAAGCTTCCTTCTCCTTTCCCTTTTGACCCCTGCCTTGATCCTGAGTTGACCCCAGTACAAACCCGGGAGCTCAGAGAAACCCTGTTCCCCGTACAAAGGGTCCTCTTCCTCTCCTGGGCGGACCACTATCACAGAACATGCCATAGAGACAGAACCAGGTGAGGTCGTCCGACTGTGGCCCTACAGGGTCCGAGAGGCTCGCCGGACAGTCATACGACAAGAGATAGAAGAAATGCAAAGGATGGGGATCATAGAACCCTCAGTAAGCGACTGGAATTCCCCTATTGTCCTTGTACCAAAACCCGACGGGCCAGTCAGGTTTTGCATAGACTTCCGCGAGGTCAATAAGATATCCAATTTAGATACCTATCTCTTACCTCGCGTCGACGAAATGGTCGAAAGGATAGGCAAGGCCAAATATATCTCCACGCTTGATCTCTGCAAAGGCGACTGGCAGATACCCCTCAGGGAACAAGACAAAAAGAAGACGGTTTTCTCCACCCCTGAGGGGTTGTATCAGTTCATAGTCATGCCTTTTGGGCTTCATGGCGCACCCGCTACCTTTTTGCGAGCCATGAACCATGTTTTACAGCCCCACTCTCTGTATGCCGGAGCCTACCTGGACAACATCATCATTTACAGTGATAGCTGGGCTCAACACCTAGTGCATCTTTTTAATGTCGGCACCTCCCTAGGGTCCTCTGGTTTTTCTATCAACCCCGCCAAAACCACCTTAGCTGCACAAACAGTCAAATACCTTGGGTATCTCCTGGGTGAAGGCCTGATAAGAACCCAGAAAAACAAAACAGAAGCCATCCAGTCCCTCCCATTCCCTCAGACGAAAAAGGACCTCCGAGCCTTCCTAGGACTCCTGGGCTATTATCGTAGGTTTCTCACAGAGAGCAGCTCCCCTTACGGACCTCTTGAAGAAATCTACCCGAACCGATGTTGCCCTGAAAAACCCCACTCCCTTATTATGGCATGCGTTTACAGACCTAAAGCAGGCTCTGACCTCCAGCCCTGTCCTGGTAAGTCCAGACTACTCCCTACCCTTCATTCTACAAACTGATGCCTAGACCAGGGCTTGGGGGTGGTTATATCACAAAGAGATAACCTAGGGAATGAAAAACCCATCCTCTATCTTAGCAGGAAATTGTTCCCCCGGGAAAAGAACTAAGCCGTGGTGGAAAAGGAAGTGCTTGCAATAAAGTGGGCTGTTGAAAGCCTACGGTACTATCTGGAGGGCACAGACTTTATCATATATACAGATCACGCCCCTTTGGAGTGGATGGCCTGGAATAAAGGAGATAACGACCGGGTCCTCCGTTGGTTTCTGTCCCTACAGCCCTTCCATTTCAGAACGTTACATCGAAAGGGATCAGACCAGGGCAACGCTGATTTCCTCTCCCGCTATCCCTTGTCCCCAACCCGTACGGGAAGGACAGCTAGGGGAAGGGGATGTGATACGATCCCGCTATCCTCCCCGCCAGGATTGGGCCCTCCCGAACACTTACCGCTATCCTCCCCGCCAGGACTGAGCCCCCTCAGACATTCCCCTATTTCCGGAACGGGTCCTGAAGCAGAAACCATGACGATTAGACCCCCGCCATTCTCTGTCTTACAGGAACCAACCGGAGGAAGACAGACAGGAAGTACATCCCTCTGAACCCGGAAGATCCACCCCGTGGCAGCACCAGAACAAGGAAAAACCGGAAGCAGAGACCAGAACGCCGTTGGAGCATCATGGCAGGACACTCGGACTGGAGCTGAAGAAGGAGAGCAGGCGAACACTGAAGAAGACGTGTGGACGGAAGATTGGTGGAGTCCCCAGGAGGTGGCTGAAGAGCGGCCACGACTCACTGGAGAGTTGTGGCGGACCGTGTGAGTACCCGTATTTCCATCTTTAGAGCACGCTAGGTGCTCGCTGTAAATACCCTGTAAATTTCTCTCTTAGCCACAAGTGTTGTGATAGCTACACTGTATAGTAATTGTAAAGCACCCTTCACTGTGTATAAAGCCCTCCCCCCTCACGACCCTACCAAACACTCTCTCGCTTCATACCTACCCCTCGATACCTTGCCCCTTCCTCACGGTCTTCTTTCCACCCCCCACTACCCCGGGTGAAGGTAACTGGAGCAAATACTCACTAGAGTCCCACACATGAGTAACGGTACCTTTTTTTCTTTCCTCTTATTGCCCTCTGAGGAGCCTCCCCGATTCCGGACCCCCCCCCCATCTACCCTCGAAGAAAGGAACCCGGACCCAAGACCCGAAGAGGACCCGGACACCCTCCTTTGGAACCCTTTTGTTTGTGACAACTGTTTTATGCCTTGTGTGAAATAAAACACCGTCATAGCCCACTATATCTGGCCTTCTTGCCTGCTTTCCCAGCCTACGGCACACCCACGAACACATGGGGGTAGTGTGATAATCTGATTGATGTGGAAATCCGAGACCACCTTGTGCAGGAAGCTCGGATGAGTTCGCAGCACCAGTCTATTGGCGTGGAACACAGTGTAAGGCTCCTTGCAGCACAGGGCCCAGGTCAAATGCTGTAAAGATACCTTATGAATAGGCTCGAAAGGAGCACCCATCAACTTGCTGAGGAAAATGTTAAGCTTCCAGGGAGGAGAGGGGGACCTCACTGGTGAAAACACTTTCTTAAGCCCCTCTAGGAAATCTTTCACCACATGCATTTGGAAGAATAAGGTCTGGGTAGGAGACTTTCTATAAGCTGTAATAGCATCTAAGAGGCGTAAATAACAAGGACCCCCTGTTTGAGCAACAGAATATGTTTGACAGGGAAAAATAGACAATGTGAAAAGAGGCACCAAATATAATATCACTAGGGAGAAACTGACAATTATAAAGCACAACAATCAATTAAAAAGTACAAACATTTTTTATTCAGTATATATACTCAGGATAAAAACATTAAAATTCTAACACATAATAAAATGTAACACATAACCTATTCTAAGCAATCAATGCAGTACAATAAATGAAAAGACACCATTAATTATTGATTCATAGAACAGTGGCGGACAATTGTAGTCCTCTTCGACGCGCGTTTCTGCGTTTTCACAAGAACGCCTTCTTCAGGAGCCAAATACACAATCTGAAAAACACACACAGCTAATTAAAAATCATACTTAGGAGAGTAGTACTCGCCTGCCATAAATACCCCAATACAAGTACATGAAAACGTATATCAAGAAACTGCTTTACATATCAATAACTCCCTACTTGTGTAGCCTAACTATAAAGCTACACAAGGTACAAACTAGAAGATGTTATATTTGAGCAGTGGTGTAGTTTGCGCGCAAAAAGGGCCTTGAAGGATAGATGGACCCTTAACCCAATTATATCTATGACTCAGGGAGCTTAATAAACTAGAGTCATATTGCCAAGGGTGGCAGAAAGGAAAAAAAATTTCTTTCATGTATATGGGTATATGCTCTTAAATGAACAGGCATTGCTTTAGGTCGATTTTCTAACCTAGTTCTCTTCATTCTTGCAACTAATCCAAGTGAAAGAGTGGAATTATAAGTACATCTCCTGGAAGTATACACAGGTCTCACTGGACATTACTTATAGAATGCGATAGTACACACATGCATAATAGGATTAAATGATTTGTCAATAGTTCAACCTTATGGTGTGGTTAATCAATAAACTGGCTACTTCTGGATGCTTACGTTGATCGAATAATCTAGCTAAATAGTACAGTAAATGTACAATTTCCTTACCAAGTATCCGGATAATCTATATAATTCCAACCAATAAATGGAATATATGAGGGAAATCTGTCCTCAGTTGAGGTGGATGAGAGGGCTCGGATTCTTATAATAGTGCCCAACCATCAGGTCAAAGTACTAAACACTAATAGAACATTTTTAGCTCTTAAGTCTGTGGACTCAAATGATATGTAAATGCAACAATGTTATATCAAGCTGTAGATGTATTGATTCCTACCTAATGTTAAACACGTTGATACATCTGGTTTAGTACTTGTGAGAACCTTCAGTCGATCCCAGTACTATAGGTCAAAACAGACAAAAATAAAGACCAGATCATTTATTTAACGAGTGCCGAGTGGCTTAAACTGCCAAGACATTGGTATAAATGGTGCAGCGATTCTTACCTAATAAAATTAACGAGGTGGTTGTTGGTATCAAAACGGGACAGCCGCTTATGAGTCTAACGCTCGTTTCTGTTGATGGTTTGTTCTGAACTGCGGGCGTGAAAGTAAAGCAAGTCTACATTTACTTAGTTGCTAGATAAGACTAAGAATGGGGGCGGTTGCAAAGAGGATAAAACACCGAACAACAGAGTGGGACCAAAACGTTTGAAAGCTGTCTCCACACTGAAGTTCGATCTAAGTGCTTTAAAGTATAGGAAGCGGACTTACGTGGATAGTGTTCAGTTGAATCATTAGTATTCAGGTGACAAGGGACCGCAGTTGGTATATCTGCTCCCTTAGCGTTGTCAGTGATACTGGGAGGCAAACGAAAGATACAGTTGACCATTACTAACCGGAGCCAAAATAGATTAATGAAATACGGTAATCTGTGACAGGTTAACAAAAATAAAAATAAAAGAAGGGGGCTGTTCGCTTACCGAAATTTAAAAAGACATCTGCTTGAACAGTTTTTAGTGGAATCAATAGTGTTCAGGAGACAAGAGACCGCAGTCGGTATATCTGCTCCCTTAGCGTTGTCTATATTTCTGGGGGGCAAACAAAAGATACCATGGACCAATACTAAACGTAGCCAAAATAGCTGAATGAAACACGCTAATCTTTAACAGGTTCACAAAGGGAGAGGGTGCCGTTCGCTTACCGATAAATGAAACGAAAACTGCGTGAACATCAACCTGCGGGCGTCACGACTGATGAATCTAATGGCGTCCCGCAGCCGTTGGAAAGGGTAATCAGCTTGCAAAGGTAACTCCCTTCTTTAAAAAGGACATAACCTGATTATCAAACTTAGCTGATTGGATGACCAAGGTGACTACGTCACAAAGGGAGGTCCCGGAATAAGGAATACAGATGACGGACTCCAGGAAGGCGTGTAACAAAGTTGCTAGAGCTGAATGTAACAAACGGACTACACGTCGCGTGCAACAATGTTGCATTGACACTTGCGCGCAGAATTAGAATCTTTGTTGGACCCGGAAGGGAATAAATGCAAGGGGCCGCAAAACACTGAACATAGTACGAATAAAAAAACGGAATAAACACATTAATGCATATAGATGGGCGGGGGTTACCGATAACTTAGAGAGTATCAGTAATGCTGTTGCATGAAGGCTGATTGCAACGCTCCTCCTAGTGTTTCAGTAGGTATTCTTAGGTTTTCAAAGTGCATCATCAAGATTTATGTTCCAAAATCGTGCATTGTTATCATTGCAGTGATATTAACAAGATATTAAAAGTGGAAGGGATTATACCACCGGAGGTTGTAAAAATGACGGTATTACCCATGAGGCAGCACTATCACTTAAGGACAGATGGCGTTTTCCCAAGGGATTTCATTATTTAATCCCTTTCTATGTGTGTCCAGAATAAAAATCCAAAAAACTTCTCGTTTTTTTCTAATGGCGCATCCTCCTTTGCTATCTGGAGTCTTGATCCTTTCTAAGATGCGCCAGTGTATATCTTCTGGTTTATGATTTAAATCCAGGAAATGCTTCACTAGTGGTGCGTTCAATTTTTGGGTTTTGATGGCTGATCTATGTTCAGTGAGCCGTGTTTGGATGGACCTGCACGTCTCACCCACATAGCCCATACCACACGGGCAACTAATGAAATAAACCACATTGGTGGTTTTGCAGTTCCACAGATCATGCGCCTTAAATGTAGCTCCATTGTGGGTGAACGACTCGCCACTCAAAATGGTTTTGCAAGATTTACAGGAGGAGCATGGAACTGTGCCCCGTACCGGCAAATTCGTTAATAGTGATCTTTGTGTTTGATCACCATTCTGTTGTTTAAAGTTGAATTTTGAATGAACTATTTTATCCTTCAAGTTCCTGTTTCTCCTGTGCGCAAAAAGGGGTTTAGTCAGGGTGGAAGTCGAACAAGGATTACAATTCAAAATATGCCAGTTGGCATTGATGACTTGCCTAATCTGTTCGTTCATGGTTGAATGGGTGGTGACACACACAATTCGATCATTCTCCTGTTTTTCTTTGGGGGTGAGAAGCGCGTCACGATCAAAGAATCTAGCACGTTTATATGAGTTCCTTATTAGGCTATGCGGGTATCCGCGTTCACAAAATTTTGTGCGCATAATTGCAGCTTGCTTGTCATAATCTTGCAAATTTGTGCAATTCCTACGCACCCTAAGGAATTGCGAGAACGGGATGCTCTCTCTTTGGCATTTTGGATGAAAACTACTGAAATGTAATAAGGTATTTCGTGCTGTTTTCTTCACGAAAAGGTCCACCTCCAATTTGTCAACGTTGACTCTAATGAGAAGATCCAAAAATTCAACTTGGTTCTCATTATAATGTGCAGTGAATTTCAGATTGCTGTCTGTTAAATTAATCCACTCCAAGAACTCCAGGAGAGTATCTTTCCCATTGGTCCAGATAAAAAAGATGTCATCGATGTATCTGGACCAATGGGAAATGGACTCAAAAAAAGGCGCTACTTCGTTGTCTATGAAACGTTCTTCAAACCTCGACATGTATATATTCGCTATCGATGGGGCAACTGAGGCACCCATACTGACACCTCTCAGTTGGCGGTAGATATTCTCACCAAATTTGAAGAAATTGTCTGTTAAAACAATGAAGAGACAATCTATTAGGAATTTTTTGGGGCATGCGATATTATGTTTCTCAATGAACCAATCTGTGGCCCTAATAGCTTCGTCAATGGGGATGTTACTGTAGAGGGATTCTATGTCAAGGGTTACAAGAATATCCCTCCCTGGGGTGATATCCAGATTTTCAACTGTGTTAATCATGTGACAGGTATCCTTAACATAAGATTTAATTTTTGGAATGTGGGGTCGTAGGAAATTATCTTTACCCTCCACATTTACACCAGGGTTAGATCAATTGGGACCAGAAGTCGCAGCTTTCGAGCTGGTTGTAATGAAAAAATTGGAGAAAACATTAAAATACATCCCCAAACCCAAATACAATCTTACTGTGAATGAATCCCGTGCCCTTAAAGAACTTTCTGAGAACAAAGAACTGACAATCAAGAGTGCAGACAAGGGAGGAGGAATTGTGGTACTGAACTCCAATGATTATGAACATAATATGAAGATAATGTTAAGTGACAGCTCCACCTATTTACAGATTAAATGCAACCCCATCAACACTACTATTAAAAAAATCATGACTTTGACTAATGGCGCTCTATCCGATGGTGAAATCAGCGTCAAAGATCATGAATTTTTAAATACAAATAAATTCAAAACCGCCTGTATTTACGGTCTACCCAAGATTCATAAGAACTCAACAAATCCCCCATATAGACCAATAGTGTCCACCCTAGGTACCCCTACAGAACCCCTATCCAAATATGTAGATCATTTCTTACGACCCCACATTCCAAAAATTAAATCTTATGTTAAGGATACCTGTCACATGATTAACACAGTTGAAAATCTGGATATCACCCCAGGGAGGGATATTCTTGTAACCCTTGACATAGAATCCCTCTACAGTAACATCCCCATTGACGAAGCTATTAGGGCCACAGATTGGTTCATTGAGAAACATAATATCGCATGCCCCAAAAAATTCCTAATAGATTGTCTCTTCATTGTTTTAACAGACAATTTCTTCGAATTTGGTGAGAATATCTACCGCCAACTGAGAGGTGTCAGTATGGGTGCCTCAGTTGCCCCATCGATAGCGAATATATACATGTCGAGGTTTGAAGAACGTTTCATAGACAACGAAGTAGCGCCTTTTTTTGAGTCCATTTCCCATTGGTCCAGATACATCGATGACATCTTTTTTATCTGGACCAATGGGAAAGATACTCTCCTGGAGTTCTTGGAGTGGATTAATTTAACAGACAGCAATCTGAAATTCACTGCACATTATAATGAGAACCAAGTTGAATTTTTGGATCTTCTCATTAGAGTCAACGTTGACAAATTGGAGGTGGACCTTTTCGTGAAGAAAACAGCACGAAATACCTTATTACATTTCAGTAGTTTTCATCCAAAATGCCAAAGAGAGAGCATCCCGTTCTCGCAATTCCTTAGGGTGCGTAGGAATTGCACAAATTTGCAAGATTATGACAAGCAAGCTGCAATTATGCGCACGAAATTTTGTGAACGCGGATACCCGCATAGACTAATAAGGAACTCATATAAACGTGCTAGATTCTTTGATCGTGACGCGCTTCTCACCCCCAAAGAAAAACAGGAGAATAATCGAATTGTGTGTGTCACCACCCATTCGACCATGAACGAACGGATTAGGCAAGTCATCAATGCCAACTGGCATATTTTGAATTGTAATCCTTCTTCGACTTCCACCCTGACTAAACCCCTTTTTGCGCACAGGAGAAACAGGAACTTGAATGATAAAATAGTTCATTCAAAATTCAACTTTAAACAACAGAATGGTGATCAAACACAAAGATCACTATTAACGAATTTGCCGGTACGGGGCACAGTTCCATGCTCCTCCTGTAAATCTTGCAAAACCATTTTGAGTGGCGAGTCATTCACCCACAATGGAGCTACATTTAAGGCGCATGATCTGTGGAACTGCAAAACCACCAATGTGGTTTATTTCATTAGTTGCCCGTGTGGTATGGGCTATGTGGGTGAGAGGTGCAGGTCCATCCAAACACGGCTCACTGAACATAGATCAGCCATCAAAACCCAAAAATTGAACGCACCACTAGTGAAGCATTTCCTGGATTTAAATCATAAACCAGAAGATATACACTGGCGCATCTTAGAAAGGATCAAGACTCCAGATAGCAAAGGAGGATGCGCCATTAGAAAAAAACGAGAAGTTTTTTGGATTTTTATTCTGGACACACATAGAAAGGGATTAAATAATGAAATCCCTCGGGAAAACGCCATCTGTCCTTAAATGATAGTGCTGCCTCATGGGTAATACCGTCATTTTTACAACCTCCGGTGGTATAATCCCTTCCAGTTTTAATATCTTGTTAATATCACTGCATTGATAACAATGCACGATTTTGGAACATAAATCTTGATGATGCACTTTGAAAACCTAAGAATACCTACTGAAACACTAGGAGGAGCGTTGCAATCAGCCTTCATGCAACAGCATTACTGATACTCTCTAAGTTATCGGTAACCCCCGCCCATCTATATGCGTTAATGTGTTTATTCCGTTTTTTTATTCGTACTATGTTCAGTGTTTTGCGGCCCCTTGCATTTATTCCCTTCCGGGTCCAACAAAGATTCTAATTCTGCGCGCAAGTGTCAATGCAACATTGTTGCACGCGACGTGTAGTCCGTTTGTTACATTCAGCGCTAGCAACTTTGTTACACGCCTTCCTGGAGTCCGTCATCTGTATTCCTTATTCCGGGACCTCCCTTTGTGACGTAGTCACCTTGGTCATCCAATCAGCTAAGTTTGATAATCAGGTTATGTCCTTTTTAAAGAAGGGAGTTACCTTTGCAAGCTGATTACCCTTTCCAACGGCTGCGGGACGCCATTAGATTCATCAGTCGTGACGCCCGCAGGTTGATGTTCACGCAGTTTTCGTTTCATTTATCGGTAAGCAAACGGCACCCTCTCCCTTTGTGAACCTGTTAAAGATTAGCGTGTTTCATTCAGCTATTTTGGCTACGTTTAGAATTGGTCCATGGTATCTTTTGTTTGCCCCCCAGAAATATAGACAACGCTAAGGGAGCAGATATACCGACTGCGGTCTCTTGTCTCCTGAACACTATTGATTCCACTAAAAACTGTTCAAGCAGATGTCTTTTTAAATTTCGGTAAGCGAACAGCCCCCCTTCTTTTATTTTTATTTTTGTTAACCTGTCACAGATTACCGTATTTCATTTATCTATTTTGGCTCCGGTTAGTAATGGTCAACTGTATCTTTCGTTTGCCTCCCAGTATTACTGACAACGCTAAGGGAGCAGATATACCAACTGCGGTCCCTTGTCACCTGAATACTAATGATTCAACTGAACACTATCCACGTAAGTCCGCTTCCTATACTTTAAAGCACTTAGATCGAACTTCAGTGTGGAGACAGCTTTCAAACGTTTTGGTCCCACTCTGTTGTTCGGTGTTTTATCCTCTTTGCAACCGCCCCCATTCTTAGTCTTATCTAGCAACTAAGTAAATGTAGACTTTCTTTACTTTCACGCCCGCAGTTCAGAACAAACCATCAACAGAAACGAGCGTTAGACTCATAAGCGGCTGTCCCGTTTTGATACCAACAACCACCTCGTTAATTTTATTAGGTAAGAATCGCTGCACCATTTATACCAATGTCTTGGCAGTTTAAGCCACTCGGCACTCGTTAAATAAATGATCTGGTCTTTATTTTTGTCTGTTTTGACCTATAGTACTGGGATCGACTGTAGGTTCTCACAAGTACTAAACCAGATGTATCAACATGTTTAACATTAGGTAGGAATCAATACATCTACAGCTTGATATAACATTGTTGCATTTACATATAATTTGAGTCCACAGACTTAAGAGCTAAAAATGTTCTATTAGTGTTTAGTACTTTGACCTGATGGTTGGGCACTATTATAAGAATCCGAGCCCTCTCATCCACCTCAACTGAGGACAGATTTTCCTCATATATTCCATTTATTGGTTGGAATTATATAGATTATCCGGATACTTGGTAAGGAAATTGTACATTTACTGTACTATTTAGCTAGATTATTCGATCAACGTAAGCATCCAGAAGTAGCCAGTTTATTGATTAACCACACCATAAGGTTGAACTATTGACAAATCATTTAATCCTATTATGCATGTGTGTACTATCGCATTCTATAAGTAATGTCCAGTGAGACCCGTGTATACTTCCAGGAGATGTACTTATAATTCCACTCTTTCACTTGGATTAGTTGCAAGAATGAAGAGAACTAGGTTAGAAAATCGACCTAAAGCAATGCCTGTTCAGTTAAGACCATATACCCATATACATGAAAGAATTTTTTTTTCCTTTCTGCCACCCTTGGCAATATGACTCTAGTTTATTAAGCTCCCTGAGTCATAGATATAATTGGGTTAAGGGGCCATCTATCCTTCAAGGCCCTTTTTGCGCGCAAACTACACCACTGCTCAAATATAACATCTTATAGTTTGTACCTTGTGTAGCTTTATAGTTAGGCTACACAAGTAGGGAGTTATTGATATGTAAAGCAGTTTCTTGATATACGTTTTCATGTACTTGTATTGGGGTATTTATGGCAGGCGAGTACTACTCTCCTAAGTATGATTTTTAATTAGCTGTGTATGTTTTTCAGATTGTGTATGTGGCTCCTGAAGATGGCGTTCTTGTGAAAACGCCGAAACGCGCGTCGAAGAGGACTACAATTGTCCGCCACTGTTCTATGAATCAATAATTAATGGTGTCTTTTCATTTATTGTATTGCATTGATTGCTTAGAATAGGTTATGTGTTACATTTTATTATGTGTTAGAATTTTAATGTTTTTATCCTGAGTATATATACTGAATAAATTTTTTTTGTACTTTTTAATTGATTGTTGTGCTTTATAATTGTCAGTTTCTCCCTGGTGATATTATATTTGGTGCCTCTTTTCACATAGCATCTAAGAGGACCCTGATGGAGGGGTACTCCAGGCCTGACCTCGCCAAGTGCAGTAAATATGGAAGAATCAGTTGCTCCTGACCTTGAGTTGGATCAAGAGCGTTGTCCTTACACCAAAGGTAAAATCTCTTCCACTTGAAAGCATAAGACTTTCTGGTAGAGGGTCTCTTAGCTCCTTTAAGAATATCGATACAGTCAGCCGATAGGTCTAGATGTCTATACTGGATGACTTCAGGAGCCATGAAGTCAATCGGAGGGAAGGGAGGTTAAGATGAAACACTGTCCCCTCGTTCTAGGTCAGGAAGTCCGGGCAGCAAGGCAGCCTCTGGTGTGGAACCTCTGAAAGTTGAAGTAGATTCTGTATGACCGCCGGCATCAGAAGGAGGGGAGGAAAAGCGTACAGCAATGTCTGCGACCAGCTGATCAAAAGTGCATTCCCCCGTGATCCCTGCTGGGGGAATCTGAAAGCGAAGGCGGGACATTTCGTGTTTGCCGCGTCTGCGAACAGATCGATGTCCGGCACTCCCCATTGCCGAAAGACCTCCTGAGCGACGTCGTCATTGAGCACCCAGTCGTGCGCTTCTATGAAGGCTCTGCTGAGACCGTCTGCCTGCACGTTCAGGGTTCCTGGAAGATGAACTGTGACGATTGAAAGGTCCCTGGCCAGCAGCCAGCGCCATATGGATAGGGCTTCCAGAGACAGGACTCGTGATCTGGTGCCTCCTTGCTTGCTCAGATAGAACATTGTTGTTGTGTTGTCCGTCTGAATCTGAATGTGGCTGGATTGAAGAGACGGATACAGGGACTTGAGTGCTGATGGACCGCCCGTACCTCCAAGAAGTTGATGCGATAACTTCTTTCTGTCTCGGACCAGAGACCTTGTACCTAAAGCTGGCCCAGATGAGCTCCCCAGCCTTGCATTGAGCCTTCTGTGACCACTGTCTGTGTTGGAGGAGACTGATTAAAAGGGACCCCTTGTAGAAGGTGAGAACATTTCATCCACCATCTGATGGAGTCCCTGGCAGCTTGGTGGAGAGAGACTGGACCCTCCCAGCGACCTGACCTCTGGGTCCATTGATCTTCGAGGGACTGTTGTAGCGGCCGCATGTGAAGGCGTGCATTGGGCACAATGTAGATGCATGAGGCCATCGATCCCAGCAGTGAAGATACTTGCCTGGCTGTGGGACGTGCAGCGCCGAGAAGGGTGTGGCATTTGAGAAGCATTGATGACAACCTCTCCTCCGAAGGACACACGCTTGCCTTTGCGGAGTCCAAGCAGGCGCCCAGATAGTGAATCCGTTGCGAGGGGTTGAGAACCGACTTCTTGTAGTTGACTTACATCCCCAAGGAATGCAGCAGGTTGAGGCAGTTCGAGAGATGGCTCTGGAGTAGCGCAGGTGTGGAACTTTTCAGGAGCCAGTCGTCTAGGTATGGATAGACTAAGATCCTCCGCCTGTGGAAGAAGGCCACCACCACCGCCATCCACTTGGAGAATGCCACGGAGCGGGTTTGAGTCCGAACGGAAACACTCAATACTGATAGTGGTGGCGAGAGACCTGAAACCTGAGAAATTTGCGATGTTTCACTGAGACAGGAATGTGAAAGTAGGCGTCCTGCAGGTCGATGGCACACATCCAGTCTCCCAGGTGAAGGTGCGGAAAGATTTGATGCTGGGCTAGCATTCTGAATTTCTCCTTTCTTAAAAACCTGTGCAGAAGTGGCAGGTCGAGGATAGGTTCATAATCTTTGGCTACTCCTCGCTTTTGGACTAGGAAGTACAGAGAGTATACCCCCTAGTTTCTTTGGAGAGATGGGACCTCCTCTATGGCCCTCTTGGAGAGGATGGATACTTCGTTTCATAACAGCCGATTTTGAAATTGAGGAAGGTGCTGCAACTGCGGGGGCACTTGCGGAGGGGGAGACTTGAACCTTAGCAAGTAACCATGCTGCACAATATTCATCACCCATTTGTCTCTTGTTATGGTTTTCCACTCTTCCAGGTGAAAAATGATACTTCCTCCTACCGGAGTGGCGAACAGGTGCAGAGGAAGCAATGCCTCACTGTTTGGGAGGCTGCTTAGAGGTGGACTGTTGCTGCTTGTTGTTCCCTCTTCCTCTTCCAGGGTGCTTTTGGTGGAATTGGGACCTCTGCTGGCTCTGGGAGGACCATTGAGGGGTTTGAACCCTCTGCTGGAAGGAACGTTTGTCGCCCTGACAAAAGCGTTTTCGGAATTCTTTTCATTTCTCCAGACCAACAGCCTTGACAGTATCCAGCTCTGTCTTCCTCTTGCTCATCTCCTCGTCGGCCTGCGCCCCGAACAAGGAAAAGCCATTGAAAGGAAGGTTTAAAATCTTCTTCTGCGCATCAGGCTTGAGGCTGGTGAGGTGCAGCCAGGCTGAGCCCAGAGAAAAGACGCCATGGGAGTAACCACGCGCGGTGAGATCTGAAGCGTCCACTGCTGCACTCATAACTTGATTGGCTACTAACCCACCTTCTAGTAGAATTTTGCTGAATTTCTGCCGGTCTTCTTTGGGGAGCTTTTCTGAAAACCTTGTCAGGGAGTTCCGAAGAGACCTGTCATATCGCCCAAGAAGGGCTGAGGCACTCGCAATCTTCATGGATGAAGCCGAAGTATTGCACATTTTTCTGCCATAGGAGTCCATCTGCTTACTGTCCTTCTCCGGGGTTACAAAAGATGATACAGCCGCTGAATGCGACCTCATGGCTGCCGCCACAATGACGGAATCCGATGGTGGATTAGCTCTGAGAAACAAGGGATCCTCGGCTGGGGCCTTATACTTTTAGGCAATCCTGGATGGGACGGAGCCCACCGTAGCAGCGGTGAGGAATGTGGCCATAGCTGGTTCCAAGAACCCTGGCACCAAAGGAAGCAGCGGTTTAGGCGCTGAACGATGGTGTAAGGTGTCGAAGATGATGGACGTGGGAACTGCTGGGGTATGCAAAGTGATGTTTATTTCTTCGCACCCCTACCCAGGACATCTGAGAAAGTTGCGATGTCATCGATGGGAGACACTCGTGATGGAGGATTTAAAGAGAAGGTCAGAGAGTAGTCCCGGACCTCGGACCTCCTAGAGGAAGACCATTTGAGTGATGTTGTGCGTCTTCTCCTATGGGGCGGTCATGATGAGAGCTGTGACGACCCCTGGGCCGTGATCGGTGTGTGGAAGGTAATCTTGGTCTTCAGGGAGGAGAGGGAAGACCCCTGGATCGTGATCGGTGCGCGGAAGGTGATCTCGGTCTTCTGGAGGGAGACTTGGAGGGCCTAGTAGTAGCGCTTCTCTGAGGAGAGGTCCTGGAAGGTGAGTACGTGCGGGAGTAGTCCAAGCCCAGACTTCTGCAGTCACCTGTCCCAACACCTTGCCCCCTTCTCTCCAGCTCTGGGAAATTTCTCTGGTGAAAACTGCACAAAATGCAGTCCTGGGGATGATGACTGCTCTCCAGATGACGATCGGGACCTGGATATCGACTTACGCCGTGTCTTCTCTGCAGCCGCTGCAATTTTTTCCCCGACGTTTAACTCTGCATCACCATCGGTGTCGATCGAGGTGACCTGCTATGGGAACGCCGTCCCGCTCTCGACGGTGGTCTCGACGTCGATCACCTATGGCGATGCGGAGACCTCAGTGTCGACCTTTGACAACAGCCTGGGGACCTCGACGTCAACCCTCCCCGGCGGCCTGGGATTCTAGATGTTGATCTTCCATGACATCGACATCGATCCTCTTGACATCGAGTGATGGGACTTCGCCAATGCTCTCGACGTCGACAAGCCCACTTGAGGAGAGATGTTCACCGTCGTGACTAGACGCCTAGCCCTCGAGGGTGGCAGAGAGTGTCTCTTCGTCGACTGAAGTCTCAACGTCGACGGAGACTTTTCAGGTCTCTCAAGACCCACAGCCTTCGAGCCCGAAGTGCTGTGCCTCAACGCCGACTTACTTGCATGCAGCGGAGAATCTCAACGTTGAGAAAGTGATTTGTCCCTCGACGCTGAAGAATGTCTGGGTCAGTTTGACGGTGACTTTGACATTGAATCTCCTTTTACTTTCTTCTTTCTGGACTCAGGAGAGGTGGCATGTCGCCGTTTTCGGTGTGGTTTGCTTGAAGAAGGTGGTTTGAAGACACCATGGTCACCTCCATGATGGCTTCTGTCCTTCTCCAGCTGGGCATGTAGTTTTATGCATTCCCTGTCGTGCAGAGTCTGCCTGTAAAACTTCTGGCAGTGGTAGCACTGGTCAGGATTGTGTGAGGATGAAAGACACACAATACACACAGAGTGTGGATCTGCCAGTGCCATCTTCTTGCCACAGGAAGGGCATTTCCTGGATAAGGCTGGCATTCTGACTGAAAAAAATTGAGGTAAAACCAAAAAACAGTAGAATAAGCCTTTAGAAGTCAGAAAATGTCGAGTTTTCTGAGACAAATATAAACTAAATCACTTTCAGTCAAAAAACTGAAGAGCTCAAGCTCCAGGATCCTCATAGAAGGAGCCGGAAAAAAGAACTGACCTAATTGCCAGCTGTGGTGCATCATGGGAGCAAGGTGTCTCCTGTAGGTCTTAAAGGCACGGTACCCCTACTCTAATGCCTTAAAGGCAAGGTGTCAGTTTTTTCTTTGTTTCTTATACTCTGCTGCAGCCTACAGGCAAATGCCTGCAATTACAAGCTTTCTCTATGGAAATAAAGCATTGTTGTATGGCAATGGTTAATGATTCCTCTTTTCCTTATGGGTTGGGAAGGTATAGGTACCACAATGCAAACCTATGTAATTTCAGCATTTTTGCCACGTTGGAAACATTTTAGGCTGCATGTATATGTTTTCACAGATGTCTATATATGTATTTGTGATATGCTCCGGGATCCCGCACATGGGCGGGGTTTATTTATAGATGATGGCGTTGATGAGTTTCCCCTGGATGAGAACTAATCAAAATTTTAAAAATGACAATGTTAACTTATAATAGAAATGTGCCTGTCTTAAACGAGATTCACCTGTTGTGATAATAAAGACCACCCCCATACATAAGGTGCAGTACTTACCTTACACTGGATACAGTACAGACCACAATTACAAATCTAGTTACCTTTAATGAAAAGGTACCAGCAGTCTGATTGACCCCATTGTTATATCCAAACAGTGGTGTAAAATGGTTTGAATTTTACAATTTTAAAGAACTGCCTGAGTGATCATAATCCTCTGGTCTTGTCTCCATCCATCGGCAACCCCCATCTACAAGTTTTTGCTATTCCCCCAATAGTGACCACCAAAAATAAAGATATCCGGCATAAATGGTCAGAAATTGACCCTAGTCGCCTTTAGGCAGCATCAGTAGACAGAAGTGGGGGACACCTAGTTTTTTTAAATACTCCTGTCACAAGCCTTGATGTGACTACACCATCACAGCTATGGGTAACACTAATAACAAAGGTTTATGAATCTAATGCCCTGATTGATTCGGCAAGCAATCCTATGTAGAGTATCTGAAGTTTGGGAAAGGGAGGAGTTCTGCAAATCACTCTAGAAGAGGTGAAGGGAGTACAAGGCACAAGGCCCGATGGGGTACCCACTGATCTCTTTAAAAATAATTAAAATCTTTGGGCCCCACTGTAAATGTGATTCGTAGTGCAATCCACGCCAGTCCTCCAGAGTCTTGGTCGAATGCAATCATCGTCTCGATCTTCAAGAAGGGTGACTGAGCCGACCCAAGTTGCTATCGCCCCAACTCTTATTGACTCCACAGCAAAAGTTCTAGGAAGACTTCTCATAGATTGGTTAAAGTCGTGGGCCGCAGAGAAAGGTATTTTATTGGATGCACAAAACAGATTTAGGCAGGGCCTTGGCATCATAGATCAGTGACTGAATCTCCACCTCCTGATTAGCAAATACACCAAAGAGAAGGGTGGGTGCCTACACCAAGTCTTCATGGACCACAGCTCTGCGTTTGATAATGTCGACAGAGGGAGGCTATGGAGGAGGATGTTGGAGAGGGGAATAGACCCTGAGATCGTCCATCTACTTATTGAACTCCAGGAGAATGCAAGGGGATGGATAAGATATTACCCAAATGGTGAGTGCGCCCCACCATTTGAGATTAGGAGAGATATCATACAAGGATTCGTTCAGCTCCTCTCCCCATTCTGCCTCTATATCAATGATCTTGAATCATCTTTGATGACTACAGAGGCAGATTCGCCACACACAAATGTTCTTGAAGTAAAAATGGAAATGGAAAGATTTTTTTAGGAAAATAAGACTGAACCACTTCTTTGCAGACAGTCCGTCCATGTCTCGGGGGGGATACCACAGGTCTGCGACCACCATCTACACAATGCTTGGTAAAATTCTACCATTTGAGAAAATGGTACTAAAAAAAGACATTGATACACTCCGTAAAGAGAGAAAGTATGTTAAATACAATCTCACTTACAATGAGACTATGGCTATCAGTGACCTCAAAAAGAACAGAGGTGGTGATTAAATCTGCAGACAAAGGTGGGGGAATAGTTATTCAGGATACAACTAAATACAAAGAAGAAATACTGACCCAGCTAAGGGATACTACCTGCTATGAAAAGATCAGAAGTGATCCAACAAGAACATTGAAGCTAAGGATAGCTGAAATTATGAAAAAGGGTTATGTTCAAGGTTTCTTAAGCCCTAAAGAACATGTTTCCTTACAAAGAATACCCAAGAACACCGGTATTATATGCACTACCAAAGGTCCACAAAAGCGTGATCAACCCGCCCGGGGGGACCAATTGTTTTGGGCTGTGGGTTCACTTTGGACCCACTATTTCAATACCTGGATTTCATTTTGAAACCCTTTGTACAACTTACCAACCCATACGTACGAGACAGTATGAACTTCATTAACATTTATGAAGGCCTAACTTTCAAAACGTCTACAGATATTATGGTTACAATGGATATACAATCTCTTTAAACCAGCATTCCACAGACAAAAGCACTAACTATAATATCAGAGATTTTAGACACGCAAGTCAAGTCAAGTCAAGTCAAACGATTTATATAGCGCGCTACATACCCAGAGGGTCTCAAGGCGCTTGAAGAAGGGTGGGGAATTACTTGTCGAATATCCAAGTTTTAAGTTGCTTTCTGAATGCTAGGTGGTTCTGAGTGAGGCGAAGGTGAGTGGGAAGTGAGTTCCAGGTTTTAGCTGCCAGGTAGGAGAAGGATCTACCTCCCATGGTGGTTTTGTTTATGCGAGGTACAGTAGCAAGGGCTTGGTTGGAGGATCGTAGCTGGCGGGAGGGGGTGTAGAAGGAAAGTCGTGTGTTGAGGCATTCGGGTCCAAGTTCGTAAAGTGCTTTGTGTGCGTGGGTTAGGAGGCGGAAAGTAATCCTCTTATTAACGGGGAGCCAGTGGAGGTTTTTCAGGTGACCAGAGATGTGGTCTTTACGCGGGATGTCTAGTATGAGTCTGGCTGAAGCGTTCTTTCTGGAGTTTTGCGGTGGCACCGGCGTATAGGGTGTTTCCGTAGTCCAGGCGGCTCGTGACCAGTGCGTGGGTGACCGTTTTTCTAGTTTCGGTGGGGATCCAGCGAAATGTTTTTTTGAGCATGCGAAGAATATTGAAGCAAGATGATGAAACGGCGTTGACTTGTCTGTTCATAGAGAGTGAGGAGTCCAGGATGACGCCTAGGTTCCGTGCGTGGTCCGTCGGGATGGGTGCTTTTCCAAGGGCCTCTGGCCACCAAGAGTCATCCCAGGCGGAGGGGGAGGTACCTAGGATAAGGACTTCTGTTTTGTCTGAGTTCAGTTTTAGACGGCTGTGCTTCATCCACTCGGCTACTTCTTTCATTCCTTCATGTAGGTTGGTTTTGGCAGTGTTAGGGTCTTTGGTGAGTGATAGGATCAGTTGAGTGTCATCAGCGTAGGAGATGATGTTGAGGTTGTGTTGGCGTGCGATGGCCGCGAGGGGGCTCATGTATACGTTGAAGAGGGTGGGGCTGAGTGAAGATCCTTGTGGCACGCCGCAGATGACTTCAGTGGCTTCTGACTTGAATGGTGGGAGGCGGACTCTCTGGGTTCTTCCGGTGAGGAACGAGGTGATCCATTCCAGTGCTTTTCCTTGGATTCCGATGTTTCTGAGGCGCTGTAATAGGGTGCTATGACAGACTGTGTCGAAGGCTGCGGAGAGGTCGAGGAGGATGAGGGCGACTGTGTCTCCATTGTCCAGTAGAGTTCGAATGTCGTCTGTTGCTGCGATGAGGGCGGTCTCAGTGCTGTGTTTGGCTCGGAAGCCGGACTGTGAGGAGTCGAGGGATTTGTTGGTTTCGAGGAAGGCGGCGAGCTGATTGTTGACCGCTTTCTCGATGACTTTGGCCGGGAATGGAAGGAGCGAGATGGGGCGGTAGTTTTTGAGTTCGGTGGGGTCAGCTGTGGGTTTTTTCAGAAGAGCGCTGAGTTTGGCGTGTTTCCAGCTATCCGGGAAGGTGGCGGAGTTGAGGGAGCAGTTGATGATGTCTCGGAGGTGTGGTGCTATGATGGAGTCTGCTTTGTTGAAGATGTGGTGAGGGCATGGGTCTGTGGGGGATCCAGAGTGGATGGAGTTCATTAGGTGGATGGTGTCCTCAGTGGAGATTGGGTTCCAGTCATTAAGGATGTTCAAGGGGGTGGAGGTCCTGCAAAGGGTTGGGTGGGTTGGTCTCCGGGTCGGATGTCGAAGCTGTTGTGGATGTCTGCGATTTTGTTGTGGAAGAATGAAGCTAGGGAGTTGCAGAGGGCTTGAGAGGGGGTGATGTTGTTGGAGTTGGCTGAGGGGTTGGTAAATTCTTTGATGATGTTGAATAATTCCTTGCTGTTGTGGGCGTTGTTATCTAGACGGTCTTTGAATGCAAGAGCAACCTGTTCAGGTTCCTACTTGGTTTTTGGTTATACTGTGTCAAGGGAGTTGCCATGGGCGCAGGCTTCGCTCCAGATCTATCAAATTTGTTTATGGCCCATTTTGAGAACAACAGAATTTTTGGTAATGACAATCCTTTCCTCACTAAAGTGATAAAGTGGTATAGATACAAAGACAATGTTTTTACGATTTGGAAAGGGACATTAGATGAGTTTAATCTCTTTCACACATGGCTCAATACACTCTATGGCGACATGCAGTTCACCATGCAACAGAACAAGACAGGAATTCCCTTCCTCGATCTGAAAATAGGATCAGAACATGAATAAATCTTTGTATCACTATATTGAAAACCCACTGAGAGGAACACCCTATTATACAACACCAGTAGTGATCTAAGAAATCTGAAATTTACCATTAGGGCAATTCTTGCGTATTTGCAGATATTGCACCAGAAAAAATGACTACTTCAAAGAGACAGATAAGCTCATCAGCAGACTGATTGAGAGGGGCTACCCAAGAAGCCTGGTTAGGCAACCCAGGAAGCACATGATGATATGTGTCACTACATGTAGTCCAGCTAGTAACAAAGTAAAGCAAACTGTGAGAAAGCACTGGGGCAGGTCACCCACAAAGAGATACCTTTATTTTCTTTTAAACAGGGTAGGAACCTGAAAGACACACTTGTTAGACTGGCACTTCCCCAACCATCAACCTTAATACCATTTGGGGACTACCTGCAGTAGTAGGTCACTACAAATGTAGCCAATGTGTACTGTGTAAATTTAGTTTGAACACTTGTAACTTTATTCATTCAAACATAAATAGTTGCCCTGACAAAATTCAGCAATTGCAACACCCAAGATGCGATTCGTGCAATTCGGTGTCCTTGCAATTCTCTCTATATAGAACAAACGACACACAAGTTGAAATGTTATGTTATGTTAATTGAGTTTGTAGAGCGCCTGGTTACACTGACCCAGTGTATCCCCGCACTAAGGTGGCAGACAAAGGACCGGAAAGCCACAACAGAAATAGTCAACGGCACACCAGATTAACCTACAGGAAATGGAAAGGTCTTCAGACCTTTGCGAAAGATGGATTCAGATTCATATAGCCAGAGATCCTAAAGGGAGGGTATTCCACATCTGTGCCGCCACATAGCGAAACGAGCGGCCACCCAATCGAACTTTCCTGATCTTCGGGATGTGCACCTTACCTCTCCCACTTGACCTAAGCAGTCGAGTACGTGCATAGGGAGTAAGAAGGTTGTGTAAGTACACAGGGCCCTTTTTCTGAAAAATCCGGTGGCTTACACACATAGCCTTGAACTTCAATCTCTCCCTAATGGGAAGCCAATGCAGGGAGGCAAGCGTTTTCTTTACAGACACTCTCCTAGGTAACATAAGAACATGTCTTGCAGCTTCATTCTGGATACCCTGCAATCTCCGTATGCACTTGTCAGTTGCACCCAGATACAGGAGATTGCAGTAGTCCAGGCAAGAGGTCACCAGGGCATGCAACATGATCTTTCAGGATACAATAGGGAGGGTATCCAGGGTCTTCTGTAGACCATGTAGGATGCCAAAACACGTGCCTGTCACCCGCCTGGTGTGGTAGTCGAAAGGCAGTTTGTTATCCACCCATACACCGAGGTTTTTTACTTGTTCACACGGTGTAGGGGTAGAGCCCAACCTCTGAGGCCACCATGCTGATGACCAGACTGACGGAGCCTTCCCTATTACCAGTACCTCGGCCTTAGTACAGTTAAGCTTAAGACAATTACGTGCCATCCACTCAACCAGTTTGTTGTAGTCTTCCTTTAATTGCTGCACTCTCCCTACAGTGGTTCCCTGCCTTGCTGCCCAGCTTTGGATGATGCAAGAAAGAGGTTGCTGTACTGTTCCTATGTAGAGGTGGGGGAGGTTTAGCTGGCATGACCAAAGGTGTTAGAATGACACCTTGGGGCATCCATTATGTTGGATGTATTTGCCTCACACACCCCGAAGGATGTCATGCTTCATCATTGGCGTTTACTCCTCGTCGGGGAGGCGGTGCAATCCCCGACGGGCTCACCTCAAGAGGGGCTCTTTGGCGGAGATCTTTTATCCAACAGCCTTATGGTGAAGTGGGGGTGTGTGGGCAGGATGGTGTTTGATGATGGTATGATTGTTAAAATGTAGCAAGGGGTACCGGAATTCACTTTATTCTGGGGGTCCCCTGGCTGCAATTAAAACGTGGGACTAGCTCGCTAGGTGTCAACAAGTTAGGTTGAGTGACACTAGTGAAGGCTAGAGGTGAAAGTGGTCGACATGTTTCTCGCTTAGGGTCAAGTTACCCGCGATTCATCAGGACCTTACAAAAAGTGAGGAAAGGAAAAACATGCTTGTGTCATGTATGTGGTGTATGTTACCTCTGTGGAATCTCCTATGCCTAAAGGTCAGGGACTATTTGCCACATGAGGGTCGGCGGGACTGAACATCAGGGGTGAGCCCATTAGGTGAGGCTCAGCAAGCCTGTGTCCGCGCTGTGAGACCTACCCATATCTGCCGAGCTCGAGTAGATGATGTCATGTAGAATGTTGAGTGGGTTTGTATGTGGTAAGAGTCAGTTGGTCTGGATGGGCTGAGCAGCGAGGAGTGCTGCTCCTGGTGGGGCACTTATTGGCATCTTAAGGACTTTCCATCTACTTGTAACTTAAGAATAAATATACTAACTGTAACTACAAGACCCTGACTGCGCATCATTCATCATTACAATACAGTTCTTGCAGGCACGACATACAGTCAGGGAAACCACTAGTTGAGTGTCATCGGCATAAGACAGGGCGTTAATCCCAAACTTATCCACTATTTTGGCAGGGGGGCGACAGAGATGAAACAGTCGGGCTCAGGGTTGAGCCCTGAGGCACCCCCTGCATCAGCTTGATGTTCCTAGAGTAGTGGGCCCCTTGCATGACTTGAAAGCTACGGTCCGTCAGAAAAGATTCCAGCCATTTCAGAGCCCCATCAATGACACCGCCGCTCTTTAAAGCTTGCAACGAAGTATAGTGGGTGACAGTATCAAACGAGGCACTTAGATCTAGTAAAATTTTGTGTCGCTGTTTGTCCGCAGTCTACGTATTTCCGAATGATCTTGGTGGAATGCAGTAGTGCTGACTCGGTGGAATGGAGGGCGCGAAAACCAGACTGAGAGGGGTGGAGGAGGTTATTCTTGCAGATGTGCTCTGTCAACTGTATATTCACAATCTTCTCCGCTACCTTAGCAAAATAAGGAAGTAGAGAGATGGGTCCCAGGTTGTCTAATTGCCCCATATTAATATGGGGCTTCTTTTGCAAAGGAAGCACCAATGCCTCGTTCCATCTGTTAGGAACCACTCCTGCGCTAAAAGACATGCAAATAAGATGTCTAATAAAGGGCTCTAATGTGTCCAAACTCCCTCTAAGCACTCTAGGGGTCCCAGGATCCCTGGGTGATCCAGATTTGATAGTGCTTGCTATATTTTCAAGAGTATCCGGTGCTGGCCCCAAAAATCCACGGAGATCTTGAATTATAGGAATATCCCCTTATTCCCCCTCCCCTTCCACGTTAGTGTGAGCAGAGCCGGGAAAAGAGGAATAGATCTGTTCTACATTTGCCACAAAATACTCTGCAATCCGATTGCAGGATGTCTCAGATCCCACAACGGGAGGAGCAATCTATGCCAAGGAGGACATTTCTTTAAAAACCTTAAAAAGCTCCTTAGTGGGATTTTCGGCTGTTTGGATTCTCTCCTTAAAATAGGCTGACTTTGCCTTCTTAATGAGTGAGTGATAGGACTTAATACAGCTTTTGTATTCCTCTACCACAAGGGCGGAGAAATCTTTCCTCCATCGCATTCCAAGGTCCTTGCAGCATGTTTTGGCAGTCCTGAGTTCTTCCCTAAAACCAGGGGGCAGATTTACGTTTTTTTGTGGACACCTTATTAGACTAGGGTGCTGTGCAGTCCAGAGCGTCAGTAATACGCTGTGCTAATGCTTCGCACACCTGATTTATGTCTAATACAGACGGTGGTGCATCTCTCATAAGGGCCTGGTTAAAAGCCTCCTGGGAGAAGCTAACCCACTTCCTGCTTTTAAGACCCGTTCTAACTTTCACCTTTTCTTTGGGGGTCCGGAGTTGTATAGTGAAAGGTATCCAAAAATGATCTGACCACGGCACTGGACAAGGGAAATCAACCACCAGAGCATCCCAGTTGGCAAAAATGGGATCGAGTAGATGTCCCTGCTTATGTGTGGGGCATTCCAACTGCAGTGCTAGTTGAAGTGTCGCGGATTCCTGACGCAACTCTTGTGCACCTAGGCTGAGTGCATCATGCAGGTGCAAATGTAGGTTTCCCAGCACCAATAGTTTATCGTACCTTAGAGCCGGTTGCACCAGATAGTCAGTTAAGCTAAGGGAAAACCCTAGCGTGGGTCCCCGGGGGTCGGTAGACCAATAAGCCTTTAATAGCATACTTCGTGGCCATCCTGAGTGTAAATAGTCCTGCTTCACTGTCCTCAATTGCAGCTGGCTCGAGGGAGCACTGAATGGAATGTTTATATATGATAGCAATGCCCCGACCTCTGCCCGATAATCTGTCCAATCTCATTATCCCATATCCAACAGGAAGGGCCTCCAATATGTCCGGTGCAGAGTCTGTATCTAACCATGTCTCATTGACAAATCAGACATCTGTTTGTCCTTCCATGAGTTGGTCATGGATCTTAATCTTATGCTTACTCATAGACCTACAATTAATGCAGGATTCTACAACACAGAAGCAGGATAAAGTGTGGCATCACTTTTGGATCATTATCAAAGATGCAAACACAACAGCGAGGACCTGAAATGGCAATTAATCGAACAGGTTACTTTGGGACCCCGAGGAGGTGATAAAGCGGGGCTCCTATCCAGGAAAAAACTATTTTGGATGGACAAATGTGCAACAATTACCCAAGGTCTAAACACCATTGAAGACTGGAGACAAGCATCCACTGTGTGTACACAATGATACATTCATAATGATTCAGGCCATAAGTTCCTTGGCTAACCCAGCTAGGACCTTTAATCGAAGGCCTACACTGAAACAACAACCTTGTTTAATGGGAAACATGTTTGAAGCCTGCCTTAGCCACAAGCAGTCTTTCTTCTATGTATATATTTATATATACATAAATAAATAAATGCTGTTTTCGGATTCACCTAATTTTTTTCATACAACTGTTTTAATTAATTTACAGAGTGAAATTTGCACAGATCACTGTTATTTTCAGGAGTCATTCACCTTGTGTGAGGTCAGACGCAGCCCTTTCTGCTGCTACTACGTGCATGTTACGGCGTGTTATTGCTAAAGTTAAGCATGCCTCTCGGCAGTCCAGCTGATGGCCCAGAAGAGATGCCGGAGTTTGGAGAGTTACAAAATAGAAAGTAAGTCACACAGCCCCGGAAAGACATTATTCGGTCATTTGCCATTCTGAGCTGCCACTACACATCATTTTTGTTTCCAGTTGCAGTACAAGACTAAAACACACTTAAAAATAGATTTAATTTTGATGATGAAAGGTTTTCTTTCCAAACTTTAGCAACTCTGGTCACATACAATACAATAGTGCACTTTTCTGTAGGGAATTTGTTGACTTGAGCAACCTCCCTAAGGTCCATTTCACACTGACCCAGTGATGTACAAATGATTTCACAGGGCCTATATACCTTCTATCCAAAATAGAATGTATGACCACCTGTTGTGAAAACTGTTTGAGGACTGATGTTTAAAGATTCTTTTGATTGCCCCAATAAGTTGGTGTGTCCTATATATTTCTGCGCCCTGATGATGATCCCGTTTTAAATCATCTAAGTCCAGGGTTTGAAACGTCTACAAATATATTATATGTGGACTGTTTTTCACGAAACTGATGGTGGCTATCAACACTCGCTTAGGAGGGGTTGATCGCTAATACTCTATCATCCCTATCACCACCTGCATATATATTTCTGTACATAGCATGTATGCACTTATAGTCACTTTCACTGCGCTGTCACCCCCCTTTTCTGGTGCACCTTATGTTCAATAGAGCAAATATAAGTTTTACTGCTGTCAATAATCAAAGAAAAAGTTGCTAAAATAAGTTATTTGTGTTAGAGGCGTTTGTATCCCTGTCTTGACACTTTGCAGTGGAAGTCAAGAGATACACTTCCCCCATAGGGACCACCTTTTTGTTAAAAAGAGTGAGAACCGAGCGCCTGCTGGTGCTCATATATGCAGAGGATTGTGTCCTACTTTCTAGAACTGGGTTAGGCTTGCAAAAGCTATTGAACAATGTTGTACTGTTCATGGATGGGATAGACTGGGCTGGACTCCTAACAAATCCAAATACATTACAATGGTTTGTGGCCAGCTGCTCAGTAAGCTGAGGACGCAGAATATTATTCACAACAAATTGAGATGTGTGCCAAACTTTACACCCCGGGGGTCCCTTTTGAAAATAAATGTGCCTGGAAGCCCCTGGCAAAAGTATGGAGGTCCGAATTTGACGAGTCGATAGCTGCATTCTTTACATGTTCTGACAAGCTGAGCTCATCGCCTATGGATGCGATGACCAAAATATGCAAGGCTCAATGTAGATCAGTCCCAACATAAGGTGCAGGCATTTGGGGAACCTGTGATACGGGGCAATTACAGATTAGCGGGAAAAAAATTCATGCGAAGACTGCTATGCGTTGTCACTAGTGCACCTACCTCGGTTTGTCATGAGGAACTGGGCATACCATATGTAGATCATAAGCAAAATGGTGGGCAAGTAACCAATTCTGGCATAACTTATTCTTAAATTCTATGAAGTAACTTGTATGATTTGCAGCTAGGATTGTGCATGAGGATTAGTTTCTTACCTGGAACTCCAATTCTCTGTTAGAGGAATCTTCATTGAAGTCATTAGAGTTTGAATATTACTGCCTACATAGGCTGCCATTATGTGAGTTTTAAACAGTGGCTACACCTTTAAGGGCTCAGAGACCACCAGTATCCCATCATCTCCTCTTGAATTGGACTACATGGCTCCTGAACTAGTAGAGTATGGACATTTGAATTTGCCACAAGACTGCATGGGCTTCCTTAAGGAGTCCAAACGCCCATCAACCCTTTTAGCATATGCCTTCAAGTGGAAGGGATTTTGCATTTGGTGTTCCTCTAATAAGGTAGATCCCCCTACTTGCCAGTAAGACGTCATTCTTCCCTATCTTCGCCATTTGGCAAAATCTGGCTTGCAATTCTATGTCAGGACACAGAGGCGAGGATTAGGCTTGTCTCTCTTCACTTTTAATATAATCGAATTACTCCAGCAGCCATTTTAACTTTGTGAGATTTTTGAAAGAAAAACAGCATCTCCCAATAACATACCTCCTGGACATGCGGCTAACACACCCTGCGTCCCTCTCCCTCCCCCCCCACCCCCAAGAGTGTGGAGAAGCGCAAATACACAGACCACCCTGGGTCGATTTGGACACATTTTCACACCTTAAAAAGGCCTTTCCAGATGCCCAACTCATCCTAGACACCAGGTCCCTCGGGGGTGACTCCGCCATCACTGTCACAGACGGATTTAGGGGATGGGGATGACTCTCCCAACAACTCAGACGGGAGAGAGTTGGTTCAAGACCATGGCACCCGATGCCTAGTTCCCTGGGAGGGTCTGACATCCCTGCAGACACCAACCTAACCACCTACGAAGACTTATTGAATCCTGATGACCTCCTGCACCCTAGGTCAGCAGAGTGGTGTCCGACTCTCAAGGTGGCAGCCGACATTGCCAGTCGGCTCAGGAAGCCTTGAGATAAAGAAGTGAGGGGCTGCCTCAAAGCAGAGTGTCCTCGTCCTGCCCTGGAAGGGAAGGTGGCACAACACCAGCGATAGACTCCAAAATGGCCACCTTTCTCGCGAAAAAAGGGATTGATTGCTCCTGGCGCTCATGTCGGGATAAACTCCTGGATGTCGCCAGACCCCTGGCTAAAATAATGGATATGGCGGAAGACGCCAAAGCCTCCGGCTCCTTCTTATTCCCAGAGGTACTGTCCAACTGGGCCTAATGGAAGACAATATTTATGGGAAACGCAAACTGCAAATTTCACAGAAAGGCCCAGGTCAATCCTTATTAAGGTTGACCCCAAACTGGAGGAGCTCTCCACATAGGAGACTGGGACGATAGCCCAAGGTAATTTGTTCAGGGATCTATTTATAAAAGAATTGAGCAAATTTGTCAATACTTTCAATTCCTTAAACAGGGCGCAAACCTCAAGTAAAAGAATCTTCACACCCTGTGTTTTTGCATAAGCTGGGCATGGTAGGGGGCGCTCGTCCGGCCGCCCATTCCAAACAGCCTCCACAGGTGGCGACTCCAGACGTGGCCAATGGTAAGATCCCGGAAAGTTTGGGAACTTCTATCAAACAAAATCGTACCCAGTCGTCGGGGAGGCAGAGGCGGCCAAAGAGGCAACTTCAATAATACACAGGGTGAGAGTTCTGGATTCAATGGGGATTTCCATGGGGGGGGGCGTTGGCCCATTTTCAATCGAACTGGAGGGAGTTATCCTCAGATGCTTGGGTGATACAGACTGTGGGGGGGTTCCACATCATGATCATGATTTATGGGACCCCGTCCCAACCCCGCCCACCCAACCCATTGTTTTTTTCTCCCGGACATAGAGAGCTGGTGAGCCAGGAAGTGGACGACCTTTTGCAAAAAGGGGCAATAGCTCGCTCAGTAATTCACTGGCGCGGTTTCTTCAGCAACATTTTCCTAGTGGAGAAGAGAGACGGCAGGCAGCGCACGGTTATCTACCTCAAGGAATTAAAATCTTGGCTACTCTATCGTCATTTCAAAAAAGAGGGTATACACCTCCTGAGAGACCTGCTCCAAACATCCGATTAGGTGGTCCGCCTAGATCTGAAGGACACCTACTTGGCATATTTGGTCCCCCGCACAGACAATTCCAACAATTTTACTGGGAGTCCCAGGTTTTCAAATTTACAAACCTTCCGTTCAGCCTCTCCTCTGTTCCTTGGTGCTTCACCAAGCTGATGAAGCCGATTGTCGAACATCTACGGGCTCAGGGGATGAGACTTGTTGTCTATCTTGACAATATCCTTCTTATGGACCAATGCGCGATTCGACTTTCCAAACATTTGCAGACGGCAATAGACTTGCTGGAATCTTTAGGCTTCGTAATAAACAAGGGCACATCAGCTCTGGTCCCATCCCAGTCGATGGAGTTTCTGGTCTTCGTGGTGAACGCAACCAACGCAACTCTCAGTCTACCAGCGAGGAAGCTATCCAAAATTCAACACAAATTGCGGAGGACAATGTCCAAGTCCATGTCACTTTGGCAATTGGCGAGGATAGTAGGACTTCTGTCGTCCTCTATCAAGGCAATTTTTCCAGGTCCTCTCCATTACAGGACCCTACAACGTCTGAAAATAGAGCATCTTCGGAAGGGTCTGTCTTACTGACAGATGATCCCTCTTTCACCCGAGGCGAAAGAAGAGATGGGTTGGTGGTTAAACCACATGAAAGCCAGGTATGGCAGAGCGATTTTCGGCTCTCGCCCCGACCTCATAATCGAGTCAGACGCCAGCGGTTCTGGATGGGGTGCCCTGTGTGGAGATTTCCCCACAGGCAGAAAATGGTCCTCCGTCGAACGTTCTCTGCATATCAACTGCTTGGAGTTGATGGCGGAATCTTTCCTGATTTGCTGTTGGACCAAACAGAAGGTGAAATGTTCTGTGCTCCTCAAAACGGACAAAGAGGCAGCAGTACTCTACGTCAATCACCTGGGGAGGACGAGATCAAAGACACTGTCGGTTCTAGCTCGAACCCTTTGGGAGTATTGTCTGGGCTATCAGATCTCCTTATCAGCACAACATCAACGAGGAGCTCCAATCAGGTAGGCGACTGGCACTCTCGCCACTGGAGAGATGTCAGCCTGTGGAAGTTGAATTCTTAGATCTTTCGACAAATCCAGAACAGGTGGAGTACTTTCTCCATGGATCTATTTGCGTTCCGGCTGGAATTCCAACTCGCAAGATATTACAGTTGGAGACCGTATCCACAGGCGACAGCCTTGGATGCCTTCCTACAAGTTTGGAGCAAGGAACAGCCATACGCATTTCCCCCCTTCGCTCAGATAACCAGGTTGACGGCACAAATGCGCAGGCAGAAGGCGGAAGTAGTGGTGATAACACCAATTTGGAGATCTCAAGTCTGGTTTCTAGCGATAATGGAACTTTCTTGGGATTTTCCAATCCCTCTACTGCAGTTTCCGGATCTCCTCTGGGATCCACAAGACAATCCTCACCAGCTGGTCCTAGCCGGATCTCTTCGTCTTATGGCCTGGAGGGTTACAGGCGACGTTGGCAAGTCCCAGGCCTTTCAACAGAAGCTTCTTCCTTGCTCGCCAAAGCCAGGGCCGATAATAAAAATAGACGAAACAATTCCGCCTGGTCGAGATGATTATGTTGGTGTAATCAACACCAAACTGCCCTTGGGGGCAGACGATGTCCATGTGGTAAACTTCCTAGCGAGTCTGGCTTCCCAGTGTTTAGCTTACCGATCAATCAATACTATACAGATCAGTGATTTCAGCAGGTCATTTGCATGTGGATGGCCATCCACTCGAGGAACACCCTTTGGTCAGAAAACTGCTAAGTGGAACTAGACTTTCATTTCTTTTTGAACCCAAGTGCACATCCTTATGGGATGTTAACAGGGTCCTGTCCTTATTTCAATCTTGGCCTCAGAATAAATATCTGACCAGGAAACAACTGTCGGCAAAACTGGCAATGCTTCTATGTCTATTATCCCGTCGCAGAGTTTCGGATGCCCATACTGTGGATATAACAGTTAGAGTGTTTACCCCGGAAAGGGTTTGTTTCATATTTCACGCAGAAAGAAATCTAATTCTTCATCTGTTTCTTATCCAGCCTTACGAGCAAATCCTAAATTATGGGCGGTTTGCGCTATTAAGGCTTATGAGGTTATGACTAAAGAGCTCCACCCTCATGGGGAGAAACAATTGTTAATTGCACTCACCAAAACTTACAAAGCGGTTTCGTCTCCTACGATTGCCAGATGGGTCAGCTAGATCATGCAAGTAGCAGGGATTGATATTTCCCGTTTTGGAGCCCACTCAGTCAGAGGGGCCATGGCTTCAAATGCATTCTTTCTAGGAGCTTGTCTTGAGGATATCCTTAAAGTAGCAGACTTGTCAAATGACTCCACCTTCAAGACCTTTTATTTTAGACCGGTTCCCTCTCTGGCAAGCGTGGTAGTGGATAAGCTTTGAACTAGCCTAATCCTTGCCTCCGGGTCCTGACAAATTTCCTAGCTGACGTAAAGGAAAGTTTCAATTCTATTAAGGACACGGAGGCAAGGATTAGCCCATCCTAGGAATTCTTGAGACAAACAATTCGCCCTTTCCCTCTATTTGATACATGTTGATGTTTTATGGATTATTTTATGTAGTGGAAAGCTCTTTCAATTTATGTTTTGTGGTTATAAGTTTGATTCTTGTTGCATTATGATTTTGAAATTTCATTACTGGACCAAGTAATGGGTGCCCTTTTTGTTACAGGGGCAGATTCTAATACACATGGGCAATAAACATGGCGATTGTCGACCGTCGCAGGAAGAAAGAGGAATCTAGAAGGTCTACGCGAGATGTTATATGATGTACTATACTGTCATTGGATGTCACTCCCTACTGTTCATGGGAAATGTAGTTTTATCTTTCAATGATCTCACAAAGTTAAAGTGGCTGCTGGAGTAATTTGATTACATTAAAAGTGAAGAGAGACATGCCTGAACCTCGCCTCCATGTCCTTAATGGAATTGAAACTTACCTTTACGTCAGCTAGGACATTTTTCATTCGAGTCCATTCGAGTCCACTTGGCAGCTCTCACTGCCACCAGGAAATGTCTTTCACAAACCTCTTTTTTTTTTATTCCAGTGATTAAGGACTTTCCGGATGGGCTAAAGAAGGTTTTCCCTCATATTAGGCATCCTTCCACTCCCTTGCAGCTTAACATAGTCCTTTCATGTCTCATGCAGGCCCCTTTTGAACCTATTCATAGGGAATACTTACAGAATCTCTAGTGGAAAGCAGCTTTCTTTGTATCAACTACATCGCTCGCAGGGTTGGCGAATTTCAGATGTTATCCTCTCATGAGCCCTACATTTTCTTCACTCTAACAAAGTAGTTATGAGGACCCACCCTAAATTCCTCCCCAAGCAGACAATTTCATTGCGAACATTCTTTCAGCACCCTTCAACTCCAGCTAAAAGAACTTTTCTTTCCCTAGATATGAGGCGGGTCTTGAAGTTTTATCTCGACAAGACTCGTGACATACATAAATCGGAACAATTGTTTATAAATTATGGCCCACTCCATACAGCTTTAGCCACTTCCAAACAATCCATCTCACGATGATTAGTGTCTTGCATTCTCTTATGCTATCAAAAAGCCAACAAGACCTTATCAGCTAGACCGAAGGCCCACTCTACTAGAGGTAAGGCAGCTACTGTCACTTTGATGACAAACCTACATATAGCGGAGATCTGCTAAGAGGCTACATGGAGGTCTGTTCACACATTCACCAAACATTACTGAGCTTCCCTCAGAAATGAATGTAATTAATTTGAGCCCATTGTCATTCCTCTGTTGTTTCTCACTGCTCTTGATGGGGATGGGCTTGCTATTCTTCTCAAACGCTTAAGACTATCAATGGAGATCGCCTACGAGAGAAGGATTTGTTTCTTACCTGTAACTCCAGTTCTCTCGTAGGAGAATCTCCAATGAAGTCATAAGCAACCCATCCACCTCCTCAGTGAATATAACAGAGGATATTCTGGGGATCTGGGTTCGACTCTCGCTATCGACGCCAAAACCTCCTGTGATTCTGGGCAAATCACTTAATGTCCCTGTGCCTAAAATGTCCTCATGTAATGGTGCTATGTAAAGTGCTCTGATACCCGATTCGGTTCGGGTCTAGTTCACGCTATATAAAACTCTGCAAAAAAAAATAGTAATTTCTTCAAGAACTGAGGCAACTGCCAGTTGCAAGGCATGATGGGATACTGGTGGTCTCTGAGTTCCTAAAGGCACAGACACAGTTTGAAACTCACATAATGGCTGCCTATGCGGCTACATTGTCCTGCTATCCTTTAGCTCTTTCCTTTACAAAAAAAAGCTTGTGAAAGAGAATTAAGCTGTTTTATGAAATGTTCACTTCAAAATTATACATATTCAATTTTTGTAACCCTTTTGTAATTAAAATCCGAAGTATTTCTCCAATGTAGCCTGTTTTCTAAGCTGCACATTATGTTCTTTCTTAAGTGTTTCTGCAGGCCTTCCTGAAAAAAGGGGAACGGCTACACTCAAGAAAATATTCTATGATGAAGAGCTCTGGGATTCCCGCAAGTGGGCGAAACTACTCAAACGCTTTTGACTATTAATGCAGATCCCCTTCGAGAGACAAGTCAGTTTCTGTAATTTTAATCTGTATCTATATTGATTTTACTTATGATCACAGTCCAGAGGAAGGCTAAAAGCAAGGCTA
Organism: Lissotriton vulgaris; assembly: GCF_964263255.1. Lineage (NCBI taxonomy): Eukaryota > Metazoa > Chordata > Amphibia > Caudata > Salamandridae > Lissotriton > Lissotriton vulgaris. The sequence goes on from NC_141691.1 coordinate 1,208,321,235, forward strand.
TATTCACATTAATAGTCCCTGTGTTTCCCCACTTGTCCCAAAACAATACTATGTATTAACAAGCCCTCGGAAGCCTACGGGTAGCCATGTGATTTAGAAATCCAAATAGCATAGCGTAGCATTTTATATCAGGATCAATACGTTTTAAAAATACTAATACAATCAGGGCGCTTGTGTTGTATGCCATGTACCATCTATCTTAAGATCTACATATGTGTGTATTAGATAAACGAAACCGTTTCAGGTATGATCCGTTAAGTTCTTAGAGAGCTGCATTTCTGGGGTGACCGCATTAAACTATATACACCACTTACTTTTTCAAGCTACCAGTATGGTTGCACAAAGCTGTCTCCCTTTCTGCAAATATGCGTATTTGCACATAGACTGATGGAAGCTATTATTACGGCTATGCTGTTTAAGGCAATGATTTTATTGAGTCTCACTTATTGTAATATTTTGTATGAATACAGTGTATTCTTTTATGTATTTTTCACTAAATAAAGATTTATTGAAAAGAAAGTCAAATAAAATCCATTTAATAGTCCTTGTATTCCTTAAAATTAATGGTTTGTAATAAGCGGTTTCGGCTGTTGTGCATGGTTTTTCGACGTGTCGGTCTCCAAGGTCAGACATGTGAGCTTCCTGAGAACTAGGAGCCAAAAAACAACAAATGCCTGACTATTTTTAATTCCAATGTTAATGAAGATATAAATTAATTTGAAGTACCTTCAAACTGTTGTACATTTGGTATCAACAGGTCATGTGAGTAAATTCTGAAATCCGAATGAAACTCTGTAAGCAGGGACCAAACACCGAGAAGCCCACATCACAATGAATAAATAAAACTGTGTTGCTGTATGTCAGTGATTGTGTACTTTTACTGTGTGATCCTGTCATTACATGTATATGATCTAGAAGTGAACAAACTATCATAATAAATATTTCCTAACTAGATGCTATCTTACATTAAGTACAGTTCATCACAAATGTATTGCTGCGACCGTAACACCCAATAGTCAACACTACAATGATTAAATACAAGGACTATTAAATGGGATTCATTGCTGAGTGGACTCACGAACAAATGCCATGATCATATTCAACCTTAAATACAACTGTGTGTCTGTATATCAGTGTGTGTGTGCCTATGATTACATGTGAATGATTTACTTTTGGAAAACTATCATAATACATATTTTCTAAACAGAAGGAATCTTACATTGTGTATGCTTCATCACATCCTCTATGCTCTACTGATGTTCTCTTTTCTTTAATTGAAGTAAGGGTTGGATTCATCCGATACCAGTACATATTACTGTAATCATTTTCAATTACTCTTTCAGGAGACCCTTATATTTTGTTAAGTACTTTTTAACTAGTCTCCTCTGGGATTATTAGGCTGTCCTATCAGTTGTTCACATAATACAGATGTATACAGATGTATACATCACAGCCAAGGATCTTCACTCTGTGGTTATGGTCACCGTTTTTTTTAATTAGGCCCCATAACCCAGTCGTAAAAAGAGAATATGCCAGAAGTATATATTCCCCCTGCCAAAAAACAGTTGTGAGTTTCCTAAAGGAGAACGACATCTGGTCCAAACATGGCCAAGAACTTATGTAAAACATTTCTCTTAACCTTATTCTCTAGTCCTATGACATTCAATATCGTACATAGCAAAGACTTTCCCCCAATTGCTCATCACTCAATTTTCTAGAGCAGTGCTGAATTTGAGCCAGTGGTTTCCGGTGCTTGGCACCAGCACTTTAATTTTCAGCATGGGTGCATGTGACAGTCTGCCACAAGGTGGTGCTGGCTGGCCAATTTAGACATAACCACAACAGTTAATTATTAATTCAATATACATTAAAGATTACTATTACCAGCCTCAAAGTCTTCTTATAGCTTCCTGGAGCTGAAATAGTCCGAATTGTGACACTTGTAGGAAAGTGGTTGTAAGTAGTTGTGTTGTTACAATCATTGGCAGTGCTGGTAGGAGAAATGTGTGGTGCAAGCTGCCATGGCCTCCTGACGACAAGAGACCTGGCACTTCATTTTTACAAATTAAGCACTGCTCTATAGTGTGGTAACTATCAAACCTTAGCAGTTTTCAGAAATGTGCCTTGGCACATTTCTTGTTCCTTGATGCTGTTTAAAAAAAAACAGCTCCCATCATCACAATTCACCCCTCCTCAAACCTAGCACAATGAGCCATCAAACTACCCATCTCCTCAATACATAACTGTTTATCAAACCAAAATGACCTATATTAAACTATTCCAAAGCAAGCACTAACATCAATACTGTGGCATTGAGAGGTCCTTTTCCCACACCCTGCACAAACAAGTACCTCCTTCAGACAAACCAACCATTTGCAAAGCTCTTTACTGCACCATTTCTGTAATGTTAATTTGTGACTTACTCAGGCAGTCCACCACTATTAAGTGCAGCCTGTGATACAAACAATAAGGTGTTACACTCTGGCTTATCACCCATTTCTCTTAACCCTTCTTTTCATGCCTCTTACTTCCCCATCTCAAAACTAGCTACCATGCAGCATCATACATCTATGGGAAGAATAGGTTTGCTACATCCACCTTTTGAGTAATCTGTTCATGAGTTGAGCTGTGGGTAGTCAACGTTAAGGAAACAAAAGATGATTGCACGATTGATCAGGCTAGACACTGGAATTTGCTGTAGTCCTGAAAGAGATTCTTGATTCAGGAGAATATTTCAATGCCAGGATCCAGAGAGCGGCGCTTGCCCCTTAAACTAATTTTCAGAAGTCATGACCTGAGTTTTGGTAAAGAGCATCAATTGATGGTTACCACTGAATTGGAGCTGTGCTGATGACTAATTTAGTTCTCAAAGACTTTCTTTTGTAAAGGAACAAACTAGTTTCTGAATTTGGGTATAGTCAGATTACAGCCAGTCATACAGAGTATTTGTGGTATTATGTAGCTCAATGACAATTTTGCAATACACTCTACGGAAGTAACCATGTGACTTTAAACAGGTTATGACAATTAAACCACTAGAAAGAGCCGTATTGACAAAAGAACAGCCGGACAGGTTTATTGCACGTAGTCAACAAGTACAGCAATCAACCTCTCTATGGCCTTACTGCTCTGAGACCCTACTTAATAAACAAATCTTGTACAAAACAAGAGTGCTCAAGGAGTTCAAAAACATTCTTTATGGAATGTTCAAGAAGTTGATATTGAAGCATTTTCTTGGGGACTTTATCCTATGTAAAATACAGTCCTTCAAACATCCAATAAAATAGGAGCCATGAATTTCTGTTTCCATCCAAAGTTTTCTTTTATTGAATCATTCAGTAATACTCCACGAGAGGGCTTCGCATGGAAGGGATTTCAAGTCCATCTTTGCAATATGCACAGGATCCACTGAGGAACAGGAAACTTGACCACTGTTTCATATATACTTTTGACAATGATTCATCAGATGAACTCAATAAAACCCTAATGAAGCCCCATTTTGAGGACAAAACGTGTTGGCTGGGCTGCTGGAGTATTACTGAATGATTTAATAAAAGAAAACTTTGGATGGAAAGACAATTTCATGGCTCTACTTTAATGGAAGTTTGAAGGACTATTTTACATGGGATACATTTCTCAAGAAAACGCTTCAATATCAACTTCTTGAACATTCTACAGAACACATTTTTTGGTTTCTTTTTGTACAGGATTAGGTTATGACAAATATAATTCTCTGAAAAAACGTAGCTGTGCAACATAAAATTAATTTAATCTGAACCTCTATTACCAAGTGCTAATAAATATTTGCCTTACAACTTCAACTTTACAAAAGAAAAACTGACTAAACCTCCAGATGCACGGACAAGGATTTCGAGATTTGCTGATTATTTGCGTATGCTACCAGCTAATGAAAACTTAATTGGTTGTTGAGTAACGTTAGACAGGTAATGTTTCCCAGCTTTAGAGAAGTAAGCAGTTCATAAAGGCAATGAACTCATCCATTTTTTGTTTGTAATTTACAGCCCTCATTTAATTTTAAAAGACTATTAAAATTCTGTTGATCTTTCAAGGAAAATAACAATCATGTTACTAGTCAATTACAGAGGAATACTCTAGTCAAAAACTATCAGAGAGGAATAAAGTAACACAGAGTAAATGCTTTTTGCAGCTCTTGTGTTACTCTTTGTATGAAAGTTGAGATAAAAGACTCTGCTTTGGCGACAGTTCATACTGATCACCGCAAAGCTGAAATACTGACCGCCTGATAGCACATAGGAAAGTCTTTATAGTTCTTTTCTTTCTGTTATGCCATTCCCCCTTTTCCCACTTTTGTATGACAATGTCTGTACCAAGCTGTGAGATGTGCAGAGGAGGGAGAGGAAAGAAGGGTCAGGGCACTCCCACAGGGTCCAGCAAAAAACATAATCTATCACTTTGTGCTTTTCATTGAAACAACCAGGCACACAAGAGAGACAGCTGATAATTTGTACTTTGACAACTCTCATAAGTAGTGGTGGGGTGGAGAGGTTTGGAGCAGAAGAAGCACCACAGACAAGTAAGGTGGGAGGGAAGAAGGAATACTACCTCAGTTACAGCATGAACCACGGACGGACACTAATTAAAATCAATCAATCTGTGCTTTGTCCATGCTCCACAGACAAGAAGGAAGTGGTGCATGGCATGTGCTGGCCAATTAGGAGGCAGCAAAGAAGTGTGACAATGATGCCAACAAATGGTGAGCAATGTTCAGGTTCCAAGCCGTTTATAATAAATAATATCCCTCCCACTGGACAGAGCATGCACTGTCTGCAGGGAAGACATCGTGAGTTTCAGAGCTCTATCCCTTGCTTTGCTGACTTTCATTAACATTGGATTAAACCTTCAAAAATCTGCTGTTTGTCTTTTCTCGCAACAAGGTGATTGTTGCCCTCTATCATTCGCTGTCATATCGGAGCACTGAGCATGCCTGCTTCTCTTGTTTGGTAAAGGATTTTACCATTTGTAGCTCTATCTCCTATTTCCCAAATCGGTATGATATAAGTTGCTCTATTGCTTACTAGCTACTCCAGGTCTAAAACACATTTATTTAGAAGCAAACTAGTTCTTGCAGACGCGTTGTACATACTAATGAGCTCCTACAGCAGATCGAACTCCTTAGATGTTTATTTAGATCGTAGGCCAAGATAATTGGCAACATATTGGATTATAATTGCATTTATATACCACAAGGCTTTGAAGCACTATATGGTAATTCAATGGCTCCTCAGGCAACTTTCCAAAACCTACTGTGCCACTCCACTGCACACAACGCCACACAATGCAACTCCAATCCACTCCACACTACTTTAATCCATGCCACACAATTCTTCTCCATGCCACACATTTCCACCCCATGCCCCACAAATCAACACCACATAATTCCACACACCATTCCACTCTACACAATTCCACTCTATGCTACACAACTCCACTTCACGCAGCACAATTCCCATCCACGTCACACAATTCCACTCCACCTCATACAATTCCACGCCACCTCATACCATTCCACTCCACGCCACACAATTCCACTCCACGCCACACAATTCCACTCCACGCCACACAATTCCACGCCACACAATTCCACTCCACGCCACACAATTCCTCTCTACACCACACAATTCCACACCACACAATTCCACTCCACACCACACAATTCCACTCCACACCACACAATTCCACTCCACACCACACAATTCCACTCCACACAATTCCACACCGCACAATTCCAAGCTACTCCACGCCACCCAATCTCACTCCACACCATTTCACGCCACACAATTCCACTCCACCCCACACAATTCTATCCCACTGAACACAAATCCACTCCATGCTAGACAATTCCACTCTACATAATTCCACTCCACACCACACAATTTCACTCCACAGCACACAATTCCACTCCACTCCATTACACTCAATTCCACTCCACTCCATTACACTCCATGTCACACTATTCCACTCAACCACACAACCAATTCCACTCCAAACAATTGCACTACATCCAAATCCAGGGCTCGACAAATCCACTCGACCGCTCGCATTTGCGAGGTAACGTTTATGAGGTCGAGCTATTTTTAGGTCCTACTCGCCCTTTCTGGCGAGTAGGAAAACATACTAACTTTTGTCCTCCGTCTTTGAAAACGGGGCAAATGTGACAAGATAACAAGATTTAAAGGCCTTTTTATTGCTCACAAAGCAAATGAGCAATAAAGATGCTTTTAAATCTTATTATCTTGTCACATTTGCTCCGCTTTCAGAGAGACGGAGGTCAAGTAGGTTACTGTTAGGTTGAGGACATTTTTCAAGGTACTAGATCTGCAGGACTAGTACCATTTTTCTGATTTTTCGAGCTCTGAAATCATACTTCACACCACACAATGCCACTCCACACAATACAACTCCAACCACTCCATACAATACCAATTCACATCAAGCCACACAATTCCACTTCACACAATTCAACTCCATTCCACTTCACATAATTCCACTTCCCTCAATTCCACGCTGCACAATTTCATTCCACTCTATTTCACTCCACAGCACTCCACTCAATTTCTTTTTAAAATGTTTAATTTTATTTTATTGAGAGTTTCTGGTACACAAATATAAATACAATTCATTATTCATAATCACACCAACAGTATTAATTTACTTCGGCAGAAAACATAGGTTCTAAAAAGTCCAAGTGTCGTTATTAAAAAATAAAGCTGGAATCACATCATTTCTTCACTTCACATATAATTAACACATTACCAATAAGTTAAATACAAGGATTATAAGGGTATAAAACCATACTAAAACTCGCAATAAACAATCTCATACTATTTTTATATTCTTAAATCTCTCCACCTTTTACTTGGTGCCCAGATATTCCTCCCCATTTCTTGTTTTTTTTTACCCTTATACGCATACAAGCATGCTTCTATACTATGCCTTCCCAGCAATCTGGCAAGCCACATTTGAAAAGATGGAGCATCAGTATCCTTCCACCCAGCATAGATAAGAATCCTGAGTACCGCAACTGAGATAAAAACCAGAGCTTCAGCATCTTTTGTCAGCTCCAGCTTATTATCCATACCTAATAACATCAAAGTAAGGGTAAAATTGATTTTACGGGCTAACACCCCTTCCCAGAATTTCATAATTTCCGTTCGTATTGGGGCTAAATTGTCACACAGATAAAAACATGGGCCCCAAATCCGCAGGGCCCTGATGGCATCTGGGGCACTTATCATCTTCCCTTACCCCCCAAGCATGCAGCTTTGCTGGGGTATAATATAGACTAAACAGAGTCTTATAGTGCTGTGCCCTCAAATTTGATGACCGAAATAGCTTCTTGTTTAAAAGTAAAGCTTTATCCAGGTCGATATCTGGTCACCTAATTTTACCAATAAGGAGGCCTCAGTTTTCTCCATATCATCTTGTATTCCTGATAACAAAAAGCTGTAAACTGTTTTAATCCTTCTGCCCCCCCTTTAACAGATACTCAATCATTGTATTGTCACCCTCCAAAGAGATCTGAGGTCTAACCGCCGCCAAAGTTCTGGTTAACTGGGCATACAAAAACCATTGATTGGAGGGTATACCATACTTCTGCTGAATACTTTCGAAATCCAAAATAGCTTCCCCTAGCATGTGCGTCAAATAGCGCTATAGCTCACCTGGTGTGCTCGGTGGTACCTCGCCCCGGGACAAACCCATGCTGCCACGGAGAGACGAGACCTCCAATAATCCTCCCCAATCTTTTAGCCCATTTCTTTGAGTAAAGCTTTGTATCTGCATTTATGAGCGAGATTGGGCGGTATGACCCCGGGTCTTCTTTTGGTTTCCCCTTCTTGTGAAACACAATATTTGTCTTTTTCCATGAGTCTGGCGTATTACCGGAGTGTGAAATCCTATTGAAAAGATCCAATAATAAAGGGGCAATCTCCATTTCGATACTCTTGTACACCTCCAAAGGAATACCATCAGGGCCAACAGCCTTCCCTACCACTAAATCCTGTAACGCCGCTCTTATCTCGCTCATTGACAGCTCCTTATCCAACTCAGTTCTTTTCTGTTCAGTCAGGGCGGGCCTTTATCCCAGAGCTCCTCACAGGTATTGCTAGGATCCCTTTCTTCATTATAAAGCGATTGATAAAAATATTTAAACACGCCTAAGATATCCTTCGGATCCATATATTCTCCGTCCCCCCCTCTCTTATACTAGATATCACATTCTTCATATTATCCTGCCTAATTTTAAGCGCCAGTGCTCTACCCACTTGCTCCCCAGTCTCATACAATTTTGCCATGGAGGTTTGATAATCGCCGATAGATTTCTGAGTTACTAATTTCTGCATTTCTGCTTTTATAATTGTCAACTTCTGTTGGCTCTCAACGAAGTCCTCTCCACCAACAATATCTCGAACATGATGCTCTTCTGCTTCTTCTAAAAGACCCATGAGTCTGTCACGCTCACTCCTGTCCTCCCTCCTTAATCATGCAGAACACCTTATAGTCTCTCCTCTTAGAGCAGCTTTGAAAGCATCCCACACTCCATTCCTTGATGTACTATAGCGGTTAGCATCAGAAAACTCCACAGTCCACTTCCTAAGATATTCTACAAATCTTACATCCACTAATAGCCTTCTTTCAAAGGTCCAACTAGATCTTACCCTTTCTATAGTTTCCACCTCATAAGACATTATCAGCGGATTGTGATCTGATAATATTATCGGTAGTTTCCTAATATTAACCTTTCCTATTTCTGAGGCGGATATGAAAAAATAATCCAATTTTGTATCTTTTTGAAAGGGGTTTAAAAAATACGTAAAACCAGGATTAGCTGGCTGCTTATCCCCCAAACATCTTTCAGCCCGTGTGAGCACATGAGAGCAGTAAGTGCCCGGAAAACTCTGGGTTTACATCCTGAATATGACGTCTGATTATACCAGTTAGCAGAAATATTAAAATCCCCACAAACTACTATTGGGGTATGCCAGCCGGCTAGCTCTACTTCTAATGCATCAAAGAGTTTGGGGTCATCCTGGTTGGACCCGTATATCACACATAATGTGTACCCCATACTTAGCTCAGCTATTGCCCACCTCCCTAGGCTATCAGCTTTACACCGTTTAGCCCCCCCCTCAAGAATGACCTAGCCAATTTTGCCACCCCCCCCCCTTACTGAGGAGGTTTGCGATGATCAGGCTAACATATCAAAACCTCTTAATTTTATCAGATTCCTTTTTGCCCAGGGTAAATGTGTCTCCTGGAGACATAGTACATCAATTCTATTGATTTTAACAAAGTGATCAAGTTTTTGGTGTTTCCTCCAGTCATTTAACCCTCCGATGGTAATCGTGCAAATTCTAATGTTCACCATCATGGTGCTTAAATTTACCAACTCCAATCCCTTGTGAAATTTGTGCCATTTGTAACTGAGGCTCCACTAAACCTGTGACAAAACTAAACCAACAACCAAGCACATCAAAATAGCACCAGAATCTCTCCATTTTGCTGTTTTTTCCATCACACTCCCAAGCCCTCCCCCTTCCCCTCCCAACCTTCCCTCTCCCCCCTGCCCCCCACACCCTGCACCCCCCAACGTGAAGCGCTCAGATCACGTCTGAGCATGTGATGTCTTTGCAATGAAAACAGCGAGGGCTATCTTATAAGACAAAGAAAAACATAACAACCGTAATAACATTTAAACCATGTCTTCTATCTATAAACCAAACTGCCTTATTTTACCATCCTGTTTCTTAAAACATAAAATAAGACAGAAAAATTCAATCAATGCCTGCCCAGTGAGTCCAGATACTCTTGTGCCTTTATTTCTGAGGAGAAATATTGTGTCCGCTTTTCGTAGATAACTTTCGGCTGTGCTGGGTTTATCAGATATGCTTGTAGCTTCTTCTCTTGAAAAGGTTTGATCAATTGTCTTAATCTCCAGCGCCTTTCAACCGTTGAATGGCAAAAGTCTGGGCGTACGAAAAAGAGATCCCTTCGCTAGATCTCTTCGCGTCAGGTCTCGCTTTATCCGCTATGGCTTGCCTCAGAATAAAGTTACCTAGAAAAATTTAAATTGCCCTCGGTTTATCTCCCTCCTTTGCATTGCGTCTTACTCTGAAGGGTGTTCGATGCGCCCTCTGTATTTCCTCGGACCAGTTCCATCTAGACAGTTCGGGAAAAGCAGACTCAAATAGTTTGATGGCATAGGCTCTCACGTCAGCCCCTTCCACTCCCTCTGTGATTCCCAATATCCTAAGATTATTCCGTCTGAGCCGGTTCTCCATGTCCTCTAGTTTCCATTGTATATCAATGACTTGGGCACCTTGGGATTCAACTTTGCTGGTGGCAGCCGCTACTTCTGCTTCGGTTGAAACTACCCTCTCCTCAAAGTTAGAGACTCTATCCTCTACATTGGCACATGCCTTCGAGAGTTTCCTCACCACGTTCTGCATTTTACTCATTGCCGCCTGGGCTTTGCGGCTATCTTGACGTGCTTCCTCCCTGTGGGCTAACATTGCCTGGTGAATCACCTCCAGGATAGGGGGATGCGATACTTCCAAAGTAGGACTGCCCTGTGGTGGCAGTGAGGAGGAGTGGTCCCAACTTAAATCACAATGTGGTAGCTCCTGTGTTTTTTGTACCGCATTAGATTTAACTGTAGTCGCTGCAAGATCTTGTTCCGGGTCACTTTCAGACTCAAAATTACTGTCTTCCAGATACGAGCTATGTTCTTCATCCTCTTCTGACCACTCTGCGCCTTCAGATACGGAGAAGAAGCACTCACTAGGATCCTTCTCTTTTTCCAAGTCCTGAATACTCTTGACACTACCAGTATCTGTACGGTCTGCAAGGTCCAGATTTCCGGGATTGTCCTTTATTACTATATCACCGGTGACCTTGTCCATGTCTATCATAGACTCCCCAGGGGACTGTTGCGCCTGAAGATCCTCTTTAGTGCCAACTAGATTTCCTTGAGTGATCTGCCCCAATAGAGTAACTGTTGGTTGATCTTTTTGTTTGCGGATCTTGAGAACCTCCAATGCTGAATGGGACTCGAGGCCCCCTTTGGTAGCCTTCATTGAGGGGGGGTTTGCAGAGCAGCAGTCTCCCCCTGTTTTACTCCTGCCAACCCCAGCACTGTATCAGGCCCCCCACATCCGCATCCACCACAGTTTTGATGCCCTTCTCCTTATCGCTTTTTGCAAAGAGCTCTGCAATAGAAGTAGTGTTCTGGCGGGTCTGGCAGTGTTCTGTTTGCTCTTTTTTGCCAGCTCCTCCGCGCAAATCTGTGTCCCCAGAGGCATCTCTTCCTCATCTGGTGTCTCCTCCATTTCGGGTTTCTTCCGTGCTGCCACTGCCACTGCCGCTTTTGAGCCCGGTTTCGTGGCATCTTTACTGACTGTTTTCGCGCACTCCGCGAACTTAGTGAGCTCCGCAAACTCCGCCGGCCGCTCTCCGGCATTCTCTCTTCCAGGCCACTCAGGGTGCTCCGCCTCCTCACTCGAATCCTTCAGCCGGAGGAGATCAGCATCCCGAACAACACAACTGAGCTCACCGACTATCTCGCCGACCGAAACCAGAGCACCCGCCAGGTACAGGCAGTCAGCATTTAGCTGTCAGCTTTTACCCTTTCCTACGCATGGGATTTCATGGCAATACGTGTAAACACCCGGTTCCCTCATGCCCTCGCCGTCTCACTGCAAACGGCCACCACTACGCGGCCGTCATCTTGCTTCCGCCTCGTATTTCTCCCGCTCCACTCAATTCCACATCACACAATTTCACTCCATGCCACACAATTCCACTTAATGCCACTATTTTACAAAGGGGCTATCCTCAGGTTGTGGATGAAGAGTGTGTAGGGCATGTGTGCGGTGCACCAGGACACGAGCACCACGAAGGACCAGGAAGCTGACAGTCACAGAAGGCTTCCTATGCATATCTATAATGGTAGCTATAGCTCGCAAAGGCAGCACAGTAATTGGCTGTCCAGCTCCCAATGTTCCAATGTTAGCAGAGCAATAAATAAGCGGAAAAGTACACGCCAATCATGCTCTTCCTATACAGAGCTCCTAACTTCAATTACATTTGCTGGACAACAGGATAACTAGGTTTTTAGTTTTAAACCTTTAAATGTGACAAGACCTTCTAGACCCTCTTTTTGACACGTTATAATAGTGAGCATAAAAGGTCAGTAACAGACACAATCAGATTGGCCAAACAACCAATCTTTTATTAATAGTTCTTGGACATATACCCAAAAACACAGTGTATTAAGATGATCTGCAATTTTATTCCAATCAGTTGAAATACAATATCAGACCATCTAGAACTAGGCGATTGTAATACAGAGATCCTGCTTACTTTTTGAAGGCCAGTAAACTCCTTATTAATTTCTTCCAGTTTGTTGGCTGTTAGCTCCACAGACTTCTCCAAATCTTTAAGTTTCCTTAATTCTGCATCCTCCTCTGGACTGTTCTGAATGTCAGAAAAAGAAAAGTACACAATATTAGTTGTAAACTATTTTTGGACATATAAAGTATTATTCAACTCATATGCGAAGTCTTATTGCAGCATAATGCAACAACCACAATTAATTATGGAATGTTTTAATGAATTCCAAATTCCTTTCCTGTAAAGAAACGTTTGCATTTGTAAAAGTATCAGGCGTGCGTTTATATACGTTTATAAATACTCCGGATTAGTGCAACTGAGCTTTAAAACTTTATTTTTTTCAGAGGGAAAATAATTTTTCGTGTGAAAACCACTTTGCCCTAAAGCACTCCCAACTGTCCCTCTCCATTTCTACAGTGGATACAGATTTACTGAAGCTCTTTGGCTGTATCCGGGGAGGGGTGTGCCTTAAAAAGGTTCATGAATAAACAAAGACATCTGTGGGCGTTCACTCATTTTACAAGGTGTTCCTACCTTGGATCATTATTCTGGTGCATAATCTCATACACGTTAATTGACCTATGAGTGCAACTAGGTTTTCTGAAGGTAGTAAAACACGCTGTTTACTAACACAAATCCATTATCCATATTGGATCTGGCGACACTTAAGAGCCATTAAAGCATGATACTCGAAGGCTACAAATAAGCAAGACAAGAAAAAAAAAAAAAGACAGCAGGGGCTGTGTTCCATCCCTGAATCTTCCCACAGCCCACTCATTCTCTGCACATCTCATGTGCCTATTGGAAGAGGAGAGTGTGGATGTGGTGCACTGAGAATATAGAGGTAATAAAACATCAGTGCTCCAAGTCCCAGCCGAACCTGTGGAACATAAGAGGAAACTGGGCAGTCTCTACCTGTGTCCAGTTAGGGCAAATGGGTTGCTAACTTCAAAAATTGCACTAAGGCCACACACAGCACAGATGTGTCACGGCACGGCCAGTCCAAGGTTGGTCATATGTGCATGCTGAAACACAGAGTAGCCTGTGTCCATTTCGTCACATCCTGAAACACGTGTCTAGAGATACCCAGCAATGGCTGCACCAACAATAATAATACTGTGATTTATTAAGCGCGACAACTACCCCCAACACAGGGGTGTCCCGGCGTTAGAAACACTAGGTAGATAGGCGTCAGAGGAATGAGTGCATATTTTAGGTCTACACTGCTGCTGTCTTGAAAAGCCATGTCTTCAAGGCTTTTTTGAAACAGAATTCTGACTTTTCACTTCAGAGAGTGGCAGGGAGGGTGTTCCACAGTGCAGCTGTTTTGACCGTGAATGCTCTTCCACCCAATCGTGCTTTCTCAAAGCGCGGAGTCTGCAGCCAGTTAAAAGCGTTAGAACGCAACACCCGATTTTGTTTGTAGGGGCAAAGTCTTTCCTTCAAGTACTTCGGGCAGTTTCCGTTCAGCGCCCGATAGGCCATTGTCATGCCCTAAATATTATTCTTTTTGCTACTGGTAGCCAGTGGAGTCTGTGTAAATGCGGAGAGACATGTTGCCGGAATGGAATCCTGCAAACCAGTCTCGCAGCAGCATTTTGAATCATTTGAAGGCGATGGAGGCGAAGGTACAACGCATTAGCATAATCTAATCTGGATGCAACTGTAGCGTGTACAACTGTTTTGCGGCAATCTTCCGGTAACAGATGCAACATTTTCCGGAGATTTTTTAACTTACTAAAACAGGTCGCAGAGACTTGTATTTGGGCTGAAAAGGTTAGATTTGCTTCCCAATGGTGAAAATTAAAGACGTTTCAACTAGTGTGAAGCACCACATTTACCACAATGCATCTTGGTGAATTGTGTGCCCATATGCTAGGCAGTGTATCCCCCTCCCCTCGACCACCACCCAATTTATGAAAGTCAACAATTTTATTCATCAATGTTTACTTAATTGAGGTTTATAAACATCACAAGATCTGACCTCTATAGATCTGACCTCTATAGAAAGAATATCCTTACATTTTTTATTTTTAAGACACACGGGGAGTTTCTCAACAACTTTTGACTTCCCCACAGGTACAGCTAACTGCCAGTGACCTGTTTTCCGACTAATCCATTTAAAAAGAACGTCAATAACCACATAACATGCACACATAAGAGTGGCTTTAAACCCTCACATAAATGTGTGAAACAGAAAAAATGTGAGAAAGGCCAGAAAGCACCTCACGTACGAACACCCAAGGTGCTGCTGGATGGTACTCGCCTGTATGCCCACGTTATCAACATAGGTTGCTTTCACGACCGAACAGAAAAAGGTTTGTGCTGAAATGTAAATTTTTCAGAGGTGAGAAATCAGAAAAAATATATAGGAAATAAATCAAAAAATGTGGCAAACATCCCCGAGAGTGCAAGTGTTGCTCAGTTCCCACTGTGAAAAGAGAATTCTTATGTTCACAATTAAAATGGGGTACGACTCAAATCCAGAACATACTTTCTTTAATACTGTGAGTTTCCTCAGGTCAAAAGAAAGGCTTGTGTATGGCCCACTTTCAAACACGAAAGGCCAACATGTTTCGTTGCCAGCTTGTTTTTGGCAACTTCATCAGGACTGATGGGGAAACCAGTCTTCACCTCAATCGTTTATCACACCCAACCTGTGGTTATTGACTAAATTTAAAAAAAGAACGTGCCAATCATAAACAAACTCTGTCTTCACAATGCTCTTCAGCATTCCTTAAAAAAACCTCCTCCATACGATTATATATTTACTGAGTGGTTTCTGTCATCCCTGCAAACCACTTAATTAAAGGACCGCGCACCAGATGGTCGCGTATCTCCTTCAAGACTGCAATCATCAGTGTCAACCTACAAACACATGTGTTCAATATCATCAGTGTATGAAGCCCACCTACACCAAATCATTTTACATGTGCATTACTCCTGCCACCTCATGCTCAATGCCCCATGTCATTCCAGTCACAAACAATCTCTACAACAGAGACCAAGAGCCTAGCCATTAACTGTTCACCAATTCACAATGCTCACTGGGGTTGGAATAGCGTGTACAGTGGAAGAAAAGGAGAAATTGCTCTTTTTCTTAGTGTCCTCTCACTCACCAGGGTTTCCCCACGGTGACATGCTTCATCATGGGGGTCCTCCCAGTCCTCTACGGACTGGGGCGTGCTGCGACTTGCGGAGTTACGTAGGAGCACTTTAATTGATGACTATGTGTGGTGCAAAAGGTAGTGATGTGGTGGAGTGGATTATGTGCGATTAGTTTAAAACTACCTGCCTAGTAAGCTCTAAACAATTTTATTCCGCCTCCTAGGTGGTATAGTTAAAAACGGGGTAGAATGAATAGGGTACCTAAAAGCCAATGTAATCAGGTGTACCTATCCCTTCCTAACTGTCAACTAGTTTCGTGCGTCCCCCTAGCACTTCCTCAGGACTACACAGGACCAGCCCTGTGTTCACCACTCCTAATAGATGCTTCTATGAGCTAGTGAAAGAACAATTGAATAAATAAATAGTTAATGCTGCAAGTAATAAAGCATGCATCTGATACCTCCATAACAATTTATCACGTGGTTCCTGCAAGAAAAAACATAACCTACTGGTTATGGGGTCTCAAGAACCCCCACTGTGAGCACCAACACTATACAAATGGCACACAAGCTGTACATGTTGTGTTTCACAATATCCCAAGTAGTATGTGCCTGTTTTAAAAGAACGTGGTTAGCACCCTGTGTAAAACACAATCAACACATGCACACCACACACATTAGGTTACATACATGAAAAGGGGTCTAGCTGTGCCCCATGATCTCGGAGGGTTAAGTATCCCGTCTCTCTGGTGGAAAGAAAACAGAGGTCATGTTTAATATCCCCGGTATGGCCGTTTTGCCTGGAAAGGAAATGTCAAACTATGCGTGTTTGACTAGGTAATGATCGGACTCTATTCAGGGAGCCGCGGCCCTTGCGGGACCCGCAATCGGCGAATGCACTTACTTGATTAGCATAATACCTCCGGCAAATAGCACCTACACTGTACCCCTCCAGACCGAATGTTAGTGGTCCGGAGCCCGCTGCAAGTATGTATAGGATGGTTTCCGTATTGTCATTACGGTGCCTAGAGTGCGAAATGCTACGCGTCCCATTTGGCGGCCATGTTGTGTGTGGCGCGAGGTTCTGCTTCTCGAGATGAAACGGGGTGGCTAAAGTTAGTTATAACTTACGGCAATAATTTTATGGTGCACTACTCCTCTTGTGTTAACTAGTGATTCAATTTAGAAATTTTTGGGAAAATAATAGTTAGCATCGTATTTTGCCACAAGGTAGCATCTATTTCAGACTACAAGTGCATATAATAACAAGTATTACTGTCCCAGTCGTGACAAAAAATCACAAACACAAAAAACCTCTAGATCATCACAATTTGAGATGGCCACTGTGGTAGTGTAGGTCTTATTGGATTTATTTTGCTCTTAAGTGGTCTAGGGCTTATATTGACTGCTCTGTCATGTCGCCATTGTGAATGGTTGGTCTTATTGAGTTGTGGGTTATTGCTGCCACCGAGTGCTAGTAATTATATGTGTAATCTAGTGCAGTCATATTGCTGTAACGTTAACGGGCTGGCCCAAATGGGGTCCCACGAAACAGCAGGCATGGGCAAAAAAAAGAAGTTAGTTGCTGCCCATCATTACACAGTTCATGGAGGAGTTGGTCATTGGGTTAATTGCCCCCAAGGGATGTCATCATTCAAGCCATTGATGTGGGAACGCAGTTTGAAACCCAACGTTGTTCTTTTTCAAACAGTTTCTTCTCCGAATCGGCATGTGTCTTTATAGATTCCAAAACAACCCATCGCATGTCATTCGGGGTGTGGCCCTTCTCCAAGAAATGGGTAGTCATTTTGGTATTAGAGTGTTTGCACCTAAAATTGCTACGGTGCTCAACCATGCGTGTGCTGACCTTCCTAGTGGTCATGCTGATGTAGTGCAAATTGCAAGTACAGGTTATCATGTACACTACACCTGTAGTGTTACAATGTGTGAAGCTTCTTAGGTCCCACATTACCCCGTTGTTGCAAACCACCTTCTTTGTTGCTGTGGTCAAGTGGCAAACGCTGCAACTCGTGCATGGATAGTGTCCCAAAGGTAGTGGGTGTAGGAGGCGTATCGGGCCTGCTGTTTCTTTTGGGCGTGTATGGACCAATAGGTCCTTCAGGTTTTTTCCTTTTCTGTTGCTAAACATTGGTTGTGTCGGATTGAGACCACCACTGTTGAGAGTTTTCCAAAGTTTTTTCACAATCTTCGTTACTTTATCGGAGGCAACATTGTAAGTTGTGATACAGATCGGTCTCTTATTTACCTCCTGTGTAGCCAGATCTTTTGATTTTGTCTCCAGCAGGGCATCCCTGTTATTGTAGTAGTTTGGTGCTAAGTTCTTTTGCTTGTGTCTCATAGTCCTGTTTCTCAGAGCAGTTACATCTTAAGCGTAATATCTGCCCAAAAGGCAAGTTTTCCCTCAATTGTATGGGATGAAAACTGTCAAATTTCAACAAGCAATTCCTGGCCGTGGGCTTAAAGTGTGTGGTAGTGATCAGTTTTCCATCCTTGACTTGTATGTTTAAGTCCAAGAATACCAATTTAGATCTACTCTGTGTGGATGTGAATTTTAGGAAGTGGTCTTGTGAGTTCAGCCAGATGAGGAACAAATCGAATTCACTCTCATCACCTTCCCATATGAGGAGGATGTCGTCAATATACTGTTTCCATATGTGAATATGCCGTACGTGGGGGTTATTGGGGTTCAGGATTTTGTTTTTCTCCAGTTGGTGTACATATAGCCCCGCCACACTCGGCGCAAAGGTACTCCCCATGCTGGTTCCGTGCCTTTGACGGTACAACGTGTGTTGGAATTGGAAAAAGTTCTCTGTAAGTGCTAGGCGACAACACTCCAAAACAACATGTCTGGGTCTTTTGTATTGCCATGTGCTTTCAAACAGGACCTCTTCTAGAATTTCCAAGGTTTCCTTGTGTGGGAGACTGGTGTACAAGCTCTCCACATCGAGCCCGACCAATATTTGTGTGGAAGGGTCGAAATTGAGGTCTTTGATTAAGCCCAGGACCTTTTGGTGTCTTGCAGGTACGTATCTGTTTTCTGTATCATTGGTCGCAGGAACGCATCCGCAAACCTGGATAAAGGCTCCAAAATTGAACCTATTCCGGATACTATAGGCCTCCCTGGTGGATTTTCCATTCTCTTATGGATCTTCGGGATCGTATAAAAGTACGGAGTCCTTGGATATTTACTTTAAAGGAAATCCGCCTCTTTTTTGGACAACCAGTCATTGATTAATGATTCCTCAACCATACTGGCCATCTCAATCCTGAGACGTTCGGTTGGATCCTCATTAATGATTTCATAGTTTCGCTGGTCTGCTAATAGGCAGAGACATTCGGTATCATAGTCTATTGAGTTTTGTACCACTATCGCTCCGCCTTTGTCAGCAGGCTTGATCATAATGCTAGTATCATTTGATAGTTGCTGTATAGCCTCTTTTTCAGCTCTACTAGTATTGTGAAAGGTTTTGATCACCCTTGGGTCTAACTCCGACACATCCTTGAGGACAGCTTTTTCGAAGGCCAAGCGCTCTACTGGCAGGCTCGCTGCCGGTGGGGTGAATGTGGATTTTGACTTTAATCCTGTGTCATTTCTACTAGCCTCAGGTTGAGGTTTGTCTTTGAAAAACACCTTCAGTTTAATGCTGCGATGAACTCCTTCAACTCGCAGCACAGTTTGAATTTATCAAGGGTGGCAGTTGGTACAAATCCCAAGCCTTTTTCCAACACATTGGTTTGATTATTAGTCATGATCTTGTCTGAGAGGTTAACAACCAGTGCCATGTCATTCCAGTCACTGACTTCAGGCACATTGATAAGATTTGAAGCCACTAGTACTCAGGAGTGTTTTCTATGTATGTCCTTCCCTTCGTCAACCAGTTGTTCATTTGTACACCCAACCTGCTGGCTATGTTAAAATCACAGTAGAGTGTCAACTTATAACCATGGTTTAGTAATGGTCATAACTTTTATACTACAAATGCCAGGACCTCTGGCATCATTACTTAAATATGTAGCACAGAGTCCTGCATTGCCATCCCCAATGATGATAGTGTTGTCAATAAATGCGTTCGGTCCACGCAAGGAGTTAAACACCGTATTCGGTGCTTAGCAACCAACCCCTCCCGCATTGATGGAACCCTCTTACCACTTCCTCGGGCAGCCTCGGCCTCTGTGCTCCGTCCTGGTGGCTCACTGTGGACGCCTGCTCTAATTTTTAGGAAATACCCTGAACAGGAAGCACACAATGCACGTCTTGGGGATATTTTCAAAATTCAGCCACAATTCACCACTAACATGGAGGCCATCTTATAACGTCTTAGGGTCAGTAAAGAGATACACTCCCTGTGAACAGGGATACATTTAATAGTTTAGGAAAAACTTAGTTTGTCAAAAAAGATTTTTTTTTAAAAAGGGGTTCACATTAAAATAATGTATCCTTTATCTATAAACCCTCATTGAACACCTCAAACATCAGTCTGTATTCTATACATTAGATATGTCCCATCATGTATTTTTTCATATGTTTCATGACAAAGACCCTGCAATATCATTCCTGAATGATTGGTATACAGGGTCCACACGATTGGTAAAATACAACCCTCAAGTATGGCCCAGTAGAATGCATGACCCAAATACTCTTACAAAACAGGCCATTATGCACAACGTTTGGCCCTACTATTTACCTACTCTGTTCCATTCAATGAAATCGTTCAGGCCCGTCCACTCAACTCTCTCAGTGAAAATTCAACTTGCCTCTTTACTGGCCAAGATGTCATCAATGTTGTATTTCTCACCCACCACCTTTTCCAGGCCAATCCATTTCAGATCCTTAAAACTGTGTTTTTGTTCCCGGAAATGTTGAATGAGGCGTGTGGTCAACTTTTCTATGTAAGGGTATTTGGGACATTCTACTGGGCCATACTTGAGGGTTGTATTTTACCAATCGTGTGGATCCTGTAGACCAACCATTCAGGAATGATATTGCAGGGTCTTTGTCATGAAAAATATGAAAATGTATAGAATACAGACTGATATTTGCAGTGTTCAATGAGGGTTTGTAGATAAAGAACGAATATTTTTTTTATTGTGAACCCCTTTTTTATAAAAAACTATTTTTTGACAAACTAGGAGTTTTTCCTAAACTAATAAATGTATCCCTGTTCACAGGGAGTGTATCTCTTTACTGACGCTATGACGTTATAAGATGGCCGCCATGTCCAAGGTGAATTGTGGCTTAATTTTGAAACTATCACCAAGATGCGCGTCCCGAGTCGTGTGCTTCGGGTCCAGGCATTTACTTAAAATTGGTGCCGGTGTCCACAGTGAGCCACTGGGACGGAGCACAGAGGTCGAGGCTGTCCAAGGACGCGGTAAGAGGAATCCATCAATGCGGGAGGGGTTTGTTGTAAAGCACCGAAGACTGTTTAACTCCTTGCGTGAGCCAAGCGCATTTATTGAAAACAGTATCATCTTTGGGGATGGCGATGCAGTACTCCGTGCTACATATTGAACGAAAAACGCCGGAGGTCCTGGTATTTGTTCTGGAGGGGTGCAATAAGACTGCCCTCATTTTTCTGGCAGTGCACCACCATCCCTGTCAAAGGACGAGCATGTAAAATGGTGGTGCAGCATAGTGTGGTTTTCAAATCCATCATTGTGACCCGACCCTTTGATCTGTGTGGAGTGAAGGCCTACCGGCCCCACTGGTGTAAAGTAATGCTTCAATGCGCTAACACGAATACTTGTGCTAATGTCCCAAGTTTATGTTGTGCGTGTTGATGTATGTGGCTTGTGTAGTACACAGAACAAGAGCATGAGTGAGCCAGAGAAACAAAGGCCTGCTGCATCCATTTTGGAAGTCTCTAGCTTGCTCCTGTGCACAAGATGGAGGTGAGACTGAATTCCCACAAAGTGGAAGCGTACCCTTGGCATTTCTGAAGGTGGAAGGAGGAGACCTAGACACTGACATGAGAACAGAGGAAACAAGACTCCTCTAGAAACTCACTTAGGACCTTTTGCTGAGTGGAACTGCAGATTAGTCTTCCTGAACCATTGTCACTTGGTAGATGGTGAGGGTGAAAGGTGGGACTGCAGGCCCTTTTATAATGGTGAGAGGGATCTTTTAGGTGAGCCATCCTTTGTTTTCCCCTGATCACTGTTCAGTGTGGCTGTAGATAAGCTTGGTGCACTAAGTTCATGCCCCTTATGTGTGTCCTCCAGGGAGACTGCCTGCTATGAGAAGCACCACTCTATGGAAAAGCTGTGTTAGGAGAATAGCATAAAGAGGACACCTGAAAGAAGAACCACCACAAACCCCTTCTGGGATTACAGACAGAAAATTCACATCTTTAGAAAAATGGTTCGGTACGTGAACCTTTTCCTAGTTGAGTTGGAACGGTGGACATAAGATGAAGTCACTATTTCTTCCTGAAAATCATATATGGGATTGTATCAGTTGCCAGCATCATAAAGTAGTCAGGAGGCCAGTATTTCCACTTAAATTTGTACAATGTTTCTGAAAATATGATTGAAATGGCCTGGATTACTTTTTATTCTTCTCAGCCTGCTCGGGCCTCAGTTAGAGCTGGTGGTTCTGATTATGAGGTCTATAGGCATCACATATTCCAGAAAAACCTTAAATTATCCAAGATCATCATGTACCCCTTAAGGACTGTATACAGTCAATACGTTCTTGAACTGCTCACTGAGGGTATGAAGTAAACTGATTATCAGTCAAAAAGGGCCAAACTGTAATAGATGCTATTTAATGTGGGTACAGTGGGGCTGATTAAGGTATATTTATATATTATAGGACATGAGGCAGATAATAGTTGTATGTTTATAAAAGACAAATATATATTTCTCAGAGCTGGACATGTAGAAACACGTCTTGCTTTAACCGGCGAAGTCCTCTGAGGAAGACGCGTTTCTACATGTCCGGCTCTGTACAGCAAAAACCCTGATGCTGTACCCCTATATTTACTAAGGAGGTTTTGAGGCTTGTGGTACTTCAATATGAGCATCTATGTAATTTTGTTTTTCTATGCATCACAAGAGGCTAGACTTCACATTTGGATAGACTGAACTCTAGATACCTTTTAACGCGCCAACTACATTTTAACTTCTCGACACTGGACAGCATTTTCAAGTCCTACTCTGCAACCCAAAAAATCAATAAATCTGGTTCATCGCTATTGTAGTGATATAACACATACCTTTTGAGGGATTCCGAAGATATATGCTACGATTCTTTCAACTGCTTTTTGGAGCCTTGAAGAAGGTGTCTATGCGACACAACACGTGTCGGCTGTCTGCATGAACAACATTTATTCTGTGTCAACATAATCAAGACTATATATGTCTTTTTGTCTTTTTTACTTGGATGACTACTGTTTCCACTAAAATACACTGAATGGCGTTTTGTTTATTATTAAAATAACTGACAACAAGGTCAGTGGTGAAATTTAATAGTGGTTGTGCTCTGTAAATAATTAACTGCTGTTGCATGCATGGGGATACGTTTTCTCCATACAAAATAACACTGGGGGAGTGGCACAGTGTTGTACATTGAGCACGCCTACCTACAGATTCTTATACTTGAACTTTGGTAAACAGTACGTAGGTGCAGACCAGTGCTCGTTTACCACTGCCTCTGTTGTAGGTAACATGTTTCTTTGTGCCAAACTGAAACATATGTAGTCCTTGCTCACAAATTTCTTGTTCAGATTCTCTGATTAATCCCGGTTTCTGCACACTTATCATTTTAACTGGTTTTGGCTGACTAGCTACATGATCCTTTCCATTGTGTAAAATCGGATTAACTCATGGATCCTTGCATGATCAGATTTGCATGTGAGATCACTAGCCTCTCTCTTTCATTCTCTTCTGCCAGTTATTAATGCACCCCCCCCCATAACAGAAACAATACAACAGGAACAGAAGCAGACTATTTTACCACTGATTTGGGAAAAAAGCAATGCGAGATCCTCAGGTTGAATCTAATATTTATCTAGTTTCTATTATGCTGATCCCTGTCAAGCTCTTGGATGGGATGGTTAGATAACAACCTTGAGATTTTCTAGAAACTCGGATAATCTAAATACCTCCAGATGGGCTCTTTTCCAAATGTCCAAAGTTGCGATGCAGAACTCAATTTGATCCAAATGACTCAATTGAAGTTAGACAAGTTGAGGTAGTATATGGTAGTGAGGGATTGGGAAAACTTTATTTTGGCATCTCAGATGGACGTCTATCCTCTCACATCTACTATTTCAAACCTTAGATCTAAAAGTGATGCTAAATTAAGATTGGCTCCGTTCTCTTCACATCCACAGGGGTGTTCAGTTACAGGTCTACCTTTGTCCATGAGGCAGTCTCTGCATAGATTGTGTTGAGCTTGGACTCTGGTAATGCTTCTGGCATGGGTCTTCTTCGATATCGTGTCAATTACAACAGAATGTGGTGGAGGAGAAACTGACAGATAATTGTAAGACTGGCTCCATCTTATTTAAACTCCGTTTGTTCCTCATTGCATTCAGTCTAAGAATCATTAAACCCCTTGAGCAATGGATTGGGTTGCTCCACACTTCCATCAAAACAATTTAAAGACATATTATCACTCACAAGATCTTAACAAAGCTCATCTTCATTTACTCTCAGTACCATGCCTTCCTAGCAATCATAATGTTTGAGAGTTATTTTCAGTCTTGGTGCTTCCGGGCCAGAGCAAACGTCTCTTGATGACTGCAAGCACTGGACCGACCACAGCTGTGTCCACTTCAGCTTCAGAAGAACCACAAATCACCACCACCCGCAACAGGTTCCTCACAGAAACTGGAGCAAGATCACCGCCGACCAGCTCACCACCTCCCTCAGCCAGAACCCACCCACCAGCACAACGGACCCCAACGAAGTAGCCCTCAACTTCACCCAGTGGCTGACCGCCTGCGCTGACGAACTCGCACCACTGAAGAACCCTCCCAGCAGACCCAGAAGCAAGAAGGCCTCCTGGTTCACCGACGAACTCAAGGACTCCAAGAAGACCTGCCGCACCCTCGAGAAAGCCTGGCTCCTCGACCGGACCACTGACAACATGACCGCCCTCAAACACGCCACCCGCAAGCACCACCAGCTCATCCGCACCACCAAGAAGAAATCACTGAAGGAACAACTGGACAACAATGCCCACGACAGCAAGGAACTTTTCACCATCGTCAAGGAGTTCTCCAACCCCAGCAACAGCAACAACGACATCACTCCCTCACAATATCTCTGCAACTCTCTCGCCTCGTTCTTCCACCGCAAGATTGCCGACATCCACAACAACTTCGGCGCACCACCCACGCACCCAACCGTCGAACCAACGCCACCCTCCGCACCTGGACCACGGTGACCACTGAAGACACAGCCCGCACGATGAACACCATCCACTCCGGATCTCCGACGGACCCCTGCCCCCACCACGTCTTCAACAAGGCCAACTCCACCATCGCACCCCAACTCCGAGACGTCATCAACACCTCCTTCGACACCGCCACCTTCCCGGAGAGCTGGAAGCATGCCGAGCTCAGCGCCCTACTGAAGAAACCAACAGCGGACCCCACCGACCTCAAAAACTTCCGCCCCATCTCGCTCCTTCCTTTTCCTGCCAAAGTCATCGAGAAGATCGTCAACAGACAGCTTGTCACCTTCCTCGAGACGAACGGATCCCTCGACCCCTCGCAGTCCGGTTTCAGAGCCAACCACAGCACCGAGACCGTCCTCATCGCAGCAACCGACGACATCCGAGCCCTGCTCGACAACGGGGAAACAGCGGCACTCATCCTCCTGGACCTCTCCGCAGCGTTCGACACTGTCTGCCACCGCACCCTAATACAGCGCCTCAGCAACATCGGCATCCAAGAGAAGGCACTGGAGTGGATCATCTCGTTTCTCGCCGGAAGAACACAGAGTCCGCCTCCCCCCGTTTCGATACGAGGCCACCGAAGTCATCTGCGGCGTTCCACGGATCATCACTCGGCCCCACCCTCTTCAACGTCTACATGAGACCTCTTGCCGCAATCGCACGCCAACACAACCTCAACATCATCTCCTACACCGACGACACCCAGCTGATCCTCTCCCTCACCAGAGACCCCGACACCGCCAGAACCAGCCTACACGGAGGGATGAAAGACGTCACTGATTGGATGAAGAACAGCCGCCTGAAACTGAACTCAGACAAGACGGAAGTCATCATCCTGGGACCATCACCCTCCTCCTGGGACGACTCCTGGTGGCCCCCAGCCCTGGGCACCGCTCCCAAGCCAACAGACCACGCACGCAACCTGGACTTTATCCTGGACTCCTCCCTCTCGATGACCAGACAAGTCAACGCCGTCTCCTCATCATGCTTTCACACCCTACGCATGCTTCGCAAGATCTTCCGATGGATCCCAACCGAAACCAGGAAGACGGTCACCCAGGCCCTCGTCACCAGCCGATTGGACTGAGGAAACACCCTCTACGCCGGAACCACAGCCAAGCTACGGAAAAGACTCCAACGCATCCAGAAGGCCTCCGCCCGACTCATCCTGGACATCCCCCGACGCAGCCACATCTCCGGCCACTTGAGGGACCTGCACTGGCTCCCCGTCAACAAGAGGATCACGTTCAGGCTCCTCACCCATGCACACAAGGCTCTCCACGACCTGGGCCCGAAGTACCTCAACGACCGCCTGACCTTCTACACGCTCACCCGCCAGCTACGGTCTACTAGCCTCGCACTCGCCGCCATACCACGCATCCAAAGAGCAACCGCCGGAGGCAGATCCTTCTCCTACCTGGCGGCCAAGACATGGAACTCCCTCCCCATCCACCTTCGGCTGACCCAGGACCATCTCGCCTTCAGGAGACAACTCAAGACCTGGCTGTTCGAGCAGTAGCGGACCCACTCCCCCAAGCGCCTTGAGACCCTTCCGGGTGAGTAGCCCGCTATACAAGTGGTATGATTGATTGATTGATTGATTGATTGATTCTTATCCTTTCACTAATAAGCATTTACAGAATTCTTCCTTTCTTTGTTAAATTGCCGTTTTGCTTCTCTTTTCTTCGTACATTGTTGGGTTGGATCTGTAAGGTTATATTACTGCCCAAGTCATAGCACAGCATTCACTTAAAAAATACATTGTTTATACATATATTCTAGTCCACATCATATACACTCAGAAGTCAAAATTAGAGCCAGTCGATCATACAAAGTTCAACAATGAGCTATTTCTTCTGCTCCTCCAGCAGGTAAGTAGTAGTTTATTTTGAAATAGTTTGTCTTACTGAAAAGGATATTTAATGATAAACTGATAACCTAACTCCCCTCGTACTAGCGCAAAATAAGTTCCTGAGATAACTGACTACCCTGCCTCAATCCACCCCCATCAAGCCTCTATTGTTAGATTCAGGATGTGTATCCATTGATGAAGTGGCAGGATTTAGACCCCCAGCCAATTGGATGCGGATCTGGACCACACCAGAATTGGCATCTTATGCCAATGCCCTTATGTACATTAGAAAGCTGCCCAGCCTTTAAAAATCAAATGGCTGCAGAAGATTAAGAGTAATCTGACTGATATGGGACTCCGTCACCTGTGGGAAGATCCACTGGAATCCATTTCCCAGTAAAAACGAGTATAAAGAACTTTACTGTGCAATGATTTACAGGAAGACTCTAGACAGCAGTTCGCTCACAGGCATTTTCATGGAGCACAAACTTGTGACGGAACTAGAGGCCTACTAGAATTTGATCACCAATTCAGGCGAAAGGAAACTCTACTACCAATTTAGAGTAGGTAGGCTCCCCATAAGATCTTTTACTGCAAAATGGAATAATTTCTCAGATACTATTTGTCCTTCGTGCCATTTAAAGGAGGAGTCGAGAACCCATGTACTCTTTGTCTATCCAGCTTATAAAGGTCCCCCTCGCAGGTGGCTAAGGCCACTGTGCTCTAACATTAGCACTAGATCATGCCTGACAGCTTTTCGTATTTTGTTTTCGAACACCTGTCCAGATATTGTCATCGCTATGGCGAAATTTCTAAGCTGGTTCTGGGCTCTGAGACGGAAAAACTTGGAGGCTAGTTAGAGTTTACTATGTGTTGCACGATTAACCCCAGTCAGGCAGGCTCCCCGGCAAAATTTATTAAGTGTTTTTTAATCTAGTTTGAATATAATATATTCTTATATTATTCATAATTGCCAGGAATATTCGATAATGTTGATATTAAATGTTGTGAGTAGGCGTGCTCTTATGGTGTTATTTATTGTTTTAGATGACACTTTTGTTGTATTATGTCTTTTATGATTGAAAATGATCGAATAATGACTAACTGAACTGATAAACTGATATGATTTGAGATTGTGTGTGTTAGATGTCACCTCCAGGTTTCAATGTTACCTTTTTTTTACTCTCTGGTAACCAATACATGGGATTCCCCAATTAGTTCATAACAACAAGTTCATGATTTATTTATTCTCTGGCTGCATTCTTCCCTTTTGGAGCCTTGAGAAAGGTAATCAGCTAACCTGATAGAATAAACATATGTTGACACTAGTTACAAATCTGGTCAGCCGGTGGACCTGGCATATTTGTTGATCCTTTCGGTTGAGAGAGGCATTATGCCTGGGCAAGGCACATCAAAAAAGAATTGAAACACCATATTCCACACTTTGATTGGTTATCTCTATATTACTTGTATTTCAAGTGTACATTAGTCCTCATCAACTGTTGTGACCAGCGTGAATGACAAACCAGAACCCCACACCAAGAATTCATACTGCTACAACAAACAATAGAGCCAAATCCATCTCCACACAGCTAGTATACCTACATCTTTAGCACAGAATACCACAGGGCATCTCTGAGGGAGGACTTTTTGGATATGGGTTGGAAGGTCCTGGAACTCCTCAGTCCAAAGTATCATTGATGCAACAGACTAGGGTTGGCCATTCCCAACGTTTAACCCATACCTAAGGACAGTCCTCTTTAGGGGTATCTGGAATCTGTGCTTTGGTCTTTCGTGAAATAGTAGGCATCAGACTGTCCAGATTAATTGGAAAATGGATGCCAATTACAGCAGAACTAGGGCTGTATGGATGCAATTGTTAAAACAAAACCTCAAGTCAAAGTTCTTCAGGGGGCGTAGCCAGATAGGCGACTGAAATGGACGCTTGGAGTGAAGCTCCGCCCGGGCCCCGCACGCCAAGGTGCAGAAGGATTAGTTACTTACCTGTAATCCTAGTTCTCTTCCAGGGGTATCCTCATCAAAGTCATAAGCATTAGACTATTCCCGCCCATGCGCGGGACACCGGAAAAAATATATTATATGTGCCCCACATATATATACTTATATATATATATATACATACACACACACATATTTATATATCTTGTCATGTGATCAAGCCTCTCTGAAGGCGAAACGCGTCATGGCGGCAGTGCTGGCTTTATTTTAATAAACCACCTTTGCACCAGCACTTTCTTGGGTCGACTCTGTCACTGTGGAACCGGCAGTTGTTCTTCTGTCTTTAAAGTGACGAGCCTCG
Organism: Lissotriton vulgaris; assembly: GCF_964263255.1. Classification (NCBI taxonomy): domain Eukaryota; kingdom Metazoa; phylum Chordata; class Amphibia; order Caudata; family Salamandridae; genus Lissotriton; species Lissotriton vulgaris. The sequence goes on from NC_141691.1 coordinate 1,208,350,373, forward strand.
CAAATATATATATAAGCAATTGCAGCCAAATAAACTGTAGAGCTGAATTATGCTGTAAAGAATTTCCACCATACATGAACATCTGTATTAGAAACATGAGAAACAACACCAAAGATTGTTTAGAAACTGTTTTAATGCTTAGAAAGCAGTAGAAATTCTTATAACTCACTGAAAGCATAGAAAGCTCCCAGGCTGCATTGCAAACACACAGTCTAAAAAGACTGAAAAGCTAACCTGTAGCTGCAAGTAATAAAAAACTGACACCGTGCCTTTAATATAAAACAAGGGGATTGTACCTATGCCTCCGGGATGTATTACTAAATCACTCAGTAAGACAATAGATAAAGCTAAATGAATTAGTTTTACCAAGACAATTTATTTTGTCAGTATCTTTAGAATCAGTTTTTTAGATGATTATTTTTTAGGCAAGAGAATCAACATTATCAACTCCACCTCTAGCGACTGAATTTTCACAAAAGACTAATGTACAAATAACATACAAAAAACATTGAATTAATCATCAATAGACCTTAACAAAAAAGGACTAATGTACATGTGACATACAAAGAACATTAAATCAACATATATCATTTCATTCCAATTATCAAAAAACAGTTAATCATGGACAGAAAGAATTTGCCAATATTAAATATGCATTCAGTTTCCACAATGTGGTGCACTATTTCTTTTTAGAACCACATGAGTCAAAGTTTAAACATTCCTTTTAAACTTGAACATTCATATTAAATGTATTAACAAGAATTTTATGCGAACTAGTGCCGTAGCCGACGCGTTTCGAGTCCTGTTAAGAAAGTCACAGGGCTCTCATCAGGGCAGCATTAAATGGATTCCACGGGGAACTGTTATCAATGAAAAAAATGAAGGATCTATGTTTAGTAAGGGTTCCTCCAAATCCATTAAAAACCAACAACACTAAGCTAAAAAAGCATCCACTGGATGCGTCGTACCTGATTGAGGGCTTGAGTGCGACCTTTTATTAATAGTAGTGTGGCCGCCACTGTGTGTCTCACACTGCAACAGAGAAGGAATATATTCAAATGATTGTCCTTTAAAAAGAAGGTGCCCGCACGCACACCGTGCTACAAAATAGGGAGTGAAATTACCTTAAGTGAAAGCCTCAAGGGTGGTCTCTTGTCAAGGCATTGTTTATTGTTCCAAGGTGACCTAAAGTGTGAATAAACGCTTTTATCAGTGTCCGCCTACATGTATTTATGCAATACCTTTGCATTACTTATGAGAAAAACATGGGGGTACTCACAAGTCTTCTCTATTCAGAAGCCAAACAGTCCACCGCAACCTTGCGTGAGGTACTGTGATTAAATTTGGTTCTGCAATGTAAAGTTTGCGAAATGAACCCGGGTCACAAACGTGCTGACTGAATCAAAAGTTGCATTACATTTGAAACCTTTTTTAACGCGGCGCCTGCTGCTTTTGATATATCAAGTTTGTCATACTCACATTTTGTAATAACTCTGAAGGCTGAACAGCCCACCGCAATCGAGCGTGTGGCGCTGTGAGTAGGAATTATGTCTGTAAAGGTGAACGAACACAGAATCAGTGTTCATGCTAAATGTGGCGAAATTTAACCAAGCGCCCAAAGCAGGGCAGCGTGCTGTTTGCGGTCTTACCTTCTTTGGTTCATTTCGCAAACTTTACATTGCAGAACCAACTTTAAGCACAGTACCTCACGCAAGGTTGCGGTGGACTGTTTGGCTTCTGAATAGAGAAGACTTGTGAGTACCCCCATGTTTTTCTCATAAGTAATGCAAAGGTATTGCATAAATACATGTAGGCGGACACTGATAAAAGCGTTTATCCACACTTTAGGTCACCTTGGAACAATAAACAATGCCTTGACAAGAGACCACCCTTGAGGCTTTCACTTAAGGTAATTTCACTCCCTATTTTGTAGCACGGTGTGCGTGCGGGCACCTTCTTTTTAAAGGGCAATCATTTGAATATATTCCTTCTCTGTTGCAGTGTGAGACACACAGTGGTGGCCACACTACTATTAATAAAAGGTCGCACTCAAGCCCTCAATCAGGTACGACGCATCCAGTGGATGCTTTTTTAGCTTAGTGTTGTTGGTTTTTAATGGATTTGGAGGAACCCTTACTAAACATAGATCCTTCATTTTTTTCATTGATAACAGTTCCCCGTGGAATCCATTTAATGCTGCCCTGATGAGAGCCCTGTGACTTTCTTAACAGGACTCGAAACGCGTCGGCTACGGCACTAGTTCACATAAAATTCTTGTTAATACATTTAATATGAATATTCAAGTTTAAAAAGAATGTTTAAACTTTGACTCATGTGGTTCTAAAAAGAAATAGTGCACCACATTGTGAAAACTGAATGCATATTTAATATTGGCAAATTCTTTCTGTCCATGATTAACTGTTTTTTGATAATTGGAATGAAATGATATATGTTGATTTAATGTTCTTTGTATGTCACATATACATTAGTCCTTTTTTGTTAAGGTCTATTGATGACTAATTCAATGTTTTTTTATGTTATTTGTACATTGGTCTTTTGTGAAAATTCAGTCGCTAGAGGTTGAGTTGATAATGTTGATTCTCTTGCCTAAAAAATAATCTAAAAAACTGATTCTAAAGATACTGACAAAATAAATTGTCTTGGTAAAACTAATTCATTTAGCTTTATCTATTGTCTTACTGAGTGATTTAGTAATACATCCCGGAGGCATAGGTACAATCCCCTTGTTTTATATTATTATTGTGGCCCTACCTACCCTCCGTCCCCTAAGGGCCCACCCCTTCCTTTCAATTGCACCGTGCCTTTAAGGCACTCATGACCCCCAGTATCCCATCATGCCTCAGGGGTGACAGTTGGGTCAGTTGTTCTTTTCGGAGACTGAAAAAAACCAAGTAACAAATAGGTTAACAATATCTCCTCATCAACGAATGTCCTTTGCCCGGGGAGGCGGGAGGGTTGCTTATGACTTTGATGAGGATACCCCTGGAAGAGAACTAGGATTACAGGTAAGTAACTAATCCTTCTCTTCAAGGGGATCCTCATCAATAGTCAGAAGCATTAGAATAGAATAGCGAGCCTCACCTCATCCCTGCTGGCAAAGGAATAACACAACAGTAATTTCCCATCAACAAGCCTGAGCAGGCCATAGGCTACCCAAACAGATTCCTCAAGGAGGCTTGCCCTACTTGAGTATCGGCCCTGGAATCAGATTCTAGACAGTAATGCCCCGTAAAGGTATGAACTGATTTCCAGGTTGCAGCCTTGCATATCTCTGACATAGGAATGTCATGTAAGAAAGCTACTGTGGCCGCTTTCCCTCTAGTAGAATGCGCTTTGGGTGACATCAATTAAGGTTTGCCTGCAAGCTGATAGGCCAATTTAATGCAGGAGACAATCCATCTGGAGAGGGATCTCTTGGCCGCTGGAAAGCCCGTTCTCATCGAACCATAGTTCACAAACAGTTGATCTGTCTTCCTGATCCCTTTGGGTTTTTCCAAATAGAACTTGAGCACTCTCTTAAGATCCAAGGAGTGCAGTGACCGCTCGGCTGGGGTCGTAGGATTTGGAAAAAACAAAGGGAGGGAAATGGACTGATTTATATGAAAATCAGAAACCACCTTAGGCAAGAAGGATGGATGAGCTCTCAGGACTACTCTATTGTGGTGGAAAACGGTATATGGTTCCTTTGTACAGAGCGCTTGTATCTCACTTACTCTGCGCGCTGACATAATCGCCACTAAAAAGGCTGCTTTCCAAGAGAGATGTTGCAAAGAGGCCTTGTGGATGGGTTCGTAAGGAGGTGACATTAACCTAAATAGGACAAGGTTCAATTCCCAAGGAGGAGAAGGATTTCGCACAGGGGGGATAGACTTTTTTCAACCCCCGTAGGAAGTCCTTGACCACCGGAACCTGAAAGAAAGAAATCTGGTTAGGTGATTTTCTGTACGCTACTATGGCTGACAGATGCTCTAATGGAAGCATATTTCAACCCAGAAGTTGCCAAGGAAAGGAGGTATGGAAGGATTACTTTTTCCTGCCCTTTAGTAGGATCTAGGTGACGACCCCTACACCATATGTAAAACCTTTTCCATTTGAACGCATAAGACGCTCTCGTGGAAGGTCTCTTAGCCTCTTTTAAAATGAGCATACATTCGGGAGGCAGGTTCAGGTGCCCATATTGCAGGATCTCAGGAGCCACGCTGTCAGGTTCAGTGATGGGAGGTTGGGATGCAGTATCCTCCCGTTAATCTTGCTCAACAGGTACGGTCTGCAAGGAAGTCGTCTGTGTGGTCACACAGACAGATGCAGAAGGTCCGGGTACCACCACTATCGTGGCCAATCCGGAGCTATCAAGATCATCTCCATATCCGACCTGAGGAGCTTGGACACTACCTTTGGAATCAGAGCCAGGGGCGGAAACGCGTAAGCAAAGGTTCCTGATCAATCCATCAGGAGAGCATTCCCCTGCGTCCCTATTCGGTGGAATCTGGACGCAAAGGCGTGGCATTTTGCGTTTTCGTCGTCTGCAAACAAGTCCATGGTTGGACAACCCCAACAACGAAAAAGCTCTTCTACCACTTCGTTGTTTAGCACCTAGTCTGGCTGATCTTCGAAGTGCCTGCTGAGTGAGTCTGCCTTGGTGTTTAATTCGCCTGGAAGGTGCACTGCCGCTACTGATAGGCCCCGAGCCAGAAGCCAGTGCCAGATCGCCTGAGCCTCCAGGAAGAGAGGGCGAGATCGTGTGCCTCCTTGTTTGTTCAGATAGAACATGGTGGTGGTATTGTCTGTCTGAACTAGGACTGATCGGTGTATATAGCTGGAAGAAAAGCCTTGAGAGCCAGATGAACTGCCCGAAGCTCCAGCATGTTGATGTGGTAGGTTTGGTGCTGAGTTGACCACCAACCTTGAATTTGAAGGCACCCCATGTGTGCCCCCCAGCCCTCTAGAGAAGTGTCTGTGACCACGGACGGTGTCGGAAGAGGTTGATGAAACGGCACACCCAGCAACACATTCTGCGGGCGAGTCCACCACAGGATGGACGTCCTTGCTGCCTGGGACAGACTGATCCGATCCTCCCAATTCCCTGTCGCTTGGTCCCAGTGGTCCTCTAGAGCCTGCTGCAGAGGCCGCATTCTCGGTCTGGCGTTTGGTATCAGAAAAATGCAGGACGCCATGGAGCCCAGCAGGGAAGCTACCTGTCTGACTGTTAGATTCCGAGACTGGAGGAGAGTCCTGCACTTCTCCTTCATAGATGATAGTCTCTCCTCCGAAGGAGACGCTTTTCCCAAACTTGTGTACAAAACGGCCCCCAGGTAGTGGATGCTCTGAGTTGGTTGTTGGACAGACTTCTCCATGTTTACATGGAGGCCTAGCTGGTGTAACTGCTGTAGACACAGTTGAAAGTCGCTGAGTACCTGTCGGGGAGATGAGCCTTTTAGGAGCCTGTCGTCCAGGCATGGATAGACGAAGAGCCCCTTCTTGTGTAGATAAGCCGCAACCACTGCCATGCATTTGGTGAAGACTTGTGGTGCTGACTTGAGTCCGAAGGGCAGCACTTTGTACTGGTAGTGCTTGCTTCCTACCACGAATCTCAAGTACTTCCGATGGTGAAGGGCGATTGGAATATGAAAGTACGCATCTTGCAAATCCACCAAACACATCCAATCCCCTAATTGAAGATGTGAACATATTTGGTGAAGAGCCAACATGCGTACCTTTTCTTTGACCACCACCTTGTTCAGAAGGCGAAGGTCCAAGATGGGTCTGAACTTGTCCTCCTGATCTTTTTTGGGGACAAGAAAATATCTGGAGTAGACTCATTTTCCCCTTTGAGAGGGAGGCACCTCCTCGATGGCTCTTTTTTGAAGAAGAGACTTGACCTCTCTTTGGAGAAGGTTTAGTTGGTAAGGGCGAGACTTTTTCGGAGGTATGGACTTTGGGATCGCACGGAAACTTAGTGCATATCCATTGCGCAGTATATTCAGCACCCAACAATTTTTTGTGATGCTGACCCACTCTGCCAGATGTTGCGAAGCACTTCCTCCTACTGGAGTGGGTAATGGCGCCAGAGGAAGCCACTGCTCAAGCTTTCCCTCCTCTCGTCGTGGACGAGGACTGCTGATGACCTCCTCTAACCCTGTTGGATTTGCCTCCTCGAAAGTGGGTTTTTCCCTGATTTTTGTTCTGGGACCACTGAGGGGTTTGAACCCTCTGTTGAGCCCCTCTGCCCTTGTTGGATTTGAAGCGTTGTTTGAATTATTTCTTCTTCTCCAAACCGACCGCTTTTACCGTGTCCAGTTCGGTCTTCCTCCGGGTCATCTCCTCATCTGCGTGTTCCCCGAAGAGAGAGGGCCCAGAGAAAGGAAGATTCAAGATGCGTTGTTGAGCATCCGGTTTAAGGCCTGTTAAGCGCAACCAAGAAGACCTTCTGGTGCAAACTCCATGCGAATAAGAGTGTGCCGCCAACACTGCACCGTCCACCGCGGTGCTTAACATTTGGTTTGCCACCAGACTGCCCTCCGTTAGTGTTCCTTCAAAGTCCTTTTGGTCTTCCTTTGGGAGATTGGCTTTGAAGCGCTCCATCAAGTCCCATAAGGCTCTGCCATACCTTCCCAGCAGCGCCTACGCACTGGATACCTTCAGGGCAAAAGCGGCAGCATTACAAACTTTGCGACCCCATGAGTCCTGTGTCTTACTGTCCTTATCTGGCGGGACAGAAGATGAAGGAGCGACTGCATGGGTCGTTCGAGCCGCTGCCACAATCACTGAATCTGCTGGTGGATCAGATTTGACAAAAACTGGGTCTGAATCAGCAGGCTTGTATTTCTTTTGTATACAAGCCGGCACTGCTCGGATGGTTGAAGGGGTGAGAAAAATGTTCTTGACTGGTTCCATGATTCCTGGGACTAAAGGAAGTAATGGACGGGAAGAAGATTTTTGGTGCAATGTCTCAAAAATTACTGTGGTAGTCACTTGTGGGACAGCCATCTCAATATTTAATTTCTTAGCCCCTCTCTGCAGGACATCCAGATAGGTATTGATGTCGTCCACTGGAGAGACTCTGGAGATAGGGCTGTCTGTGAGAGTAGGGGAGAAATCCCTAGTAGAAGATTGGGTAGAGGAAGTAGAAGAGGTGGAAGGAGTTTTTCTACTCCTGCGATGGGAACTGTGTCGCCTCTCGCCCGATCTTCTGGAACGCTCTTCCCTTCTTGGAGAACGAGACCTTCTGGGACGTTCCTCTCTCCTTGGAGAACGAGATCTTCTTGGACGTTCCTCTCTTCTTGGAGAACGAGATCTAACTGGCCTCCTTTCAGGTGAACGTGCTGCCTGTTGTCTGGGAGGACTGACTCTGTCCACTTCAGCAACCAGCCTTTGCAGCGGAGATCTATGTTCCGGGCTGACATACTGCCGAAGGCGTTCCGCAGCCCCTGAGTCCTGCCAATTTTGCAGTGGCGCATTCCATCTAGGGGACAGCTTCACCCCAGGAGCAGAAACCTCTGACCGACGTGGGGGAGATCTCAGACAGGACTTCTGGTGTTTGCAGATGATCTGGAGGAACCAGAAGACTGGGAAGATGAGTGACGCAAAGCCGATTCCGTAACCAGAATCACAGAGTGGCTTGACATCGATCCAGCTCTCGGCGGTGAAGAATAACGCCTCATCGACGATGGAACTCTTCCCCTCGACGCCGAGCACCTCCGGGCGTCGACAGAGCAATCACTTCCGACGTCGGATGTCTTGACGACGAGTGATGCGAAGAACGATGGTCTCTCGACGTCGAACGGCGATGACTTGCCGACGACGGAGCTTTCTCCCTCGACGTCGAGTGTTTACGTGACGAAGGTGAAGGAACCCTGGACGTCCTCGATGCCGAATGTCGACGAGACATCGACGGAGATCGCCTCCTCGACGCCGATCGACGCCTGGTTGTCGACGGCGGAGGGGTCTTGGTCCTCGACGCCGGTGGTCGCCTTGTTGACGTCGGTGGGGGAGTCACACTTCTCGACACCGATCGTCGTCGAGATGGCGACGGCGGAGGTGTGCCGCCCCTTGACGCCGATCGTCGCCGAGTTGACAATGGCGGAGGGGTCCTGGTGCTCGACTCCGAGCGTCGTCGAGATGACAACGGAGGGATCCTTGTCCTCGACGCCGAACGTCGCCTGGTTGACGACGGCGGAGTCGTCGCTGGCCTCGACACCGATCGCCGCCCTGTTGACGGCGGAGGCGTGACCTCCCTCGACGCCGATCGTCGATTGGTTGACGACGGCGGAGGGGATTTCACCGACGGAGCTGGCATCCTCGACGTCGGTGACGAACCTGATCTTCTTTACGACGGCGAGCCCGCCATTGATGGTCGTTTTTCAGCTGGAAAACTCACTGGTAGATGTTTCTTCAGCGCAGAGCCCAACGTTGAAGTTGAAGGAAGTGAAGACTTGCCTTTAAAAGGACTTCTGGCCCTCTTGCTGCCCTTCTTCACTGGAGATCTTCCTTTGGTGGACCTTTGAGCCAGTCCATAAATGCGGTTTCTTTCTCTGTCCTTGAGAGTTCACTCAGACAGGCGTTCGCAGTGAGGACAGTCCTTAGGATCATGATGATCAGGCAAGCAAAGTATACAGACATCATGACTGTCTGATTTTGCCTTCTTGTTGCCACAAGAAGGACAGTTGTCAAAAAGAGAAGGCATTTAAAAAAAAATGCCACACAAAAACTGTCTAAAAAGACAGAAACCTTACTTGAAAAGGTGTTAAAAGTCAAAGTAAGTCCAAAAGTTAGAAAATGGAAGCAAATTTCTGCCAGAAAAGCCAGAAATGAGTGGAGCTGTGTTACCAGGGTCTTTCCTGAAGGAGCTGGAAAGAACAACTGACCCAACTGTCATCCCTGAGGCATGATGGGATACTGGGGGTCATGAGTGCCTTAAAGGCACGGTGTCAGTTTTTTATTACATGCAGCTACAGGTTAGCTTTTCAGTCTTTTTAGACTGTGTGTTTGCAATGCAGCCTGGGAGCTTTCTATGCTTTCAGTGAGTTATAAAAATGTCTACTTCTTTCTAAGCATCAAAACAGTTTCTAAACAATCTTTGGTGTTGTTTCTCATGTTTCTAATGCAGATGTTCATGTATGGTGGAAATTCTTATATATATATGTAAATTCAAAACAGGACCCAAACTTCGAATCGAGGCCACAAGAAGTACTTTGACTCGTTTATTCAATTGTTTGAACTTTGCATCTTGCTGTCAGGCATACATCACAAAAGGGACATCAGAAGTTCAAGCGCTGAACGCGTTTCAGGATTCATTCCTTTCTTCAGCAGCGTCAGTTCGTAAAGGAAAAGCAAGCACTGTTCTCGGCGCACACTTATATTGATGACTGCCTCAGTGGGCGTGGTTAGTTTTACGGCTTTCTTTAGCACGTTTTAACCCACTTGGCATGGCATGAGCCTTTGACTTTTTGACCATCATTTAGAGCTCGTTTTTTACATCCTTGCTCCTACCTCGCGCTATATCCTCTGTATTTTTCTCTTTCCTTTTAGACATACCCCCTGATGAAGAGCACCGCTCGAAATGCATAGGGGATGCATTTATGAATGACAAGTAAAACGCATAGTTTGTTTGAAATGCAGCAATGCAGCAATTTGTTTAGAGATTATTCAACATTTGATTTATAAACTCATGAAGATTGGTTCAAAATAAACCATTCCTGAATAGAAACACATTGGAGATTACTTTTTGGTTTCTATATTCCAAGGTGCACCTACGCGCTTGGAGGTCTCGAGATTTATCTTACACAGAGTAAGATTTTTTCTGCGGATTCTATGGTCAGCGCCTCACAGTCAGGAGGCGAACATCTCGACACCCCTACATTTGATTACCTCAGTTTAATTGATGACATTTCTAACTACTTGGTCTGTGGTCCTTTCATTCATTAGTTTCACGTTGCTGACTCCCACACAAGCACCCAGGATTACAAGATGTCTTACATGGATATAGCAAATTTAACAGCAAATAAAGCAGACACTTTTGAATTCTCAACCGAAGATACAGATCGAATATACGCGCTTGTGCAGGAGCCAGACTGTATTTCATCTAGCACTGGTTCAGTGCAATCTAATATTAGACAACTACTCTATGCAGCCAAGAGTGAAATAAACCAGCGGTTGCACGCAAGCACACTTATAAGATACCATAAAGTACAGCGCATACCTCGGGGTCTGCGTTTTCCACTAAAGTCAACTCTTTGTAAGAACAACTCACGTTTCACTGAAAAATGGTATAGAATTCTTAATAAGTGCTCACTTGACTTGATCCTCCTGATTGTGGAAGAACTTTCCAAACTTTTAGAAGAACTAGACTAGTCACTCAACTAAAACAGGAATTAACAGCCAGATTCATCAAAGACCCGTTCTGCGAGTCTTTAATAGCGATTCATGAGGAATCGCTATTACAGACTCGCAAAACGGGATTCATGTAGGAATCTCAAAATAAAATGCGATTCCTACACATTCCTTATTTGCGATTAGCAAATTGCTAATCGCAAATAAGGAATAACGCCCCATTCATTCCTATGGGCCAAAAGGCCCATAGCAATGAATGGGGAGTATTCCTTATTTGCGATTAGCAAGTTGCTAATCGCAAATAAGATAGCGATTTGAAGGGTGCCAGGGGTGTCCAAAGGACACCCTTTAGCACCCCTTAAATGCAAATTTAAACAGGTGTTGCGCACACACATGTCCAAAGGACATATGTGTGTGTAACATGCAAAAGAAAAAAATGCACTAAAGTGCTTTTTACTCTTTTTTCGCAATTTACCACGAAGTCAGACTTCGTGGTAAATTGCGACCAAATATTGCGAATTCGCAATTTCTAATTGGTTGATGAATTGCATTTAAGGAATCTCTATTAGAGATTCCTTAAATCCAATTCCTCGCAAATATGCGATTTCGCTAATAGCGATTTTTGCATTTGGGATGATGAATCCCAAATGCAAAAATTGCACTCGCAAAGGGCCAGATTCTCAGAATCTGGCCCTTTGCGAGTGCAATTTCGCTTGATGAATCGGGCTGTAAGTAGCAAAATTACACGAGAAGAATTGGCAAAAACACTCTAGTATGTCAACACTCAACTTGAGAAATATACTAAAGAAATTAATGAAAGAAAGTTACGGAAATTTAAGAGGGACACAGTTGATTATAAGCTTGGTGAGGTTTATAACTGGGCAGAAATGTATGCAGCCCGCAGACAGCAACGCCCTTATGGAAACAGATCCACTGATGGAGTCTTCTTCAGATGACTCATCGCGCACACCGGGCCAAAGAGGCCGACATCAGACACCGGTACCACAAGAGCATACCCCATCTACTTCCAAACAATCAGCTCCCACCTCGACTTCTTTTTTATCATCTGGTTCGACACAATCGGCGACCCAGGAGGTCCTGCCGCTCAAAATGCCCAACAACCAGTGGCGAAATCAACAAGAAGCCATCGGACCTAGTCACCAATATCTCTAGTATCCAGCTGACAGACGCTCGGACTCAGGTCTTGGAGAAGGTCATTTCATTTGTTCCTACTTACCACTCCAATTCACTTGAAACCCAAGTGTGTTTTTACAAGTTTATGAGACCTTTACATTTGAAACACTTTTTCCAAAATGTCTGCAATCCACAATCTCAAGGAGACAGTGGTACCCTCCTCGACCTTCGCCCGAAGAGCAACTTCCAAGCACCTGTTAGCCACAAGATACTGGACACTTTTGAACTGGTAGAACAACAAGATGTACATGCCATCTACCAGGGGTCAACCAATCTTCGCTCTAACCTATCACGTAACGAATATCAAGTACTGACACAATTGGCCAACAATCCCAGCTTAACCATCTGAGAAGCAGACAAAGGTGGCGCACTGGTGGTGCTCGACATCAGCTTCTATCTTGATAGCATCAGGTAGCACCTTAATGATAAGACCATATATATGGAAATACAATGTTACCCTACTACAGACTTCACTCGAGTCTTAGGAACCATTGTCAACCAAGCAGTCACTGCTGGGACAATTACCGAAAGAGATAGACGCTTTCTAGTGAAGGATCATCCTCAAGTACAATACCTGTACATGGTCCCAAAGGTCCACAAACATGCCACCAAACCACCGTTCCGGCCCATAGTCAGCACACGTACCTCTATCCACGAACCCATTGGAATATACATAGACCGTCATCTTCAACCAAGTGTCAGGAATATGCCTAGTTACATCCAAGACACCACTGATTTTCTCAAACTCAATAACATCACCATCAATATCGACAAACCCATCTACTTATGCACCATTGACGTATGCTCATTATACACCTCAATCCCGCACAACCTTGGACTTCAAGCTATGGAAGCTGCCTTACTTGCCACAGACAAACCTTTTTATCTTCAAGTGTTTCTCATGGAACTCATACAGTTTACGCTACACCACAGTTATTTTACTAGTTTAGACAAATTCCTCATCCAACTATCAGGGGTGGCAATGGGCAACTGTGCTGCCCCAACATATGCTAACCTTTTTATGCATCAATTTGAATCCGAACACATCACATCTAACCCAGTATGGAGCAACCAGCTAATTTGTTACCATTGGTATATTGACAACATCTTTCTGATGTGGAAAGGCTCTGAACTTCAATTGATAACAGCCATCAACAAACTCAACCAAGTAGACGCCAGATTACAATTCACTTCTACAATCAAACGCAGATCTCATATCTAGATGTCAATATTCAAATTGAGAATAACAACCTCCAAACATCAATTTTCATCAAGCCCATGGATCGTAACAACTAACTACACTTCACAAGTTTTCATCAGATGAGTCTCAAAAAACACCTGCCATATTCTCAACTTCTCAGAGCTAAACGCATCTCATCCACCACCGACATGCTCAAAGCCGACAGCTCGATCATAGTCAATAAATTCTATCAAAGAGGTTACCCAGAGAACATCATCAAACTGGCAGAACAACGTGTTGCCTTGAAAACTAGATCAAAATTATTGATTACCAAGAAGAGCACAGAAAATATAGCTAGCCACCCTTCTTTTGTGTCCAAATTCTCCACCACCAGTTCCCAGATCAAAACTTCTATCATGAAACATTGGCAGTTACTTCAACTGGAACCTGGTTTCAACAATATCTTTCAAACACAACCAATTTTTGCATACCAGCGTACCATAAATATCCAACAACTGCTCGAAGCAAAGAAAAGTTCTACGGACATCATCTATAACGGAACTTTACCCTGCCACAATTGTGGGAATTGTAACAGCATCATTAAAGGCACCATCATCCAACATCCCACACAGGGCTCACCGATTCATCTTAAAGTTAATGCCACATGCAACACCCCTAATGTGGTATACCTTCTGAAAAGCCCTTGTGGTTTTCCCTATGTGGGCAAGACTGAGAGAAAGATTAAAACTAGACTCACCGAACACCGCAGTAATATCCGGAATAAAAATACAAAATCCTGTGTAGCAGAACATTTTACCAATCATTCACATAATGTCAGTCAGGTACGTTTCCTGATTCTGGACGTTGTGAACAAAGCAACAGGAAGAGACAAGAAATTCCTTTTACAAAGAGAACTTTATTGGATGCACAAACTTAATTCCATCCATCCGAAGGGTCTCAACGAGAGACTCGAATTTAGTTTTTACTTGTAACACTTTTTTGTGCTTGCTAAGGCCACTGCGTTTTGACCCCTCTGTCACCTCTGTTTGTTTTTTTATCTATATTTCATCTTCATTGATTTTCCTTACTCTGCTTCACCCTTTTCTTCATCTGTTCTTGCTAGTGTACCCCATTTACTTATTCACACAACCATTTCATCTTTCACCCGATTCTTTCTTCTTTTTTCACTCTATTGCACTTCATTCTTATATATGTACAACATTTGCTGTGATTTACATTTCAGATCCTTTGGATTTGGTGATTTTGTTTGTTATCGAGGTTGATTTTCCGTTTTAACATTTCTACTTTGTTTAGATCCCGCTTTGTTTTTGAACTTGGTCCCCTGCATTATACCGCTTTTTCCTTCTCCTATCCATTACCTTGCCTGCTATTCCATCTACCACTTTTTATGCTCTGTGACTTTTCTAACTCCTCCTTTTTTCACACTACTGTTTTCTTATGTCGTTCTGACCTCAACTGCAGCTCGCACCCTTGTACCTTTCTTTACTTACTCACGCCTTTAGTCCTTATTCACAGTCCCCTTTCTTTGTTCACTGCTCGTTTCATTTTTGGGTGGAGGGTATCGCGCTTTCATTTTTTTACACACAACTTTATTGTTTTGATTCGTAGCACACTCGCGTTTCCCTCTCTTCCACCATAGTCCTCTTTCTTTTTCGACTGCACGTTTGTTTAAACGCCAGTTCTCGGCGTGCACCACAATACACCCACACTCGCAAACCACCGGCAGAGTTCGCTTTGCCGATTAAGGACTTTTGCCGTAGACTATGCAGTAAGCCTAACCCTTTGTTTAATTGCTGCCGGTCGACATTGCTATTTACTGGGCTGCACATTTTCGGTCCGTTGTTTTCGGATCACCTTCACCTTTATTATGCACACTTTCATCTACGCTGCTTGTCTGTTTGGAACCAATCTAGGACTATTACACACTGCGGGCACGTTACTCCTGGACCTACTGCACCTTTATTTTAGTTCTCTTTTAATCACCCTGCTTGCCTGTTTCACAATTAACATTTGACTATTTCAGCCCACAGGCGATTTCACCATTTTTTTTTCTTTTTCTTCCTCACTCAAACCTTAGATCGTGATCGATCTTTCATCTCACCTTGTGTATGTGGGTGTCTCAGGGTCCACTTTAGTACTTTGGGCACTATAGAGCACTTTTTTGACCATCATCACAACGTCTTTTGGAAGTAGCACGTTTTAACCCACTTGGCGTGGCATGAGCCGTGGACTTTTTGACCATCATTTAGAGCTCATTTTTGACATCCGTGCTCCTACCTCGCGCTATATCCTCTGTATTTTTCTCTTTCCGTTTAGACATTCCTCCTGATGAAGAGCACCACTTTAAATGCATACGGGATGCATTTATGAATGACGAGTAAAACGCATAATTTGTTTGAAATGCAGCAATGCAGCGATTTGTTTCGAGATTATTCAACATTTGATTTATAAACTCATGAAGACTGGTTCAAAATAAACCATTCCTGAATAGAAAAACATTGGAGATTACTTTTTGGTTCCTATATTCCAAGGCGCACCCACGCGCTTGGAGGTTTCAAGATTTATCTTACAGAGTAAGATTTTTTCCACGGGTCCTTGACATCCACCATTTCAGGACCATGGACATCACTGAGGGCTTCTTCCTGGGGTGGAAGGGACCCCGTTGGCTTTTCTGCCTCTGCTCAGATGCAGTGGTGAATTTACATGTTGAGAAATGAAGAATATAGTCATTGGTAGTATTGAGGTATGTACATCCACGTTGTTGGTTTCAGTTTAATTCTGAACCTAGAAGAGCAAAAAAGATAGTGATAACTTGAGTGAGCAGATTGAACGGGGTTGTATTTGTTTACTAGGCATAAGGTGAAATTCAATCTATGTATCTGATTTCATCATCTCATTCAATGTGATGCTATATCCTATTTTGGGTTTAGGGGTAGACGTGACATCTCCAACACTTGGCTACACACACAATGTAGTTGTCCATTCCAATACCTATTTATGTAGAATTCAGGCACACAGGCAGTTTGGTTGTGTAAGTGGCATTGTTCATACGTTTATGACTCTATAGTTAAGGGATCACCTGGCATTGCAAATAAGCTGTTTGTCTTTCATGGCTGACATATATTAGGGGTAATCCATTGTTATAGCGTAACTCAGCCCATCAATAATTTGAGTTGATGTGTCCAGGAAACCATCAAACCAAGTGTTCAGACGTGTATTTGTGAAGAACATTGTCTGTACTTTACACATTCCCAGAGTAGTGTAGCTTATAGCTTATTAGTAAGATGGCTGACAGGTGAGAAGGGGGTAAACAAGTGTAGCAACTTGTTTGGAGTTGGAGTAATAAGGCCTCATAGCAGTTGTAGTCAGTTCTATGTCGCTTTTGCAACACATGATAAGCTGCATGAGTAGTGTAGCTCATTTGTAATATGGGCAAAAGGGGGCGAAGGGGTAAAGGAGTGTAGCATCCTGATCAGAGTTGGAGTGACAAGGACTAATGGTAGTTGCAGTTATTTGAATTTCACTTTTGCAACACTGAGAAGTGCTAAGCTGCATGAGTAGTGTAACTCAGTAGTAAGATGGGCAACAGGTTAGAAGGGAGTAACGGAGTGTAGCTACTTGTTTGGAGTTGGAGTGACAATGCCTCATGATAGTTGTAGTAAGTTCTATGTCACTTTTGCAACACTTGATGAACGTTAAGTGTACCATAGCTGTTGACAACATGCATTTGTGACGGACCACACATTTCCATACTGACGCATCATGAGTCCTGTATTGTTATTTTGAGGATGCATTTACAGACAGTATTGTAACATGTGGCAGGTCAAGGATTTTTAAGCATGTGGTATCATATGCACCAATACTAATTGCTACAAACAAACAAACATCTCAGATACTTTCTATGTTGCATGTTATGAAAGTAGATGGAGGAGACAATAGCAAAGGCAGAGGTGACAGCAAACAGGACATTGTGATAATGTGGCAGTTCTTGACGGGTAACTTACCAAAGTCCACTCCCTTAGGTATTCCTGACAAGCCCTCAGTATACAGGATGGCCAAGACCTTCTCCTTCCAGGGTAAGAGTGAAATGGTGCGCTGGGAGGGCCACCGCCAGTCCTCTGTGCCTCCAGGTACTAACTGTTGTACTTGCTGCGCAACCTCTGCCTGAGGGCGTTCCACCTCCTCCTAATGTCTCCATGTGTGAGCAGGGTGGTACCAACAGCATTTACTCTGCTGACTATCTTGTCCCAAGTTTCTGTTTTCATACTCTGAGGAGTGTGCTGGACTTGGACACCCAAAATGAGGGGCTCTACTCGAAGGATTTCATCCACCATGACTGTCAACTCTTTCGCAGTGCAGGTTTTATTTTCCTGGCATGGTGAATACGATGGTGGAAGTGGGTATGTGACTTGATTTAACTAGGATAATGGGTGCATTTGTGTCCCCAAAAAAAAACATATGAAGGTGGTGAAGAGTGATTAAGGGGAAGATCGAAAAAAGGGGTGCCTTATCCTAAATAATTTGAATCTGACCCAGATTACAGTACATGTCTTCTGGCCAACAGTTTGAAAGCAAGGGATACTAGTCAGGGATGGGGTGGTTTTATAGTGTGATTTGCAGGCACATTTACTTTCTAATGCACATCAGGTTTTTATTTTTCAAAAGCATCCAAAGGTCTAAGTTGTGCTGTATTATTTGTTGTGTACCACAGCGGCAAGCACCATTGGAGAACCGCCATTTGTTGAGCACCACTGTGAGACTGCTCTTACGACTGTGTAGTATTAATATACTAAGCGCTTGGGCCACGGGTCTGGCAGCGTCCGTGGATGCACCACCACCATTTTGCACCGCCACAGGACCGCAGGGTGGTCCGCCGTGCCAGAGATTTGAGTTTCAGACTACACAACTCATTATCAACGGTCAGTCGGGCACCAGGAGAGTGGTGGCGTGGACGACACAGGCACGGTCCTAGGGCGGTCAGATCAACAAACTCATTATCAGGCCCTTAGTCTTGTGAGCTGCACGTGCCTCCCTTCAGGGCCAGAGGGAGATATAGCTACCTAGACTATTTAATGTAACTACTTTCCGTACAATCCTGTTGGAAAGCTGGTAGAGCTGAGTCAGTGTCAGTCATATTTAAAGTTTGTGCTTGGTTTGTAACTCACTCCTTCCCAGTCTTAATGTTCAAAATATAACAGATTAGCCAATTACATATTTTCATGTCTTCACATCTCCCAATTTTCGACGAGAACAGGAACAGTGCTTAGTCTGCCTTAACATAAGTTAAATAGGACAATGCTGAGAACACACACATCACTGGGCCCATTAGAAAGCCTATCAATTGGTGTCACATTGTATTTAATTTGTAAGCAAAGTATTTTTACTATTAAGACTTGGAAGGAAGGAGTCAATCGTGCATAAACTTTAAATATGACACATACCCAGACTTTTGCGGCCCACCAATCACCAGCTTGTGACCCACCAGAGGATCCTGATCTACAGTAGTGTAAAAGCTGTTCTAGACTGCATCTCTTGCATGTCTGTTAATTTACTATTTATAAAAATTCAGTGGGTTTAATTTCACAAAATCACTGGCATACAAATGAAAGTATAAAAAATACACAAAGATAGAAGTGGTCATTTGACTTGGAATAGATTATAAAATGTCCACATACCACACAAAATTACACAGATTTCACAATTAACGGAAACTCTAGGAAACGCATATTTTACAGTTGGGAAGCAAATGCCTAGCATGCAGTTATTAGGTCACTAACTCACAAAGCCATTTTGCCAACAACTAGAATTTGAGTAATAAACGCACAAAGTGTATTGTACAATCCCTTGCAAATATCAAAATCTTTCCTTCAACTAGGTTTTGCCCCTCTGCATGTCACATTAAGATGATTTGACAAGACAGAATAAATGTACTTCAAACACATCTGGGAGACTAGAGCTCCCATATAATCTTTCCACCACCACTTCACATATTCATTTCAGATCATTCTTGTATCTGGGACATTTCCTTAGTCCGTTTAGGTCCTATGAGCAAATGCCTTAATTTATTTTGCTCAGCTTTAAGTAGCTTACTTCTAGGAGTCATGTTACTAGGGGAATATAATGATTTGTGTTTTTGGATCATTAGAGAAGTAATTTAGCTTTGGTAGGCACTGCTGATCCAGGCCAAATTTTTCTGAATTACATTTTTTAAAATGGCAGATTTGTTGCTGTGATGATGTAATATTTCAGGAACCATGAGATCTATATACTTCATTCAGATGTCAAAACATAGCTTTTGGGGGTCAAATAGTTTTATAGAGACAGAAAATAATTCCTCAGAGCAACCGTTCCGCAATTTTCCAAAATGGAGGGTGTAATAGAGACCTATATAAAAATGAAAAATAAAGGCTTTTAATCCTTTTATGTATACACCAAACAACGTTTATGATCTGAATATGAAAGGGAATAATGTTTATCACTCCTATTTTAGACACATTTTCATAGTTCACTTTATTTATTTCAGCAATCGCTCATGGTACGTTTGCAGATTGTTGAACATTTGAGAAGAACATATCGGCAGGGACATCTTTTTGTAGCAAATGTTTTGCAATTAACTGTGAGTCTAGGTTCTGAGTGTGAGAGCATTAGGAATTTGGTAGGTTTTAGCAGCGCCATCAATATCTTCCCATCCAAATTCACATGGATCTTTCGCTCTATATGCAGGATCCAAAATATTGACACATCTTCTCATCAAGTAGAACGCTCTTTTTGATGTGTCTGCGCACAGAACATGGCGTCGGTGGAAGGTCACTTAGTGGGACCGATCTCCAGAACTCACTATACGAAGTTCATCAAATGTGTGACAGTCACAACTCGTTTTCCACACACCCAAGTGTATTTTTCTACACCTTTAAAGTAACCTTCTTCTTCCGTCTCAGCAAATCCTTTTAGAAACTTCAGAGGTTCAGCATTTAAAACTCCAACCTTTGTTCCAATGTTGCTCATAGTTTCAGCAACCGTTTAAGAATATGTGCCTTGATATGAAAACTGGGCATCTCTGGGTCAAGTTTCTTGTATAGAATATGAAGTGGGATTCAGTGTCTTTTCTAAAACTGATCCATAACTCTGACAATTCTTGACTTATGTGCAATAAATCTAAGTGCCACAATAATAACATCTGTGTCATTTGACAGTACAATGACTCTATTGTAACCATTTCGAACAGCCCACTCAACAGGCGGTCCAACACGAACGTCAGCCCCCTCCAGTTTGCGGTTAAGCTCTTGAACAATATGGCCGGTACCTTGTAAATATATCTCTGCAGGAAGCAAATCATCATTGATAATACATCAACTTGTAATATTTGGAAATTCAGTATTCACTGAAGCATCAGCAATGTTTTTACATCTCCAAGTTCATCTTGTTCAATGTTGATGACTAGGATTTATCAAGTTGCACAGGTATAGGTATTGAATTTTCGATACAGGCAAGGTCAATTGTTCCACTTGTAGACATTTGTCTGATTCTCTCACATTCTTTGACATACAGTTCAAGATAACACTCAAAAACAATGTGCAGTTTTTGAAAGAAGCACAATTACTTTGATATCTGCAGACCAGCCTGGCCTCTCCAAAGTTTTGCATGGATGAAATCTTGACCATTTGCAACTGTGACATATAGTCCACAACAGCAGCAGTTTTCAATGAGGACACCTTTTTGAATTGAAATTCTTTTGGGTGGAAGTGTTTTTTTTTAGTTCTTGTACGAGTTTGTGCTTCACTCGTCTGGTTGCAGCTTCTCCATCAAACAATGCATTTGTTGGAAGAAGATCAAGCAAAAGAATGTCCTTGATAAATTCACCTCTTTCTTTTGCTACATGCATCTCTCTATGTGCTTGTAAAAGATTTTTTTTTTGTAAGCGGTTTTGAGTGGCTGGTTGGACGAAACTCTGACTATCTCAGTTAAAGTGTGGAAGTTTATCTTTAGTGATTATGTCAAACAGCTTCTTCTCTTTCAATACAAATCTCTCCTGCTTCAGTTCGGTGTATAGTTTTGATCCATGTTTCAGAACATCTAGTAGACATGTCTTTATATCGTTATCCACATATTGTTTGGCCGTGAAGTTGAGTAGTAACACAGGCTTAATCATTTGAGAGAGGTTTCCTTGCTGCTGCATGAAATGAGAAGGCTGTCAACATGTTTATTAAAACGTTCTCCTCTTTCCCACAAGTTCATGGTAAGGAACAGTTTTATGATGGACTATCCATTTTGAATTTGTCATCTTTTGCAAAACATTGCAAATAGAAAGGACCACATAGTAAACTAGCTGTCATTGAGCAGCAACATATTCACTTTTACATGTCTGACCAAAAATTCCCTTTTCTCTGATCTCTGGGTCATCTGTTCAAGTGTTATATATGGAGCCCAGCATTGAACCCTCCCTCTCCGTCTTTCACCACAAAATGCCTTTGGATTAATTTTCTGAAGAAGTATCGTTGTTTTCACCTATTGCTTCTTCACTCTTTCCAAATACCAGGACTCATATCTCAGATAGTTTATGCAATTAAAGTCTCTAAACTCAGTAATCAGTGACTTTAGTCTTCACTTGGAGCTCACAATCACCCTCACGATCAGCAGGAACCACATTTTTCACTACAGCTATCATGTGTAAAACATTTCCCCAGTACTTGCAAAGTTCCGATTTTTCTTCACATTCTTTAACAAAATCTACAAACTTGGTTTTCTGATTTTGAACTGAGTATATTGAACATTGCCTGGCTTTGCATTATGTCTTTTGAATGATGTGCACCCTTTGCCTTGTTCACTTCTGAAAGACATGTTGATGGCTTGTAGTGATTTTGCACACGTTGGCAAGGGAGTTGGGTAATAAGTTTGCAGCTTTGTTTGTTTATGCCTACAGCTGACAGCTTGTTTTCCAGCAGCTGCTTCATTGGTACAGTCTTGAAAAAGCACCATGGCAGTATCATGAATACTGGATGTTCCAGAAAAAGAAGAGCGGTCTTTAAAATCAAAATAATCAAGAGCAGAAATTGTAGATCCTTTCCTGATAAAGGGAATTGCAAGTGGTGTGCCGTCGGATTCACAAGATTTTACAGCATGAGCTGCTAACAAGTTCCTGCTCCCTAATATGGCATTATAACTTGTTGATACACCAATCCAATTAATTGAAGTGATTAGCTCTCAACTTTTTCACTTGAGCAGTCATCATATGTAGTTTTCTTTTGTGTCTGTGATGTAATTCATAAAGCATGATTTGGAAAGGACAGTACATTTGCACAGCTTAAGCCTGTTGGTTCATGGGATTGCCTTCTATTTCTTCACTTATATTTTGAAAGGCATTATCAATGTTGTTGGCTTCTGTTCCGAACTTAAGAACTTTAGCAGTTTTGCTTTGCTGATACTAAACAATGATGTAAAAATATGTTAAAAAAGGGGGTGGTGATGGACGGAGCATCTGAATCAATCAAACACTCACACCCAGTCAAAAGATCTGGGTTTAATCCATCACCGTTCTTTAGCCCACTCTGCCACCCCAGTTCAGACATGGCTAAATGCAAATCAGTCTGACCCTGTGCCTCATGGGAACAGTCCAGCCGAACTGCCAAGCCATGTCTTCCCTGGACCAGAAACAAGCTTCTGAGGACCGGTTTCTGGCATTCCTGCCGTCTTCAGCCCAGCTTGCTTGAATCCAGTGGCAAAGTGACCAAGGGACTCACGTCTGAGCATTTTCACCCCGAGTGGGCTGGGTATGCTCAGACGTGAGTCCCAGGCTCTCCACATCACTGGAGTCAAGCTATCCAGGCTGAAGAAGGCTGATAGCCAGAAACCGGTCCTTGGATGCTTGATTCCGGTTTAGGAAAGACATGGCTTGGTAGTTCGGGCTGGACTGTTCCCATGAGGCACAGGGTCAAGGCTGATTTGCATATAGCCATTGTCTGACCTAGGGTGGTGTGGAGTGCAAAAAAACTATGGATTTAGGCCGAGATCTTTGTACTGGGGTGAATGTAAGACATTGTTCTGCATTCTGTCCATCAACTGTGTTTTTTGTAAAAATATGTTAAGGCAACATCAGGCATTCTTGTTGACTCCAAAGATTTGCAGAGCTCTTGGGCATCATAAAAATTGTCATTACGTTTAAAATCGAAATCTTTCAGGATCTTTCGTAAAATGGTTCCTGCTGATTATACTGCTTCCTGTGATCTTATTTTGGCAGCAAGAACTCCAGGAGTCAAATCAGCTGAGAGTACCATAAGTGGCTCATTCCTCTTGTTAGATAGACAAAAACAAATATTGTCATTGTACATGATCACCAGCAAATCTTAATTCCATTATTATGGATCAATACAGGTTCATGAATGTTGAGCATTATTTCTCTAATCTCACGGAGTGTGAACCCGTAACCATCACTCAAGAGTGGCTTTAAAACTTCATTTGCTTTTTCAAAGAGGGCAAACTTAACTGAAGGCTGGTCGGTTACGTTGCTGCTAGGTGCTTATTGTACATTCATATTTTCAAATGTATGCACACATGCAGTTAGGGTGGGCATACAAATCCACTGTAAATACATTCAACTCGCTGTTTAGATCAGTTATTCACATCTACTTTGCACAGTGTTTTGACGCCTAGAGGCTGTATTTTAGTTTCACATTTTTCATATCTTGTAATACATTTCTGCACAGTATATGGTCAGATATTTTGAGTCTTACACTTAACCCATCTGCATTTCACAGTGGGTGGTCTATTAACCCAAATATCTTCTCTTTTACACAAATAATGTTTTGCAACCTAGCACACTTCGAAACAAAACTCTGTGCATTCATAATATCACCAGCAAAACTGCACATCCACAGAGGGCATTTTTTTAATATGCATTTGTGTATCACCAGCCAGTGGTGGCCGGCATGGCGCGTGGGTGGGGAGGTGGTTGCGGGAGGGTCGCAGGGGGAGAACGCACTGGGATGATGCGGAGGGTTCATGATAAAAATTTAAAAAACTTATCTTGAGGCTGGGTCCTGTGTCTTCTCTGCTCCTTCTCTCTTGCCTCGGACTCACACAGGAACAAAAAGCAGGCAGCCAAGCTCCCTCCCCTAAGCCAACTATGGTTGAAAACATCATCTTGGAAGAAACGAGCTGCAGACAAAAACATGTTTGCCCTTTGAGACTCGCGTAGTCTGTACTTTGTTCTCCTGTCAGTCCCTTTGTCCTTGTCCTGGTTAAACCACAGATAACACATTGAAGATCCTCTGCTTTCTGATCAGTTGTGAGAGGTGGACGAGGGGTAGCCATCAATCTATTAAGAGGATGGGCACAGGGTTTGGTTGCCCTTGCTTTCTCAGAAGGCTCAGATACTTGTTGTGATTTGACTGGTTTCTGATTTTTTTGACAATTTTAATAATAATAATAATAATAATAATATTAATATATTTGATCCTCTTCACCCATCAGTTTCAATCTTTTGTGAACTTATAGTGATCTCACAGGTGAGTCATTGGCCCTAACTCGGTTGCACTCTGGGAGGGCCCTGGGGCCTAATGGATTTCCATACGAGCTCTTCAAGGCCTACATGGGGGCTTGATTCATTCAGCAGTCGTCTTTTTTCTGACTGGAGACATGTGGAGATAGTGCTGTTACCTAAGCCTAGGTGACCAGTAGATGATCATTCCTCCTATCGCCCTATTTATCTCATAAACAGGAAGTAAAAATCCTGGCAAATGCGTTAGTGAACAGATTAATACGCTTCATCCCCAACTTTATTCTTTCCAACCAAGCTGGCTTTATGCTTCAACGTGCCACCTGGCACAATATTGGGCGTCTCTATAATGCATTTGCATTGACGGACAAGTTGGAGGGACCTTTGGCTGTTCTTGCGGACATCGATAAGGCCTTTGATTCTATGAGTTAGGTGTACTTGTTTGCACTCCTTTGCTGCTTAAATTTTGGCCCTGGATACTTATCCTGCCTTAAACTACTATATACTTGATTACAATACATGTGTGGGTTTCCACTGCTAGCTAAGATTTGTTCCCAATTCAGTGGAGGACGATGCAGGTTTGCCCCATCCCCCTGCCGTTGGCTCAAGCCATGAAGCCTTTGGTGCTGTGGGTGAGGATGGCCTCTCAAGCAAAACTTCCAGCCATTACCCTAAGACATTCAAATCTACTGTGTTTACGTTAGGTAGCCGCCCCCAAGATCTCGGCTGGGCAACAGGATTGCGAATTGCTGCGGGTGGGTTTAAATTTCTGGGGGTGTTTGTGACCCTGATGCTGATTTGCCAACGGTGCATCATTTGGAACATGTGCTGGCTAGATTAAGGGACGATATTCGGGGCTGGTCAGTCTTGCCTTTGTCCCTCACTGGCAGCTCAGCCTTTTTTTAAATGATGTCACTGCACAGATTTTGGCATCAATTGCAGAATTTCCCATACGCCATTCCACGACAATGGTTTTGTACTGTAAATTCTATTCGTAATAGTTTCCTTAGGGGGGAGCGCAACCCCCTGCATTGCTCTTGGTAAATGCTTTCAATCTACCTACTGTGGGGGAACTGCTGTGACGCATATTGAGTCCTAATATTTGACGTTGCATTTATTGGTAATTAATGACTAGTTGTACGATTAGTAGGGCGAACCCACCTATGCGTCCGAAAAGTGGGCAATGGGAAACACTTCCATCACTTCACATCTATATGTAGGGGGCGACCAGGGTAGCATTGACTCAACGGAGACACTCTCTATGACGGATGGGGTGGTGGTGACGCAGTAGACCTCAATATGGCAGTGCTGGCTGATGCCACATGTAAAACCGTTTGAGGGCTTTCATAGATGGGATCTAATATGACTCTCCACTATGGACGACGTTATGCGCAAGACAGTCTTCAAATCCTTCCGGACCCTGCAGGAAGAATATCAACTCCATCACAGCCTGTTTCGTTGCTGCCTTAAGCTCCGTCACGCCCTAACGCCATATCTCATAACCTTGCCTGACCTTCTGGAATATAAACCTTTGGAGGGCAAACTTCTCATGAGAGACCTGTGCTATCACAAGATCACAAAGATTTATCAGACAGTCATCTCGAACCACTTTGACACAATCCCGGCACTCTGAAAAGCATGGTTGTTGGATATAGGGGATCTTGAAGATGAGGATTGGACTGGGACTTTGGGGCACCAAGGAAGGCAGCTATTGTCGTTAGACTTGGGTTTATAGAGCTAAATAACTCCATAGGGTAAGGTTTACCCGTCAAGGGCTGTGCAGCGGAGGGTGATCGATTCCTCAACCAGCCTTCATTGTGAAGTGGGGGGTGGTACATTTTTGCACACTTTATGGGGCTGCCCTGCCTTGGACTGCTTCTGCTGGGGGATGACGCCTTTTTGCGGTGGGTTTTGAATTGGACAGTCTGGATGAACCCTAAGCTCAATCTTCTCCACATCACAGATAAATTAGGAGGTAATCTATATATAAGCGGTCCCTACTATTCCTGGGTCTGATCCTGGGGTAGTGAGACATAGCAAGAGAATGGATAACTGCACATACCCCCTTCCCCCCGTACCATGCAGTGTGGCAAACTGTGTTGGATCGTTGTATTGGTCTAGAGGTGGTGGTGTACAAGTTTGGAGCTACCTGCAGAACCACCAAAAAATATGGAAACCATGGGCAGATTACAAGGACATTGTTTTATAATTGATCTGTTCTATGCGACACAAATTATGAAATTCATCTGTTTATGGGATAAACTAGGGTTGGGAGCGACAGTCCCAGGTGATTTGGTTACTGGACATGCTTTATATCCTGCTATTGGATTATAGGTGGGGGTGGAGCGCGGCGACATGCGCTGGTACTTGCTTTTATCTCTTTCCTACGCTATAATTTTCTTCGTATGTTGCCATATTGGACCTAGTATGTGTTGTAAAATCAATAAAATCTGTTAAAAAAAATGCATAAAATCACATATCAAAAATATGATATAAAATATATTTCCTTTAAAACCCAGATGTATCACTTTGTCTACAAAACTACACAACAGGCGATGGGGAGAGCAGTCAATATGCGCAACCTGGTCAATTATGCAGCATGCAGAAATTTAGATTAGACATTGACCACAGGTTTACAGTACACAACCCAATGGTACAAGCCACCTAGATCTAGGTTTAGAATTAGCCGGGCAGACTAACAACATGTGTTCTTCTGTTTCCTTCTCATAGCTACATACTGGGCAAGACTTAGAAGCAGACACAGACATTAGCCAAGATGGTGAAATGCCATACCTAAACTTCAAATAATATATTCTTGTGAGTACTAGGTTGATAAAATCAAGAAATCCCTCTGCCCTAAATACACATTTATAGAGGAGAAAGGATTTAGTGGGACTACCCATGCTGTCAGATAGATCATTTGACTGTTCTTCTGGCCCAAAATCTGTACTTTACAGCAGCTCCCACAGGTGAACTGATGGAGAACGGCACATGCCAAATGGTGCTCAGGCCGAGGGTCGATCAGAGACCCCCTGACATAGGTTAAGCAGGGAATCCTCTGGGATTGTTAGTAACCAACAATATCCGTCAGGGCTCTCTTTATGGGTTCAGTTCCAGAGTACTCCAGACTCTAATCCAATATAGAATAGGATGTAGCTTAGCAAGATCCACAAATGGCCTCAAATCAAGATTCAATCTCAGGGACAATAAGGGAGTCCCTTGAAATTAGTGTTGAATTCTTAGACTGTAATACATCAAAAAAAGGATCTAGTTAGAGTGGTGTGAGGACTCGCCCAGGCAAAAATCCCCCATACCAGTGGTGCTTACTTAATTTCATCTTGCAAAACTGGCTGTCTGTGCTTTAGATGGAAAGGAAAATTAGAGTCTGATTCTGTTGAACCAAGCATTTGTTTTACAAACCTGTAGGGAAACCGCTTAAACACATCTATTCATGACGGCACCAAATATTGAGGTTTGAAAGCTCTTCCTGTTGTATATAATTATAGGAAATCCATATCCCAAAGCATGTTTGGATCCTACCAACTCCCTCCAGACATTTACTTCAGCAAAACTGGTGTTTAAAATCTATGAAACTGTATTCTAATTAAATTGGTAGTCCCGACATAATATTAGATAACACTTGTTTAACCACGATGTCAGAAAATGTGATTCCCAGGGCGAAAAAAGATGCCTACATATCAATTTATATGGTAATGTTCAAAGGCAGGCCTCACGGTTCCTCTTACATTTTCTGTTAAAGTCTCTCCATTCTCTGTTGGCTCTTTTCAACATTATGTATCTGAAGAACAAAAACTGTGACCTAAAATTAAATATCTAAACTGCTGCTTAAAATTTGAAAATGAAGCAAAAGTAACATTATACCCAATTCCCCATCTATACCCTATAAAGAGTGCTGAAGCACTTGTCCGTACAGGCAGCCTGCTACGACGTGCAGGGTGCATGGTTGTTGTTTTTCTTCTGATCCTATGTCGCAAATGTCCTCATGTTGTACATGATGACCACTGGGTTGCAGTTATCGTGTCATGAAATGAAGTGCTTAGTAGTGTGTTGGAGGAGAAATGAAAGAGTTAGATGTGCAGACCACATTCTGTAGAATGCTAGTAGCCTTGGTCAGCTCAGTTGATTCCTTGTGGCTCTTTCTTATATACAGTTCACTTTCTTTCGCATATTACCTTTTCAGTTAGACAATATATACAAGTAAGAAATACATCACATGAAGAAAGCAAAGTTCGACTAAACAAGATTAACAGAATAACCAAAATTAAAGTGAAAAGCATGCTGTAAAGGATCTGCAAAATTTTCCAACATTACCAGTGCATAGCTAAGAGTTTTGAGATTTATTAAGCAAAATACTCCACCTTACCCTTTTTCCAATCAACATAACTTTGCATCCATTTTTAACTCCAAGTGCAGACAGTGGCTTCTCCATCTCTTTTAGAGATTTTCCTATACAAAAACAAAAAGCAAACTTAATAAAACAACTGGATATGTCGCAGATCTTCACGCACCAGTGTTTGATGAGCAAACCTATGTTATAAAAATAGACACGATCCTGTTAACACTACTGATGATGGTTCTAGTCTCTGGGAAGAAGATGGTGTAAGTGTGAAGCCGAGCAGCATCTAGTCAGAAATGATGTACAAGATATTCTGTCTCATCCAGTCAGAATAAAAGCAGTGTTGGACCTGTTCTGAAGATTCTTGCCTGCAGAACTTGTCTTAAGAGATCAGACTCTCATCAGTCAGGTGGGCCATGGAATGGGGGTGATGACCACTGCCACAGCATTTATTTGCTGATTCCGAAAACATGGTTTGGGAGAGGTGCGAAAGCAAATATATGAAAATATTGTTGGGCCTCCCCAAAGGTGCAATGTCCCAGGCAATAAGATTAGAAGAAAAACTGCAAGCCTGAAACTTCCTAGCCTATAACTCAACCCTGCGTTTTTGGGATAAACCTTTGGTCCAGAATACTCAGAATATATCAGCCTGCTGTGCCACTAAAATAGAAAAAAGTGAATTACTGTGGGCAAAGAAGGTGAAGAAAAGATTGTAAGACATTGTAGGAACTTTAAAATTAGAATGAAAAATAGCTGAAACCTCACTCTCCAAAGCAGAATTAAAATTGCATGTAAAAAAGAACCTAGGTTGGCGGACTTGAAATATGTAAGGAATAAACCCTCCGCAAAATACATGGTATATTCTTGGGAAAATACAAATGTATTTCCATACTTATCTGTATTCCCAGGTGCCCGGTTACAATTACTACTAAAGTACCGGATTGCATTAAATGTGCGTTATGTAAGAGTGAGAAATGTCAACCCCTCCTAGATCTAGATACTAACTGCACCTGCGGTCTGCCGTCTTATAATTTTAATGTTCATGTTTTAATTGATTGTCGCCATTTTTATAGGCTCTGTTGCTTGATTTTAAAACCTCTTCTTAAAAAATAATATATATTGTCGGAATGAGGCACTAACACTTTTGTTAAGGATGGAATTCTTTGATGTGGCTTTCACACTGGCTAAATTTCTTTAAAATGGTTGGATTAATGTCATATAGTGTAAATAGTAGGGGATCGGGGATTTTAGCAGAACGGTGTAATTATATATCAAATGTTTTTGTTTTTAAGGAATGTATGTTTCAAAGATTGTGTTTAAACATTAATAAAGTATGAACTGAACTAAAACATGGTTCATTTTTAGGTTTGTCTTTAGATTTCAACTACCTTTTCCCATTTAATTAGTTATCCTTGTCATTTCACTTTTTTAATTTACTTCAACATTTGATCCTCTGTGGCATTTGTCTTGCTCTGTCTGTATGTCTCCACCTCTCTCTCCGTAGTACTAGATTACTTGGTTGCATGGGATTGAATTTGCAACAATGGATACAACATGCATACAAGCACACTTAATACTTGTGGCTGAGGATACTTGCATTATTAGAGGGGGTGTCGTGTGAGTCTGTTTTGTGTGTGTGTATGTTTGTGTGTAGAGTCTTGAATGACCAGAGAGGTGTGTATGTGTGTGTGTCACAAGTTATCTCAATTACATTTGAGTTTTTTGATAAATGTGATTTGCTGGGAAATGGCACAGGCTATTTTTTTCGGCATCTTAAAAATATTGATTTGAAAAAAGAATCCTAGTGTTCATGCTGTGGTGAAAAGATTCCAAAGCCGTGCTTGCGGCTACAGCATGAGAGGTACCGGACCCAGAGTCCTGGGGAGGCACTAAGAGGGTTGGGAAAAATACACCTAAAAATGAGAAAAGTTTGCAGTGCTACAATCATGAATTAAATAAAAATTGGATTTTCCAAACACCATTTTGTGAATAGGAAAATAACACCTTTTTTTGCTGAAAATTCAAGATTTTTATTAAAATCGCTAATCTTTCAAATAAAAAAAAAAATCAAATTAGTTCCCCCATTTAAAAATAAAAAAGATGTGCATAGCAAGGTATGGCTGCCCGCAAAGGCAACTAGCGGGTGTTGGTCACCTGTGGTGTGCTGGAAGCAGAGCCAACACCCACTACTCACAGCCTGTGGTGTGGTGGGGATGATTTGTTATTGCCATCGTCAGCCTCTAACCCCACCCTCTCACAACTGTTCATAGGGTGGGGTGGGGTCAAGGAGGCTTGCTGATCCCACCACACCCGGTGACTAGTATGGAAAGGGTGGGATGGTTTTGCTCCAGTCCCTGTTGGACATGAAGCCCCAAGAACTGCAGGGCTTCAGCAGGAACGCCCATGGACAAACCTTTCACCCATGTCATCAGGGGGTAGAGCTTAGCACAGGAGGAAATGATTTTGCCAAGCTCATGACCTCACAGGTCTCCAGGCTTTGAGCCCATCAGCCCAGAAAATGGTATTTGATGCAAGTCTCGCTGAGATTGCTTTGCAGGTGCAGCAGAACACTCTTAGCGATTTAGTGTACGACTGAGGGTGAGTGATTTTAAGTACGGCCCTAAAGCACACCTTTTAATTCAGAACAGAGAATAGTGGATTAAAACAAAAATCTTCAATAAAGAAAAACCTATTTAATAGAGAAGAGAAGAGAAGAGAATGAAAGAGGCGGCACCCCAACGGCCAAGTAGGGGAACCGCCCATAGCATGCAGCCCTTTGTGTGGAGGCAGGACACAGTCTATTTAGGTGTAAGTGGGGCTGTGCACAGCTCCTCTCTCCTATCCTGTCAGTGATGGCCATTCCAGGCAAACCTAAGCTCCCTACTGTGTGTGGCTATCTAGGAGGAATACACAAAGCCCAAATGTCAGCTACATCCAGTCATGTGCCCAGAGACAGGCTATGGGAACCAAAGGGATAATTTATGTCAATAAAATGGGAACCCAGTTCAATATACAATGATAAAGGAAATGGTGTTTAAAAAGGAGTGGGGGTTTTCGTGCTGGAGTGAAATTTAAAAATACCTTGCTAGTAGGTATAATGGTTCGCCGGCAGCCGTATCAAATAGGTTACACAAGGGGGAAAGAACTTGATGCAAGTGTGACTACAGTTTTCCCTCCCCCTTTAGGAAACATGACGCAATATCAAAGCATTATACATAAACAGAGACAATGATCTCCAGAAAGGTTGTAACTGTTTATATCCCCTTTCAGTAGCATGCAATGATTATGCGTCCATTGTAATACTATAGGATTGGTACAGGGAGTTCAGTTCCCTAGGGGCACGGCTTTAAACATGTTGAACTTTTAGGAAATTATGTCCATGACAAACTTTATTTCCTAATCTTCACCCTTTTAAATCGTAGAGACTAGAGGTAAGAGTAAATAGGATACACCTACTAGCCAGGTATTTTTAAGATGCACTCCATCACAAAAACTCCCAATCCTTTTTAAACATAATTTCCTTTATAATTGTATATTCAACTGAAATGCTCCCGATTATTCCGTAGGTCACAGCGCGCCCTAAGGGACTAAATTATTAATGATCATGAAGTTAAAAGTAATATAAAGAAAAACAGCATGTCTCTTGAAAGGCAAAGATACTCAGAGGATGGTCGAATGGCTAAAATTGGCTGGTAGATGTAGGATGATGGAGAAACCAAAATACAGGCTGGGCGGGTCACCCCAAAACACCGAAGGATAAGGGGCTGGTAGGAAAACACATTCTTAATTTAAGGGAGATTGAAGCTGCAGTCTTGATGTGAATTTTTGTTTAAATCCCACAAAGTCAAGACAATATAATTTCAGTTTAGTGAACAGGTTTCTGTGAGTAATCCGTAGCATATCCATTGTAGCTTGGCATCAGCAGCAGATGTCTCTCAGAGAGACTGTGGTGCATGTGCAGAAACACCAAATCAAAATTTTAGTTCAGAAATTGGGAAGTCAAAATTCCCAAACAAATTGAGTTGAAAGGAACCAAATGTATTGATTAAAATTACACCAGAGTAAAAAAACCTGGACGATGGAATCAGGAGGTGTAACGTAAGCAAAAGGTTGAATTAAAACATAATACATTAAAAATCGAATGCAAGTCTGGAGGAAGGTATAGACCTGGGCATTGGTAACCTCCCAAGCTAATCAGCAATGGCGACAACTCGGCGAAAGGTTTGGTTCACCACAGTAATGCATTAAGGAGGACCTGGACTAAGGTAATCTTTGTAGCTGACAAGCAGTAAACAGTTTACGACTCATCAAGGATGACAGATTTGCTTTCAGACTTAAACTTTTCTACAGCTGCGAAATCTTCGCCAAGGTTAGACTAGGAGCTTTGGAAAGGCTGTTCCTACACAACCAGCTACTATTTTTCCGTGCTGCACGGTAGAGCTCAAACCTTGCAGTCCAAAACTCAGAGTGGAATAAACCAGAAAAATCTAGCCATCAAGGCTGTCTTTTTGGGGGTAATCTTGAATCCCTGGCCTGGGTCTCCTGAGATAGACATTTACAAAATCCCTACTTTCAAGAAATGTTATGGAATTTTTTCACCAGTAGTCCAAAAGTCATCAAACCTTTAGCAAACACTTATTGTGAACTCTGGACAAAAGGTCCAAGCTGTAAAAAGAATTCCCATAATTTACAATCACATCTAGAGCCAAACGCCTAGCTGCAACAGTTTACCTGGTATTTTTCGAGGCTCGCATAGTTCCCTCTTTCTTCATTACCTTCCACGTTTTGACACCATGAGACAGAAGTTCCAATAGAAGCCAGCATCCTAGTAAGGACCTAGATAGCTTTGTCCTTGTGAGTCAGTATGAGGCGAACTTCCTCAGCCTTTGGAGCAGCTTTCAAGTCCAGATATTTAGCATAAAGCTGAAGATGCGATCTACACAATTCTTCACCAGAGTTCATCCACAATGCTTCTCTTTTCTGATCAGTTCTCTGCGCTACCTGAGATTTCAGCAGTTTCTAAAAGATGAATCCTGCTCTCAGAGAATGTCTGAATGATTAAAGCTAAATTTCCTACACATCCTCTGCCTACATTTTACTACAGGGTGAAGCAGTTTTGGTCTCAAAAATGTGCCTTAAAGAAAGATAATCTCCCAGTGCTTTGTGCTACAGTTCCTAAAAATGCCAGCACTAAAGCTGGCATATGTTTACATGCCCTCTTTCCCCAAACGCTACACAAGAACGGCCCATTTATGCCTCCCAAAAATTCAAGGAGACTCCCAGGATTTTCGGTACATCTCCTCCTACCCCATGCTAAGAAGGACTGCTCCAGGTTTGCAAGTCTCTTTCCTCTCAAAGGAGACAAATGTTGTGTGCCTTGGGTGTAGGTTGAACCTCATGAGAGAAACGTGTTAGGGTCAATAACATCCTTCGAAACTGTGCACTTGGCCAAAGTGTTCCTGGAATGAACAGGTGTAAATAAAGCCATTATCTCTGAGCTACAGGAGGCTCAGCAAAGGGGAAGGCGTGAATCATCTTTTTTTCATCGGTTACTCCTTTAGCCACTAATCTGCCAACTTTTTAAAATACATTTTAGAAGTGTAGACAATAAAGATAAAGTTCCAATGTTTCCATTGACAGAAGTTAGTTAAAACAGGTTTCAGGCCAGCATGTTACACTTAAAAGATTGCAGATTGATGCAGCTGTATATACATAGCATGGCCGCTAATCCCACGTTACAAACTTGGAGGCAAGTTAGGACAATGTCTTACTTTTCAGGGGGCGTGGCTTCGCTGAGCAGCGAAATGGCCGCGCACTAGAGTGGCTCCGCAGGCATAGAACGAAAAATCAGACAAAATCCGTGCATCAGCCCTGTACACAGGGTCTACTTCCAGAGGGATCACCAGCTGCTAAGGCTGAGTGACTGTGGACGCAGCAAGAAAGCGCAGATTGAAAGGGTGACAGTCCCCCTGTAAGCTGAAAGGTCAGTGCAAGTCAAGGCCTGGTCACAAGGCTGCGATCACAAAGCCGGACCTGGAGTGGGCGTCCGCCAGGCGCGGACACTGGGATGGCCTGGTGACATCATCGGAGGCGCCAGTGCGGAAAGGCAACAAATTGGAAAATCAGCACGAATTGCGAAGGCACACTATAGTTTACACCTGTGGAAGCTGCCTTACTATTTTGCCGCCCAGACACCCAGCGGAAAAGGCAATCGGAGGCCGGAGAAACCGAGGCTCCTAGCGGGAAAACGTCAGCACCTCCGGAGCCCGGATCCATTGACGGGGCACCGCTCATCATGGCCGGAACACGAGACGAGGTGAGGACACACATGCATACAGAGCAGCGAGCAGCAGAAAGCAAAGTTGTAGCCCACTACAGATGAGAAAGGGAGAAGGAGTTGTGAAGCGGAGCCGACATTTTGTTAGCGGGAGCAGCACGGCCGCAGACATCGGCAGTGCGGGCCTGGGGGGACGCAAGCGCCACGTAAACATCACTTAAGTATTCCACTATCCACATTAGAGAACATTGTGGAGCGAGCACATGAAGGGAAAGAAACGTGCACATATACACCTGCAGCGATAAGACTCGTTAGACCACCCGCAATACAACGCTGATCATGCAGTGAAAGACGGCACAGGCAGACTTAAGGCGGCAACAGATTGCACTGCAGACGGAGATCACACGCAGCGCGGCTCAACTTTGGTACATTGCTCTATGATCCACATAGTCATATTAGCCCGCAGCCCTACAGACCGAAAGGTGCATATTCACTTGAGGGAGGTGGATAAGTCATTGGAAGCCTGAAGAGACCATGGGAAAGCCAGATACGAGACAACCTCGAATAAACTTTGATAAAAAAGCTTCCAAGGCCACCGAAGGGGAAGTGGGCCAACACGAGCAGACAGAGGATGCCGCAGCAAGTCAAATACCAGAGAAAGATATTCAAGAAATGTTTAAAGACCTGAAAACAAGTCTTCAAGGGATAGATACAAAGAAGGACACGCTCGTGAACCGAATGGACAGGTTAACCCAACGGGTGGAGAAACAAGAAGGCCGCTTATACACTATAGAAACGAGGGACTCAGAGACGGAAGATAGCCAAAATGTCCTAGGCAAGTCATTACGCGGAATGGATGGGATATTGAAAATCGGAGAAGAATGAGGATTTGAAAGCCAGATCGAGAAAAAATAACGCAAGAATTAATGGAATTCCAGAATCTACAGACATTCAAAACATGGAAAGGTACATTGAAACCATGATGAACGCACTATTTGGGGCCGACCTATCCAAAACGTTTTTAATCGAAAGGGCACATCGTTCATTAGGCCCAAGGCCGCAACCAGGTGCAACTGCGAGACCAATACTGGCTAGAGTATTGAATTACAGAGATCTGGATACAGCTCTCAGGCTGGCCAGAGAGAAAGGCACACTAAACTACCAGGGAAATACCATCGCACTATACCCAGACTTTACAATGCAAGTACATGCTGCCCGTCAAAAGATATTCCAACAGCTTGGCACCAAATACGCCCTAATCTATTCCGCCAAACTCAAGGTACAAGGACACAGGAAGCCCGTGTTTTTCACAGATGCAAAAGCGGCTTTGACATATGCCAAACAAATGGCGAAAGAACACAAACAACGTAAGCTGACATCAGATGAACAAGCCGAGCAGAACCTAAGTGACAACGACTGAATGGGAAAAAAAGGGACACACCAGAGTCACAGATAAGTATATGCCGGAGCACTAAAACAATTAAGGAGGATATATACAGACGCATTAGCATTGCACCCATTCTGACCCAAAATAGACTGTGGTTACGGACACTAGCAATTATTATGGGTGAAACTGAAATTATAGTGAACTGATTAGTCCTGGGAACGGGGGGAAGTCCAATGAGTGCTCGGCCACCCTGCTACAAAGCAGGGGTGTAAGCCGGTGGCCTCAGGCACCACCATGGGATGATTCCCTCAAGTTCTACACAAAGGGCGATTTTGTTGTTATTAAGGGAGGTCAGGGAGGGAGAAACACAACCTGATTGGGGGGGTTGGTGTAGGAGGGGGGAGGGGGAATGTTTTGTTCGGACCCACAGTCATCATACATCCAAATGCATCGTGCCACATAAGGAATGTTAAATACACTGATGTACACATTTACACGACAGCCCAAGGGTATCGCATTAGTCGTAATCACCACAGCTCCATTGAGTAAGTTTACCAGACAACGAAGAAGTGGCGGATCATTCTAGGTTACCGGTCATTTCACAGAGTAAAGCCTTAACCACACTTAACTGCCTCACGTGGAACGTCAGGGGTCTTAATGATCGTAGGAAGACGAGACTAATACACTCTTCCCTCGCCAGACACGCAGTAGACATATGTTTGCTACAAAAACACATTTGACACATGCGTCTAACGGAGCACTCAAGACTAACAGATGGGGGGAGGTGTTTGAATCTGGGTATTCAAATTACTCTAGAGGAGTGGCGATATTGATCCGCAGAGGTCTTCACTGGAAGACTCATCACACGGACAGGGAAGGAAGTTATATTATTGTTCAGGTTTAACTTTACAAACACTACACTAGTGATCATAAACACTTACGGACCCAACTCAGACTGTCTGA
The DNA here is from genome assembly GCF_964263255.1 of Lissotriton vulgaris. Lineage (NCBI taxonomy): Eukaryota > Metazoa > Chordata > Amphibia > Caudata > Salamandridae > Lissotriton > Lissotriton vulgaris. The sequence continues at coordinate 1,208,387,593 of NC_141691.1, forward strand.
CGTTTTCTAAACACATATGGTAAATAACACAAGCTATGAGTAACATGGCAATCCTTTGGGGAGGGGACTTCAACGTAGTACTATCGACTTTGGAAAGTTGACAAGGAGCACCCCGGGAACATCACTCGAAAGCAGCAGCAACAATAAAAGACATAATAGTGGACCTACATTTAGTTGATTCATGGAGAGCGCTGCACCACTCTGTTCGGGAGGGTACCTGTGTAACACATCATCGCATGCGTGGTCGAGATTAAATTATTGGCTGGCATCCAGAGACCTACACACATGGGTACTCGACGTAATTCACCACCCACGCACCATTTCTGATCATGCGCCTGTACTCTTGAAAATAAGCGTACCCAGGGAGGAGCCAGGCGCGTGACCATGATGGCCGCTTGAGGGCTCGGCTCCGCCGACCTCCAATCCCAGCATCTACATCCTGCCAGTAATCCTGGGATCCAAGCCCGCTCCCATAAAGACCCTGTGAAGCGACGACCCCCGCCGTTCTCCTGAGCCGCCTACGGCACTTCACACCAAAGTTCTGCCGGGTTGCGGTCAGCGGCCTACAAGCCTCTGAAGCTGGGAGCTCGGGTGGACGCGGAAACCGCCGCCCAGTGAAAAAACATCGGGGCCGCAACCCGTAAGTTGCCGGTCTGGCCCCGTGCACTACCTCAATTTGCACAGAGAGCGCTATGACGGACCTGGCGGGACTACAGTGGTGTCAGCGCGACTGCTGGGAGGCTGCGAAGCAGTGAATTTGCCCAGATTGAAGCCGTGAGTTGCTTGGAGACTACCTGGTATGCCGGCGATGCTCCAGTGCGGCCCGATGTGAGGTGGGACTCGTGCGCGGAGGCTCCGGGAGCAGTGTGCTGGGGTGCCGCCCCTCTTGGACGTATATATGCAGCCCCGCGGTGCCTAGGTGTTGTGTAGTGGTAGGATCGCCAACAGGTGGTGCCCATTAAGTTGACTGTGTAGTGTGCAGTGGATGCCGGGCTGGCGCCCTGTCTTGTGGTACAACCTTGCGGACTGCGGGAAAGCGGTGGTCCATGAGACTTCCATACAGGCAATACCCTCCCTTGCTAGGGGGCGTATACCCTGCTAGCGCTGTTGTGGGTTGAGCCGGGAGGCTGACAGGAGAGGCGACGCATATACCACCTCCAGTGATACACCTGTCCCTGGCTGACGGCTGGAGTGGTCAAGCGAGAGGTTTTGCTGCTGCGAAGGGGACAGGTCGTTTGCACAGCTTGTCCATATTGAGATGGCGCTTGCTTCATCCTGCATTTGGAACAGTGCTTTCAGCGGCCCGCTGCGCGGGCCGGGGGATGGGTGCTGGTGAAGGACGATCTATCCATTGTGCATTATCCACCCTCCCTTCCTGTTGGCTAACAGAGTCGGTCTTTGCTTAATTGAGACATTTGGGAGGCGCCGTGACTGGGCGGCCAGTCCTGGAGTGACCGGAAGACGCTCGGGGGACCTGGGGCTCCGGCGCCGAGATGACTCCTTTTGCTATTAACAGCCAGCGACGCGGCAACGGCGTTAAGATGGCTACCAAGCCGGAAACTGAAAAATCCTCCTCTAAGTCCACCAAGGGGTCCAGAAACATTCAAACTAATAAGTGGGACCGTTACACCATGCCCAAGGGGTCCCCCACCGAAACGAAGAAGTCCCACTCACCGTTGGGTGACACTGCAGGCCAGCCATCTGAACCAACTTTGACAGACGTCATGGCAGCTATAAATGGGGTCCAGGCGTCCTTGGGACAAAAAATGGAAGCCTTGGATGATAAGCTGGACTCGATACGGGCGGATCTATCGAAGGCAAGTGAGAAAGTCAAATCGCTGGAGCTCAAGACCACTAGCCTGATTGATGACGTGGCGTTGTTGCAGCAAGAGGCGAAGGACTTGAAGACCTCGAAAACCCTGATGGATCGCAAGTTTGTTGAGTTGGAAGGGAGGAGTAGGCATAACAACGTTCACATTCTTGGAGTGCCCGAAAAGTCGGAAGGCCAAACCCCGGACCTGTTTGTCTAGGATATTGTCCTAAATCACCTTAAGCCCAAAGGACTGAGTAACTTCTTCACAGTTGAACGGGCACACAGAGTGACGGGGGGAGGCCCAGGCCCAGAGCCCCCCCTCGCCTGATGATTGCGAGTGTAGGAAGGTGGATATCTGGCGGACAGGGAGGAATCAGCAATCCTAATTCTGCTGGACCTGTCCGCCGCATTCGATACGGTGAGCCACGACATCCTGCTGACAAGACTAAAAAACATTGGAATCGGCGGAGTGGCGCTCGATTGGTTTCACTCCTATTTAAAAGACAGGTGGCAGGCAGTAGCCATCCCCCATATCAGTCGGAATTTGTTAAAGTCCCACATGGCGTCCCACAAGGGTCCGCAATCAGTCCGATACTTTTTAATATATATATGCAACCCCTGTTGGGCATTATCAAGGCCCACGGTATTAGCGTGATCAACTATGCGGACGACACGCAGCTGATGATTTCCCTTGATGGTGCCCAGGCAACTCACTCACGGCTTTCCATACCTGCATGGCAGAAATGACACTCTGGCTAAACCAGAACTCACTACAATTTAATAGTGATAAAACGGAAATAATGCACTGCGCAGTTGGCAGAATTACCAGAAGTCTACCCACCGATTTCTGGCCCTTGGACTCGGGGGAGTCACTAACCCCAGTGAAATCAGTGAAGAATCTCGGAGTCAGCTTTAACGACTGTCTGAGCTTAGAGACCAATGTCAACAAGCAGATGAGTAGCTGCTTTGCTTTAATGAGAGGACTGCGAAAGCTGCTACCCCTCTTACCAGCGCAGGTCAGAACCACCATAGTTAGGAGCACCATTCTCAGCCGCCTGGATTACTGTAATGCTCTGCTTCTGGAATCCCCGGCCTATTTGATCTCCAGACTGCAAAGCATCCAGGCGGCAGCAGCGAAGCTGGCACTCTCCCGACAGTGAAAATCCTCTACCACCCTCGCTCTAGCCGATCTTCACTGGCTACCTGTACATCAAAGGATCTGCTTTAAATCCCTCTGCATTGTCTTTAGGGCAGTACACGGAATGGGCCCCCGACAGCTTCAAAAGAAATTCAAATGGTATATACCCACACGGTCCCTCCGTTCCTCATCTTCCAACCTGATAAGCATACCCAGGATCAGGAAAGCCACTTATGGTGGCAGAGCTTTCAGCATAGCCGCAGCCCATCTGTGGAACAAATTGCCTATCGACATCAGGAAAACAGACGAACTGATGGCTTTCCGTAAAAAGGTGAAAACATGGCTCTTCCCCAAAGTTTAATCTCACCAGAACTTTATACTATCCCCCTCCTCTGATGCACAGTATTTGCAGCAATATGTACACAGCGCCAGGATGCCCGTAGGGTTGCAGAAGCGCTCTACAAATGCTATAAATAAATAAATAAAAATATGGTTACCCCAACTTTTTGCCTAGTTTAGCTGGTTTTTGACTTAGCTGCCCATGCTCATTCTGTTTGATATATTGTACTGTATACTGTGTCATTATTTGCCATCTGAAATGAACTGTCTGTAATGTTTTTTTTAAATATGTGCTTCTAAACTGTACTTTTATGATTGTAAAATCTACAATCGAATAAAGATTTTGAATTGACTTAGTTGGCCTGGGATCCTGCTAATCAGGGCCCCAGGCTATCTGCTCTCACTGTAAAATGGACTCCATGTACTTAAGGTACATCTCCAATTGGATATTGGGTCACCTTTTTGAGTCCCTGTATAGTGTACCATAGGTACCCAGGGCATAGGTGCATCCAAGGCCTACCAGGGGCTGCAGCCTGTATTATGCCACCCCTGGCTGGCCATCCAAATTGACACAACTGGCTGATCACTCAGCTGGGGCAAGGTTGTGTAATCACCCCCTTGCTTAGGTATAGTATCCCTATACCTACCACTACATATAGACACATATATACCTACCTATAAGTCACTCCTATGGCAGGCCTTAACAATCCTGGAGGCAGAGTGCTTGGTGTTATGTAAGATGGTGCTCTAGCATGAGCTGAGCCCGTCTGCAGCTTTCGGAACCATGTCCTTATAGCTGTTCTATGATATAGCCATACCATATGCTCTTAAGTGCATTATAATCCTCGCTGTTAATGCTAACTTTGGTTTGGCTTTATCTAAACATGTCGTGTAAGGTGTCATACGCTTTGGAATACTACCCCCCCCCCCCCCGGCCAGTTCTGGCGGCGGGCGTAGCATTCCACCCTTCTAGGGGGAGAAGACCTGTAGTTGTAGCTTTACCCGGTTAAAGTTAAACAGAGCCTCAGCATCACGAAATGGATGCTGCTGCCACAGACACAAGTCTGACCTCCTGCAGCTGGGAGCCCTTCCAGCGAGGGAGGCCTGGACAATAGATTTTCTGCCTTGGGAGGTGCTACCACCTCCCCAGACAGAATATAGTGTATTGGGGCAGGGTGGGTTGAATGACAAGGTGCGCCATGCATAGCCCGGTTCAAACCAGTTGCTAGGGCACTCCAGCCCCAGCTCTGGTGCGAAACTGGACAAAGGGAAAGGGGTGTAACCACCCCCTTCCCTGGTCCCACCCATAGGAGAGACCTAGCAGGTAATCCAGCCCCTTTAATTCATATAAAGCTAGGAGCAGAGTCTAGAGACTTTAGATTATCCTGAACTGAAACTCTGATACGAAACTCTGGACCTTCGACATTCTACTGCAACTAGAAGAATCTCCCTTGTGGTCAAGGAGTGACCACTTTGTGCAAACAGGCACCACCTAGCGAATTGCCGGTTTGCTTTGTCGACGCTCCCGAAGGATCCAGACGACTCTGCTTCACAGGACTGGACTTCCAGACCTCTCCGACCCAGACCCACACCTCCAGCAAAGCTGAGATCCATGGCGTACACGAGAGACATGGGACCGGACACCTGGCCATTTTGCGCTTTGCTAAATTGTGCAGCTTCTGAGGCGTCCTCGAAGTTGTGCATTGGGACTTGAGAAGCCCCAACCCCGAGTCATAAGTGCACCAAAGCTCAGCCCTCCACGCTCCACGAGTGCCGCGTGGGGCCCGGTCTTGCATTTCCTCTCGACGCATCTTCGCGGTTGCTAGCGAGCTGGCTAGAGGCCATCTTGAAGATTCCATTTTGAAATAACGCTGCTTGTCTGGTTGCTCTGGGCTTGCGCTTGCTTTCCTGTAAAAGGGAAGCCCCACAGACCTTGTTGGTCTGTACAAGAAGCCAATCTTAACTTCCTGCTTGGGTTGCCTTTGCCAAGGCTTGTTGACTCCGATCCAGAAGCCGACACCGCCAACAGCGAGAGCCTTCGTGGGGCAGTCCGTATCCAGCGCCTGGTCATAGTCGACGCCTCCTGGTCCATGTGGCTGCAGAGACCAGCTTCACTTCTTCACCTGTTTGCAGCTCAACATCGCCTGGTTCCTTCCTGGTTCCATCCTGGTCACTGGCTAGTGGCCCAGACTCTGTCCCCTCTGCTTTCAGGCTCTTCACTTCCTCGATCCACCCTTGGATCCACCCGGACATCTTCCTTCTGGTCGCCTGCAGCATCTTCTTGCAGCTCTCCATAGGAATTGACGACGAAACCCAACACAACTTCACACCTATACACCCGGCTTCCCTGGGTGAGGTAACTAGAGTACTCCGTGCTCCCGTGGGTAATAACTATCCAAGTGTCCTGTTTTAACTGGGTTTCCCCGCAAGTCCACTCGGGCTGTCCGAAATCAACTAGTTTCTAACTTTTACGTTCCCATTCTAAGTCTGTGAGAACTCACTTGTGTGTAAAGACACTGCACATGCATCCTGTAGGGCTCCTGCTTCCTAACCTTTGGTTACTCAGTGTAGCCCCAGCGATTCCCTAGGCCCTAGGCCTATTCACTTTTCCTGAAGTGGTCCTTATACCACTTACTTAGTATATGGTTCGTGAGGCCCCTAGGGCAGAATTGTATTTGTGCAACTTATAGTATGCTTATTGAGTAACTTGTGCTGTATCTCGAACTCTGACCTCATAAAGAGTGCAGAGGGGTTGTGTTAGTAATAAATACATATATATTTCATATATACCTTGTGTGGTGTCCTTTCATTTGGTATTCAAGGGGTTATTATTGGTAAAACAATAGTCTTCACATGCTCTCTGAAGTATTAGCCTAAGACTGCTTTGTCCATGCTACCACTAGGATAGCTAGTCTATAAGGTTGACTTTACAAGCATCACCATAAGGGTTGTTTTGACTGATACAGGGTGCCCACTAGAATAGTGAACATCACATATCAGGCCAACTTCTGGTAGTGAGGGTCTTGAACTTCGTGACAGGGACACAATGCTCCAGGCGGCCCGAACGGGATCCCCCATCCGGTATGAAAATGCGACGATCTCTTTCTTTACGGACTTTACTCAAATGATACAGAAACAACGTCAGAGCTTCCTGCCGGTAAAGAAGAAACTCAGAGACAAGGGTCTGAAATATGCGATGATGTTCCCAGCCTGCCTGCGGGTGGAGCTCAACGGGAAGGTCTGGTTCTTTGATAACCCCAAGGTGGCAACGGACTGGCTTGACAGCAAGCTCCCGAGTGAATTGGAGGATCGAGATCGTGGCGGAGAAGCCGAGCAGCAGGAATGAGAATAGATAAGACTGCCAGAGTTAATGTGTAGTATTTGCTCCGGTGGGGGGTCCACAGCTTACTTTTTGAATAGATTAGCTTAACTGCATTAGTGTGGAATGGCCCAGACTCGAATACATCTTTTGGGGAGGCTGGGGGGGTTCTTTTGGCCTCCTTCCATTTTCTAACTTTAGTTCATTGTAGATTAGTGTTTGGGTGACGGGCACACTGCTAGTTGGGGATGGGCTACAGCCATATGCAGGGGTGCAGGGAGGGGGGTTGAGTGTGAGGGGGCATTTTGGTATAGTGATGGTATTGTGTGCAGTTATATTCGCAATTTTTCTCAATTTTGTTTTTGCGTCCGGTGGCATAGCTTCGAGTTAAAATCTTCCGTACCATTGCAATGTCTGCTGTTAAACGGGGATCGGGGATCAATGTGCTCAGTTGGAATGTGAACCGTCTAGGGGACAAAATTAAGAGGGGAATGGTGAACCAGTTGATTAGGAGACATTCCCCGGATGTGGTGCTATTGCAGGAGACACATTTGGTCGGTAATCATTGCATGGCTCTACACAAGGGGGGTTACAAACTAATGGCACATGCCGGATTCACTACGGGATCTAGGGAGACGGGTATCTTAGTTAAAAGCTCCTATCCACTCACCATTCAGGCCACGTGGGCTGATCATAGAGGCCGATACACTGGCATATCGGGACAGTGGGAGGGGAGAACCGTTACTTTTATGTCTGTGTATGTTCCACCGGGTCTGCAGGCGGACACATTCCGGGACCTGGGCGCAATCTTCCTGACGCTCCCAGTGGGCCTACTGATGATGGGTGGGGATTTCAATGCAGTGATAGATGGCGAGAGAGATAGGCGCCTCGTCTGAAATTTGCGACCGTCCCAGAAGTGGCTCTCAGAATTCTTAGAGACAACTGGGCTTATCGATGGCTGGCGGTTGAAAAACCCAAACGGTGTACACAACACGCAGCTCGCCATACCCTCTCTAGAATAGATTATGTACTAATACTGGCGGCCCAGGTGGCGTCGTTCCGGGAGGTGCGTCACTTGGGGCGTGGAATCTCCGACGAGTCGCCGATCTGGCTCCGGATGGAGGCTGGCCAATCTGACGTGGGTAGAGTAGCCCCCCATCAACGCATGGCACCTAAGGGATCCCGCCACCAAGAAGGAAATCATCTCATGTACCGAAAGGTACTTTCATGAGAATGCGGGATCTGTCGACTCTGCGTGGACCCTGTGGGAGGCATAAAAGACCGTTATCCGAAGGGAGGTTTTATCATTACTAACCGGGATTCAGAGGAAGAAACGGGCCGAAATAGACCGGGTGGAGGCGGAGGTGACCAAGATGGAGAGTGAGGTATCCGGTGCCGTGACCCCCGAGGGTGCACACCGGCTGAAACTCCTTCAAGATGAATACAGAGACCTAGCTAGGAATAGAGCCACAGCACAGCACGCAGATACGCAAAGTAGGATATATGAACATGGCGATAAAGCAGGTAAATTGATAGCTTGGCTGGAGAGGAGAGAATGTGCGTCTAGGCTTGTGCCAGAGCTGCAGAACAGTGCTTCCGATAGGATAACCGACCCACAAATTATAGCCAACGAGTTCTCTGACTATTAGAAATCAGTGTATAAGTCTGCAGGGGTTTATACAGAGGCTGAAAGTGCTGACATGATACACGACATTCCCATGCCAGTGCTGTCGGAGGACGACCGAAAATATTTAGATTCTCCCCTCACAAATGATGAAGTGGCACAGGCCATCAGAGGTGTGCACTCCGGGAAGGCATCAGGACCGAATGGACTCCCCATAGAATTATATAAACTGAGTGCGAATAAACTTGCTCTGTTCCGTCGCGCCATGTTTGCAGAGAGTAAGGAGGGGGGTTGGCTCCCCTCTGATCAGTGAGTAGCCAATATTTTCGTCATCCACAAAGCGGGGAAGTCCAGGACTCTCTGCTCCTCATATAGGCCCATTTCGCTACTAAATGCCGAGCCTAAAGTGTTGGCGAAGCTCCTGGCGGCGAGACTAACCAAAGTTATTACCTCCTTGGTTCACCCGGACCAGTCGGGCTTTATGCCACGTCGTAATACGTCCCTTAACCTGCGAAGGCTGCATGGTATATTGGGCGGCGCCCTGAAGATACACGAACCGGCGGTCCTGGTGTCATTGGATGGCACCATGGCCTTTGATAGGATTGAGTGACCCTTCCTGTTCACGGTCTTGGGAAAGATGGCCATTGGTCCCGAGTTTGTCAACTGGGTCCTTCTCCTATACACAGATCCTCTGGCTAGAGTGGTGGTGAATACCCATAGATCAGCTGACTTCAGTGTGGGCTGAGGCACTAGACAGCGGTGTCAGCGGTGTCCCCGGTCTCCCCTTTTATTTGCTCTGGCTCTCGATTTGGGTATGTGTGGGAGACAGTGGATGACCCTGGCGTGTATGATTGCAAAGTGTAACATTGCCCAGTTGTGGGGCGCCTGTCACCCGCCCCGGGTTGAGAAGTGGATTGAGGATCTGGACTGGTGCATGTTTGGGGAGAGGACGGTCTACGTAGCCCGGGGATGCCCCGCGAAGTGGGGGAAGATTTGGGGAGCCTGGAACAGCTATAGTGGGGATATATGTGTTCCACCAGTTGGTCGAGACGATGCAGCAGCGCATGAGTCCCAGTGATCCCAAAATGCCATCCTGTATGTATGATCTTGTTGTACGGTAATGTATAATTAACAAATGTGGAAGTGGTAAATGTCACCTGAAGCATTTTCTTTTTGATTTATTAATAAAAAGATTTTCAACAAAAAAAAAAAAAGAAAATAAGCGTGCCCAAACCTTACATTCAGCCGTTTACATGGAGATTCCCCACAAATGCATTATTAGACCAGGTATTTCGTGAAGAACGGAGGGGAAAAAAAAACAAATCGAGGAATACCTCACTTTGAAAGAGGGCAAGGTAGACTCTCCAGGCACACTCTGGGAAGCATTTAAAGTAGTTACAAGAGGGAATTGTATAGCACTTAAAGCGGGGGTCCTTATAGATATACGCGGCACTCTTGCCAGACTAGAACAGGAAATCAAAGAATTAGAACAACTGCATTTCATAAACCCATCTACCGAGACGACGGCCTCAATTAGAACCAAAATGACGGAATTTCAAGAGGAAGCGGAAAGAGAAACGTGCTACCTAAACAAATACACACACGCGCGTCGGTACGGGGAAGGGGAAAGTACAGTGAAAACACTGGCGGGGTTGCTCCGTACACCGAGGGGATCAGCATACATTACAGAACTCCAAACGAACGAAGGCGATACAGCTAGGGCACCCGTGGACATACTAGACACGATGACACGTTTTTATCAACGACTATACACCACACAGACAAACCCATCACAGACTGACATTACTGAGTATCTAGACACACTGGCGCGGCCTGATTCAACAGGGGTGCCAGGGAATACAAGGATTTGCCATTCACAACCGACGACATTAGGCTAGTAATAAATAGCATGCAAGCAGATAAGGCCACGGGTGCTGATGGCTTAACTGGCGCATTCTACAAAGAATACACAGATATACTAGCCTCCAGACCCCTACAGGTGTATCTTGAGGGGCAGGAAACGGGTATCTTGCCACCAACATTGCGTGAGACCACTATGATAAGCCTATTGAAAGCTGATAAATATCCAGCGCAACCTGAATCCTATCGCCCACTGTCCCTGATAAATCTGGACGCCAAGATCTATGATAAACTGATCGTGAATAGGCTCCAACCGATGCTCCCGATGATAGCCCTTGCCGACCAATCTGGTTTTGTATCGGGACGATGGACGGCACATAACCTTTGTACGATATTTGGTGTATTACATTATCTGGCCCCACATGTGCAAGCAGTGGCGGACCTATTAGACGCCACAAAGGCATTTAATTTGTTAGAACGGAAATTTCTTTTCACCTTACTGGAGCGATTGGGGCTGAGCCCTATTTATATCAAACAAATACAATTATTATACACAAACCCGACAGAGAGGGTAAGAGGAAGTGGTCAACTATCAGAACCTTTTGCGATAACGAGGGGAACGAGACGAGGCTTCCCTCTTTTCCCATTATTATTTGCGATCGCCACTGAACCCCTGGCCGCCAGACTACACTAACACCATACACACAGAAGTGTAGGGTTCACCTCTAGGGGTTTATTAACATCGATGTACGCAGACGACATGACACTCTACTTAATGAACCCTAAAGATAATTTTGCCATAGTAATGAGAGAACTGATCCGATATGGGGGGCTCATGGGCATCCAGATAAATTGGGCGAAATCAGTATTGTTACAGATGACACTGTCCGGTTTGATACTAAATTCCCTATACCATGGGCCGGAGGCGGAACAAGATATTTAGAGATATGGATAAGCAGAGACATGCAGGAACTGTGGTTAGGCAACTATGGGAGAGTAACTGATTGGTTGGAAAGCAAGATACAGAGATGGAAAACCCTACCGTTATCTCGGATAGGTCACATAGCAATAACAAAAATGGTTATCTTACCTAAATTGCTTTATTTATTTGTAAATATACCAATGCCCCTAACTGACAAATTTTTCAAGAGACTCCGCTACCGGACCGGAGGAACATGGCGGCCGCTAGCTAAACGGCTGCAGCCGGCTTCCCCCTATGGAGTAACTAATTCCTGCACTTTTCTGTATATTATCTAGACCCTCGTATGATTAATTGACATTTTGATATTTTGTAACCCCCCCCCCCCCTTGGTGCGGTTTCAACAAACTGCAGCGCATACTGCCGATTATGCCCCCGGAGAACAGGCTGAACCTGCGGATTCCTAGAGCAAGCTGCAGGGTGAGCGAGGGTCGTGAGGATCGAAAGAAGAACCAGCGAGAGCAGGACGACGATGTATCTGGGGGCAGGAGCTGGCTTTGGGAGGAGGCGGCTCGGACGCGGAAGCGGCGCGACTTTGCCTTGCTCGCGTTCTGGGTCGTCTGGGGCAGAGCCAGCGGCAGCTACTGTGGAGCGGAGTCAGCGAGAGGAGCGGCGCATGGAAATTCAAGTAAAATTTTATTTTGGCAGTGTAGCGGAGTACACTATAAGGTAGGAGCCCATCAATCTTTCTGTTTCCCACCCTGTGAGGGTAATAAGGCGGTTGGTGCTGGTAACTACTTGACAGGGACCCGGTATGATAAAATATGTAACGGCAGACACAATGACATATTCAGAGGACTAAATCCCCCACTATCAAGCAGGGCTAGTTCAATCAGTGCTCCAATCAGTTGTATGGATGTAGAGGGGATATCTGGCAAGGGCGCTGGCAGTGAGGTCTGCTCGAGGGGCGCCAGCAACAGAGAGGAGTTTCTGTACCCTACTAAAACAAATAGGTACGCATTAAGAGCCAGGACAGTGTTTGATTCAACCAAGGGAAAGCCCATATATCCCCTACGCTTTTCACCCCAGTTTCTGAGGTGAGGGAACGTCTAGGAAGGGGTAAAGCTAAGTTGAATACCTCAGAAGAATATTTGAGTGTGAAAAACATAAAAAGTAAAGGTAAAAGTAAAAACGTTAAAGAAGCTGCTGCCAGCATTAAAGTTACCCCCTCACTTAAAACGTATTATAAGGTAATGTCTACCACTACCACTACCACCTCCGCTATCAGCTGCTCAGCCTGTCCAGCTCACTCAGCCCACTCAGCCCACTCAGCCCATTCAGTCTACCCAGTCCACCTCGGCTACTGTGGAAGCAAATGCTACAGGGGTATTATTACAAGGAGACGCAATAGTGACTCCTATGAGCTCTGTTAAAGAAGGGAGTGCAGATAAGCTTCCAGCCCCGGTAGTGGTTGTAGTGCATTCAGATATTGGCCTGGTAAATAGGTATTCAGCGTTAGGGGGGGACGGATCAGGAGATACCCAATTGGATCCCACGATAAAGACCAAAAGCTCTGATGCATTGAACACAGCGCAATTAGTACAAGTATACCATCCCGCCTCATCTGGCAGTGCTGCCGCAAAGATCACTATAGATAAACCAGACGCAACCTCACGCACTTTGGCCAACATATTACTAGCAATGAAGGATGAGATTACCAGTAGGTTCACGGTATCGGAAACCAATCAAGCAGACATGACCAACAGATTTTTAATCTCTGAGGCTAATCAAGCAGCAATTAAGGCATCTTGCGATGAGTTGGCCAAGAGGCTGGACGAGGTCACCCTCAGAACCGAGGCAATTGAGTAAGAAATCCTTAAGATCAAGGAATCTATGCATACCACTGAAGCAGAGGTCACCAAGCTGTCTGTCCAGAACAAAGAACTGAAAGAGGATATTGAGCGTTTGGAGAATTACTCGCGCCGGAACAACTTGAGACTCCTGAATGTGCCCGAAGCCCTGGAGGGAGGTGACATTAAGGGTTTTGTAATATCCTTATTGAAGGGAACAGTGCTAAAGGACACACCAGAGGTCGATTTGCTGCATGATATCCAGAGGGTACATCGCGATCCCTTCAGAAGAAATCTCGCAAAACAGAAATCCAGGAAGATCCTGGTGAACTTTTTAACATATTCCGTAAAAAAGAGCAGATTTTGTCTTCCGCTCTGAAAGAAGGCTCCATATACTTTAATAGCTCTAATCCCTTTACCTTTCAAATAAGATCAGATATATCGCACATAACTGCAGCGAGGCAGTGGGAGTTGGGGAAAAGGTTGGAGGAGTTAAAAAGTATAGGGGCCAAGGCGCAGTTGAAATTTCCAGCATTGTTAAAGGTGATGTGGAATCACGTGGGTGGGGAGCAGTGGGAAAAAAGGGAAAAAAAATCGACCTCATCTCAACCTTATGTATAATCTTTTCTGCCATGAAGGGGTGCCGAATCCTCCAGGTATAACACGGGGACGATGGCTGGTATGGCCCTGAGGGATAGAAAGACCATCTTTGCCTCCTGGAATGTGAATGGGTTAAGGTGCCCCCGGAGACAGAGGCTAATCCTTAAATACCTAGAACTCTCAACTGCACATATATGCATGTTGCAAGAGACACATCTGAGTTATGAGGAAAGTAGCTTAATCTTCTCCAAGGTCCCTTGGGTTAAGAGCTTTAGCGCTTCGCATCAGACATCTCAAAATAGAAGGGTGGCTATATTGATTAAACAAGGTACTCCCTGTAGCATAAAAAAATACAATCAGACTCCTCAGGTAGGTGGTTGACAGTCCAATTGGCATTTGAACATTTTGACATGATTTGTGCTTCTTTCTACGGTCCCAATATGGACGATCCAACTTATATTTATAAATTACAATCAGTACTGATGTTGGAACCTCCACCCTATGTCATCGGGGGAGATTTCAATGTCCTGTTAGACCCTCTGAAAGATAGATCTAATCTGAGTCATTATAAAGGGGCAGTCAAGGTACGTCGGGCACTACTTAATATGATTCATGATATGGATCGGATCGATTTATGGAGGGCTCAAAAAGGAGATCAGCAGGGCTTAACTTTTTACAGCAAGAAGCATGGCCACTCCTCTAGGATCGATTAAGTCTTTTTGGACAGAATGTCAATGGCTAACCTAGGGGAGGCATCAGTTCTTCCGAGCCACCCCTCTGATCACGCACCTCTGCAATTTGTATATCAGAGTAAGGAGGCACAGCGGCAACCATTTAGATGGACCCTTAATAGGGCGAAGCTTTTAGATCCCGAGGTGGTTGAAGCAGTACAGGCTCCCTCTCTGGAATTTTTTTCTTTGAATTCAGGCTCCACAACTCCGGACATAGTTTGGGACACATATAATGCCTGGTTAAGGGGAAAACTCCATGGAATAATCTGCTACAAGAATAAGATCAAAGCCGAGGCTTTAAAGGGGGTTGAAGGGAGGATAAGCAGCCTGGAGAAAGAAAGAGACGGCTTTAGCAATAGGGACTCGGAGCAACTCACACAGGTCTTGAAGAATCTGGAAGAGGGGGGAGGAGCCAAGCCGGCGACCGCAATGGCCGCCTAGTCCCTCGGCTCCGATCATCGTCTCCTGACGAGACTACATCCTGGGTGCACCGTTGCGGCAAGACGGAGGGTACGGGGTCGTGAAAGCATCCGATCATCGGTGGTGCAATCCCGAGGTCCGTGCCTGCTTCTGGAGGCGAGAAGACGTCGGCGATTCTAGCGGCCCGCAGCTGCTCTGAGACCGGGGTCTCGGCCATCTTGCGAGGCCGGACCCCGAGTAAACAACAGCGGCCGCCGCTGACCTGGAGGGACCGATCAGCTCTGAGGGGGCGTGTGACGGCGCTTCTCCTGATTGCAAGCGAAGATCGAGACTCTCCCTGTGCCCCGGCGTCCCCGGACAGTGCAACATTGTATCCACTCCGCCGAAAGGTATTTTCTTCAACATCCCGACTTCTGCGGGAGGCTCCCTAATTTATCGCGAGCCACTCTTCACCTGCACTAATTCCGGCGGCACCTTTTGCTTGCTCTTTGCGACCCTGCCTGGGGGGACTACATTGCTCGCCGCTTTCCAGCCTGCGCCCCGGCTTCACACCGGCCCTGATCTGCCCGTGCTACTATGGGTATGGAGACCGCGCCACCAGGGGTACACAGAACTGCTTTGCGCCCCGACGCATTCCTTGCTTCTTTGGCTGCCCTCCGTGACACCTTGGTGCAGGGCGCCCTATTGTTGGGGGGCAAGATGGATACCATGATCCTAGCGGTGGAGTCAATGATTTCGTCTGGCCCGCTCGTGTACTGTGAGACGCCCTCTTCAGCGCCAGGAGATTTCAAGATGGCGCCTCTCACAGCAGCTAGATGGTCGAAAACACGGCGTCTTCCCACCTTCTATATGTGTACTGTTGGATGCACCGGGCGTTTTGGACATGCTAATCTGGATCTGGCTGCAATATCCTTTCCCAAAGGCCTGCTGCTTGATACTCTTGCGCTGTTCCTGCTGTATTTTAACATTGGACTGGGGCTCTCCTTTGTTGCTTCGTTGCATGGAATTTGGAAGGGCTGTATCACTAACTGGTTTCATATGCCGCACTTGCTGGAGATTGGTACTGTCGCTGATTCTGGTACTTTACGCAAGACTGGACAAGGATAACTATCCCCCTCCGGGTCACCGTCCTCTGTGCTACTACTGTGAGGGCTGCGTGACACGTTGACCTCTGTGATGCTGCGCCGAGTTGACTCTGTTCTTGGATATTTTCCTCTGACCTGATTCTTGCTGCTTTGGTTCATGTACTGCGCTCAATAATTTCACGTTCAAGAAGGGCCGAGGGACTGCTATAGGCTGGCTTCCATTCTTGCTTGTGCTTTTGGTTGCAGGGGGTATTGCTTCACGACATTGCTACTACAGTGGGTATGAATGCTTTGGGTATGCGAACTGTACTGCTTTGTGATTAATCCTGTTGTCGGTGTGTTAAATCTCGCGCGCCGCTCGTAGATCTCCCTACTGTGTATGCATGGCTACATGATTACCCCTTGTGCTGAGATGTTCACTTGCCGGCGAGGGGGCACCGGGTGCCCGGGAGCGGGTTCGCTCCTCTCCTCCTCCACTCTTTATAATTTCCCTTCTGTGGGGCAGTTCCGGGGCGACAGGCACGCTGTTAGTGGGTTAGGCCGTAGCCATTACAGGGGTGCAGGGTGGCGGGTGCGGGGGGGGGGTTTGTTGTTTTAGTTTGTTTTGTTCTATGGTCCCTATCGCTCTTTTCCGGCTTTGGGAGGGTCTTCCTCTTTAGTGGGGCTGGCGTCACGGGGTCTCACACTTTTGTCTCTTTTTCCATACTTGACTTCACCATATTTCTCTATCCCTCGCTCTTTAGGGGTGGGCTTATGGGATCGGTCTTGGTAAAGTTGCCCTCTATATCGTCGCTATTGTTTAGGTGTTTGCGCTACGGCTGCTTTATGGTAGAGTTGCTTTACGTATAGCCCACCACCGAATACCACTGGGGTTTATCCCCCTTGCTTCTTCTCTGTCTTTATGTAAGGTGTGTGGTCCTTGTTGTTGCAGCCCCCTCTCTTCTTCTAAATTTAAAAAAAGAAAACCTCATATCCTATGTCGCACACCCCACAGTCCTTACAATGTACTTTGATGTATCCTGCTAGTATATTGACCTATTGCACGCTATTCTCCTGTTTTTATTGACTGTCTTTGCAGCCGGCCATGATGGTTGTGGGCTTGCGCATGTATATCCTGATTTTCCAATAAAGGTTTTCAAAAAAAAAAAAAAAAAAAAAAAAAAAAGAATCTGGAAGAGGTGAGATCAGAGTATAGAGGGAAGTTAGAAGCCAAGTGTAGGGCGCAGTGGAACTTCAGAATGATGCAGAACGTTGCATATGGGGAGAAGGCTGGCGCCCTTCTGGCATGGAAAGCAAGAACCGATCGCGCTAGGAATGATATAAAAGAACTTACTATTAATGCTAGCGGGGAGATCTCTAGTAAGATCGAAGATATGCAGTCCTGTCTCTCCATTTTCTCGGAACTGTATAGAGAGGAGTTTGCTCCTTTACCGAGCTCTATTCAGTCATTTCTTAGGAATAAACATCTCCCCGTGCTCTCAGAAGAAAGTAAGAACAAATTAGAGGCTCCCTTTACGTTAGAGGAGATAGCAGATCAGATTAAAAAATCAAAGAACAAAAAAGCTGCAGGTTCGGATTCACTCCCAAGCGAAATCTATAAACTCCTCAAAGAGGAGTTGATAGACGCACTGGGGGTCACCTTTAACTCAGTTCACAGCCTAACTGGGAAGGTTCCTAATACCTGGAAGGAGGCAACAATAGTTCTGATTTTAAAAACTGGTAAGGACCCGAAAAAGGCAGACTCCTATCGTCCAATCTCCCTGCTGAATGCCGATTATAAGATTTTTATGGGCATTTTGGCCGGGAGATTGGCAAAACTGATCCAGAGATTAATACATCCGGATCAGAAAGGGTTCTTCGCAGGGAGATACATTCAGGAACAGTCGCAGCTCTTGATTGGTAATATAGATCTGGCCATTCAGAGGACGGAACCCTTGGCCGTTGTCGCTTTAGACGCGGCCAAGGCTTTTGACAGAGTCTGCTGGGTGTACCTTTGGGAGGTCCTGAGGGCAATGGGGTTTGGCCCAATCTTTATACGAACCTTGCAGACTTGTTACCAGGGTGCCTCCGCTCGAATCCTGCCAAATGGGCTCCTTACGTCGAGCTTTAACATCCAGAGTGGAACCAGGCAGGGGTGTCCGATCTCGCCTCTTTTATTTAATATATACATGGAACCATTGGTACAGACGTTGAGACTGGATGATTCAATTTATCCTTTTAGATCTGAACAATACAGCTCCAAAATAGCTCTCTATGCCGAAGACCTAATACTGTACACAAGCGACCCAGAGGTAGTGATCCCGAGGGCGGATGAGCTTATGTGCGAGTTTGGGTCCCTATCCGGGGTTCTAGTCAATAGAACCAAGACAGAGGTGATGTGTTGGAATCTGGAGTGGCCGGGGAGAGTCCGTACTGAGCGAAGATATCTGGGGATTTATGTAGTAAAGGACCTGGAGAAGATACCTGAGCTTAATCTAAACAGGGTTATAAAGGAAATTGACGGCCTCTTTAGTAGATGGAGGAACCTTCCCTTAACTATCTACGGAAAAACCAACTTGGTAAAGATGGTCATTCTACCTAAGCTGTCTTACAATTTCTCATCCATACCATTAACATTCTCGAAAAAAAGCTTAATGAAGGTACAGAGCAAGATTGGGAGTTTTGTCTGCAGTAACAAAGGAGTTCGTCTGGCGTGGAAAAAACTTAGACGCAGACTAAATAAAGGCGGGCTTGCCCTTCCTGATGTGAGGTTATACGCAGCAGCATTCCAGTTTAAAAGCATACGGATGCTACTTGCGAAACCAGGGGAGTCAGCCTAGGCAGGATGTTGGGAGAAATGGCGCCAGTGGAGGGAGGAGGAGACCGCGAGGCTTTTCTATATAAGTTTGGGTCACCAAGATTCTTCAAGCGGGTAGGCTTGAAGGTCTTGAGGGTGGCCTTGGAACTATGGTATAGGCTCAGACGTAGCTAAGGCATTGGATACTATTCAGGCAGTGCCCCTGTCTGGGATGCACCGGGAACACCGGACTGCCTAATGGACAGTTTGGCGTTGCCTATTAGAAGGGCAGGCATCACTGTCTGGGCCGAACTGGTAGACTCCGGGGGGATACATCCATGGGAGTACCTCAGGGCAAAGATCGGGCCAGGGCTCTCTAGATTCAATAGATTCAAATATTTACAGTTAATATCATGATATGAGGCAGAAAAGGAGGAGGTCAGAGGGAATAGAGAGATTGAAGGGTTGTGGCAATCTATCCTACCAATCAATAAGGAAATCTCTATATGGTATAACAACGTGTTGGAAACTGAGGACCACGAGACACCCCCTTTAGCTGCAGTGTGGATGGAAACTCCGCTTGGGCCATCAATAGAGTCCTTGTATGAGCCCTCTTTAAAGATCTTGTATAAATTTGTCAAGCCCGCTTGTCTAAAAAAACAAATTATTTTTTTGTCATCAATTGACTTTATTATTATACTCCCGCAAAAATCGCCAAGTTTGCCCCTGAACCAGCTCCTAAATGCCCCAGATGCTCAACACCTCTTGCTAATGACTTGCATATCTTCTTTGAGTGTCCAGCACTTGAAAGATTTTGGACTGAGGTGGGTGACAACATTTGTGATATCTTTAATACCATCATAGAGATTAACATGTCATTAGTGTTTTTGGGAGATGAAGGTTGTCTTAGTCAGTCATGTGTATAAAACAGAAGAAATAAAGGGAGGGTAATTACACAAAGAGGAAGAAATTCGACCAAATATATTAAAACATTATATTTCACTTTTAATTGGTATAACAAGTTAAAATCAACAGAATTATACAGAATTGTCTTAGTCAGACCCTCTCTCAGAAGGATAGAGGTCTATTAATGTATTTGATTTTGTTGGCCAGAAGGGAAGTTTGCAGGAGGTGGAAAGATCCCTTACCCACACAAAGGGAAGACTGGCTTAAAGCCTCATTCTCCATGGCTCGTTTAGACTATGAGGGTGTAGAAGATAAGCTAATAAACATCTGGCATCCCTTTATGAGTTGGGGAAAAAATGTAAGATTAATTTAATTTAAGATAATTGGTCTAATGATTACACCAGGTTCCCTCACAAAAAGCGAGTGTGGTAAGCCGTAGGGGCCACAGATCACGAAGGCGGCTGCATAAGACCCGCAGAGGCTTGAAAGGTGAGATGAGGACCAAAAAAAAAAAAAGAGACTCCGCTACCAAATATTGGATTTAGTTTGGGCCGGTAAGCAACCCAAGGATTCATGGAAATTAATAATGTTGCCGTTCCAGCAAGGGGGATTATGCGACCCAGATTTGGAGCTGTATGCATACTCCGCACAGGGGCAATTCCTACATTTTTGGCATTCCAACTCCATATCATCCTCATGTGGCAATAGACATTGACAGGGTTGCACCTCTCCCATTGAACACGGCAGTCTATCAACCTTATAAATGCCTCCAATCAGAAATATACACCGCCAAGACACTCCGCTGGGCCTGGCAGGGGATTATAAAGAGGCCAGGCCAGAGGGTTTTGTTTGCACCATCCATGCCAATAGGTGGTAACCCACTCATTTCTCCACTGCTTGATAAGTCAGCCACGTTGAGAGCGAAGTCCCAGGATCTGGTGACAAGCAATGACCTATATCCAGATGGTAGCTTTTTAACACTCCCACTGCAAATCGGAGACACCTACTGCTTCAGACATGCTATTGTACTATCAACTCAGGACGGCATGTAAGGCCAGGTTCACAGAGTTCCCCCAAGCACCTCCCACATTACCAGCTTTAGAAAACGTTTTATCTACACCATCCCCTTGCAAACTGATAACACGTATATATAGCATTACTCAGACAGAATGCCCGATCATAACTGCCAGAGCTAAAATTGATTGGGAAACATACGCAGGCATCACCATAACAGACAACAAATGGCTATTTTGTTGTGCACAGCTTGAAAACCTCTCACCAAACTATAGGCTTCGGCTTATTTATTTCAACTACCTACATTGGGTATACCGTACACCACCACAACTTCACCCTATGAGAGTACATCCAGATACAAGCTGTTGGAGGTGTGGAGCTCAACACGCTCCATTTATCCATCTGGCCTGGTATTGCCAAACGATAGAGCAGTTTTGGACAGAAGTATTTCACCATATAAGTAGAATAATCAGTAATCCTGTAATATGAAACCCGCTAACAGCACTGCTGGGATATGTGCTAGAAGGGCCGAAAGAACAGCGCAAACTCACAGCAATGTTGTTGCTCCTAGCAAAAAGACAAGTGGCAATACATTGGAAAAAACAAAACCCTCCGACCATAGCTGAATGGGTGAAGGCGGCCACCTATGGCAGGGATCAATTGATCCACTATTGGGAGCTGATGCCAACCAAATCCAGACCGAAAGACATATGGGAACCTTTTGCAAGCTAGTTGAGGAACGGTGGGGTAGATGTTAGAAACCATCACACTGAATAAGGCAGAAACCTCTGACAAGTACACAGAATGTATGTATGTATGTATAGGCATTTATATAGCGCACTACTTACCCATAGGGTCCCAAGGCGCTTCGACCGCTGCGAAACCCTTCCTGGCTTCCCTGAGAGATGGTCCCTTAATGGGTATCTCCAGGGTGAGACCAGGCATCCCCGGCGCTCTGGTGGGGCCGTTAGTGAAGATGAGGCAAGCTAATGCCCAGAGTTGCCGAGTGTGATCGCTGATCAGAGTGGGCACCGAGGCGAGAGAATTATCGAGTCCGCTGACCCTGGTCCAGAAACCTGCCGCGCCGGGAATCGAACCCTGGTCCCGGGCCGTCCTCTGCTCTCGGGTCTGCCGCCTCTAACCAGTGGAAAGGATCGTAGGTACGGGATACACACTGTGTGACATCACAGACGGAGGTACATTCCTATGGCTGTCTGAATAAGGGTGATTTGAAGATGTGAATATAAGATGTAATGTGACAATGTATTGATATACATCAAACTGTTTTGCAATGCGGATGACGGGGTGCGTTTTATTAGTTATTTGCAAACACATCAGATCTATATTGTGTTGATGTAGCTGTATAGAATGTATACATGTTGAGATCTTGGATACAGTACATGATTATTGTTAATCATGCAATTTCTGAAGCTCTGTACGTTATGAAAAATCAATAAAAAGATTTAAAAATGTCTTACTTTTCAATGTAACTGCTGAGTAGCTGGCCCCAGCATTTTCACACACATTTGCAGCGGACATACATTTGTGGAGAATCTAGCTTTTTTAACTTTAATTCGAACCCAGCTTTGCTTTAACATGTGCCTAAGATCCACATTGCAGTTTTTTGCTCCAGATGTAAGTGAAGAAAATGCCCTATGAACGTTTACATCTGGGATTTGGCCTTTATGTAGTTTGGGGAACTTGTGTACTAAGACAGCCTAAGTAAAAATTGATCAAATAAGCCAAATTTATTGTAAAACATTTTAAATGTTAACAGAGTCCAAATATCAAAAGAATTGATGAGAAACAATGCAAAAAGATGGATATCCAGCTGGGCGTCTGGAAATTACATTTTTAGAACCACAGAACTACAGCTCGTGTAGTGCTGAGATGAAGGCGAGGGTAAGCCAACAAGATAAACGAGTCACTCGTGGTGTGAAGTGGAAGATGGCTGATGGGTGCTGATTACGTGAACCGGTTTTCAAGGATGCTGGGGAGTTCAACAGCTATTTTCGTCCATTTTTCCTCTAGATGAATGATGCTGTCTAAGTGCAGGAAAATACTAAAGTTGAATGATGTCTTAAAAAAAATAGTTCATACAAAAATGAAAAGCATGTGGATGACAAAGATAAAGGTTTTTCCAAAGGCTTGAAACTACTTAAAACAGATTCATGGGTGTACACAACTATAGTATTCGAGTTTATGTCTTTGATTGGGAGTTTGCCATTCATCAGGGTTTTAGCACTTTGATTGGAGGGAGGGGGACAAGAAGAATGAAGAGACAAAAGCGTATCCTTTACGACTAAGGATATTTAACCAAATATTTAAGTATGTATAAGACCTCAAGCTCAGGAAAGCATCACTACAAATTCTGTAAGCACCCATTTTTGTCAAGTCTCAATTCAGATAGGTCAGGTGCAGTGCTGTATGCAACTGCAGAGAAGCAAACAGTAGCATGTGAATTATCCTTTAACTATACTTTACCACGTAAAATACATCACTGCAGGGTGTTTGGAAAAATAATCACCCCAAGCACAAATAACAAATATGTGTCCTCCTTTGCTACTGGATGAACATTTCCACTTCTTGTGGACTTGTTCATTGCTACTCCTGGCATTCTTGCAGCTTCCTCTCATTCTCTACCATATTCTCATCACTACCACTGTTACACACACATATACATCCTTGACATACACTAACCCACAATGCAACCCCCAAAACCATATATTTTCTCCACTATAAAAACTGCGGTTATTCCTCCTAGAGCTTGACCAGACCCACAATTTACTTGTAACAAGTAATCACCCTTTATTAGCCAGAAAATAAGACGTGAAAGCATCACCAACCTGTCCTCAGGAGGAGTAAATAAGATAACGTTGGTGTGTGTAAGTAAAATCATATGTCTACAGTAAATTGCAGGCTGGACGTTTGCCATAATTTTTCCCTCAATGGTAATGACATCAGATGTTTCGTTTTGCTAAAAGCCACAGACCACATTTGAAAAAGTGTTTGTTGCAAGAACAATAAATTACCCCTACAACTGTTCTTGATCCATCCTAAACGCACAAAGTAGTCTCTATTTCAATCAACGTTTAGTAAAAGAAACTACCTTTGTAGATCAATTTCTGAAAACTCAAGGGGACTCCAGTGATCTGCTCAAGCATAACAGCCATGTCTTGCAAGGTGGGTTCAGTGCCATCCTCCTGGGCCACAATCTGAAGTTTGTGCTTTTCACTGCCTGAAGGAAAAACAAAAATAGATCAACACTAGATTTAGAAGTGGAAAGGATTGGTTTGATAATACATGTTATACTCTAAAGCATCAGATGTCTTATGTAAGCACTCAACATGAAAAAATAAAAATAAATTGACATCCTAATTATATGGTCACTTTCTGGCACTTAAAGGGTTCATTTGAAAACGGTCTGCAAATGTTCAATCAAAACACATTAGCAAGAGAGCAAATTAATGACTTACCAGTTTTGTAATACAATGCACATACGGTCAGGCAGGCAGTGCAAGGCACACATTTTCAGAGAAGCTTTACTCCAGAATTGGCATTGCCTGCCATAAGATACCATATTAGTCTTTGGTCTCACATTAACTCTTAGTACAGAATGGATACCTATGACAATTAAGTGAATGACCACTGTGACTTTTTGCATAGCTAAACACACGTACGAAAATTTAAATTTACGACACACAAAGAGATATCTAGAATCCTTTTTAAATCACCTTTTCTTTTTTTTCTTTTTATTTCAAATCATTTTTATTTATGAAAAAGGAAAAGAACAATACAGAAGGTCTTCCAAC
This sequence comes from Lissotriton vulgaris, assembly GCF_964263255.1. NCBI lineage: Eukaryota > Metazoa > Chordata > Amphibia > Caudata > Salamandridae > Lissotriton > Lissotriton vulgaris. Next base: position 1,208,411,799 of record NC_141691.1, read on the forward strand.
ATATAAATGAGATCAGTTGTGAGAACAATACACAAACCAAAAAGAAAATAACATAGTGCTTGCAAGTGACGCATGCGGACAGGACTACATAGTGAGAATTAAACAGTACGGAAATAAATAAATTAAATCAGAGAAATGTACAGTTACACAACATTCCAATCTACCACCCTTAAGGTCTGGCACCGAACTCCGCATTAGCCGAAGTGTACATCATTAATCATTACATCACGGCGGATCAAAGTGGAAGGAGGACATATCAAGCAACTTCCAAAGTTTCTTGTTGGAGATACGCCACGTTGCCGATTGCAGTGCCGAATTGTCAGCACCTCTCAGAAATGAGAGCCATTCCTGCCAGATTTTAAAATTAACCTCCGACGCATTCTTCCATTTGCACAAGATCACTTTACAGGCAAGTGTTAACATCAAGTCTAAGAGCTAGCGGTCTTGTGCGCTCGACAAATTTGGATCAAGAACTCCCAATATAACATATACAAATTCCTTTACAGGCTTCAGCTTGAAAACATGGTGAATGCAGTCAAAGATCTTCCCCCAATAGGTCTGTAGGGAAAGAGCATATGTGTGAGATCTCCAGACCCTGACTGACAATTCCAACATACGGGCGTATCCCTCAAGTGACATTTAAAAAGTCTATCGGGAGTCCAGAACGCCCTATTTAAGAGCATGTATTTTGTTTGAAAAAGGATGGGTGATACCTTATTAGATAGAGCAGTTCTATGTATCATATCCCAGTCAAACTCTATCTCAGTGGAGTTCGGTTCAGCCTCCCATTTGGACTTAGTCTGTCTATGGGACTTCCTGGGCAAAGGGAGTAGTAACTTATACACTTTAGAAACGAAGAGGCCGGCAGACAAGAGGCGTGGGAGATGGGTTACTAGCCAAGGCAGGTGAGGGGTAAAGCCACGAGCTGATATAATGGCCTTCAACTTCAAAAATTCGTAAAAGTCCATAGGTGTGAGGTCATGTGCTGCTTGTAGGTTCGAGAACGGGAGTGGTTGTGTACCGTCATAAAGGTCTATCACGAAGTTAATGCCTTTCTTGGACCACGAGTCCCAATAAAGGGTTTTACCGTTACATTTAAAGTAGGGGTTTCTCCATAAGGCCATAAGAGTGGATTTTTTGACTATTAGGTTAGTTTTGTGTGTCTGATGGAGTCGTAACAAAGCCCGCCTGGTATTTAACATAATCTATTTATAGTGAGGCAGGTGAGACAGATCCATGGTAAGCAGGGACGATAGAGGCGCATGACCAATGATAGATTTTTCAATTTTTACCCAGAGTGGGACATAAGATGGAGAGTCGGTCAACCATTGTGCTCCCTGTTTGCATAGGAATGCTGTTTGGTAGTTGCTGAACGAGGGAAGACCCAGGCCGCCTTTGTTTTTTGCTAGTTGCAACTTTTTCAGTGTTATCCTGGCTTTCTTGCCACGCCACAGGAACCCGCCAAACAGTTTATCTACTTTATTGATGAAGACGTCCTCAAATCATCTTTTCTAATTGAAAGCTTCCAGAATTAAAAGGTTGGAAGAAGAATACACAGATGAGCAGCAATTTTGCTGAAGGTATACCCTAAAGAATGAGTTCTAGTCTTCATTAAATACAATGCCCTGCCTTACCGTACCACTGTGACAGAGACGTTAACCCCTCCCAGACACACTCGGAAATTCACCTAGACAATTTTTATGAAAGCTGCAAAGCCATTCAATGATTGCATAATCAAGCTAGCTATTGGTGTTAAGAGGTCTGCATGCAAGAAAAATCAGGATGATTACAGTACTCTGTCCCGAGAAAGGCTCCATTAAAAGTCTGAGAATAATGGAACTGAAACCTGGAAGAAAGGAGTTGAACAAATGAACTACAATGAAAAATAGGAGGCACCCATATTGTCCCTTTAGACCACTAAAAATATAAGTATATATGATCTGAGGTATTTCAAATTCAGGATTGTGACCACCACACTTGATTTTTGAGAATATTTTTGAGTTGTCATAAGAGACTCATGCCTTACACTAATAATTTTCTATGTAACCTTGCAAAGCATATCGTTCTTTTTAAATCTATAAATATATTACCTATGTGTTTTATCGGAATTTTAAGGTGTACATATAATAAAATGTATGTACTGTCCACAAAGCGTTCCTCATTCCTTCTTTCCCTAAAGGAGCTTTCTATAATTTAAAATATGAATTAAATAAACACAATGAGAGCAGTGACATGGCTTGAAATAGGATTATGTACCCATCCAGTGGATGAAATTGCAAAGGGATGCAATCTACTAAACCATCTAAAGAAGTGTGGCTCAATGGTTAGAGCCGCAGACCCTGATGCAGAGGTCTAGCCCGGGACCAGGGTTCAATTCCCCGCCTCGGCGGGTCTTGGGCTCAAAATTCCACGGACCTGATAATTCTCGCCTCGGTGCCTATTCCAATCATGGAGTCTCACTCTGCAACTCTGGGCAATAGATTGCTTAATCTCCACAACGGCTCCCACAACGCTAAAGATGCCTGGCCTCCACCTTGGGGGTGCCCAGGAGTGGACGCCTCACAGGGAAAGCCAGGATGTGTTCCACAGCGGTATTTGTACAAGCGCCTTGAGACCCTTGCAGGTGAGTAGTGCGCTATACAAGTATCAATTTACAATTACCCAGTCTCAATTGCTCAAGCCACTAACTTGACCCCAAACCACGCCCCATCAATACCATTTGTGGAAGATTGAACAGCCTAATCAATGAATCACCCACATGCTGCTGGGAGTGCAGAATGCCCTGCATGAGAATAGTTATTTTTGGACTGCAATTGGCAATTTGTTCTCCCAATCACCCTGAATACAAGATTCTATTTGACTTTCAGTATGTGTACTATTAGATTTGATCACTGCTATTGGATGTTCAACAATGCAGAGAAGGTTTAGTGGGGTCAATTGTGAGGAAGGTCTGGTCAACTCTGGCATTTTACAATAATAGACCTTACTGCCCTTAATAACTTGATATTGGTGGGAAGCAAGAGAAGGGCTGGAGGAATTTCTGTGATTGACTGTCCTGGCCATTAGTGCTCCTTTTGCTAGACTTCCTGGGATTTTAATTCAACTGGTGCGAGCTTCTCTTCACCACCTCACAGCAGCAGCAACGCACAGGATTCAAGAATCCTCCAAGTCTCTCCCTGTGTCTCTGGTCTTCCAAAACGTAGATATTTTTCAATCTCTTCCCAGCCAATTATTTTTTTCTTCAAACTTTGACAGGATAGGTACTCTGTCTATGCTGCGAGTTGCTCAATCAAATACCTTTCCTTGAAGAGTTAAAATAACCAAAGGATCAATTATGCAACTACCATAACATTAACATCACTCCTGGTCTATAATTTGGCGAGACTCATTTATTACACCTCATTCTATGTAGGCTCTCTTCGATCACCACAAGCAAGAATAAGAACATCGAGGCTTAAGCAGACGACATCCTCTTCAATCTGTTATACTCTACCCCTAGCTTGCTTGCATCGAAAACAAAAATCTGCATTGGATTCCAGTTATGTCCAATTTTAAGGTGCTCATATACAGTCCCTTACACAGGGAACTCAGCAGAGCAGTGCATTAGTTTTTGATCTAAAGTATTAAATATATTTAAGAAATGTGTTTAATGCAAGTGTGCATAAAAATATATATAATGACCAATTTACAAATAACATTTGTGGCAATAGTCCCTACACCCCAGGTTCATTCCCCATGGTTCAATATGAAGTAGCGGCACAAATCCCAAAAGGACATGGCTGAGGAGTGCACACATTAAAATGTCCTAAAATAGTTTGAAATGGATATACATATTAAAACAGCAATCTCGAGTCAGGTGTAAGGTTGTGATCCAGATTCCTTCTTTATTAGGGCAAGCAGAAGGTTATGATGGAATCTCATAGAAGTGAGAATGAAATGCTGCAAGAACGAAACTCAAACATCAGTAGACAAGACAACCTAGTCCCCTTTTCTGTAGGTACTACCTAGAACAAAGGTTAGGTGTTGTCTAACCAGAGTTTTCTTAAATTGGTACAATAAGACGTTTTATCTTATTTTACAAAGTTTTGTATAGCGCGAACTTGACCCGAATCAGGTATCAGAGCGCTTTACATAGCACCAGTTTCATTACATTCTGGCACATTCATTTTTGTTAGGCACATGGGGAGATTAAGTGATTTGCCCAGAATCACAGGATATTTAGCGTCATTGCCGAGACTCGAACCCAGTTCCCCAGACTCGAGATCAACCCCCTTAGGCCAACACACGGCAGATTATAAGTGTAGTACCTCAAACCATACCGTACACGTTGCATGATAAGTGCAGTTTGATTAGGTCAGCAGACAGGGTCCAGTGGCTGAGAAAAGTTAAGGGTATATCACTCTTTAGAACTCCAGATGATTGTCAAGACTTCTAATTCTTGCTCCGATGAGTTACAACGCTTGGCTATCTTTACCAAAACTGTGGTTGTACCTATTTGAGACTTAGTAAACCAAAGACTGGTCAAAAACAAAGGCAGTGTAGATTGAAATTGCTGTCTTGGTTGGTGGATGTAGTTTGTATCGTAGGAAGATCAGTCCAGCACCTTAAAAAATTCGAAGGGCAAAGTGCCTTGACAGAGATTTGTCTTGCTTCCTGGAGCCTTCTAAGAGCTGAAAGGGCAGGGAATATTTGATCATGGATCGAGTTGTAAAAGCTGTCTGGCAGCCGTGTTCTGAATGTGGTGAAGTCGTCAGAGGATAGACTAGTGCTGCTATGTGCAGCTGAATTGCCATAATCTAGAAGAGAGAAAACCAAGGCGATAGTGAATTGTTAACTTTAGCTAAACCAAGGTACGAGAAATTGCAAACTAGGGTGTGAGAAGTTGGCCTGGCATAGGCTGTCCACTATTCTAGTGGGCACCTTGCACCAGTCCAAATGACCCTTATTGATGGTAGGCTTAAAGACAACCTATATAGAAAGCTATCCTATTGGTAGCTGTGGAGAGCAGCCTTCAGGATAAGTCTTGAAGGAATGTAAAACAGCTTGTTTTACCAGTCTATAATCTCATTTATGACCAAATGAAAGGAGAACCACACCAGGTATATATATATCTAATATATGTATTTATTCTAAACACCTCCCTCTAGTCTCTTTATGAGGCCAGAGGCAAAAGTACATTCAGTAAACGTATTTAGAACACAGTAAATTAGCACAATATATGGTTAGGCCTAAGGCCGTACCAAACTATATACTAAGAAAGTGGTATAAGAACCACGATAGAAATAGAGACCAGGTATGAGCCTGTAGAACCGCGGTGTCAACCAGGAACCACCCAAGGTAGTGACATAGGGGACCCACGAGGGACGCATGCAGTGTCTAAACACAGCCACGAATCACCATTAACTTCTATGGAGAAAGTTGCGATTAGAATTGTAAAGAATAGGGACACTTAGAAGTAGACTTGGAGCAAACCCCTTTAGAACTAGGCAGTTCTAGAGTCAATAACCACGGGAGCACCGTAGTATTAGAGTTACCTCGCCTAGGGAAGCCGGGTGCATAGGTGTCTTTTCGTGTCGGGTTTCGTCGCCGTTTTCTATGGCGAGCTGCTGAAAAGTGCTGTACGCGACCAAGTGGAAAGTGTCAGGATGGATCCAAGGGTGGATCGGAGATCTGAATAACCTGAAAGCAGAGGGGACAGAGTCTGGGTAACTAGCCAGTGACCAGGAAGGCGATGAGAAGATTCCAACCAATGTCGGGTGATTTCAGGAGAAGAAGGTGAAGCTTGACTCTTCAGCCACGAGGACCAGGAGTCGTCGTCGACGACCAGGACCTGTATTCGAGCTGTCCCACGAAGGATGTCGAGTGTTGCGGTGTTGGTATCCTGATTGGACCCAACAAGCCTTGGCAACAGCAACCCACGCACAAAGCAAAGTTTTGGCTCCGGTGCAGACAAGCAAGGTCTGAGAGACTCACCCTGTGGAGGGGAGTCAGGGCACGTCTGGAGCAACCAGGGAAGCCCAAGAAACAGAAGAGTTACCTTTGTGGGGACCTATCAGTCGACGGACCAGGGATCGCGAAGGAGCCTTGAGCGGAAATGCTAGAAGCAGGCCTACGGAACACTCGTGGAGTGTAGGCCCACAATCTTTGGTGCAGATGATGCTCAGGGCTTGGACTACAAGTAGCCCAATGCACAACTTCGGGAAAGCTCGGGAAGTCAATGCACTAGCAAATGTGTACAGTGTCCAGGAGTTCCGGTCCCGCGTCTTTCGTGATGGCTGCAGGTCTCAGCTTAGCTGGGATCTCGTGTCGGCCTCTGAGATGTCTGGAAGTCCGCGTCCTGAGTCGCAAATCCATTGGGATCTGGCTGGAGCCTTGGAAATGCAGACAGGCAAGATGCTTCTTTGGTGCCTGTTTGAACAGGGGAGTCACTCCTTGACCCCAAGGGAGAATCTTCCATCTTCTAGTCGATGTAGAATGTCGAGGTTCAAGGATATATGTTGCAGAGTTTCGTCCAGGTGTAATCTAAAGTCATAAGGACTGGGTTCCTATACTTATTCTAAGTTTAGGGGTTGGACATACTCTAGGGTCCCACCTGTGGGAGGGCCCAGGAAGGGGTTGGTTACACCCCTTTCCCTTTGGCCAGTTTCGCGCCAGAGCAGGGGCTGAGTGTCCCTGCAACTGGATTGAACTGGGGTATGCACAGGGACACTAAGTGTGCCCCCAGCACTGTCTGAAAAAGCATTCTATGAATGCACTCACCCAGCCCCAATATACTAAAGCCTGCCTGGGAGGTGGTTACACCTCCCTGTGACAGGAAACCTATTGTCCAGGCCTCCACTGCCGGAGTTTCGTTCAGCAGCAGGAGGTCAGACCTGTGTCTGTGGCTGTGGCATTCATTTTGTGATGCCAGGGCTCTTTAAAACTATTACCGGTTAAGTAATTGTGTACAAGTCTTCTCCCTCTAGAAGGGTAGAATTCTACCCCCGTCACCAGAACTGGTGAGGAGGTAGGATTCCAAAGTGTTTGACACCAAACACAACATGTTTCCAAGCAGCCATTCCAAAGTTAGCATTTACGGTGAGGTTATAATGCACTCTATAAAGAGTATATGGTCTGGCTGCATCACAGAACAGCCTCAGAGAATGGATTCCGAAAGCTGCAGAGGGGCTCAGCTCATGCTTGGGCACCCTCTCACACAAAGCCAAGCACTCTGCCTTTAGGATTGATAAGGCCTGTCATAGGAGTGACTTATAGATTTATACGTGTCAGTGATTAAAGGTAGATATAGGTATATAAACAAGGGGTGCAAGCACCACCTTACCCAGGTTGCAGTAGCAGACCTGTGGTGCCATTTTGGAAGGCATAATATGTGCTTCAGCCCCTGGTAGGCCTCTGGGGTACCTATGCCCTTGGCACCTAAGGTACCATATACTAGGGACTCACAAGGGTAACCCAGTAACCAATCTGGAGGGTACCTAAAGTACATGCAATCAGTTTAGAGAGGAAATAGCTACGCTGGGGTCCTCAATAGCAGGGCCCCAGCCAGACTAAGTCGAAAAACAGTGAAACACCAGCAAAAAGTGGGGGTAACCATAGTAAGCAGATCCTACTCTCCTACATAGGGTCATCATAATTAACAGAGGGGGGGGCTAGAAACATGAATTACCTGTGGATTAAAATAGAGGCTGGCATCTGTTACTGTCAACAGGTCACACACTTTGCTAGCAGTGGTCAGGGTAGGTTCCAGTTCCCGAGACCAAAGTTCAGTCGGTGGTGCAGGGACCTGTTTTTATATGTAAGGATCTATGCTTTTGAAGAGCTAAGCTTTTAGAGGATGTGTTTCATCCACAGGTCAAATGCTAGTACGCAGGAGTTTAGGGCTCATGAGTCCAGATCTGAATTTCCAACATTGAGTACGATGTGTACATCATAAATGCAGCTGAAGAAGGGAGTGTGTTGGGAAAAGCATTCAACAGAAGGGGTGTAATGCCTTGATGAATGCCTGCATTGGAGAGGGAATCATAAGATATGAAAAAAGGAAATTTATGGGAGATGAACTGAAGAATTATTAGAGGGATACTTTTAAACCGCACACACAACTAAGGGCTTGGTGGCACTAATAGAACACTGTAGGATAAGGACATGATGCTTAGTAGAAAGCAAGTGTTTTTGTTGCCTTTTTAAAAACAAGCATAGGAAATGCAATAGGTCTCACCTTTTATTAAGTTAAAGCCATTTGCTTTGCTATACAATACCATTAGCAAAGCAAATGGCTTTCGCTTAATCAAAGGCGATACCTATTGCATTTTCAATGCTTGTTTAGACACACGTTCGGAGATGGCTTTCTTGTTCCCTAGCTGCACAAACCTACAACCTTCACCACTCGATGTGCCCCTTGAGTACCTTTTGGAAACTCATGCAGGATAACTACAGAGGGTGAACCAGCATTTTTATTGCCAAGAGGTTATTTTCCTGTTGATTTGCTTACTCTGTAAAAACACGCTGCTTCTTTAATAATGCACATTTTAAGTGATTTTCTAATATCTCAATATTTCAGCAGCACGCATGGGGGCACGGGTCTCTGTTTAAGTCAACAGCCTTTGTCTTTCCATCTCGGTTACTTTAATTTGTCTTGCCATTCATTAAAATAAATAAATGTGTCTTGTGGCATACACACGCAGTGATTTCAAGCATTCTCAATAGTTTATTAGAAATAAATATAACTAACTTTCTTGAGAAAAGTGCAGTTCAGGAAACTAAAATCCCCAAAAAGCACAAGAGACCTGTTGGGCCATGCACTCGGCCGGAATACTGCAAGTTGTGTCGTTTCTTACACATTACACAGGCTTTGTGCTTAGGGTGAGAATGGGGGGAGTGTGCGGTGAAGATACAGGCATCTTGCACGAGGTCATGCCCCTGCGATCGTCGGAGGCACGAACAAGTGATAACATGAACCCTTGTCAGTCAGTCAGTCAGTCAGTCAAAAACTTTATTCGGTTAATTAAAACCATAAAAGCAGTGCATGATACATAGAATCAAATTAAAAGAATACTGTTAAACAAAAGTAAGGAAATGATTGCTACTCCTTCATAAAACACAATGAACAATTTCTTTAAAAAAAGGATTGATAGATGTGGGGAACACCTATATCAGCATGTTAAAAAACATTCTGGCCAAGCTTTATATAAAAAGTCAGATTTGGTGAATAAGTGGTGCGGCAGCTCTTAGTTTGTTCTGTCTGGCGGCTGCTACTAAAAAACAGTCTAACATCAAACAATCGCGCTGGCGCAAGGGTGTCCAACCTCAGTCCAAGAGAGCCTGGTCCGTGACGGATTTTCAGGATATCACAAGATATATTTGCATATATGAAATGAAGGACAGGTGCTCATTTGCATCATCGGAGGTCACCTTGAAAACCTGGTCTGGACAGCCCCGCCTCTACTGGCATGGAATCCATTGTAAATAAACAAGATCATTTCCTTTCTGTGTTGTTATACCTCTGATGGGTGACCAAAAGGCCTACACACAAATCATGATTTTCTTTTATATCAAAATTGTGACACAGGTAATTAGTACTACACAGCACGAGTGTTTACTCTTGGTCTCTCAAATTTTATTTATTTAAAAACCGTTATATTCTTTTCAATTAAAAACATAAACTGGTCAGGCTTTCATTATCACGATCATGTGCTCTGGTACATATAAAAATAATCTATCTAACAATTCCAATTTACGGTTACTATCTCAGAGTCACTGATCCTAATGCTTTAATCAAGACTTATCTTGGATCACAATTTAATCTATAAACATGATAAATGAAATAAATTAAAACATAATACATAAAAGGTCCTTTGTCGACGCGTTTCAGTGCTTTTTTAGTGTTGTAACACCTTCCTCAGGATGGACGAATTTAAAAATACAGGTTACTCACTCTCGAGCACAGTTTGTAAGCCAGTGAATGTCACCGAGGACTTGCGGACTTGGACGGACTGCCTGCTGGCGTAAAAGGTTTAGTACAGGAATGTGGTGGTAGTGTTTCTCATGGCTGGCGTAAAAGGTTTATTATCTTCTTTATGGGGCCATCTGTTTGGACCCATAAAGAAGATAAGAAGCCTTTTACGCCAGCAGTAAGCCGGGGAAGTCCGTCAGAATGGGACGTCTCTAAAAGAGAAAAGTGTACGTCTGAGGACGCTCTTTTCCAATGGCTGGCCACCTTTTACCCTAAACGGTGACCCTAGCCAATGGAAAGGAGGGGCGGGGCTTAACCTCACTAGTGAAATCTACCCAAAAACATAAAATCTCGCAAGCGGGACTGCGCATGCGCAGCCTACGCTAGCCGAGACCTAAAAAGGTGATCAGCAATATGTCAAATGCTGCGGGGGGAGCCAATTTCACAGGTTGGGTGCCAAGACAAAGAGAGCAGCTACCTAGCAAATTGTCCAAAGAGTCTGCAAACAGCTTCTGACTGGATGGACTGGGTTGGGTGACAAGAGATAGTCAGAATAAATGAAAGGCTTGAGAGAGACAAACAGCAGTGGATTAGACACTTAAGATTTAGAGTTTAACAGGCGTCTCATCCGCATGTTAGGGTGGTAGAGGACACTGGGGTACCTACAAGATTGGTTTGCATCTGCCATCATTTGCTTTTCATGGACAATAAAAGACGTTTGTTACTGCAAAACAAAAAAATAATGACATCCACATGCTGGGAGTTTTCTTCCAGGATGTGGGTGTCTTTTTGTTTTTCTCTGCGGTACTGCCAGGTATTCCTGGCTTGGATGGACAGAAAATAAAATACTCTAGACCATACACTCTATATGAAGGTAGCAGTCGGACGTCCTTAATTCAATTGCCGCTACTCCATCCACCTGCTGGAGTAAGCTTTCTGCCGGGCAGAGACAGATAGCACATTGCTGTCGGAAAGATGACAGTCCATACGAGTCAAAAAGGAGAAGGTGGAACAAGTGTTTTAGGGACAGGGGATTCCACTTTATTGTGAAGTACCCCATACACCACACTCTAAATTGTCCCCTTAATCTTAAACTTTAGAAGAACATATCCTGTGCATCTTGCTCATTGTGCTGGGAGCGAATATAACATTTTGAGGCTATAAACTAATTTGGTCTGAAGTTAAAATCTTTTGTAATTTATTTAATAGTATTACTGGGACAGGGGTCAAAGACAGGATCTCACTATACTCAAACAACTTTACGCTTATGGGGACATCCTATCCCATATCTCCAAATTGCTTCCACTGCATTGGGGTCAAACAGCAAAGGATACTCCAGTGTCACATCACGTCCATAAAACTACAGACTTTACTCCAGACTTTTAGAATATTAAAGCAAAATCTTACCACATATATTTGCATCAATTCAGTTCTCTAAAAAATAAATAATGTCCTGCTTACGAATTGGCATGATGCACTTGCAGTAAAATTGTATTTTAATATTTTAAAAGTCTGGAATAAAATCTGACATTTTAAGGACCTATAATGACAATGCAACAACCATTGTGTTCTGCCAGTGATGTATGAGCAATTTTGGAATCAAGGTTGACCCCTTAAGGGGAAGTAGTGTCCAGCACCCGCAGCTCAAAACGACACCATTGATCAACCATTGCTGAACTGAGAGGTGTGGAGTAACACTCCGCACCTCTCATTCACACTTCCCATATACATCAGCAGCCCAGAGAGGGGGGGGCTGCATGCAATGCTGATACTACATGAGATTTGGTACTTTACTGGGCTGGGAGTCAACTGCACAAAGTCAAATATACACCCATTAAGCAGTTTGGGAAAGGTGGGTGAATTGGGCCTTTCTTTCACGATCGATACCATGAGAAGGAGAGATAGCTTGGACTGTCCTTTTCAGAGTACCTCAAATGTGGGAGTTTAATGTGGATCCACTGATGGATATACTGAGCAAAGACATTTAGCTCTGCACACAGCTGCCAATATCTATAATGGACCAAGTATCCTTGGTCAAAATGATCATGTTGCCTGGAATAGTCTATGTTCTGCAGAATAGTCCACATAACATACCAGCTCAATTTTTCAGATGTCTGACTTCCATGAGCAGGTCCTTTATTTGATACTTTCAGACTTAAAGAGAGAGCATCACTTAATGCTGCAAATTGCCTTTAATGGTGGCCTTGGAATGGCATATCTTGAAGAATGATCCAGACCTGACTCAGCATTTGAAAAGGAATGATGGATGATGGGACAACATTATCCAAAAGATTTTCTTTTTGGGGGATTGGCGGTCATTGTGCACTCGTCCCCCTAATAAAAAACGGTGGGCAGGGTGTGTATATTGGGATGGGATAGGAAACAAACGCAACAAATTGTGCAATGAACTGGTGTAAGAAAATGCCTCTTTCTGTATGGTCACCCCCAGGTTCTTCAAGTGATGCTGCAGGTTTTTCGACTCAGAGTAGACTGAGGCCTGCTAACCAGACCTCAGTGCCCTTATCCTAAAGTGTATGTCAAATTGGCTGTAACCAATTGGAGATGGCTAACTTACTTGTAAACCCCTAGTAAATGGTATGGAGGAACCCAGGGCATGTAGGTTAGACGCGTACCCCAGAGCTTGCAGCTCAGATTGTACCACTCTGGAGGTCCCCCCCAGTAAAACAAATCCCCCAGGCGGCCACTACAAACTGGTTGAGAAGTGTGTATTACTAGCACAAATCTTTGCAACTGGGAGCAATGGCAAAGCCACCACTTCCTCTTGGCATGTGTGAAACTCACCCAGCCAGCAGAGCTACCGAACCCTAAAGCCAGGGTGCAACATTTGAGACAGGCAGGACATGCACTTTATATGTAATGACAGTAAAACACACAAAATAACTGGTTTTACTGTGGAAAGACGAGGTACAGGTTTACATGCTGAACCCTCAGCTGTGCTACCTCCAGAACGGAGTGACCAAAGTGGGCACTCCGAGGTATCATCAACTCATTACTTTGGGACAGACTTGTATCTCAAGTCAAAATAAATGAAACTTGTTGCAGTGTGCAGCTTTAGCAAAGCTGCCACTTTGTTGACTTTAAAACTCATGTGCCTTTCCGGGCACACATGAAGCCTCCTCGACAAAACAGCTTACTGCCCTTCTGGAGAAACATGCAAAAGAATCTCAGGAAGGAGAACAATGAGGGACTGAAAACCCAGGCGGTATCACCTCCCTTCTGCAGGAGGCCACTTGGGTGTTAGCTCCAAAAAGAGGCTTCCATGGTGAAAACACCTTTGAAGGGCACATGTGTAGCCCCAGGGAAGGGCTGGCCCATTCATGAGTTAGACAGGCTGGCAAGGGAGGCAGATAGGAGAAGCCAGTTGCCAAACGGTTTCCCCAGGGGAGTGTAGCCCTGACGTAGCCACACCCCATAGGTGGGCTAGGGAGGTCCTGTTATAGGGATAATATTTAGTCTCCATTTTAGTTTTGTTGTTTAACTTCGCATCTTTTTAAGACCATGCACGTTTTTTACTAACAAGAGAATAACAAGCACACATTTTTTTTGTAAACATTGTTGTTCTTTAGTCTGCACTGTCTGTTCCAAGAATACAAATACTAGAACGTAACTTCCTTGCTTTATTATGTGCTCGTAGGAGACAACGCTATCCCAATGTTGCTATTCTGAGTATCTAGCAGAATGCAATATGACCATTTTTTTTATTATTTAAATTGTGCTCGTATTGAAGTCGGTAAGAGGCACTTTACATCAAAATTTTAATGAACGCTGCAGAGGGCTGTGAATGAGATTCAGCCCAGCAAGCCGTGACATTCATCCTAAGAAGAAAGATAGCAGTGCAAGCAGAGATGTGGGCAGGCTTGCACACTTAGACGGTGGGCATTTGTTAATGCACTGAGGCATGCTTCTTGAGACATTACACCAAGGTATGTGGGTAGATCATTCCAACTGGGTCTGGCAGAAGGGTACTTCCATCATGCTCTCGTTAGAGTGGGAGTATTATTGGTTGAATTGTTTGTTCTTCACTGTTCTAATAATGCTTATAACAACGGTCTTTGTGGTGGACTGGGGAAGAGAATAGGAGAGTTATAGTGTCTAATCAGCTTTTAACAAGATTCCTATATCCTTAGCACGCATTAGCTCCTCGCACTTCCCAACTGTGCTCAGTGCCAGAAGTGCCGCTATTGCCTGGGGGTGGCGGTCTAGTTCTTGTCCAGGACTCCTCATTTAAGGAGCCTAGAGAAGCAGTTGCGTGTCTTTGAGGAGAACCAGGGGAGAGTATAGTAGAGTGATAGTATCTAATCAGCTTTTATTTTGGCTGTTTTTACATTTGCTGCTTTTGCACATTACATGATTGCACGATTGCGATATTCTTTACAAGCATTAGCTCCTCGCTCTTCCTGGACTCCTCATTTAAGGAGCCTGGAGACGCGTACATGCGCAAAAGGCGCGCTGGAGGCAAGCCCCTCTGCACCCGATGTGCCACATGCCAGGATTCCTGGTCATTTGGAGTTGGTCCTTAGACAATACTCCTCTTTAGAGCGGAGAAATCTGGGAGCTACCCTCCTGCATGCTTATCATCAAATGCATGACCTTACTAGAACGACCTTGGCCTGTGGTATAGGCGGTTTCATTCCTTCGACTGCACTGACATCTAGTGTGAAGGTGAGGGTTCCCTCTCAGGGCCTCTACATGGCCCAGTTTTACTCTTTAAATTTGTATCTCATTAATCAAGCATTAGCTTGAAATGTTTGATTATCTTACTGATCACGCCCCAAGAGCGGTGTTTGTGACAGAAATGTGGTTTACTGACAACTCTTCACCAGGTGTTCTTTCGACAGTCAGCACAGGATATGCAGTAGCAAAATTGGACAGGCAAACTCAAAGAGGTGGAAGAATCACTATAATCTTTAAACAGTCTGTCGTTTTCGTTTATGCGGCCAACTACCTTAGGGTGTGAGGCAGCCTTTTTCGCGCTTGCTTTGTCTAGTACCTCCTCCATCTCTGATCTCTAGAACACTAGCATTATTATGTCACTAGCCGATGTTCTGTCTCAACTTCTTCTGCATTATTCCAATTTTACAGTCATTGGAGACCTCCACCTGCAGGTTGAGGACACTATGTGCCCCATGGCAGCTGCTTTAATCACAAATTTGGAAGCTATTCAGCTGCTACAATTAGTTTTCTTTCCTACTCACATTTGTGGACCAACGCTTGATCCCATTTTTTCCAATTTATCTACTATAATGATTGAGCTTGAGTTTAAATCATTTCTAAAGCGCGCGTACACCTGACGGTTTCATGGCGCTGTAGTTCACTGAACCTCAGTTGGCGGAGAAGGCCGGGGGGCGTAAAGAAGAATTATTGAGGAAAAGCCTGTAGGAAAAGAAAGGTTTTTAATGCCTTTCGGAAAAGAGGGTATTGGGTGGAGGATCTGAGGTGGAGGGGGAGAGAATTCCAGAAGGTTGGGGCGAGTGTGGAGAATTTAGAGCCTCCCCATTTTTTTCGCCGAAAACGGGGAACAGTCAGCAGATGTTGAGAAGATGATCGCAGTTCCCTTGCGGGGGCATAGACTTTAATCTCTGATGAGATAAAGGCAGGGGCGGATCCTGACTGAGCCTGAAAAGTGATGCAACCCATTTTGAACTGGGAGCGTTCGCGAATGGGGAGCCAGTGCAAGGATTTTAGAAGCGGGGTGACGTGATGGGAATTGGCCAAGTTGTAGACTTGATGAGCGGCCTGGTTCTGAACCAGCTGTAGCCGTCTAACATTATATGCGGGCATACAGTAGTATAGAGCGTTGTCGTAGTCTAATCGAGAAGTGACCATAGCCAGTACAATAAGTTTTAGAGCAGAGAAAGAGAAGAAGCGGGAGACCTTGCGGATAGTGCGGAGTGAGAGGAAGGAAGAGGACACCACTGAGCTCACCTGGGAGTGCAGAGTTAGTTGATCATTAATCTTGAAACCTAGCGCTTTGGCGGAGGGAGAGGGGGAAGGCGGGGGACCAAGGGAAGGGGGCCAAAAGAGGGGAGACCAGGGACTGGCACAACCACCTGTCAAAACCAGTTCGGTTTTGTCTGGGTTTAATTTCAGGTGGTTGTGGTTCATCCAGTCCCGGATGAAGATCATAGTGGTTTGAAAGTTAGACAGAGTCAGGGGATGAAGATAGGGAAAATATGAGCTGGAGGTCATCCGCATAGTTATATACGGAGACCTCCATTTGTTGAAGAGCAAAGATGAGGGGGGCTATGTACAAATTAAAGAGTAGTGGGGAGAGGGAGGAACCCTGGGGGACCCCGCATGGAACCTTACATGGTTCAGCCGAGAAGTCGCCCAAACGCACCGCTTGGGTGCCGTCCCTTAGGAAGGAGGAAAACCAGACCAGGGCCACACCGCCGACCCCGGCCGCCCCGACATGGGAAAGTAAGATGGAGTGGTCCACCGTGTCGAAGGCGGCGGAGAGGTCGAGGAGGACCAGGGCCTGGGGATGGTTGGTGTCCATGCCTTCTCTAAGGTTGTCAAGGACGGATAACGTCACAGACTCGGTGGAGTGAGCAGGGCGAAATCCGGCCTGACGGGGGCTAATACTAGGTTTTCTTCCACGTAGGCGGTAAGGGCTCTAATCACATGTCGTTCCAGTATTTTCCCTAAAAAGGGTAGTAAAGAGATGGGACGATATTTGACAGGAGCAGAGGGGTCGGCACCAGGTTTTTTGAGAATGGGAAGAATTATGGCTGTTTTTAGAGTTGGAGGAACAACGCCCTGAGATAGGGAGCAGTTGAGAAAAGAGAGTGGGGGTAGCACACAGGTCGTGAAGATGTGCCCGAGGATGTGAGCGGGGCACGGGTCTAGAGGGGAACCTGATTTGACCATGGGTAGAAGGGAAAGAAAGGATTCTTCTGTTAAGGGGGGGAACAAGTCAAAACGAGCCTTTGCAGGAGGACAAAGGGGATTGAAAAAGGAAGAAGAAGGGGGAGGGATATTGGCTTTGATTTTTGCGATCTTGTCCAGGAAATAAGTGTTCAGGGAGTCGCATAGAGACTGTGACGGGGGGAGTTTGAGGGTGGTTCTGTCAGAATAAGCAAGGTTGTGGACTATAGAGAAGATTTCTCTAGGCTGGTTCTCGGCGGCTAAGATCTTCGAAGAGAAGTAGTCCGATTTGGTGGTTAAGATAGTTTTTTTGTATTGCGACAGGAGGGAGGTGTACTGGGCTTTGAGATTGGGGCAATAATGACGTCTCCAGGCTCGTACAGCGTGGCGGACCGAAAGTTTTAGGGCCTTCAGATCCTCGCTGAACCAGCGGTTGGAGTCATTGGGCCGTTTGGAGGAAACACGTCTGAGAGGGGCGACCGAGTCGCAGCCTGAGAGAAGCCAAGAGTTGATGGAGTCGGCTTGTGCTGAAAGAGGTAAGCCAAGTAAATCTGGGCAGGAGGGGAAGAGTGTGGAGGCCAATTGGGACACATCCACCCGGCCCCAAGAACGTGCCCAGATGTTTTTGGAAAGTAGGGGCTTGGTGGCTAAATCAAGATGTAAGGAAAAAGAAATCAGAAAGTGGTCGGACCAAGGACAGGGGGAAGTAGAGAGGGACGTTATAGGGCAGTTGAGGGACCAAATCTGGTCAAGGATGTGGCCCTGGGTGTGAGTGGGGGTGTGAACATAAGAGTTAAAGTTGAGGGAACGAAGGGTGTCTGAAAATTCAATGGAGGTGGAACAGTCTGTTGGGTCAGAGGGCCAAAAGTTGAAAACACCTAGCACCAAGATGGAAGAGTTGTTGACCGCTAGGGTGGCCACCAGCTCTTGAAACCCAGGAAGGAAAGCTTGAGAGGGTTGGGGGGGACGGTACATGAGTAGGCAGGTAAGAGGGACTTTGAGGGAGAGAGAACGGACAACTAGGAAATCAGAGGTACCGATAGGGGGGAAAGTAAGAGGCTGAAACGGAAGTTCTTTGCGGACGATCAAGACGGCACCTCCGCCCGATTTGCCAGAGGGTCGGTCGGTGCGAAGCGCGTAGTAGGTGGCAGGGAGAGCTGCTAATAAAGTAGGGGGGGAGCTATCACGGAACCAGGTCTCTGTGAGGAATAATAGATCCGGTTTGTGCAGGTCAAGTAAAACAGAGAGTTCATGATAGTGTTTGACAGCAGAGCGCGTGTTGAGATAGTAAATGGAGAGGAAAGTGGGCTTGGGTGCAGCGGGGGGGTCGGAGCAGGAAGCAAGGGGGGAGAGGGGGGGTGAGACGGGGAGGGGAAAGAAGGAGGAGGACTAGAGGCTGTAAGTCCCAAACTGTCGATGTAGTTGGTCAAAGAATCATCGATCGGCCACGGGCCTTGAAGTCCGTATAGTTGCGCAGACGAGTATTGTCTTGATAGGGCATGGTGGGGTGGCCCTAGGCCCGGTCGGGCACGGACGGGCGCAGACGGGCTTGCCTTAGGCGCGCCTTCGGTGGACTATCCAGTTCCACTTCCATGGTCTGATCATCTGGCCATTCCTTTTCAAGTCCCCGTTTCCAAATCTTCACCTGCCCTAGTGTCCAGACAAGTGGTCAGGACACAGAAATGGGCCTAGATAATCTCTGCCAGTTTGACTCTAGCATTGGCTGCCAATCACTCCAGTCTTGATGACAGTGTTAATTCAGCAAATATGCAGGTGGATAACTGGATATCTGGGGAACTGGAAGAGATTCTACTACTGACAGACAGACTGTTACGTAGAACTAAACCTACAGCTGAATGGTTCAATGAGGAATAACTTAATCTAAAGAACTGTAAGAGTTCAGAATGCGCCTGTCGTGGAACTTTTGACACAGATACCAAAGCCATAAATGGCTCAGCTCTGAAGGCATTTCATAGTCACATAAGACATGTTCACTGCAAGATTCTATGCAGGTAAAATAAAGGCAGTGCAAATTTCATTTAGAAAATGTTTTTTTGATTGTCAAATATTAACTTTGCTAGACTGAGTTTCAGCCCTCACTCCATGTTCAGAGGATAGTTGTAACACGTTGGCCAAGTTCTTCGCTGATAAGGTAGCATTCACATACTCCTCTTTTCCAGTAGCTGTTAAAAATGCTCCGCATCTTAAGGTTTGCTTTGAACCCTCAGCAGATCCTTCAAGGTACTCCAGTTCCAACCAATTGAACAAGATGAGTTAGGCCTTCTTATGTCATCTGTTGAATCTGGTTCTCCACTCGACCCCAATTCTGAGGCGATTCTGGAGCAAAGGTGGAAAATATCGCACCTGTTCTTGGGGAATTAATTAATAGCTCTCTTGCGACAGCACAGAGTTGGAAGCATGCATCAGTAGCTCCCCTTTTGAAAAAAGCCATCACTTGATTCAACTAAACCTGAATATTACGGGCCAATACTGTTGCTCCTGTTTCGATCTAAAGTTGCTGAAACATATGTTAACCAACAACTTTCAATGTTAATTGAAGCTAAGGAGCTTTTTCATAGGACGAAGTCGGGCTTTCACCCCCAGTATTGCACAGAATAAGCTCTGCTGCTTACCTCTGAATCCATCAGGCAGATTCCAGAAGGGGAGGCAATACCACTGCATTGTGGATGCTGGACCAGAGTGTGGCCTTTGACATTGTATCCCGCAGTGTATCCCACAGCCTCTTATTAGAGAGGCTGTGGAGGGGAGGTGTCGGCTATAAGGCCTTGAAATGGTTGACCTCCTTTCTGCAGAGCCGTACCTTTCAGGTGCTGCAGAAACCCTTTAAATCCCAGGAACTTCCATTACAGCAGGGGGTGCGTCAGGGCTCATCTTTGAAGCCTATTTTATTTAATCTATATATGCGCCCCCTGGGTGATATAAATCGAGCAGTACACTTTTAAGATCATATCGTACGCCGATGATGCCAGCTTATTGTCACAACCTCACAGAATTTAGCTAGTGCACTTGTTTCTCTCAGGGCCTGCTTGTCGGAGGTTGCCCAATAAATGGACCTCAGCTGCCTGAAACTAAATACAGGTAAGACTGAGGTCTTTATCCTGGGCAGGCAGCCTTCAATTTGGCCTTCTGCCTGGTGGTCAGACTCGCTTGGGTCTCCTCCATTTGCAAAGGTTACAGTCAGAAACCTAGGCATTTAGTTAGATGAAAACCTTACATTCATTAGCCAGATTACGGCCTTGGCAGGCAAATGCTTTGGGGTCCAATGAGGACTCAAGCGCATTATCTGTTTTTTGCCTGAATATGGTAAGAAAACAGTTGTCCAGTCACTGGTTATTTCCATTTCACACATATGATAAAGCTGCTGTTCCAGCATCATATAGACCATAGGAGCATTTAGTAATACCAATAACTTACCAGGAGCTTCACAATTGGTTCGAAGGCACCCTCCCACATACATTTCAAAATGTAAGACTGGGCCCTCGGAGTCACAAAGGGGCTATCTGGCTGGTCTTAGCAGGCTATACGCCTTTTCCACATGCAAATGTTTTACCACAGCACAAGATGCTTGTTCTCTTGAACCATTTGATTAGATTATATCAACGTCTAATACAGTATATTA
The DNA here is from genome assembly GCF_964263255.1 of Lissotriton vulgaris. NCBI lineage: Eukaryota > Metazoa > Chordata > Amphibia > Caudata > Salamandridae > Lissotriton > Lissotriton vulgaris. The sequence continues at coordinate 1,208,432,276 of NC_141691.1, forward strand.
TGTGCACATTAACTACTGCCCCAGCAAGCGCTCCTCAAGCTAGTCAGTCCAAGTTAGCTGAGATTGCAATTAGTCCGATTACTAGTAATGCTATTATGTGTAAGCTCAAACATAATGAGATTGTGTTTTGGATAGCAAAATATTACGAATCGGTTTGAAGTGGTATTCCCCCTTACGGCACCCCAAGATAAGGTTAGAATTATCACTATGCGCCTTCCACTTGGTATGGTTCCCCAATCTGCAACTGTATTTGCTTCCCTCCACATCTTTACTCACGGTACTACTTCAATTGCTGTTTTGTTCACAACTATTTATTGTGGACACAGCGTTAAGCCTACAACCTCGTGTCGAGGCCGGCCGCGTACCACTCAAATTCGTTAGTTCGGCGTCAGCTTTGATAGCGGAGACTTTTTAACACACCGCCATGCCTACAACCCTCCAGGAGGGGGCCGGCCGCGTGGCTTACGTGAGAGCTGTGTAGGGTTTCGCTGCACGCGGGCATGTGTCCATTTTGGGGATAAGGTGTGTGGCGGGCAACTAGCCCAACTGTCGCAAACTGCGCAACAGGGCGCAACTGTCTCGCTGAGAGTTGAGAGCCAGGGCGGCAAGTGGGAAGAAAGAAAGTAGGAAAGACAGAAGCCTAAGAGGAGTCAGAGAAGAAAAAGGGGTGATGGGCACGTGTAGCATGCTAGTAGAGTAAGTGCAGGGGGGTGCACGCAGGGGAAGGACCATTAGCGGTGTCCATGGTGGTCAGGTGCACAACCTAGTAGGATCCGCAGGGACGAGCGCGTCATCAAAGAGGTGTAAAGCGCGAAGTCTAGTGGGCATATGGCGTGTATATTCTATGGAGCAGAGGTGTCGCACCAGGGGTTCCCAAACTGCCTTGAACCGTGTGTCTCGTGCTTGTAACCTTGCCGTGAGAAGCTCCATCGCCAGGACCTGCCAGAGGCGTACAAACCAGGAAGCTACGGGCGGTGCCTCCTTTCGCTTCCAGAATAGGGCTATGAGTTGTTTGGCCGCCCCTAGCATTTGAAGTGTGAGGATCCAGTCCCTGCGGGTGAGTGCTTTGAGTGTGGTAGGGCGGATGCCAAGTAAAATTGTGCGAACTTCCTCAGGTAGGGGGAAACCCAGCACCCCCTTGATGTGACTGAGCACCTCCTTCCAAAAAACGGTCAAGGTCGGGCATGACCACCATATGAAGTCGCCAGTCGCAGAGTCACACCTCCAGCATATCGGCGAGGTGTTGGGGAACATTTTACTAAGGCTTAGAGGGGTGTAGTACCATTGGGTGAGTAGTTTGTAGGCGTTTTCCCTCTGTGGGATACTGCGGTATATTCAATTGCTGTTTTGCCAGAGGTGCTTAAACAGACTCAAACTGCACATGGAGCAGCGCCTGCCCTAGATTTGAGGATGGAACTTGTTGCCAACTTTGCCATAGTGTCCTGAACTATTTTAAGTAATATCAAGGAGAGGCAGCTTCTTTGGCGATACATAGGTGGCTCACTTTAGTTCCTCTTGTGGATCAGGAACAATAGCTACCTAAAATGATCCCTGAAACCTAGACATCTACAGGTCAAGACAGTTTGGAAACCAGGCCAAACATGTCACACATTAAAGGCAAGTCATAAGCCATACCTTCCAAGCAGGCAACCAAATCTTCTAAAAAACGCTGGGATAAAAATAAAGACAAGACTAGGACTAAAAAACAGACTGGATCTCCTCAATCGGAGTGTTCTGAGAATCGTTATAATTTATGTGACCAAGATAAAATTAAACAGTATGATAGGTGTAACTGTATTCTGATACACACCCCTCGTTTCTTGCAGGACTCTAAAGAAAGTGGTTAGAGAGAGACGATCTCAGACAGGAGGAGTATGTGACTTACAGCACTCCTCTGATGTCTTTAGAAACAAGAATTGGCAAAGCCAATAGGTCTCGCCTATGGGGTTGTGTTTTGGTGTAGGAAAGAGCGTAGTGGGATAGAGGGTGTTGTGTAGAGCACAACAGATTGATGTTGAGGGGAGTGGAATAGAATTCATTAGTGTAGGATAGTGCAATGGTATAGAGTGGACTAGAATGTTGTAAAGTTTAGTGGTGTGGAGTGTTAGCGTCTAATGGCAGAGCGGAGTACAGTGGATTAGTGTGTCGTAGAATAGATTGGAGTAAAGTAATATAGATTGGTTTAGACTGAGTTACAATGAGTGCTGTAGAGTAGAGTAGGGTTGCAGTGTTATATATTGTAGTAGAGTGGGAGTGTTGTATAGTGGAGTTGAAAAGAGTGGAGTTACGTTTAGTAGAGTAGAGTGCTACAGAGTATAGTGTTGTAGACTGGAGTGTTGTAGAGTGCCTTCAAGTAAAGTGCTGCAACGTTTAGTGGTGCAGAGTGTATTTGTTTTGATCAAAGTGGTATTTAATGTATTGGTTTAGACACTTGTGTTGTAGAGTAGAGTGATGTCGATTTAAATGCACAGGCATTGAGTATAGTGGTGTAGAGCTGAGCATATGTATTTTGTGTGCCATGGTATAGAGTGCAGTGGGATTGAGTAGTTTGTTTTAGAGTGAAGTGTAGTTGCGTTAAGTGGGGAGGTTTAATGTAAAGTGGAGTGGTGTAAGGTAGAGTTTAGAGTAGAGTAGCACAGTTTAGTACAGTTGAGCGGTGTAGAGTGCACTGGCCTGGAGTGTAGTGTTTTAGAATACATTAGAGTGATGTTGATAGGAGTGATGTAGAATCTAGTAGTTTGGAGTGTACTGTTGTAGAGTGCAGTTGTGTGTTGTAGACTTGTAATGTGCAGAGTAAAGTATAGTGAAATAGAGTACATTGGTTTTGATTTGCATGCATTTTAGTTGTCAAGAATGCATGTTTGTAGAGTTGAGTGGAAGAGTTTAGTGCATAGATTATATTAGGGTAGAGAGCATTAGTGTTGATTGTATTGGCGTAGAGTACGGTATTGTTAAGTAGTGAGTTGTAGCGTGGTGTATATTACAGTGATGTTGACTACTGTAGCGTAGAGTGTAGTAGTGTAGAGTAGATTGTAGTGGCTTAGAGTGTAGTGGTGTTGAGTAGTTGTAGTAACGGCCATTTCTTTTTTGTAAATTGTTGCAGTGTACTGGAGTATAGCATAGTGGTTTAGATTAGAGTGGTGCAGAGCTGAATGGTGTATGATGGTATAGAACAGAGTGCAGTGGTTTAGATTGTTGTGTTTTAGAGTGGAGTGTTTTAGAGTGGAGTGTGGTAGAGTGGAGTAAACTGGTGTAGAGTGCAGTGGCATTGAGTACAGTAGTGTGCAGTATATTTTTTTTAGTAGAGGGAAGTGGGGTAGATTGGAGTGATGTAGTTTAGAGTCTAGTGGTATAGATTACTGTCATAGAGTGCAGTGGGTTAGAGTGCAGTGGTACAGAGTAGAGTGGCATAGTTTGAAAGTAGAGTGGCATAGACTAAATAGTAAATCTACTTGTATGTGTGGTTTGTTTTTTCTTAAGTGCTTATATTTTAATTTTATAAAGTAATAACTGTATTTTTGCAAATACAAAATCCTTTTACTTTCATTTATTTAATCCAGCGCATAATCACATTTAAAAGCATTGCTTAAAATGTACATGTTAATTGTTTAATTATAATTATGATACAAGTAGTGGGGATGCGAGTACATGCTCTCTCTACAGAACGAAGGTGATTGGCTACAAACTGTTGATCTATTTGCATTCTATTTTGTAGCTGTGTGTTAATAGATGAGGCTGCCTATTACACATGGTTTTAGACTGCTACATTTAAACCCTTGTAACGTATTTAGGAAAATCACACAATTTCTAATATAGACATGCAGGCATGTCAATCTAACTGCTTCAAAGGAAACAAAATAAAGGTGCATATGCAAATAATACATCAATGGTTTTAGATTGGCAGTTAGGGTTCCAATTAAAAGCACACCAATGCGAAAAAAGCTATATAAACAAACGCATGTGGTCACACAGTCTGCTTGCAGTCTGTTAAACTAACTTCACATTAGGAATTATTTTCAAATCTCTGTGAATTTCAAGAATGCTGCTTACGCATGAAAGCACAACTGCTAAAAGTGCATGCTAAGACTTGTTAGGCAGGGGTGCAACTAGACCCAAACTGCATGGGGTATTGGGCTAACCCTGCCAGACAGAGCTGTCCCTAGCACTGGTCACACACTGTGCAACAGTCTTTTTTGGCACCCGCCTAATCCATTTCCTCCTTCTCCATCATTTCCCTCACCATTTCCTCCTTCTCCATGAATTTTCTAACCAACAATGCACCTCATCTCTCTATAGGACCTTTCTGACAAACATTTTTTTTATAGCGCTACTCATAGTTTACTCACACTCAGTTCTGTGATCTGCCGATCTGCATGGTATAAGTTCTTTGTGGCAGGCACATTAACCCTCTGCACTGTGTGGTTGACAAGAGTGCACGGTGACCGATGCGACAGTGTGAGAGTAGGGTAAGAGTAGTGACTGCAGGGTGAGTGTGGGGACCATAAGAATTTGGGTGCGGATGTAAGTGCAGAGTGCGAAGCATTAATGCATGGTTAGTGATGGGCTTGTTCGAGTGAGATTGCAGATTGAGCAGTGAGGGGGACAGGTGAGTGAAGTGTCACATGAGGGCAAGGTGAGTAGTGTGCTTGCGTGATTTCACGGTGAGGTACAGGGTGAACAAAGCAAGTGCATTGTGAGTGCAGAGTGATCACTGTGAGTACAGAGTGAGCAAGTGAAATGTGTGAGTGCATAGTTGTAGGAAGGTGGATACCTGACTATGGTTACCCCAGATTTTTTGCCTAGTGTTTAGCTGGTTTTCGACTTAGTTGGCCTGGGATCCTGCTAATCAGGGTCCCAGACTATCTGCTCTCTCTGTAAAAGGACTCCATGTACCCTAGGTACATCTCCAATTGGACATTGGGTCACTTTATCAGCCCCTGTACAGAGTACTATACGTACCCAGGGCATAGGTGTACCCAAGGCCTACCAGGGGCTGCAGCATATATTTTGCCACCCCTGGCTGGCTATCCAAACTGACACAACTGGCTGATCACTCAGCTGGGGAAAGGTCGTGTAATCACCCCTTGCTTAGATATAGTTAGACTGTCCGGTTTTAGGTTTAAACCTATAATAACTGATAAAACACCACTGAAAGAGAAATAGCCCTCACCAGTGAAATCAAATAAACACTGAAAAAACACCTGCACAACCACAAACTAATTGCCATTCAAAGAGAGAAAATGGAGAGTGAAAGAGTATTTTTTCTTCTTCTTGGAGGGGCCAATACAATGTAACTTTGTTATACAAGCTAGCAGCAAGAAAGACTGAGATAACATTATTCTGCTTGAGTTTTGTTGTTTAGAGGTACCACAAAAATATTGTTTCTTCTTCCATTTGCTTTTTTCAGTTTTGTAGTCTTTGGTCTAAAGATACAGGGTTTCGAAGCATGTTTTAGATCTTGTTTAATTATTTTATAAACTGTAGTAAATCAGGAAATATCAAAATCATGTTTGATATTTTGGCTGAGTTTGATTCTTTCACTGGTAGGAAAAATGACTGGGAATGTTTCCCAATACGTGTCATCACATTTACCCACAGAGAATGGGTAAAAACCCTTAATAAATCAGCCCCCAGTTTCTAGTGAGTCAGTATGGATAGTAGGTGAATTGCCAACACCTCAGGCTTCAAACATTCAATGCAAGGAATAATGACAAGTATATGTGAAAAGAGTGCTATCATCAAGCATCTGGGATAGTGGTGAAAACATGACACCAGACTTTTGGAAAACATGGAATGCAGTGTCACTTGGAATGTTCTGTAAAAAGGTTCTATCCAAGTTCAACAAAGATTGGAATGATATTTTTTGTATGTGCAGTGATTCAGCTATGTTATGAAAATGTTGTGTGATGACCTGTCAAAATCGATACCTGAGCTGTAGTTCTTCCCTGTAAGAGATCCTTGCCACTTGTTAAATCGTATGTTGCAAGCATCTTTACAATATTTAGAGTTAATGAAAATGCTATTGATTTTAGGCCATTCTGGGGTACTGTTTTGATATCCACAGGAACTAAAATGCAAATATTTCTCCTTTTGTGCTTTGTGTGGCATCAAAGAAAGCGGCATCCCAACTGTTTCACTTAGATGATGGTTCTCAGTCCAAGGGGCGATGAATGTTATATTATCCATGTGGCGACCATTTACAGAATTTGTGCTGAGTGATGATGGCAAAGTCAAGTAATGTGAGGATCTTTGGTCGCATATTGATAGTGATGTGAAACAAAGTACACTCTACAGCATTCTTGGATTTTTACAGGAAAACATAAATGCTGTAGTGGACATAATAAGAAAACTAGAGTCTGAAAACACCCTTGTCTGCCAAGTGTTCAACATAATTGGTATAGATGTGAAACATCTCCTGGAGAGTAGGCTGGGCAACACCTTTAGTGACTCTGGCACTGCAACATGTTCCATGTTCGAGTGCTTGCAATGTATGAGAAATGGCTTGCAATGATGCATAGAAATGTCCCTTCACCAACATGGCATTTGAAGTTAATGAAACCTCACTGTGGTACTCTATACAAGTTCTAGATCCCTTCCGTAAATGGGGATTTCCTCCGTAGTTTCAAAAGTGCTGCTTCATTTTTGACCGATTCAATAACTCTGAGGGTCTAAGTGCCCGGTTCAGTGCAAAAGTGCAGAACCTACCATGAGAATCGCAATCTTCAAGTGGACCAGTATTGGCATGGAAAGCTATGTCAATGGCCAGAGTCAACAAAATGTGTACTGGATGCTTTGGTGCAGTCTCAAGTGCCAATGTTGAGAAGGCCTTTTACATGGGAAGGAAAGAGTGAACGCACATGACCAAAGGCTCACTTTGTATGGTGTACTACTATAAGTTAAATTTGCAAACATATATTTGGACCTCATATACACTATATATATACACTGTCTATATACCATGTGCTATCAGTGCATAAAGCTAGAAATAATAAAAGCAATACTTTCCATAAACACCAGAAAAACACTGGTTCTGTTGTTTTTAATGGTGTGAAAATGTGTAACCACTGATAACCACTGTTTTTTTAAAGGTATTGAAAACACCTGAAAACACTGAAAAAAACACCAGAATTTGCCAAAAATAGAAACTGAAAACAGGAATGCCTAGATATAGTATACCTATATCTAAACCTATATCTGGACACATATATACCTATAAGTCACTCCTATGGCAGGCCTTAACAATCCTGGAGGCAGAGTGCTTGGTTTTATGTGAGATGGTGCTCTAGCATGAGCTGAGCCTGTCTGCCGCTGTCGGGACCAACTCCCTTAGCTGTTCCAGGATATTGCCATACCAAGTGCATTATAATCCTCGCGGTTACTTGCTAACTTTGGTTTGGCTTTATCAAAACATGTTGTGTAAGGTGTCATACGCTTTGGAATACTACCCCTTCGCCAGTCCTGGCGACGGGGGTAGCATTCCACCCTTCTAGAGGGAAAAGACATGTTACTTTGCTTAAACGCGGTTAAATCTAACCAAAGCCCCAGCATCACAAAATGGATGCTGCTGCCACAGACACAAGTCTGGCCTCCTGCTGCTGACCGAAACTCCGGCAGGGGAAGCCTGGACAAATGGTATCCTGTCACAGGGAGGTGTTACACCAGCCCAGACAGGAGATAGTGGATTGTAGCAGGGAGGGTTGAATGAAACTAGACACTGCCTGGGGAGCACAAGGCTTCCCATGCATAGTCCAGTTCAAACCGATGCTGGGACACTCCAGTCCCAGCTCTGGCGCGAAACTGGACAAAGGGAAAGGGGTGTAACCACCCCCTTCCTGGGTCCACCCATAGGAGGGATCTAGCAGGTAATCCAGCCCCTTGATTTGGAATAAAGGTAGGAGCTGTGCCCAGGAGCATTAGAGTATCCTGAACAAAACTTTGATACAGAACTCTTGACCCTTCGACATCCCACTCGATGTGGAAGACTGAAGAATCTCCCTTGTGGTCAAGTAGTGACCACCCTGTGCAAACGGGCACCATCCAGCGCCCAACTGTTTGCTTTGTTGCAATTCCCGCCAGAACTCGAGCGACAGAGATCGACAAGACCCAGCTTCTCTGACTTCTAACAGCCCGATCCACTGTCCCAGCTAATCTGAGACCCGTGGAGGCGACGTGAAGCGTGGAGCAGGCCATCTTGAAAAGACTGCGAAGTGCTGACCGTGCAGCTCCAGAGGCACCCTCGAAGCTGTGCTTTAGGGTTTGAGAAGCCCCAGCCCCGAGCAGCTTGTGCACCGAAGATCTCCCCTCCACACTCATTGAGTGCTGCGTGGGGCCCTTTTGCATTTTCCTGCTCGACGCGTTGGTCCGGTCGATTGCCCGTTGGCTAGTGGCCCCAGAACAGACGAACCTTTAAATTTACAATGCTAGTCTGGTTGCTCCAGACTGGCCCTCGCTCCCCTGAAAAGGAGCCACCGCTCTGACCTTGCTGGTCCGAGTAAGAAGCTATGTTCAAATCCTGCGGGGTTGCACTTGCCAAGGCTTGTTAAATCCGATCCGGAAGCCGACACCGCCGACAACGAGAGCCTTCGTGGGACAGCTCGTGCTCCACTCCTGGTCATCGTCGCTGCCCCAGAGTCCACGTGGCAGCGTAGACAAGCTTCACGACAACCACCTGATTGCGCCCGACATCGCCTGGTTCCTTGTGGTTCCATCCTTGTCACTGGCTAGTGACCCAGACTCTGTCCCCTCTGCTTTCAGGTACTCCACATCTTCGATCCACCCTTGGATCCAACCGGACTCTTCTCTCCTGGCCACCTGCAGCATCTTCATCACCAGGCTCCATAGATCTCCACGACGAAACCCGACACACTTTAGCACCTATGCACCCGCTTCCTGTGGGTGACGTAACGATCTAACACCGGTGCTCCTGTAGTGGTTTACACCTCTAGTGTCCTAGTTTAAAGTGGGGTAATTCTATTCCAGTTGGAAGACTTCCAAAACAGTAACTCGATAACTTTTACGCGCCATTGACTTTGCATTGGTGCATGCTTGTGCTTTAGGCACTGCACCCGTGTCTCGCGGGCCTCTCCCGACTTCATCACTGCTACAAGCCTTAAAGACCTGGCTCTTCACCAAAGCATACCTCTAGTTTCCCCCGTGGTCTATGCCCTGCTTTCAGCCGTTCCATCTGATGCGCCTTGATGCCCTCGGGCAAAGTTGCGCAATATAAAACTTCTTTCATTCATTCATTCATAGTCCTGAGTAGTCCCAGCGATTCACAACGCCCTAGGCCTTACTATTGTTCGAGAGGCGGCACTTATACCACTATTTTAGTATATGGTTTGAGGGGCCACCGGGCCTAACCAAAATTGTGCAACTTTTGAATGTTTAACTGTGCTTTTATTTAAACGCTTGTGCCTCTACACTCATAAAGAGTACAGAGGATTATTCTAGTAATAAATACATATATTTTTATAATATATAACTTGTGTGGTGTCCTTTCATTTGATATTACAGGATTGCATATGGTAAAACAGCTAGCTTCACATGCCCTCTTGAGTTAAGCCTAAGACTGCTTAGTCCATGCTACCCCAAGGATAGCTTGTCTATAAGGTTGACTTTACAACCACTACCATAAGGGATTGTTTGGACTGATACAGGATGCCCACAGAACTGTCATACATCATACATCAGGCCAACTTCTCACAATAGTGATCAGTGTGAATGCATTGTGATCGCTGTGAGTGCAGGGTGAGTGTGAAAGTGAAGGGTGAGAATGAGGAGCGAGTTGTCTGAATGCAGGGTGCAATCCCAGACACTTGAAGTAGCCCAGTATGCCATTGACGGCGGCTTAGGGTTTCAGATATAAGTTAAACTATTGCTATTATGGCATTAATCAGGGATCGAAGGTGGAGGAAATAAAGAATATGCTGATCCTGCAACAAACTTCCTGTCTTATGATTAGGGTTGCCAGCTCAATATTTTGATATCCCAGACGGTACACAAATAAACAGTCACCTAAAGCCATATTTTCAGCATTTATCTGTGCATACTTCAAACAGCAAATATAAATAGAAAGTACTTTAAATTTTGTTCTAAAGCAGCCTGAATGATCCAGGACTGAAAATTAAAGGGAACAAAGTTAGAAAAGTCACATTAGAAATGAATACATACTTTTTATTTAGAACTCTATTTAGTGTCAAGACGAGGTCTGTGCAGGCTCTTTAAACACATGGCTAGCATTTTTCTTTTGGCAACCCTACTTTCTATAACTTTTCATGAAATGCATTCTGACACTACAGCAGTAAATGTAAAATACAAATATGAGGAATGGGCAGAGTGGGGGCCCCGGGGGTACTGGAACCAGAAAAAAAAAAATCGAAGCCGCGGTAACCAGTTTACAAAGGTAAGTAAATATGCAAATCGTCTTTAAAGACCTGTGAAAAACTCGGGTATGCCGAAGATAAGACTCCAGACACTGCCCAGCCGAGCCCACAGCCGCTCAAGCTGCAGCAGCCTGGGCTGACACATACAATGGGGAGTGAGGCTGAGGGGGGGGGGGGGGGGGGGGGCCTATGGGTGTTGCACACCTATTGTTAAGAGTGTGTTATTGGCTGACTCGTCCAATAGAGACTATGTCTTGAGGGGTGTGCCTTAAATTGCAACCTCAACTGCAAATGTAAAATGAAAGATTTCTTTATGCCAGTGCGATTAATATTGGTTTCCTATAAACTTGCCTGCATATCTATAAGAGATATTTACTTATTTTCGTAATGATTTTTGCGCAAGGCTGATGCAAACAACATGCCGCTCGGAGACAATTTTTTTCAATTGATGAAATAAAAACAACATAAAAACACATGTTGCATAAAAAAAGGTTTCCAACATACAAAGTAGTGGAATATACTAATCTGAAGCACAGTACCAGAATGGGAAAATAATACAAGTAGCGGGGATAGGACATGTGTCTTGCTACAGAAAGAAATTGATTGGCCACAAACTGTTTATCTGTTTGCAGTCTATTGTATAGCTGTACTAATAGAGGAGGCTGCTATTACACATGGTTTTGACTGCTACATGTAAACCCTTGAAACATAATTAAGAAAATAACGAAATTTCTAATATATACATGCAGGCAAGCCAGCCCAATTGCTTCAAAGTAAATAAAAGAAAAGAGCTCTTGCAAAAATAAACCTATGGATTTATATTGCCAGTTAAGGTTCCAATTAAAAGCACAACGATGTGAAAAAAAACCTATATAAACAAACGCATGTGGTTACACAGACTGCTTGCAGGCTGTTAAACTAGCTTTGCATTTAGTTTTATTTTCCAATCTCTGCATTTTCAAGAATGTTGCTTACACATCAAAGCACAACTGCAAAAAGTGCATGCTAAGACTGGTTAAGAGTGTGTTAAAGGCCGACTGGTCCCATACTGTGAAAATAGTCCCCACAGAGACTGTCTTCTGGGTTATGCCTTTAATTGATTTCTCAACTGCAAATCTAAAACAAGCATTTGCAATGCAATAGGTCTCGCATTTGCGGGAGTTTAAGCTAGTCACATTGTAAATGACAATGCCTTTTGTTTATTTGTTTTACCAATTAACACATAAATAACAGGAATTGTCATTTACAATGCAAAAACCTCATACTCTTGTAAATGCAAGACCTATTCAAAGAAGTGACTGCCATAGTACCAGCTGCCCAGAAAGTGAAAGCACGAATGGCGTTTTGAATGTCGCAGGAAAGCATGTCATGCCTGCAGTAGGAGAAACTCATTAAAGAAAATAGTGCTTACAGATATTAAAAGTCTACCTGTGTAACAACCGAAGTAAAAGGACCAGTCCTCATGGGAGATTACAAATGAAGACAAGGCGGCACAAAGGAGAGGCTAACAAGCCCATTAAGGAATCAGAAGCCAGCATTTACGAAGGACAATGACAAATATGGGTGGAGAATGGGCGGGGCTTCTATTCCATACTCCAATACAGCATTCGCTGCCCAGGCTTGACCTAACAAAATATTTAGTTAGGCAAGGGGGATTATTCTTTTTTCCAATAGGGCAATTGGGTTAACATACCTGCATATCTAGAATAGAAATGTACTTATTTTTTTAATGATGCTTGTGTAATGCCTATACAAACAATATACCGAGCGAGGAAAAAAAAAATGAATAAAAGCCGGTATGAAACTAAAAAAACTCATCCTGCAAACAAAAAAAAAATGATCCGAAAAAACAAAACAAAACGTAGCCAAAATATAATAATCTGAAGCATAGCACTAGAACGAGTAAACTGTACGATACCAGTAGCTGGTGATGTGTGTTACATGCTCTCTGAACAAAAAAGAAGGCGATTGGCCACAAACCGTTTAACTGTTTGCATTCTATTGTGCAGTTTTGTTAATAGACAAGGGAACCAATTAATTACACATGGTTTTAGCCTGCTATATATAACCCCTTGAAACGTGATTAAGAAAATAACTAAATTTCTAATCTACAACATGTCAACTCAATTGATACATAGGAAACAAAAATAAAAGCACACATGCAAAAATATTTTTTTTCCCTATAAAGTATTGGGTTGATATGCCTGCATATCTAAAATACAAGTTTACTTATTTTCTTAATCATCTTTGCACAATGCAGATACCAACAACATGCCGATCCAAGACAAAAAAAGCGGATAGTAAATGGAAAAAAAATATGTTGAACCCCAAAGAAAAAAACCTATGCTAAAAACAAACTACAAAGTTGACAATATATATTTATCTGAACCACAGCGTTGGGCCGGGTAAATTGCACCATACAAGTAGGGGAAAAACAAAGTTCTTATCAGCACAACATCAGTAGCGGAAAGACACAAATAAAACTAAATTATGAACGGACAATCAAGCCTGCAAATCGAAAGTGAAGGCAAGCCTCAAAGCCATTTATTGCACAGAATACCCCTCGTAGAAACAGCGCATGCGCACTGTTTAGGCGACACCTAAAAAGAAAGAGAAACTTCCACAACAAAAAGCACAGTTTAAAAAAAATTCAAGTGGTGGGTATTTCCACCAAAAATGCCACAAATGCTCAGTACTCATCTCCAGAACAAGACGTGGGCAAGAACTCTTCTCGACAGCGCAGAAGTCACAACAGTTCACCCGACACTTGGAGAGTTTCTGGTAGCGAGACCTACAGATGAAAGTGTTCTGGTTGAAACTCCAGCTTAGCCTTCCAGATAGAATTTATAATTTGCACATTCAAATTGAGGGCAACATACCATGTACTAATAAATCAATATTCAGGCAGAATTTAACCAATGAACACGACATTCTCTTGGCTAAGACTCATTGGCCGTCAGAGTTTGTTAGAAATGTTTCACGAGAGGGAGGATGTAATCATAACTTCCCTTTCCGTTCTTGGTCAGGAGCAGGTATATGCTGCAGAATGGGCTTTTGCACAAGTCCCAGCTTTATTTCGCAACCAAGCGGGTTGGGATACAGACTCACTTTATCATGTTATACCTATATGGTCCAACTTGCAGTTTCGGGCACAATAACCTATTTAACATAAAGCTAAACGCACAGTTAGGGGGATTCTATCACATTTTGAATATCAAGGTAGGATTGAGCATTGTGATTAAACCAGATCATTCTTATCATTTAGTATTAGACTATTGACATTTGAACAGTCGCAAGCAGACTTCTGTTGTATAAAATTCACATAGCACTGGCTTAATAAATAATATTGTCAGTAAAAATACAAAACTATGCTTGACATTTCCAATGGGTTTTTCTGTCAAAATATAGTCCCTGAAAGTCGGAATTAAATGGCTTTCTCAGCATTAGGAGCCCAACAACAGTTCTGTCAGCTCCAACAAGGGTGTAAGAACAGTCCAGGTCAGGTTGCTGTCCAAGTTAACGTCAATTTTACAAGAAATATAAAAAATAGTACCTCTTCCCTTGGCTTAGTGCACCTCATTGTCTCACCAATTGGTTACTCTGCAATTTCAGAACAGGTGATTAAAACTCATTTTCTCACACAAAGGGCAAAAGAAAGATTTAAAACGAACTGTCTAAAAGCATCAGTACAATCTTACTCAGAGGGACTGATTGTCCAGGAAGGAAAATCCTCATTTTCATTTCAAGTGATAAATTTAGGTCATATGTTTCTCCTTCTCAGGTTTCGACTTAATCTTGTACCTTGTATGTTGGTCCATCCATCGGGAATCTTTTCTATTCATGATCTTCCGTTCTGTCCCTGTGACGGTGTCTCCGCTCAATCAAACTTGCAAATGTTTTTCTTTTGTAAATTTCAAGTGGTACACCGCAAAAATTCATATTGCCCCTCATGCGCAAATATAATTTCACACAATGTTGAATAGGAATGTATATTTTACAATCACTGCCCGATGCCCTCGTCTGTTACACCATGACGTCTTTTTTATCCTTAATATGGAAGACTAGGCGACTGTATAATACCCAAGAATGAATTATATGCTATGTTTTCAGTAATTGCTTTTAACGATTGTTCAGTCATTATGAATGCTTTGTATGTTTTCAATGGATATTTTTATATAATCATTTTTAAATTTTGTACTTGGATGGGTATTTTTATCTTTGCACACTTTTTACGATTTTATAATATAAGTATTGAATAAAGCGAATTGACTGATGACTGACTCAGAAGCATTGTCTTGCGTTGATGACATTTACATCTCAGATTATTATTTAAACAAACATGTGGCCTGTATATACATTTGGGTTGTATTATTCTGGGATTCGCTGACCATGGCTATAAATTTAATTTTCCAAATTCTAAAGTTGCCTTTCTTAGGATGTGAATTATCATATGAAGGCAAAAGTCTGACACCACATCTCTTGGAGAAATGTGCTCCGTTACAACTATCAAATAGGTTATAGAAGCTTTAATCGGAGGGTGTGAACTAGCAAGATGGCTGGCAGGAAGAAGTTTCCCCTGCTCCCAACCGACCCATCTAACATCTTGAATGATCCTGCGACTCTGACCACTCCTGAACACTGCTTCCTGGGTGTGTATGAGATGTAGACCACCTGCTTTGACTGCCTAGCTTTGATCTTGTGCAGCATGGGCAGCTCTATTGGGACGGAGATCGGCCAGCTGAGTGATTACGGCCTAGCTGAGACGGGTGGTGGGGCAGCAAATGTGATCTGTTTCCTAGGGGGTTCCAACAGCCTCTATATTGCAGCTGGTGAGAACTCTTGGGGGCTAGGGCTGGTGCTGGCTCTGGGGCCTGATCGGTCCGGCTCCTCGCCCGGCCTTTGTGCTCCTGGGTCAGCGTGACTTGCTTTCAGGGGCCGTCCGAAGCAAGGCAGCAGCTCCAGACAATGAGATCTCCTGGGAGGTTTTGAATAGCAGATGGTCCTGTAGAAGAGACCTGCAGGACATGCCGCACTGAGGAGCGCCAACGGCCAGAGGAGGCCTGCGAGGAGCGAGGTTTGGCTCTTGCAATCTGAGGTGGAGGCATCTAGCTGTGGGGAAGATGTAAAGGACTTGATCTGCCTGACACTGGCATCTGGGGTCCACAGCTGCTGAAGGACCAATGCTAGAGGTCCTGGTTAATGCTGTGATGGGGCATCTGGGTCTCAGTCCCACTTCCTGGAAGTCCCCCGCAGGCCTTAATCGCCAAGATACTGAATTTATAGGGACAGAAACTGTATTCTTTGAGTAGCTAGTGAACAGGGAATAACAAAGTTTGATAATCAAACCATTGCCATATATCCTGAATATATCAGGATAATTCGGGAACAGAGTAAGACATTCCTGGGGGTTAAGCTGAAGCTGCGTGCTCTGTACACGATGTATATGTTGGTATACCCATATAAACTGAAGGATATTTGTAATGGAAAGGCATACTATTGAGCCGCCTTAGGACGTCTGGGACTTTCTGGAAATGTGAGGGAAAGTTCTGATCAATGGACTGGGGACAGGAGCCACTCCGGGGCTTTGACAGGCTGTGGTGTGTGGCTGGCCACTCAGGAGAGGGCCTGCCCCGTGGGGAGCCCTGACTTCATACAGGGTTACGATACAGGATGATGGTACCATGTGGGTGGCAGACACAGGGGACCCGCAGTCAGCGGGGCCCAGTTCACTAGCTGCAACCTTCTACTCACAGGCGCAGGACACACCACATAATCCTGTAACTGTGGTACCGGAGTCTCATTTCACTGATGATTTTTTTTTTTATTGGTGGGATGTACTGTCCACTATGTATGGGTGTGGGGACATTTCTTGCTGGGTGCCACCTGCAGTATTAGTAATCAACCATCAGGCCTTTCGGTTGGCCAGAATGTTCATAGCAACATAGCAATGGCCGCAACCCTGCATTGGCACAAACTGCATTTTTGCATTACTTTGCATAACTTAGCTCAACACTAATATTTGTTCCACAGGAATCGAGACAAAATAACAGCTGCAGCCGCACATTCAATTAGTGGGCGGCTACTGGGTCCATGGTAGCCTAAAGTTTGGACAGAATCCATGGGGGTTAGGTGGAACAGTATTTGAGGCTCCTATCCTGGTTGGGTAGGGTTGGGTTATTGTGTAGTCCTGGCACGTGACATGGGGGGGGACTTATAAAGCATGATGATTACACTACATTTGTCCTGGAGCGAGAGGGATTATTTTCCCGTTTTGCATTTGTTTACTCAGTTTTACTTGCAGCACTGTTGGCATGTCGCAATAGTAAGGGGTGAGGATCCTCACCGACCATGGATGCAGAAGCTATTTGGTGGTAATTTCAAGATATTTACCTGGAATGTCCGGGGACTGAGCACTTAAGTTAAAGGGGTAAAGGGTATTATTTTCCTTGACGCGCCATAACGTTAACCTTTCTGGTCTCCAGGAGAAGCACCTTAATGATACAGATTTGGATAAAATGGCCAGAAAGTGGAAAGCGCAGCTATATCACACCCTCTATTCATGCTAGTAGAGTGCTAGTGTGGGCAGCCCCGCGGACCCCCTTTGTACCCACATACGTGGAGGCTGATGTGTTGCAGCAGTAGGTCTTTCTGCAGGGCAAGCTGGACAGGAAGGCTATATTCTTGCTTAACCTATATGTGCCTAATGTTGATGATTCACACTTCTACTATGGGCTTCAAGATGTAATTGGTTCTGAAGTGGATGGTTGGGTGATTTTAACTGTGTGTTGGAAGGGAAAAGGGATAGGCTGACCCCTAGAAAGGATATGAAACTGCGAATGACCTCATCTCTGCTGCAGGTGATGTCTGATTTGGGGTTGCTGGATGTGTGGACAGCTTGTAGGCCCTCAGACAAGGCCTTCAATCGCCACTCGCCTACACACCACAAGTTCAGCAGACTTGATAGGGTGTTGGTTGCAGGCCTACCCGGCACACCCGGTCGACTGTGATGCACTTAGCCCACTCCTTATTGGTGCTCTGTGAATTGGCCTGGGGTGAGAGAGTGACATGGAAATGAAACTGGTGTTTCCAGTTGATATTCTGACGGATGTGGTCGGCAAGGGTATGCTAACTCTGATCTTGACTGTGGGACGGGGCGGTGCTTCGCGAGACTTCAGAGCGGGCCCCCAAGCCATGGTGCGGTCACGGGTCAGAGGGCAGCGACGGCGTAGGTGAGACTAGGGTGGCGAAGAGAAGAGAGGTGGTGTGGAGTACGTCCACATGTCATGTCATGTACCATCATGTACATACCAATTACATACATTTTGTCCCATCCACACGACATAACGGTCCTAACACAGATGACCTTTTACCTAGTAGCTTACTTTTGTCTCTCCTACATTAGGCTCCTAGTACCCTATCTTAATCCCTTTACCTGACGTACATAAACATGTCCCCAGGCACGGCAGATTTATTCTTTATAAGGGTCACCACTTTTTTTTCATCCATGGCTAACAGCCAGCTGTGCATGAGTTTTTTTGTTTAGAAAAGGATTAGTAAAGGATTAGTGAATGTTTTAAAAACACATTGATTCTGGAAGAAATCCTGGAGTGATCACTTTTGTATAAAAGACCCTCACTCCCCCTCACAGAAACAGAGGAGAATTCCTTCCAGGCTGAACCAAGACTCTGCAGGTTGATCCTGCGACAGGCAGAGACCTGACATCCCCTGCCGGGTGCCATCCTCGACGCAGAGATGGGGTCCTTCATTCAGAACCATCAGGTGAGGGGTTACCACTTCCCCAGGGGATTCTTGGCTCCATTAGGATCTTGCCTGACATTTACATACACATGCTTCCCCTACATATCTAGGCTAGGTACATTTATGTAGGCTACTAAGCTGTTACTTGCGACACCTAGATTTAAAAAAGACCGATCGGGTGGAAAAACTTTTGAGGTATGTGCCACCCAACGCTGGAATAAGCTTCCGCTGTACCTTCGGATGAGCCAATCGGAACCCAAATTCCGCAGATTCCTTAAAACCTTTTTATTCAGCCTGTAATCCTCTGTCTTGGTCCATCTGCCTTTGATCAATCAGCGCCGGGACACCCCGTTGGAGTAGCTGCGCGCTTTATAAAATACACAAATAAAATAAATAAATAGGCATTGTAGAAGTACACCAATGCTATTGTTTTACATAATCTGCTTTTAATAATCTTATTAGCACTATGGTAGAAATGAATCTACTGTTTACAATATTGGTACTAGCGATAACATTTTTCTGCTCCTGTCTTTTTATTGTCGCAGCGAATATGTTTCACACTAGACTGATGCCTGACTGATCAATAATTAGTGGAACCGTTCCAATCGTCATTCCATGTGTATTCTGTGAAAAGTAAGCACGAATGACTGAGGGAAAGATACTGTATTGTTTCCACGATACCGGAGGAATCAGGGTTGTCATGTTCAGTGGTTGCCAGAAACTACCTACACCGCTGTAGAATACAGGGGGGTGGTAGTGGCACTGAAGAGCTAGCTGGTCTAACACCTGACTCGTCCTGTGTGAATGTCCAGAGTCTGTCTGCACAACACGCCCTCAGTTTTGGTCATCCAAAACGTGCAGATCCTGGGGGGGTCCTAGGAAGTACATGACATGGCACCGCCAACATTGATTTAGTTCTTATATTAACAGTAAAATCTGAGCAGTTCAGTCGTGCTTTCTCAGATAGCCCTAGTCACACTTTTCAGAGACGTCTGAAGTGGGAAGGTTTATCCACCTCAGCTGAGCAGTTACACCCTGTGTATTGCCTGAAGGTTTTAAACAAGCTTTTAAGGATTAAAGGTTCCCATATTGTGCTAAACCCTATCTCCTAAATCTTTACTTTCTTCTCCTTTCAAAATGACTGAAACTGCAAGTAGCATTCGAAGCATGGAAGGAGACTAATTTGCAAAAGCTCGAAATATTACAGAAAACTACAAGCAGTAACTCTGAGATTGGTGGAACAAGAGGTGTTCGATCAGAGGTATTCTATTCCTGGGTAAAGTTCCCACCTACAGATCCACAGACACATTTATTCCATAAATACATTGAAGTGGATCCACCGAAAGAATACATCCCATACGAGGACACTGAAGTCCCGTTAACTTGCCAGAAACATAAAAACTGGTTTAAAGGCGCCCTCAAACACACAACTTCGGTCGTAAGACTCGGTCCGCTCAACATAGGAGGAGCGACATGGACGGTCTTAGCAACTTACACTTCACATCCTGAGATAGACACACTCCACGCAGGGTAAGTGCGTACACTTTACAGAGAAGTAGTCAGGCTATATAGACACATCGTCCAGTTCGTCATGCAAACAATCAAATTACAACCTGCGAGAGCTGCTTCACCTGGAATAGTCCAGACCCAGCCCACACCACTAATTAGTCCACAAACACTAAAAGCAATAATGGGGGTGTTCCCATCGAAGAGGGATCAAGTACAATACAACATGAACGACGATGGTTGATTATTTGGCTCAATGCATTTCGGGACTGACGTCCCTTCCGCAGGGGCCGCAGTAGATAAAAACAATGTAGTATCATGTTACACAACAGAGTGCTTACAGTTTAAATGCTCTTTTCATAACTTTTAACATAAAATACTCTATTTTACATGCCACTAAAAAGGCTCAGTCTCACATGTGTTAAGCGTATCCGTGATGGTACATAAACGCTCATGATGATTTAGGTTGAGATAATGATAATTTGAGTGAGTGAATTAACAGGTACTCCTAATATGATCGGGCACAAAGATAAACAATGAACTCAAGCCTACAAAGCAGACACAATCTGTTTTTGTATTCTTTTACCCATGCAGTGCAAAGTGGTTACTGTCATACAAAACATGTGGCATAACTACAGTGACGGTCAACATGCTTACTATGCAGTGAATCTGAACTGAAGTATGGCGTGAACGCTCCCATTCCGTGCACGGTAAAGTGAGGTGCAAAACACAAAAATAAATGAAGTGTTTAGTGCATTAGAACAACGGCGCTAACCTTCACTCCAAGTAACACAGCTGAAATAAACTTCAAAGTGCTTAAAACGTCCCGAAGGAGAATCAAAAAAGAGTGAAGAAGCCTTAGTTTAACGTCTACGTATATGCGGGCTTCTAATCAGAAACCGAAACGTGCTCAAATCTACATAACGAAAGGTACCTGTGTAGTTGAAATTGCCAATGTATCTGTAACGAACGAGATATAAAATGCTTCGTCAAATACCGGTCTGTCCCCACAAGGTGTGTGGAGTACAGAAAACATTTATACAACAACAATAAACCTCCACAATAGCCACTGCTTACCTAAAGTTACGCTGTTTCTCCCCCTGAATGAGTCACTTGCTCTCATGCAGGTAAACGGTCACGTTCAAGGCTCGAATAAATTGCCAAAGGTTAAAAAAGGATCGCAGTGCACATGATCGGCAGAAAAGAAAAAGAGACTACTGAAACGTGTCCGGTTACGGCGGCCATATTGTGTAGGTGGATACGCTCGATGTGGTGCAAACATTGCCATAATGGCAGCCATATTATGTAAGTGACTGTGCTCAAAGTGGTGAGGACTAAGAGACGATGGTCGCTATCTAGATGAATGACGAGCGCTACATACCTTCTAGGTCTTTTTTTATAAGCCAGGGATATACACCTTTATACAGCATCAAGGTAGACAGTTTATGTCAAACAGAGGTAGCATTGTTTATTTCAGCACATTAAAAAATAGCACTTTTTATGAAGTATTCTCAACTACAAATAATCAAGAAGAAGAACAGTGAATTGTTATTTATACTGTTCAGGATGAAAGTAATGTCTACAATGTGCCCTTCTAAATTCATGTACTAGTATGTGCAGTTATTGTTGTTAAATTTATTTTTATATTCATTGTCGACTCGTTGGTTTATTTAAACAATGACATGAATTGCAACTGAGCATAAAGTATGTACCGCTCGTCATGTATCTAGATAGCGACCGTCATCTTTTAGTCCTCACCACTTTGAGCACAGTCACTTACATAATATGGCTGCCGTTATGGCAATGTCTGCACCACATCGAGCGTATTCACCTACACAATATGGCCGCCATAACTGGACGCGTTTCAGTAGTCTCTTTCTTTTCTGCCGATCATGTGCACTGCGATCCTTATATGAGCTTTGGCAATTTAGTCGAGCCTTGAACGCGACAGTTTACCTGCATGAGAGCAAGTGACTCGTACAGTGGGAGAAACAGTGTAACTTTGGGTAAGCGGTGGTTATGGTGGAGGTTTATGGTTGTTGTATAAATCTTTTCTGTAATCCACACACCTTGTATTGTATTGTATTGTATTGTATTGTATTTGGCATTTATAGAGCGCATGCCTACCCGTAGGTGTCCCAACGCTAAGGGACTACGAAGGGAGGAATATGGGGGGGGGTCTATAAGAACAGACATGTCTTCAGTTGTTTGAGAAATTTCAGATGGTCAGGTTCACTCCGCAGGTGTAGTGGGAGGGCGTTCCAAAGCTTGGAGACGTTGAGTGAGAAGCGACTGCCTCCGCTTCTGGCCTTTTTTATTCTGGGAATCGTTGCAAGGTGGAGTTCGTTAGAACGGAGTGACCGGTTCGCTCTGCATGGGCTAATCATGTCCCTGATGATTAGTGGTCCGTGGCTGTTTAAGGATTTGTGTGCTATGCAAAGGGCTTTGAAGTTTACTCTCTGCTGGACTGGTAGCCAATGAAGAGAGTGTAGGGCTGGTTTTGCTGAGCAGCAAGCGGGGGTATCGGCGAGCAGCCTTGCGGCCCAGTTCTGTATAACCTGTAGCTTGGAAATTACTTCTTTGGGGGCACCTACATAGAGGGCATTGCCCTAGGCCAATCTAGACAGGATGAGGGCCTGAGCGACAAGTCTTTTTGCGAGCGGGGGAGAAGGGGAATGATTTTACGAATAATTCTAAGCAGGCCGTATCAGAAGGAAGCTGTCTTTCTTGCCTGGGTTTTGAAGGTGAGGTTCTTGTCTAGCCATATTCCTAAGCTTTTAATTTCTGTTTTGGGGGTGGGCGGTGGTCCCATTGAGAGTGGCAGAGCGTATTTAGATCAGTGCTCGAATGGTCACCCAGTATCATGAGTTTCGTCTTCTCATCGTTGAGTTTCAGATGGAAGAGACTCATCCGTTTTACTACTTCCTCCAGGCAAGGTAGGAAGCCCTTAGCTTGTTGGCAGGGGTGGCTCAGGGCTATGACCAGTTGTGTTTGCCAGCATAACTCACCACGTTAATTCCGAATGGGGCCTTATCTCTGCCAGAGGGGCCATACATACATTAAAAAGGGTGGGGCTGAGCGAGGAACCCTGTGGTACTCCACACCCTAATGACAAGGTTTCCGAAGCATGGTTGTCTTGGAAGACCTGGAAGGACATGCCCTCAAGAAAGGACTGCAGCCATTTTAGTGCTGTTCCTGACACTCCTGCCCTCTTGAGACGGTGGACCAGGAGAGGGTGATTGACCGTGTCGAATGCCGCGCTGAGGTCGAGGAGGATGATTGCGGCTGTGGCTCCTGGGCCAAGATTTTCCTCATTTCCTCCTCCACTGACAATATGGTGGTCTCCGTCCCCTGGCCCGCCCGGAAGCCGGTTTGAGAGGGGTGGAGGGTGCCATTATTTTCGAGGCATGCCGAAAAGGCGTGGTTAGTGTGTTTTCTATTATTTTACTGATGCATGGCAGGAGAGAAATGGGACGGAAGTTGGCCAAATATGTGGGGGCTAGATTAGGTTTTTTCAACAGGGAGCGGACCATAGCTTTTTTCCACTTGGTAGGAACTATACCAGTGTTGAGGGAGGCATTAATTAGTTCAGTAGCCATATGGGCAATGGCTGGTCCAGCCAGTGACAGGATATTGGGGGGAGCAGGGCCTCGGGGGGAGCCACTTTTTAATGAGGATAGTAGGGTGAGGGAGGAATCGTGAATTAAAGGCGGGAAAGACCTTAGTTCCAGTTTGTCAGGTTGCGGACCCTCATTCATGTGTCTGTGAGGGTTAATTGGGACGTTTTGAGGAAGCTGAGTGAGGATGTTCTGGATTTTAGAGTGAAAGAAATTCGCCAATTAAGTGCAGCGGTTGTTAGAGGAGTCTGGGGGTGCCGGGGGCCAGGGTTCTTTATTAGTTTAATGGCGATGTGGAAAATTTCTCGGGGGTGTTACTTGCTGCTAGGATCTTTCCCTCGTAGAAGGAGGCCTGTGCAGTTTTCGTTTCTGATTTGTAATGGCGTATGGTCGATTTATATTGTTGCTTTTTGGTGGGGGAGAAGTCTCTTCTCCATCATCTCTCGGCTTTTTTGCAATGCTGCCTTTGGGTACGCAGTTTAGGTGTGTACCATAGAGAGCGGTGGGAGCCAGTTTTCCTTTGGGTCGAGACTTTAGGGAGCACCAGGTTGAGAGACCCCTTGATCCAGTTGTGGAAGTTTTTGTTGTTTATCGTGGGATCCGTGGTGGGACTGGGTTGTGATCTGTTCAGTTCCTGTATCCATTTCTCTACGGGTAGTTTGGAGCAGGGTTGAATTAAAGCGTGCGGCGGGGGGGGGGGGGGGGGCAGGGTGTCTTATGGGTGTGTGTCCAGAGAAAAGGGATTAGGAAATGGTCGGTCCATGGAAGGGGGGTGGGTTTGTACCCTACCAGATTTCCTAGGTTAGAGAAGATTGGGTCGAGAAGGTGGACTTTTCCATGGGTGGGGAGTAAAACCTTTTGGAGAAGTTGGTAGGTTGCCTAGTTCTGTGGCGAGTGAGGCTGAAGTGTCATTGAAGTGTAGGTTAAAATCCCCCAGAGGGTGAAGTTAGCCATACAACTAGCGAGAACCAGAACTGTTTCTAGTAATGACTTTGATAACTGTCCTGCGGTTCCGGGGGGGCGATATATCTGTAAGAAACAGTAGTTAGTATTAGATTCCTTACCTTAGATTCCTTACCATAGAATATCCTCAGGCGTCAGACTGGATCCGGAAATGTTTGCGTAGCAGTACCCTTGTGCGTCCGTAGATGTCGTCCGCGGCTCCGCGTCCGTCGTCCGCGTCGTGGACGCCGTGATGACGTCGTCGGAGTACTTAGACGACGCCTCCGCGCGCTGACGTCAGTTCTTATACACAGCTTTTCCGCACCAAAAACGTAGAGCCATGTTAAAAACCAACACTGGTGCCATTGAAACTAGGGCCCTGAAAGGGGATGACCTTAACCCTAGATATCAGTTCGCAGAACGGGGAGGATGGGTGGGGCGGTAAGGAATCTAATACGAACTACTGTTTCTTACAGATATATCGTTACCGAAGGTAAGTAACTTGTTCATCTGAAAGAAACCGGTTAGTATTAGATTCCTTACCTTAGAATAGATATCCCAGCAAAACCAACCCCAGTGGTGGGTCTGCGAACCAATAATCACACCCGAAAGTCCTGGAGGACGGAACGGCCAAAGAAGCCATCCCTCCGGACTTGGCTGTCCAGGTAGTAGTGTCTTGCAAACGTGTGCAGCAGGCCCACGTAAATGCCTGACAGACGTCCTGCAAGGGGACTCCCCGGCCCAGGGCAGTGGTTGCCGCCGTGGCCCGAGTGGAATGGGCCCTCAGCCCAACATGAGGCTCCTTCTTCGCCAAGGAGTAACAAGCCTTGATACACAAGACGACCCACCGAGAGATGATCCGCTTGTGCACCGCCCGTCCCTTCTACGCGACCACATAACCAACAAAGAGTTGGTCATCCACCCGGAACTGGCGTGTGCGATCTAGATAGAACGAAAGCGCACTTTTTTGGTCCAGACGGTGGAGCCGCTCTTCCTCCTTTGAGGGATGCGGAGGCGGAAAGAAGGTGGGCAAGGTGATAGACTGCCCGATGTGGAAGGCCGTGACAACCTTGGGCAGAAAAGAGGGTCTAGTCCGCAACACAACCTTGTCCGGATGGACAGAAAGGAAAGGAGGTTTGGAAGAACGAGCCTGGAGCTCACTCACTCTCCTGGCAGAGGTGATGGCAACCAGGAAGGCAGTCTTCAGAGTAAGAAGGCGGAGAGGACAGTTGTGAAGTGGCTCAAAGGGAGCGCACATCAGATAGGTAAGAACAAGGTTCAAGTCCCACTGAGGCATCACAAACGGAACAGGGGGAAACAGGTGTGTGATGCCTTTCAGAAAACGAGTTACAATAGGGGACTTGAACAAAGATGGTTGATCAGGCAGCCTTAGAAAGGCTGAAAGGGCAGAAAAGTAGCCCTTGATGGTGCCCAGAGCAGAGCCCTGCTGGGCAAGAGAAAGAAGGAAGAGAAGAACCTCAGAAAGAGGGGCAGAGAGAGGATCCAGAGCTCTTGCTGTGCACCATGCCACAAATCTGTTCCACCTGCAGGCGTATACCGACTTTGTGGAGGGACGCCTGGCTGCCAGAATAACATTACAGACTTCAGGAGGCAAGTCAAATGGCCTCAACTGTCGCCACTCAATCTCCAAGCATGGAGGTGGAGACTGGACAGGTTTGGGTGGAGGACTGTCCCCTGCTGCTGCGACAGAAGGTCCTCCTGAAGAGGCAGACGAACCGGGGGATCGACTGACATACTGAGAAGCACGGGATACCAATACCTTTGTGCCCAGTCCGGAGCCACAAGGATGACTTGGGCCCGGTCGCGTTTGAGCTTCTTCAGCACTCTGGGCAGAAGTGGTATAGGCGGAAAGGCGTACAACAGACCGCGACTCCACTTGCGACGAAAAGCGTCTCCGAGCTAGTGCCGCCTTGGAAATTCCAACGTGCAGAACTGATGACATTGTGTGTTCTCTTCGGTGGCGAATAGATCTAACCAAGGCTCTCCCCACAGCAGAAAGAGATCTTGCGCCACGTCAGAGTTCAGACGCCATTCGTGATCCATCATGCACCGACGGAGGGGCGTGGTTTGGGCGCCGATGGCGGAGGCGGCGTGAGCAGCTAGCTCCATGCCTGATCCCGCCGATTATCCTGAAAACTGCCTGGGCTGCGGCGGTAATTGCCAGGACAGACGTCGGAAGGATTGTGGGGGCCCTCACCAAGGTGTTGTCCGGTGACTCCGGGCGCCCCTGAATTGAAGTTTTGTTCCCGGAGGTGCTGAAGGAGGAGCGGCAATAAAATGGCGGCCAGACTCGCCCGGGGGAGCTAGACTGGGACGCCCTGCTCGCCGTGTGTTGGAGCTAGCACCTGCAGCAAGATTGCGGAGGGGGCGCAGCAAGCAGGCTGCTGCTCCGCATCATCGTCCGATATTATTGCGGGCGGTGGCAGTTCGCAAATCGACAAAGCAGATGGGACGATGAGGCGATGGGGGAAAATTAAAATGGCGCCCGGACTCTTAGCTGCCTCTGTCCCACGGCACCTGGAGTAGTACTGATGCGGCGACCATAGCGGCCCAGAGGTGAGGCACCGCTCATACCACTGACGGCGCCCAGAGCAAACGGAAGAGCTGGAGCTGGCTCGCGAAACGAGGTATCTCTGAGACGCTGCAGGGGCTGTAAAGGCATAGTGTGCCCGCGGAGGTCCTGGCTGGGAGACTTGGTGGCCAGGAGAATATCGAGCAGCAGAGCGAGTGCAGCGGTACTCCAGTGCCGGACAAGGGCGTGTGGCGGCAAGCAGACCCTTCCTGGGGCAACCGGTGAGTGAAGTGGTGCGGGCCTGGTCCTGGCGCTGCGGAGTTGGGGGCGGGAGCAGGCTCGTAGCGCTGAGCAGCCGGGGGTCGTGGAAGATTAAATAGGGAGCCACGTGGTGGGAGTACCTGAGATACCACCTGGGAGCAGGCAGCGGCAGACTGCGGGGCGCACCCTCCAATGTGTAATGACAGCGGCTGTGACAGGAGAGAGAGGAGCAGCCAGTGATCAGCTGGGAATTAACGCGCTACTACCCCGAGGGCAATAGTGGGAGCACGGATCAGTGGGATTCCTTAAGTGCCAGCCCGGAGATCTCGAGTCCTCCGTGGGAGTATCGGAAGTATTGCCCAAGGAGGGGAGTGGCGGATGGTGCGGACCGTGATTGTGGGAAGAGCACTGGGACCTAGGTGACCACTACGGAGAGAGGCTGGGAGCCGGAGTGCCTGGATTGGCATGCCACGATGGCATGCCAATATGTGGTAATGGCGGCGGGTACGTTCAAGGCAGTCACCCGCCTACACTCCCGAATGTTACACGAAGGTCTGGAACCCCTGACGGTTCTCAAACAGAAGTGGGAGACGAGTGTAGGGAAGCCCATCCCGGACACAACTTGGGGGCGTGTCATGATGAGAACCTGGAAGGGATGCAGAAATGCACGGTCAGCAAGTACACTTTTTTACAGTGCACAGAGCTTACCTCACTCCGGGGAAGATCCGGAAATATTTCCAAGTGCAGGACGCGGCATGTCCTAGGTGCCTAACGCCTGATGTGGATCTAGACCACATGATGTGGCATTGTCCGAAATTAGGGCCCTACTGGTCTGAAGTGGGGGCGCTTCTTAATGAAGTTACTGATAGGCAAGTGGAATATGACATAGCGACTTGTTTATTACTCTGGTTCCCTCACACGAAAACAACCAAGATAACTAGTAAATTCATTGATCTAGGTCTCATTTTAGCCCAGAGGGAGATAACCTGGCATTGGAAATCGAAGGAGGGTCCCTCTAGTAGACGGTGGGCGAACAAATTACATAAATGGGCTCGTAGTGAGGGCACGGTCAACTACGCCAGGCAGCCCGTACAGCTAATGAGAAGAGTCTAGAGATGGCGCGCGCGTGGGAAGAACTAGTGCGAACACTGGGTAACAGTCTGGCACCAGCGGAGGACTAAGGAAGTAGGGTTCTGAAGGCAGTTCCATGTAAGGCAAGGAAAGGATAAGTTGCGATCCTACAGGTTTCTTCCTTTTAGGAATTGAGATACTGAACAAAGGCCCACACCAGCAGAGGTTTGGGGGGGGGGGGGTTGGTTGGAGTAATCGGGATTCCTACTGTTGCTATTAGAGGGGTTGACCTCTAAGAGTTAAATATGTGGATCTTGGGGTGGTACAATCGGACAAGCGTTTCCCTCCTGAGGGGGTGGTAAATAGAGTTGGTTTTAAAATGATTACTCTAAGGAAATAGAGAGTTGGCACTAGGCCGCTATGTTATGCTAGTAGTACCTTCCAGTACATACCGTGTGCATTTTAGGACTGGTTACCTGATGGGGTTCGGTAACGGGGGAATAAAGAAAAGCAGATACTAGATAATCCTGCTGAGCAGTGATCGCTGTTTCATTTATGAATAATTAGGTTTGACACTGACTTGCTGTCGTCGCCCGGCCTCCGGGATGTGGGCTGAGTGATGCTTGATCCATGATAGCTACTGGACAATTTTGGATGGCGGGACACCGGGAACAAATGGTTGTATATTTTCTAACTCTGCAATAAAAACAAAGTTTAAAAAAAAAATCATGCACCGGCGGCTGAGTTCGTCCGCCCTAGCGTTCAGAGAACCTGCCAGGTGTTGAACCACCAGGGTCACGCCCTGATGTTCCAGCCATTGCCAGAGGCACAGAGCCTCCTGACAGAGGGTCCACGACCCCACCCCGCCCTGTTAGTTGCAGTACCATATGGCGGTGGTGTTGTCCGTAAACACATGCACTTCACTCCCCCGGACAGAGGGAAGGAATGCCTTCAGTGCTAGACGAATCGCCCGCAGCTCCAAAAGGTTGATATGGAGCCGGGACTCCGCCGGAGACCAGAGGCCTCTGATCTCCGCCTCTCCCATGTGGCCTTCCCAGCCCTGGAGGGATGCGTCTGTCACAACTACGTGCTCCGGTTGGGGAAGGGAGAGGGATCTGCCGCTGACCCAATCGCGGTCCGTGAGCCATCACTGCAGCTGTCTCGCAGTGCCCTCAGAGATCAGGACATGGTCGGACAGGTTGCCCTGATGCTGGGCCCACTGAAACTTCAGGTCCCACTGCAGTGCCCGCATCCGCCATCGTGGTGATGCACCAGAAGGATGCAGCAGGCCATCAGTCCCAGAAGCCGCAGCGTCAACCTGACCGAGACTCGGGATAAAGGCTGAAAGATCGGAATCAGAGCATGAATATCCTGAACCAGCTGTTCGGGAGGATAAACCCGAAACTGCGCCGAGTCAAGAACCACTCCGATGAAGAGGAGCTTCTGGGAGGGGCACAGTTGTGACTTCGGCACATTGATGGAGAACCCCAGCTGGTGCAGGAGGTCTGCCGTCGTCTGGAGGTGGCTGACGACTGTCTGGGGCGAGCCCGCCTTCAACAATCAGTCGTCGAGGTAGGGGAAGACTGAAACCCCTAACCTGCGTAGATGAGCTGCGACCACCGCCATCACCTTCGTGAACACCACTGGGGCGCTGGTAAGGCCGAAGGGGAGCACGGTAAACTGAAAGTGCTCTTGGCCTACCGTGAACCGCAGGTAGCGCCGGTGGGCCGGCAGGACGGGAATGTGGAAATAAGCGTCCTGCAAGTCCAACGCTACCATCCAGTCTCCTGGGTCCAGGGCAGCTAAGACCTGAGCCAGTGTCAGCATTTTGAACTTCTCCTTCCGGAGGAAGCCATTGACGTTCCGAAGACCCAAGATAGGGCGTAGGACCCCTTTGCCCTTCTTGGGCACCAGAAAGTAGTGGGAGTAACAACCACACCCTACTTCTGGCCCAGGAACGCGCTCGAAGGCCCCCTTGGCCAAGAGGGCCGTAACTTCCTCTTGCAGAAGTCGCAAGCGATCCCCCGACACGCAGTGGTATTGCGGTGGCATGGCTGGAGGGGGTCGCCTCGAAGGGGAGGGAGTAGCCCCTTCGGACGATTTGCAGCACCCACCTGTCCGATGTGACAGTGCGCCAATGGAGGAGGTGATGGCGAACCCTGCCCCCCACTGGCATCACATGGGCCTGAAAGCTCGGACTAGGAGGGTTTTGAGGCGGATGCTGCAGGGGTAGGTGTGGACTGACCTCGCAGTTGTCCCCGACCGCCGCCACAGCGGTTTCCACGGCCGCCGCGTTGGAAATTAGTCTGCGGTGCGTGGCTGGCAGCACGTGTGGGGGCGCCCCTTCATTGGCCATAAAAGGAGCTAAAGGCACCCGTTTGCTGGCGTGGGGCCGAGAGGCCCAAGGACTTGGCTGTAGCCCTGGAGTCCTTAAAGCGCTCAAGCGCATGGTCTGCCTTGTCGCCAAAAAGGCGACGGCCATCAAAAGGCATGTCCATGAGTGTATTCTGGACATCGGCCGAAAAGTTGGCGTACCTCAACCAGGCGTGGCAACGAATTGCCACCGTCGTTGCCATCGCTCTGCCCAGTGAGTCGTGGTATCCAGCCCACACCGGATGGAAAAACGTGCTGCATCTCGACCCTCCGCAAGGGCTTGGGTGAGTTTAGCCCTGACCTCCGCCGGGCATTCTGGCAGCATGTCCGCGACCGTGTTCCACAGAGAGTGGGTGTAGGGCCCAAGAGGCATACGGTGTTGGAAGACTGCAGTCCCAAACTCAGGGAGGAGAATACCTTCTTGCCGTATTGCTCGTACTTCTTGGATTTCTGATCGGGCGGAGCCGTCGGGAATGCCGTCTGGGAGTTGGAGGCCTGGATGACCAGGCTCTCGGGTGTGGGATGGGTGGATAGGAAACAAGGGTCGCCCGGGGCCAGGCGGTGGCGTCTGGCCACGTTCCTATCTACAGGCGGACCTTTAGCGGGCCTGGACCAAGTGCCCAAAAGAACGTCAGTCAAGGCCTCATTAAACGGCAGCAGAGGCTCAGCCGAGCTTGATTGCGGTTTTACGGACCTCAGTGAGGAGGTTAGTCCTCACGGCCACGACGGGGAGCTCAAGGCCCAAGGCCTCGGCCGCCCACGTCAGCACCACACTGTAGGTTGCCCCCTCCTCCCTAGCCGTGGTAGGAGGTGAGACAAAACCGGTGTCCTGCGAAGTGTCCAGACCACTGGCATTCCCAAGTTCACCTGTCCAGTCCTGCTGGGACTGACAATCATGTGTCAGAGGGTCCTCAGACCCCTCCCAATACTCCTCATCACCCATTTCCTGATAATCAGGGTTGTCAAAGGATGGGGCCGGTTCGTTGAAGTAGAACTCTCCAAGCGGCGTCGAGAGCGGCGCCCAGCGGTGCTGCTCCGACGCCGGAACCGGATGGAGGGAGGCATCGGGGACGGCGTCGCCCGAAGGCGGCGCCTGTGGTGACACCCTAGGGATCGGCACCTGTGAGGTCGTCAGGTCAACCGGCGACGACCCGGATCCGGAAGCTGATCCAGCGGGGAAAGCGTTGGCGGCATCTGGGCCAAAGCACCCGCCGGCGTCGAAGCACCCGACCCGCTGGGGCCCCCAGACGGGTCCGTCGGGCCCGAAGGCGCCGCAGAGCCCGTCGGAGAGCAACCTCATGGCCATGCCCTTGTTAGGTTGCCTTCTAACAAGTCAGTGGGGTCTCGATATACATAAATTCTAGATAGCGGAAAGTGGTTGGATACCAAAGAAGTCGTTCGCCCAGGACCACAATTTCACATTCCGGCGTGTCAGCATCAAAAGAATATGCCCCTGATTTCACCCAGTTAACTTGGAGTCCCAACACTTCACCGAATACACGGAATATGTCGATAATCGCCCGCGGGAAACAGGTCAGGTCTCTGACGTAAAGTAGTAGGTCATCCGCGTACAGTGACACCGTGTGTATCCCATCAGCCAGAGGGATGCCCCACCTGCGCCAGAGGCACGGAGCTGTGCTGCTAGGGGCTCCATCATGAGAGCAAAGATTAGGGGGGAGAGGGGCACCCTTGTTTAGTGCCTCTGCGTACCCGAATCGGGTCCGAAAGAAGCCTGCCTGTGCGAATGCGCACCACGGGCTCCTGGTACAGAAGTTCCACCATCTGAAGAAAGGCATCCCCCAAGTCAAATTTCTCCAGCATCAGATAGGGCCACTCCACGGAGTCGAATACCTTCTCAAGATCGAGTACCAGGCACCCTGAACGAGGCCATTGGGGTGTAGCTAGACTCTGCACTCTAAACAGGCGTCTGATGTTATAAGACGTACTGCGGGTCGGCACAAAACCGTTCTGGTCGGCGTGCACCAGAGCAGGTACCAAGGGCGCCAGTCGCTGGGCTAGCGTGGATGCCAGGATCTTTTAGTCGGTATTGAGGAGGACAAGTGGTCTGTATGATCCCATATTGAGTTTGTCTCCACCCGGTTTCAGGAGAGATATTAGACTCGCCTCATTCAGCGTAGGTGGGAGAGTAGAATCTGTTATTGCTGCCTTATACACTCGCAATAGCTCGGGAATGAGGATAATAGAATAGGCTTTGTAGAAATTCGCGGGTAGTCCATCAGGCCCCGGGGTTTTACCGTTGGAGAGGGAAAAGATGACCGTTCGGAGCTCCTCCGACATGAGCGGCGCTCCTAATTCTCCACGTTGCGCATTGGTAATCACTGGCAGGGGCAAGGTCGATAAATACTCTGAAATGTCAGCTGCTGTGACCCACAAATGAGAGCGATAAAGGCCCTCATAATATTTCGTGAAGGCCTCGTGAATAGCCCTCTGCATGTAGACAGTGGTGTCCTGAGTGGTGCGGATGGACATCACCGGCGTAGTTTGGGTGTCACGTCGTATCAGCCATAATAGTAGCTTATCCGGCTTGTCCCCAAGGTGGTGCGTGCGCGCCAAATGGGCAGCATAATTTAGGATTCTTCAGCCTGTCTAAAAGTTGTGTGTGCTGCTCTCGGGCTCCCATCAGCGCCTCATCGTCTCCCTCATCCGCCTCCTGCTCCCCCGCCAGTAAGGCAGCTTCAACTCGTGTCAGTTCTCCCTCTATCTGTTTCCGCATTCCCGCCTGCATACCCAGACAGTGACCCCTCGTGACAACCTTAAACGCATCCCATTCCAATTGTGGGGCGGACGCAGTATCGTTATTTTTGTCAAAATACTGTAAGAGGCGGATTGAAAGCGCTTCCCTATATGGGGCGTCTAGTAAGACATCTGGTTGGAGTCGCCATGTGGGCACCGGTGGGCGGGGACGTTCCCAAGTAAAGTCTAGGGTATGTGGGTTGTGGTCAGAGTGAGTGCGGCCTAGGTAACAGGTGTCTGTGAGATGGGGAAGTAGATCGCTCGATAGCATGTCCCTGTCTAACCAAACGTGTAGCGTGTGGGCACCTGAATAGTACGAATAGACCTTCACGTGAGGGTTGCGACTGCGCCAGGCATCATGTAGGTCCCACTGGGTCGCCCAGTCTGTGAGCGCTTTCATTGCCCCATTTGCCGGTGCATTAGCCAAGGGGGGGAATGACCGATCTAGGGCAATATCTAAAACACAATTATAGTCGCCCCCAAGCAAAAGTGGAACGCCAGGCCGTTGAGCTATCACCGATGACAACTGTGAGAGGAATCGGCCTTGTTCAGTGTTAGGGGCATAGATAGAGGCGAGAACAATGTGCTGCCCGTCCAATCTTCCATGAAGCACCACATATCTGCCCTCCGTGTCTACCGTACTATGAATAAGTGCAAATGGGACTTCAGGGCGTATCCAGATCAAAGCCACTCGCGCATATGTCGAGAAGCCGGTAGCATGCAATTGTCCCCTCCATCTGCGGCGTAGTGTGAGCACCTATGGGCCGGTCAAATGGGTCTCTTGCAGGAATGCTATGTGCACTTGGTGTCGCTTGAGATATGAATAAATCTGGTAACGGCGTGAAGGTGTATGCACCACGCACGTTCCAAGTGCAAAATTAATCGTGGCCATTACACATCTGGTCCCTCGTTTCCCCCCCCCAGCCATCCACCCCCAGCAATCAGCACGGTCGCACAGCGGGGCAGACACCCTCTTACATCATTGAAAGTCTCTAGCACACACCCGTGGTCCCGCAAAAAAATATGAGAGGAGAAAAAAAGAGTCAACTAAACCTGTAAACAAGAGAAACAAAAACACAATACCAAAAGGTCGACAGCAGAACATGTTGTCGTTCATACGCTCTAACGAGCTCAAGAAACCATGAGTTCAAGGGGGGATCGCGTAAACAGGTCAGTTTGGTGTGCGTGGCCTGTTGATCAGGTACGAGCGCTGAAGGCTCAATAAATGGAAATATTGTGCTGCTGTGGAGGTGCAGGGTTTCCAGCCTGATGGATTATTTTGAAGAAAGGGCAGGTAGAAGCACTCCCATACCCAAAAAAAGCCAGAGTCCTCAGATAATAGAGTTCCCAGCCATCCTTGTTTTAAATAACACGCAAAATCCAGGGAGGGGCAGGCCTAAATGGGTTATGGTAGCGTGGGGGATCAATAACTGAACTTCCGAAAAAAGTGATCTTGTGTCAGGTTATCTCCCTGAGCAGAAGTCGTTATCATGGATACTAAGACTAATATTTGCATAAACTGTGTTCACTTTTGGCCTGTCAAGATCCTTAGAATTATGTACCAGCATTCCTGCGTCTCCCACCTCTAGATTGATTCATAGTCACTCAGAAGGCTGGCAACAGACTTCAGTGCAGTGTGCCCTGTAGAACCTACATCATTGGAAGTGACACCTTTCACACTTCAGCTCTGTTAGCAGCAACACGGGCTACCATGCCATGGGAATATAATAAAACTGGAGGATAAGTGCAGAAACTGGCAGATGCTTTTATAACCTGCATTTAATTTTCATTAAAGCTGTCCATTATAGTACTACCTGAAGGTGAAAGACCAAACAGTATTTTTTTATTTTTTTGCTACTGCTTTGACCGCACCCCCAGACTCATTCACCTTGCATTCTGTTTGTGCAGCATAACTAACAGTTCCCTTTCTTTTATAATGCACTTCTTAGACCACTGAGCCTACAGCACCTTCTCCAGCCTCACATACTGTGCCTGCTACCACTACAGCGCGCCACTCACAATGCCCCTGCTACCACCGCTGCGCTCACACTTCCCCCATACATACAGTATTTAGAACAGGGCACGAGAAGGAGTAGGGCCAGGGCCTTCTGTCACAGACTCAAGTCTGGCCAAAGGGAGCAAATAGTCACCTACTGCGAAGAGAGAGTGGGGCTGCTTCATCACCATATTACCAACCACCATTCCTATGCCAATCACACACACACGCATACCAACCCTGCTCCCGACCCCATCCCCCCCCCCCCCCCAGTTACAGCCAGAGGTGCCGATTTCAAACCTTGGGAGCCACGTTCGAGTCTCAGTGTTGCTAAACCTCCAGTGATTCTGGGCAGTTCCCTTAATCTACCCAAGCCTAAATAACATGAAGATGACCATGTGTAAATGTAACTGGTGTTCATTAGAAGCGCTCGCCTTCGGGTCATGTTTGCGCTAGATCAAAAACCTGCAAAAAATAAACGCCCACACTAGGGTCATATTACAAGTTTGGTGCTTTCCTTTCACAGATGAAGCAGACTCCCAGTTTAAAGGTGAAAGGCAAGAATTGATGTAGGGACCATTATGCCTAGTCATTTAGGCATAAGAGGCCTAATCTTTTTCCTGACACATTAGTGCTTCAGGAGGGACCTGTCCGATCCTTTCTCTCATGAAGCCTAATCTACTCGTACTACGAGTTTCTCCTTTTTTCCTCGCCTAAATAGGTTATGAGGACACCTATTGTAAGTACACAGTTAGGTCAGTGGGACAGAGGGTTGGATACACCTTAGCGAGTGTATACCGCCCAGGTTCCCTCCACTTGGTCCTGACGAAAACCTGGTACATCCCACCACAGGTTGAAACATGTAGACCTTTTTCCACACCCACATAGATACTGTCGATCAATTTAACCAACAGAAGTATCTTAGAACTGCTTTTAACATTGTCCAGTAGCTTCAGAATAAATCTTTTTCCTAGAAGTTATACTTGGCCAATTTTTAACCTCACTTTCTTTTTTGCACCACATTCACAAAAAACTTCCCGCTCCACTGTAGTCAGGTGCCGCAGCACACCCGGATGGCACTAGGCTGTCCGGGTGGAACCCCGATGATGAAGCATGTCACCAACCAGGTTGGGGAGTGAGGGGTCTTCTAACAAAAGAATAATTTTCTTTTGTTCTCTCCTTCTCCCTTCACCCCGTTAGGACCAACCCCTTGGTCCAATGGTAATACTCCTTTTGTTTATATAGATTAGGGTTCAGGGGACCAGGAGTACCTCCCTCCACTCTGTGGAAAATCCCTTACGCTTTTTTTGTTACTATATATCCCTTGCGGGGGACCATCCTCGACGCAGAGACTAGGTCCTTCATTCAGAACCATCAGGTGAGGGGTTAGTACTTCCCCGGGGGATTCTTGGCTCTATTAGGATCTATCAGAGCTCGAAAAATCCACTCGACCGCTCGCATAGTCGAGCTAAATTTAACAAGGTCGAGCTGTTTTTAGGTCCTACTCGCCCTTTCTGGCGAGTAGGAAAACAAACCAACTTGTGTCCTCGGTCTGTGAAAACGGAGCAAATGTGACAAGATAACAAGATTTAAAGGCATTTTTATTGCTCACAAAGTTAATTAGCAATAAAGATGCCTTTAAATCTTGTTATCTTGTCACATTTGCTCCGCTTTCAGAGACGGAGGTCAAGTAGGTTGCAGTTGGGTCGAGGACATTTTTTAAGGTACTAGTCCTGCAGGACTAGTACCATTTTTTGGATTTTTCAAGCCCTTCATGAAATTTACATACACATGCTTCCCCTACATATCTAGGCTAGGTACATTTAGGTAGGCTACGCATCATAGAAGTATGCCAATGCTGTTGCTTTACATAACATGCTTTTATTCTTCTTATTACCACTTTGGTAGAAATGTATCTACTTGTTACGATATTGGTACTAGCAATAACATTTGTTTGCTCCTGTCTTTTGATTGTTGCAGCGAATGTTTCACACTAGACTGACGCTTGATCAATAAAAAAATATTGAAACCGTTCCAAATACTCACTCTATGTGTATTCTGAGAAAAGTAAGCATGAGTGACTGAGAAAAAGATACCGTATTGTTTCCCCGATACCGGAGGAATCAGGGTTGTCATGTTCAGAGGTTGCCAGAAACTACCTATACCACTGTAGAATACAGGGAGTGGTAGTGGCACCGAAGAGCTAGCTGGTGTAACGGCTGACTCATCCTGTGGGGTTGTCCAACGTCAGTCCACACACCAAGCCTTCAGTTTAGGTCATCCAAAACGTGCAGGTCCTAAGAACTACACAACTGTCACGGTGCAAGCAGCGGCTCGGTAGCGGTGGAAGTCGAAGTCATCAGTGAGACCAGGTTGGTAGTGCGAGATGCGGCAGTGCCCTCTGTGGTGCCTTCAGGACATGGAGCCCGCAAAGGAGTCAGTGACAGAGTCAGTTGCTTTCCTCCCTCTGTGACAACTGAGCCTGGATTAAACTGATGTACACCAACCCGGGTGCTCGGGTGAAGGTGGGACAGTGCAGGTTGACGCAGTGGGACATAGAACGTGGCACACAACAGGAGTGCCCTCTTCCAACTCTGCTGTTTGCCCTAGCTATTGAACCGTTGGCAAATCAAGTGCTTTGGGTTATGCACGAATGGGGAAAGAGTTAGGTCACACTAGAGATGTCATCTCCCAATATGAAGCTGAAGAATTATTTTACCTCTTGTTAAAATTGCTAAGGGAATTTGGAGAGGTGTCCGATCTTACAATTAATCTACGGGCATCATTATCGTCTCATTGGCTGGGGTGCACATAGAGTGGTAACTGAGATGGGAGGTTGCTCATTTTCACTATCTGGGAATTATGGTGGCACATATTTGAAAGGAGCAGTTGCAATACAATATTCAATGGGTGATCGACTCTTTCCAGGGCTCTGTGCGGCTTTGGAACACCCTCCCGCTGTTTATGGTAGAATTTCAGTGTCCTATATTGTGTTTCTGCCCCATAGCCTGTATATGATCCAGAACTCCTTGTGCCCGCTGCGTGGGGGAGTGATTTGCAAGTTGAATGCACCACTAACCTCCCTTGTTTGGGCTGGGAAGTGCAGCAGGGTGAGGGGATCTAAGGATGGCGGGCTGGGGGTCCTGAATCTGCTATATTATTATTATGCCTCTCACATGCAACATGCGGCTTAAGATTGAGTGGACTTGTCCACAAGCGGGAATTTGTAATCAGGTTGAGTTAGACTACTACACTTACTTGCCCACCCACACCTCAGTTTTGCTTGTTGGGCAATCTTGTTCGACCCAAGAAACGCAAATGAGCATACCGGCTCCTATAGTTTACCCTGGTGCTGGCAAGGGGAAGAGTAGCCATCGCATGGATGGGTCTCCGCGCCCCAATGGAGAATACTGGGTTCATGATGTCTCTGCATGGGTGATGGCAGAGGAGGCACAGCTGTGTCTTACCCGCCTGGATCATAAATCACCTGCTCATCTGGAAGCCTGGGGCGTATTATGTGATAGGTTCCTGAGCACGGAGGGAGACTCCTCAGAGTCTGACTCCCTGGCAACTGATTGAATTAACTGTAATTGTTACCTTACCTGGTATGCTTGGTCAATGTCATGTTAACATGCCACATACAGTGTTCTGTATACACTGCTGTTGTGATGTGACCCTTGATGGCAGTGCTGCTCTGCGGTTTGTTGTTTATGGTTTATTAATCTGGTAATAAAGTTTTTAGTTTTTGTAAAAGCTTCAATCGCTTTTAGGATTTCTACATTTTGGTAGAACATACCTACCAAACTAGGCTCAATGGGTTAGACTGTAGTGCAATATTTGCTCAGATTTTTCTAATAAATATTGGACTTCTCAACATACTAATAGGCTACTAAGATTACAGACAGACATGCTTGAATCTAAACACTTACATACTCGTGTTAACTCTAATAATTTGGTGATCCTCATAATTGCGGGTTCCAGTGGTTACAGATATGTTTTATGTAATGAAGGAGAAACAGTACTGGTTGCTTATAAATCACATTTATATTTGAATGTAGAAATGTGTTTTACATTGCCCAAAACATTTCTGACTGCAGTTCAAACAGCTGCATTTAAGTAACGTCCATTGGCAGATGCATGACTTATAATTGTAGGTTCTCCTGCTCCGGCCTTAAAGGTCATCACCATGGCCAGTATCTCAAACGTCAAAACCCTGCATCCTGGATGGATCCAGTGGGCCACCTCCTTAACAGCTTCTGATGTACAGGCGTGTGAAATTTAATAAAATATCTACTATCCAAAGTGCAGGCTGCTTCATAAATTTACTTGTCCTGCAACAAAATCCACTTGTCCCTTTGGTGCCATGTAGTGCAGCGACAAATATTGGTGGCAAACTTAATATAAAAGAGTATATAATAACAGATTCTCTGATTAGGTCAGAGCTCAGATCATAGTAGGGTTTGAATACTAGCAATTCCCTTATTTTACCACCTTTCTGCAGATCTACATACTGGGGCTGGAGTTAGCTGTAAGTAATAGTTCTCCATGGTTAGAATGCCCTTTTGAGTCTGTGCAAATCTACTAACTTGCATATTTAATAGGTTTTCATCAGCTCGTCTCTCATATTTTCCTATGCAGAGTCTGGTTGGAAATGTACTCCCGACAAGGGCAGAAGTAAACCTTCTTCCAGGGTTGGGGAAAAAACTGGTTGGTGAAAATGTGAACATGTTACAGCTCAATAGTTTTTTGCATGAATAACTCTACACATGCATATTTCCTCGTATTAAAAAGCAGTTCACAAATATTTTCTAGGAGTACGATTTCCTGACTGACAACTGTAAATTCTTGTGATTTCACCAAAGATGAAAATCTGCACTAAGAAAGCGGATAAAAAAGGGACACCACTGTGAAAGTTGTTCAACCATTTTGCATCACTTACAACAGTTTATTTCTGTCTTGTCCTTTGAGTAGTACATTTTGCCTTCAGCTCCCCTTTGAAATGTGACAAAGTAAGTGTGGTGTGGTGTGGTGTGGTGTGGTGTGTGTGTGTAGAACGGTTTCTTTCTTTTTACCAGGTATAAATTATCTGCTCCTGTCAAGGGAGGCAAAACATTTTAAATAAGCTAGTCTGGGTGCTGACTGCGCTTTCTGACATGCTTCGTATAAATAATACGAAATTCCACAGCTTGAAATATTTTTCAAAGGATTATAAATAACGTGAGCTGGTTGCATCCAGCAGGGCTTTTTTTCGAAGAGATTGGCTTCACATCTCTCAGTTCTTTTGTTTTTTCTTTTTTTTTATTGATTTTGTCATAATCCCCAGTATAGCTTAAGTGCCAGCATAGTATAGGACACATTTCCACATTTAATTTTACCATTGTATCTTTCACAATTACATGCCTATGAAATAACTAAGGGACTAAATTATAGCAGAAACAAAGGCCATAGGAGAGAAATCTTAACGGTTAGGGCTCTTTGACCTCAAGATTCAACAGGCAGGGGATGTCCAATGACGCAGTGGGGTCTGCTATTCAGGGATGTTTGGGGAAGGTGTTCAAGGTGTTGCAGTGTTTTGCTCAAGGCTTTGTAGATAACAGCACAGGGGTTGTCAAAAGTCAATGGGGCGTGACGATGGAGGTTGAAGAGTGACATTATCTGCAATGAGGCTGTCACAGTGAGACATGCGTTTTAGCCAGGTAGCTGGAGATGGGAGTCTCGCCCCTCCCCAGTGTACTGCAATCTCTCGTTTGGCTAGCAGGAACAACATAGATGCAGGCCTGCACACTGATTAAGGGGGAGCTTAGCAGTGTACCCAAGGAGTCTCATTGTTGGGTCTGGTTGCATGTCGACTCCAAGCATTGTAGTGATATGTGAATAGATAGTGGTACAGTACGTGGATGTGGTAGGACAGGTCCACGTGATGTGTGCGAAATCTGCCGCAGGGACGTGGCATTTGGGACAGTGATCTGGTCTGTTCAAGTCATATTTGGTAATGTCCAGCGGGGTGAGGTATGCCCGCTGTAAAAACTTAAAATGGAGTAATTTATGTCTGTGTGAGAGATTTTTTCTGGATTGGTGCGCAGCAATAATCCCACATTGTATTTTAAAGACCAAGGGTTGAGGCAAAACAGAACAGCACCTACTTTCACCTGTGACTTGAGAGTTATGGTGATGGTGCTTGTGACTCCAAGGAACACAACCCAGTCTGTTCCTTCAAGGGCAAAGCCCAAAAATTACAGTGAACAATATGGAGTCAGCACCCATCTAGGAAATGTTAATTGACAGTCTCTGTTGTTCTCAATAAAAGTTCAAGATCTTGTAATAAATAAGTCTGGACTGTTGTTAAGTTTTCTGATTCAAATTCTTTATTGTGATAATCCAAGACAGGCAAAAATCCAAGAACATCTGTGGATTCATGAAGAAATGTAATTGAATGGCTTTCACAAAGAACAACTGCTTATATAGCTTAGATGCTGGTCTACCTATGACACGTGATTCTCCTTCTGGCTACCATGCCTATCTCTGCTTAACAAGACAAAGTACGATATATACAGCCTAACAAGACAAAATACGATATATATACAGCACAACCTGATTAAGCACAATATATGCAGTTGTTCTTTGTGAAAGCCATTCAATTACGTTTCTTCATGAATTAGAGGATTCACTAACCTGCTATTTCCAAGGAATCTCAGTGTGCTATATAAACTTTTGAACTAAAACTGATGTTTGAGCCCTGAAGAAGTCTCAGTGTTTGAGACGAAACGCGTTGGCTAAGAAGGGAAATCCACAGATGTTCTTGGATTTTTGCCTGTCTTGGATTATCACAATAAAGAATTTGAATCAGAAAACTTAACAACAGTCTGGACTTATTTATTACAAGATCTTGAACTTTTATTGAGAACAACAGAGACTGTCAATTAACATTTCCTAGAAGGGTGCTGACTCCATATTGTTCATTATAATCCTACATTGTACCTGGAAGTGTTATGCTGAGGTACTGTTCCCATGCCTGACGTACCCTGGTTGTGGTATCTGGTTTTAGTTTAAGACATGCGCAGTATAGCTTGGATGTCAGATGGGCACCATCTGAGCTAGAAATTACCGATGTGAGTGGTGTAAATTCCTCTCGGGTGAGCGGATAGCTAGGCAGTTGGGAGCGCACAGTTGCGTAGAGATGCTGAAATATGAAGCTGTGCATGTAGGGAATATTCTGAATCCGGCGGTCTTCACCATCCTGCAGATCATGTCCATTTGGGAAAAGATCACCAATGGTGTGAATGTTGTAGTGGCTTAATATGTGCTGTGCGAGAGGGTTCGCTGGTCAACGGGAGCCAGAGGTTATTTTTCAAAGGGAGAAGTGGGGAATAAAGAATGCCACCTCTAAGCCTGCAGCGCAGTGTTTGCCATGCCCAGCATGTTGGGAATACTGTATTTCTGTTGGTGGAATTGCAAAAACAACAGGTGATGGACCGAATGAGGATCAATGTCACACATTCAACCCAGTCAAAAGATCTGGGTCCTAATCCATCGTTTTTTTGCACTCCACACCACCCTGGGTCAGACAATGGCGATATGCAAATCAGCTCTGACCCTGTGCCCCATGGGAACAGTCCAGTCCGAACTACAAAAGCCATGTCCTTCCCAGAACGGAATCAAGCATCCGAGGACCGGACCGGTTTCGAGGTAACACCTCTCATCAGCCCGGCTAGCTTGACTCCAGTGTTGTGGAGTGCCTGGGACCCACGTCTGGGCATCCCCAGTACACTTATAGCGGAATTGCAAAAACAACAGGTGATGGACCGAA
The DNA here is from genome assembly GCF_964263255.1 of Lissotriton vulgaris. Taxonomy (NCBI): domain Eukaryota; kingdom Metazoa; phylum Chordata; class Amphibia; order Caudata; family Salamandridae; genus Lissotriton; species Lissotriton vulgaris. Next base: position 1,208,475,276 of record NC_141691.1, read on the forward strand.
TGAGGATCAATGTCACACATTCAACCCAGTCAAAAGATCTGGGTCCTAATCCATCGTTTTTTTGCACTCCACACCACCCTGGGTTAGACAATGGGTTGAATGTGTGACATTGATCCTCAATCGGTCCATCACCTGTTGTTTTTGCAAATCCGCTATAAGTGTACTGGGGATGCCCAGACGTGGGTCCCAGGCACTCCACACCACTGGAGTCAAGCTAGCCGGGCTGATGAGAGGTGTTACCTCGAAACCGGTCCGGTCCTCGGATGCTTGATTCCGTTCTGGGAAGGACATGGCTTTTGTAGTTCGGACTGGACTGTTCCCATGGGGCACAGGGTCAGAGCTGATTTGCATATCGCCATTGTCTAACCCAGGGTGGTGTGGAGTGCAAAAAAACGATGGATTAGGACCCAGATCTTTTGACTGGGTTGAATGTGTGACATTGATCCTCATTCGGTCCATCACCTGTTGTTTTTGCAATTCCGCTATAAGTGTACTGGGGATGCCCAGACGTGGGTCCCAGGCCCTCCACACCACTGGAGTCAAGCTAGCCAGGCTGATGAGAGGTGTTACCTCGAAACCGGTCCGGTCCTCGGATGAACATTGATGCGCCTCTTGATTAAGAGACGGCGTGCTTAACATAGCTTGATTACGCCAGTGGTTTTGACATCGTGAAAACACTCTGTAAGTTCTTGTTCGGCGGAGTGCCGTCTGTTGCCTAGAAAGGGGTTTCCACGTTTCAATTCGCCAGTAGTTATGGTCGTCGTCCACGGTTCGAGACAGTTGAGCAAGTACGTTGCCTGATCGGCAGAACGTAAGGATTAGCAGGCGGACACCCAAATTAGACATGCACTTACAAGTGCCATTCCTCCAGAGACTCCCCTGGAGGACAGACTTCTCACTGACCACATGGACAAAAAGGCTATCTCCCAGACATACCGTAAGATTATAAATAACCTACCAGACCCGAGGATGACCTTAATGGAGCGATGGCAGACAGACGTGGGCGACATGGAAGATTCAGACTGGCAGGAGAAGTGTGGCTCAGGGGTTAGAGGCGGCAGACCTGGAGCTTGAGTTCGGCCCTGGACCAGGGTTCAATTCCCCGCCTCGGCGGGTCTTGGGCTCAAAAATTCCACGGACTCGATAATTCTCGCTCCGGTGCCTTCTCGACTCATGGGTTCACACTCTGCGACTCTGGGCAATAGCTTGCTTAATCTCCACAACGGCCCCTCGCGGTGGGATGCCTGGCTTTCACCTTGTGGATACCCTGCCAGGGTTATCTCACAGGGGAATACCAGGACGGGTTCCCTAAGCAAGCGCGGAGATGCCCCAGGGTAAGTCATGCGCTATATAAGTTTCATTCATTCATTCATTCATTGGCATCACCACGCGAAGGGGCGATACCATCCAAGCTTAAACTAATACAGCTAAAGATACTCCACCGCATGCACTATTCCCGCACCACACAACATAAAATAGGCCGCGCACCTGACACACTGTGCTTGCGAAATTGTGTACTCCCAGGTACATTCTACCATATACTGTGGGAATGCCCACGGATCCAACCATACTGGAGGAAAATCATGAGTGTGATTTCGCAAGTGGGAGGGGCAGAAGTTCTGCCGAACCCAAGGAGATGTCTCCTGCATGTGTGGGAACCCACTAATTTGAATCTACAATTGCAAAATTGGGCTACATTGGGGATGACATTTGCTAATAGAAACATAGCTAGGAACTGGGGTACGGATGCATTGCCCACATATAAGCAATGGAGGAATGATGTAGATGAGGCGATGGTGGCAGAAAGGGCAGTTTTCACACACAAGGGATGCCCCAGGAAATGGATCAAGATCTGGGGGAAGTGGAACGAATTTAGAGGATACATATGCGAACCCCCGCAAACAGAATCTAGCCCAGACACTAGCCCAGGCTGATGGAGTTAAAAGGGACAATACTCGGTCCAGATAGACGACATTATAACAGGGTGGGAAGAGGTGGAAAACAAATGTCTGATGCAAATATGAAGAGATGTGACAACCTGATTATTCAAAAAACCAATATGTATCATTTTAAAGAAAATGAGGACACTGTGATTGAACATGATTTAAAGGAGAATGTGTTAATTTGTTGTGCAAAATTGAATAAGAAAATGTCAACAACAAAAAAAAAATATGGCACTACAATCACAACATATGCCATAACAACACTGCCGACAATAGTAGAAACATATAGGTGCACAGAAATATCTGCCCAGGCTGCAGGACTATAGCTATCACAAGAGCATATTGTGAGAAGTTGGCCTCGCATATATTGTCCACTATTATAGTGGGCACCTTGCACCAGTCCAAACAACCCTTATTGATAGTAGGTTTAAGACAACCTTTATAGAAAGCTATCCTAGTGGTAGCTGTGGAGAGCAGCCTTCAGGCTAAGTCTTGAAGGAATGTAAAGTATCTTGTTTTACCAGTCTATAAGCTCATGAGTGATCAAAGAAAGGAGAACCACAACAGGTATATATAAGATATATGTATTTATTCTAAACACACCCCTCTAGTCTCTTTAGGAGGCTAGAGGCAAAAGTACAATACAATTGCTTACATAGCACACAGTAAATTAGCACAGTATACGTTGTGCCCTAAGAGCCTCAAAAACCATATACTAAGACAGCGGTACAAGAGAGATAGAAGCAAGGCCTAGGGCCTGTACAAACACTGGGGCAACCAGGAACCACCCAAGGTAGGGACGCTGGAGACCCACGGGGGACGCGTGCAGTGTCTAAACACAGCCACGAATCACCATTGACTTCCATGTAGAAAGTCGCAATTCGATTTTTAAAGATTAAGGACACTTGGGAGTGGACTAGTAACAAACCCCTTCAATACTGGACACTTTGAGAGTCAACACCCACGGGAGCACAGAAGTACTCGTGTTACCTCACCCAGAGAAGCCAGATGCATAGGTGTCTTTTCGTGTCGGGTTTCGTTGTCGTTTCCTATGGAGAGCTGCAAAGAAGTGCTGTAGGCGACCAGATGAAGAGTGTCCGGATGGATCCAAGGTTGGATCGGAGATCTGAAGAACCTGAAAGGAGAGGGGACAGAGTCTGGGTCACTAGCCAGTGACCAGGAAGGCGACAAGAAGATGCCAGCCAATGTCGGGTGATTTCAGGTGATGTAGGTGAAGCTTGACTCTTCAGCCACGAGGATCTGGAGGCCTCGACTACAACGAAGAGCTGTATTCAAGCTGTTCCACGTCGGATGTCGAGTCCTGCAGCGTCGGTATCCGGATAGGACCCAACAAGCCTTGGCAACAGCAACCCACGCAGAATGGAAAGATTCGCGTCAGTGCAGACCAGCAAGGTCTGAGGGACTCACCCTTTGGAGGAGAGTCCGGGCACGTCTGGAGTAACCAGGAAAGCCCAAGAAACAAAAGAGATTCCTTCGTGGAGACCCACCAGTCGACAGACATGGGATCCCGAAGTGCCCTCGAGCAGAAATGCAGGAAGCGGGCCCACGGAATACTCGTGGAGTGTAGGCCCACAAACTTCGGTGTAAAAGGTCCTCAGAGCGTGGACTACAAGTATCCCAATGCACAACTCCGGGAAATCTCTGGAAGTCGATGCACTAGCAAATGTGCTGGATGTCCAGGAGTTCCGGTCCCACATCTCTCGTGATGGCTACAGGTCTCAGCTTTGCTAATGACTCGGGTCGGCCTCGGAGATATCTGGAAATCCATGTCCGGTGTCAGAGATTCTTCAGGAGCCTCGAAAATGCAGACCGGCAAGATGCTTCTTTGGTGCCTGTTTGAACAGGGGAGTCACTCCTTGACCCCAAGGGAGATTTCTTCAGTCTTCTAGTCGATATAGAATGTCGAAGGTCCAAAATATATGTTGCAGAGTTTCGTCCAGGGTAATCTAAAGTCCTAGGTACTGGGTTCCTATACTTATACAAAGTTTAGGGGATGGATTAACTCTAAGGCCCCACCTATGGCAGGACCTGGGGAGGGGGTGGTTACACCCCTTCGTTCAGTTTCGCACCACTGCTGGGGCTGAGTGCCCCAGCAACCGGTTTGAACTGGGAAATACACGAGGACACCTTGTGTGCTCCAGGCACTGTCTGAAAAGCATTCAGTGAATGCACCCACCCTGCCTCAATACACTAAAGCCTGTCTGGGGAGGTGGTTACACCTCCCTGGACAGGAAAACTATTGTCCAAGCCTCCCCTGCCGGAGTTTCGTCCAGCAGCAGGAGGTCAGACTTGTGTCTGTGGCTGCAGCATCCATTTTGTGATGCTGAGTCTCGGTTTAACTTTTACCGGTTAGACCAGTGTATACATGTCTTCACCCTCTACAGGGGTGTGGAATTTAATGAAATATGTACTTGTCCATGGGACAAGTAGCTTCATAAATCTACATGTCCTGTAACAAAATACACTTTTCCCTTTGGTGCCTTGTAGAGCGCTGTCAAATAATGGCTGCAATCTCTTTATAGAAGAGCTCTGATAATAGCAGTTCTGGTTATGTCAGGCTAATACTATAGAAGGATTTGAATTTTGGAGTTTTTCACCAGCTCTTCTCTAATCTTTTCCCATACTGAGAAATGTCGGCAATTTACCCCTGACAATGGCAGAAGTAAAGTTTCTTCCAGGGCTGGGAAAAATGTGGTTGGAGAAAAAGTGAACTTGTAAACACTGAACAGATTTTCGTTGGGGCATATTCATATTTGCTCATGCTAAGATGCAATTCACAAATATTTTCTATGACTACGGCTTCCTGGCCTACTTAAGGAAATTCATGTGAATTCATGAAAAAAGTAAATCTGCATTAAAACAAGGACATATATCATGGGTGCACTTTTGTGACTTAAACATTTGAGCCCATAATTACATCTGAGTTAACCAAGACATTTTGTTTTTAATAAAATGCTATCTCTTTCTATCTGTGAGCTGGCTTAATTGTGTCACAGCATTCTGCTCTTTTACAAAGTAGTTTTGTTCAGTGCCAGGAATTTCTATGGCAATGTGGACTTTATGAGGCCAAATACTACCTGTCTAGTAAGAACGCGATGGCATACAGCACCACGCCTAGCTGATAATCCCAAGGTAGAGAAAGGAGCATAGTGTAGGTCAAGTGAGTAACCAGAAAATTTAAATACCCCCCACGTTGATCCAAAGTTCTTATGACACCAAGCAAGCAAAAAAAGTCATTGGAATCGACGACAGAATAGCTCTCTTGTCTCTTCCATCTAAGCATCTATCCATTCATCCTTTCACCCACTGATATCTAGCATTTCACCTTTACATTGGCACCCATTCATTCTTTTATCCATTAGCCTTTCACCAATCTGTTCGTCCATCTGTTCATCCGTCAGTCCATCTGCTCATCCATATCCAAAACTACCCATCCATATGCAAACCTACCCATCCATCTCCAAACCTATCCATTTCAACCATCCATCCATTCTTTCACTCACCCATACACCCTCCCTTTCACTCATCTATCCACCTCCCTTTCACTCATCCTTCCACCCACCCTTCGACCCATACATCAATCCATCCTTCCACTCATCCATCCATTTATCCTTTACACTTATCCATCCTTTCGCTCTCTAATCCTTACACCCTGTAACCTATCCACTCAATTCACCCTTTCCTTCATTATAATATCCTTTGTCCATCCACCATCCCGGTCACTCAACTATCCCGGTCACTCATTCATCCATCCATCCATCTAGCCAACAACACTTCCACTCACTCATCCTTTCACCCACACATCCATTAATCCTTTCACATTAATTACGAATCTTTGTCTGCCGAGCTGCAGACAGAGTCCCATCAAGAGCTCCACCTCTACTGTAGCTGCTAAAGCGGGGCGTTCACGATTCCCCTGTTCAAACCTATCCTGCCATCTCCAAACCTATTGATCCAACTGATCCATCCCGCTTTCCTTTCACTCATCCATTCTTTTGCTCATCCATCAATCCTTTCACCCCACACATCCTCCTTTTCACTCCTATTCATCCATCCTTTCACTCATCCCTTATTCCATCCTTTCACTCATCCATCCATCCTCCTTTACACTCATCTATCCACCGACCCTTTCACTTCCTCCATTTATGGTTTCGCTCGTCAATCCACCCTTTCACCCGTCCATCTTCTGTTTCGCTCATATATCCATCCACCCTTTCACTAATCCCTCCATTCACCTTTACACTCAACTGTCCACCCATCATCCCTTCCACCCACCCACCCCCACCCACTCAGCCATCTATTCATCTATTCTCCCCCATTAATCCACCCTTTCAATAAGCCGTCCATCCTTTCACTCATCAATCCACTTTCAACCCATCCATCCACTCACCCATCCCTTCATTCACCCTTGCACTTATCCTACCATTCTTTCACACATCCATCCTTAAATCCATCCACTCATTCATCCATGCATCTACCGTTTCACTCCACTCATTCATCCATCTATCCATCCCGCCTTTCACTCATTCATCCATGCACCCTTTCACTCATTAATGTATGCATCTATCATCCACTCTTGCATGTATTCATCCATACATCCACCCTTTCACTTATTCATTCATGCATCTATCCATGCACTCATTCATCCCTGCACCTATACCCTTTCACTGCCAATAAACTGCTCAGAGCAACTTATTTACTGGGTGTGACCTACAGGGTTGAACAGCTGTGTATCGTATTACCATAAAACTGTCTACTTGTCCTTTGGACAAAATGCTAATCAAAACCTCTTGCCCTCCTAAGAAATCTAGATGTCTCGGGCGTCGGGAGATAGGAATTCCCCACCCCTGCCTCTAGAAGGGTGGAATGCTACCCCTGCCGCCAGAATTGGCGGGGGTTAGTATTCCACACGACATGTTTTGATGCAGCCATTCCAAAGTTGGCATTAACTTATGAGGTTATAATGCACTTTAGAGTATATGGCATGGCTGTATCACAGAACAGCTATAAGGAAGGGATTCCGAAAGCTGCAGAGGGGCTCAGCTCATGCTAGGGCACCCTCTCACACAAAACCAAGCACTCTGCCTCCAGGATTGTGAAGGCCTGCCATAGGAGTGACTTATAGGTTTATATATGTCGGTTTTAAAAGGTATATATAGGTATACTATATCTAATTAAGAGGTGCAAGCACCACCTTACCCAGACTGCAGTAGCAGACCTGTGGTATCATTTTGGAAGGCTTCCCAGGGGCGGCATAATACATGCTTCAGTCCTGGTAGGCATCTGGGTACCTATGCCCTTGGTACCTAAGGTACCATATACTAGGGACTCACAACGGTAACCCAGTAACCAATTTGGAGTGTACCTAATGTACATGCAATCCCTTTAGAGAGGAAGCAGCTAGGCTGGGGTCCTGGTTAGCAGGGCCCCAGCCAGACTAAAGTCGATAAATCAGTGAAACACAGCAAAAGTGGGGTAACCATAGTAAGCAGAGCCTACTCTCCTACACACCCCCCCCAAACGCAGGGACATTAAACTAACCTTGACCAGTTGAGTCTTCATGTTTAAAGTGGAAATATCCCAGGTCTATAGTCCACTGTATAGTCCATCCCCTGTAGGGAAATGGACCACCTTAAAAGTTTGGGGTTTTCACCCTTCATGTTTTAGCCATAAGAGGGGCTTGTGGTCTGTCAGAACTGTGAAGTGAGTGCCAAGCAAGTATGGCCTCAGCTTCTTCAGAGCCCAAACCACAGCAAAGGCCTCCCTCTCCATAGCTGACCAACGTTTCTCTCTGGGGGTCGGCCTTCTGCTAATAAAAGCTACTGGCTTGTCCTGACCATCATTCAATTGTGACAGCGCAGTCTCTATTCCCAACTCAGATGCATCTGTTTGGACAATGAATTCTTTAGAGTAGTTAGGACTTTTGCAGAAATGGTGCAGTGCACATGGCCTGCTTCAGGTCATCAAATGCCTTTTGACAGCTGACTGTCCACTGAACTTTCTTAAGCATTCTTTTAGAAGTTAAGTCATTCAGGGATGTCACAATGGATCCATACCCCTTGATAAATCTTCTGTAGTACCCAGTCAGGCCCAAGAAAGCTCTGACCTGAGTCTGAGTAGTTGGAGCAACCCAGTCCATGATGGTCTGGATCTTGCTCTGCAATGTTTGAACCTGGCCTCCACCTACAAGGTGGCCCAGGTACACAACCCGACTCTGCCATATCTCGCACTTAGTAGCCTTGATAGTTAGGTCTGCTTTTTGCAGGGCCTCCAAAACATTTCTCAGATGGACCAGGTGATCCTCCCAGGTAGAGCTAAAAGACAGCAATATCATCAAGATAAGCTGCACAATAGTCTTCCAGGCCTGTTAGGATCCACGCAGGTTAATAGAGCCCCTTGACCTATGCTCCCTTCACCTGCAAAGCCATGAGAGAACGCTGAAACACTTGCAATACTTCCTACCCACCAACTGTCAAAGGGACAGGAACAACGATACAACCTCCGTCACAGGCCTCGGTAAGTCCATCTTCGGAGCCCAAACAAAGATAGTTTACCATAGTGGCCACAGCCGCAAAGTACTGGAGTCCTCTCACGGCCTACCAGTGGTGTAGAATGGGGCATAGAGGGACTTAAATACTCTAGAAATTTATGATGGGAAGGAACTATATTGACAAAGAAGTTGCACAAACTGTTTGCATTAATCATTATTACCACCTTAATAGCCATTACCATTTGTCTGTATGATACATATTCCGAGAAACTACAAAGTTCAAACAACACCACATCAACCGACAACCTGCACAACCACTATTCTAAAGAGTACCATAAGAACGTTGCCATAGAGATGATGAGCACCTATCACAAGCAATTAAATGTCTCAGATTGTTGGATCTGCTTAAAGCTTTCCTCTTAACACAGCACTGAATGCCTCTGTTGCCCTTGGGTTTGGCGCTTAATGATTCTTGTTATATTCTATTTAAAACAGTGGTCACCTAGTTTTCTGGTCACGAGTACTGATGTCAGATGCAAATATAGAGATGAAATAGTGGTACTGTTAAATTGTCAAAGTGGAGAGAGTTCACCCTATAGCGACGCTTTTAATGCTAGTGTTATGACGAATTGATATAGGCAATTCACCCAAAGGATGAATGCCTTGATTTTTAACACTTCTGCTCTTTTCCATCAGCCCCCCTACTAGTTGGTTTCCCTATGAGTGACAGCATTTTGCTCTTTCACAAAGAGCATATCGGCAAGCAAAGTAGTTTTGTTCAGTGCCAGAAACTACTTGGCAATGTGTGATTTTTAAAACCCAAAAGTATTTTAGCTTTTGGCATGTTTTTTTTTTTTTTAATGATGAGGGCCCAGCAGCTCCCATAACAATAAAGTTTTACAAAATATTTAGTGAAAACATGCCATGCATTGAGATAACCAAAAGGCTTGCCACCAATGTCATACCTATTGGCTGGGCCAGTTTTTATTTATTTTCATGTTTCCTATAATTCTGTTGAAAGTGGTTACGCTGATTTTCCATTACGAACATTTTTGGGAAATACTAGCATGCATCCGCACATTTTACTAAATGATGCTTCAGAAAATGGTACCTAAAATTTCACTGTAAATTAGCAAAACGTTTTTCCCCAGTTGCAATTTTCTGATGCACATTTTATTTTAAAAGCGAAGAATCATAAATCGTGCTTTCAAGCTTTTGCATATATTTGTTTCTAATCAGAGAGCATGCTGGAAGCATTATACGTAGCCTCACGTTGTTAATTTAAGTGTTTACACATTTTCATACAGGAACCACAGTCAGTATTGCAGTCTGAACTTACAACATTTCCTTAGAGAACTCAAACTAATAATAAAGGCTCTGTATTAATGAACCATAAATATAAGTTTGAACAGCATTAGCATATGGACACAAATATTACCTTAACTGTAGATAATGCCCTTCCCTAATCCATAACGTGGTACTGTAATCTGTCAGGCAAAGGGTGTGTGCTGTAGGGGGTTGGGTTTACGTGTCCTAAGGACAAAATAAATATGAAACAATGTTGTCCTTGTCCCCAAACAATAAGTCCTGGGTGTCGGTTATAGCAATTCCACACACCTGGATGTAGATTACATATTTTTACCCTAAGATAAAACCATAGGAATATTTCCAATATGAACAGATATACCCCATGTCTAGTGAAATATTGCCTCTAGATACGTATGCTTTCATAAACTATACTGATGGTTCAGCCTAGCTTGTGGTTGGTACTATGTACAAGTACTCAGCTGCATGTGCTGTAGTTAAAAGTGTCATGAAACCTGGAGCAATTCAGCAACAAAAACATATATAGAAACTTTTGGTGAAAGTAATGCTCAGTTGGCTGAATTGAAAGCTTTGATTCTGTCTTTGCAGAATACGGATTCAGAATTCCCCACGCTTGTAGTGTGTGACTCCTACTGGGCCCAGGCCTTTAATGACAATTTACCTTATTTGCACTTGAATAAATTCAGATATTCTAAAGAAAATTGTATAAAGCATAAACTTCTTTGAGGAAAGGTGGCAGCTCTAAATGATGCTTGGCCACTACCTCATGTGATTCATACATTGAGCCACCAACTTGTTGGTATACAGGTTGCAGGGAATGCATTGACTGATAGATATAAGAGGATAGATTATGACATTATTGCTGCGGTCACTGCCTTGGCTGCTGGTGAGCCCTTACCTAAAGGCTGTTCAGCTAAGAACTATCTATTGATCCTCAAATTGTTGCTTTTGCCCGCATTCTTGGGACAGGTGATCAAGTGATACCCAACTGGGACCGCAGGTTAGAGATAATATTACCTGCTCATGAGGGGTTGGCGTCTGCCCATGCAGGTCCGGCAGCTACACTTTCTTCATTATAGAAGAAATCGTGGTGGCACGAGCTTTATCAGCAGACCAGAAAATCTGTCATTTGTTGGGACATTTTTCAACAAATTAAAGGTTCTACCGTGCTCGCCCACTGCAGACACCACTTTTGGTTTCATATAAGCCATTATAATGTCTCTCTAGATCATTGTAGACCACTCCATATGGATGGTGCTTTCAAATATATATCAGTGGCTTTGATTTTGGTTCTCGGTTTCTATGGCTGAGGCCACAGCAAACTGTAACTAAAGATTTGCAAGTCTTCATTGGCACATATGCAGTGGCAGCATTCTACTCTGAACAGGGCCTGTCTTTTGCTTCCAAGGCATATTAGGACGGTGTGTATCACTTACAACGCAACTTTTACGTCGCATTCCGTTACAACGCAGATTTTACAACGCTGGATCCATTACATCGGATGCCATTACAACGCATGGCATTACATAGCAGATGCTATTACAACGCATACCATTACATCGTAAGTATTGGTAAGTATATAATTTTTTTTTATTTAATATTATATAATTGATTTAATTATTATTAATTATAAAAAAAAATATTTATGTTTTTAAATATTATAAATTAAATATATTAATTTAAGTAATTTTTTTAATAAGTATGAGAATAGGAGTATATGTTTTGGGGTACTGAGGTATATGTTTTGGGGTGTTTGGGTATTTTTAGGTTTTAGGGCAGGGTTTGGGTTTTGGGGTACAGGGGTGTTTTTAGGTTTTAGGGCAGGGTTTGGGTTTTGGGGTACAGGGGTGTTTTTAGGTTTTAGGGCAGGGTTTGGGTTTTGGGGTACAGGGGTGTTTTTAGGTTTTAGGGCAGGGTTTGGGTTTTGGGGTACAGGGGTGTTTTTAGGTTTTAGGGCAGAGTTTGGGTTTTGGGGTACAGGGGTGTTTTTAGGTTTTAGGGCAGGGTTTGGGTTACAGGGGTGTTTTTAGGTTTTAGGGCAGGGTTTGGGTTGTGGGGTACAGGGGTGTTTTTAGGTTTTAGGGCAGGGTTTGGGGGTACAGGGGTGTTTTTAGGTTTTAGGGCAGGGTTTGGGTTTTGGGGTACAGGGGTGTTTTTAGGTTTTAGGGCAGGGTTTGGGTTTTGGGGTACAGGGGTGTTTTTAGGTTTTAGGGCAGGGTTTGGGTTTTTGGGGTACAGGGGTGTTTTTAGGTTTTAGGGCAGGGTTTGGGGTACAGGGGTGGTTTTAGGGCAGGGTTTGGGTTTTGGGGTACAGGGGTGTTTTTAGGTTTTAGGGCAGGGTTTGGGTTTTGGGGTACAGGGGTGGGTTTGTGTTTAGGGATAATTAAATTATATTGATCATTTTTAAATTAATTAAAATATATTTAATAAATTAAATTAATTAAAATATATTTAATAAATTAAATTATTTTTTTACATTAATTACATTTTTAAATTAAATTAATTAAATTAAATAAATTATTAATATTAATTTAATTACAATTTTAAAAATATGTACATTAAACTAATTTCTTTATTTTAATTTATTTAAATTAATTACCATTTTTATTAAAATTACATTTATTAAATAGATATTATTTTATTAAATTAAATTAATGACTATTTTAAAATGTATTTTAATTAAATTGTTTAAATAAAATTAATTAAATTAACTTAATAACATTTTAAAAAAAAGGTATACTTACCTATACTTACGATGTAATGCCATGCGTTGTAATACCATCTGCTATGTAATGCCATGCGTTGTAATGGCATCCGATGTAATGGATCCTGCGTTGTAAAATCTGCGTTGTAACGGAATGCGACGTAAAATAACGCGTTGTACTGACACCAATCCATTAGGACACTATGGGCACCCTTTGCGTTGCTATGCATTATTCCGTCCTTGGTCATTGTGAGAGCAATTTAATAGTGGAACAGAAGAACCATGACTTAAAGGAGTCCTTAGTATCTAGAGTATTAGGTTCAGGTACTAAATTTGTAGTAACCGTTTAAAAGTCTGTACACTAGGAGAGGGGTCTCACCATCTTGGGAGTGGACAGAATGGTCCATCCTGGGATAGCCAGATGTGACACTCCACATGAATTGGTCACCAGGTCGGAGGGAACCTAGTAATCCATTGCCTACCAACTACATCCTGCCCTGAGGGCACTCTCCGAGCATAAAGGCCGGACTGAAGGGGACTTTGGGGTTCTTCCACACCGCAACCAGGACACCCTCACCATCTTTGTGGACCCAGGAATTCCTGCAGGGTGACCCCTGTCAACCGTGTTGCATCCACAGCATCCTTTATCCTTTGCATCAGGACCACTCAAAAGGAATGCATCGCAATGCAGATAAAGTACCGGACATTTTGAAGGACTGCTTCTACTGTGAAGGTAACTGTTCTTGAGGACCTTGCTGGTCCCACTGGCTAGCTCCCTGCTGGAGTTGGTCACCTCAAGTACTACTAACCAACCGCACTCACACTTATCTGAGTGTTCTTTGAAAAAGTTCCTAAGTGTCCAATTCATTGACTTGGCCAAGCCTTGTTCACTGTTGAGCGAAATTGCATTGATTTATTATTGCTTGTAAAATCTACATCTCTGGAACCCGCTGGTGGATCTTTTTCGTTCTGGTGTATGAAATTGTATAAAATCAGACTATTTTTACAAATTGGTGTCAGATTTCTTGAGTGTCATTTCGATTTCTTCCTCAATTGTTGGTGCTATTTAAATGCTTAACGCTTATTCGCCAGTGTAAGCCTAGTCTCTCAGTGCCACAGGTACTCAGGATTGAGCTGAGGGTTTTACCAACAAAAACTATTGGACCTACAAGGATTGAATGTCCATTACATGGTGAGGTTGCACAACCACACCATAGAACACACCCCATTTTCTCACAACTGGTATGCTCCTATCACAGGTACCAACACTCAAAGGGGTTGCAGAATGGGATAACTGTGGGTCAGCACAAATACATACATGAAAACATTTGCATCCCTCCAGGAAGAATTATGGGTTACTAAAGTTCTAGTTCTTTCACTAGCTACTACATTGGCAAGCACTGACACCATTCCCGACTTCTTTAGATGACATCCCAGACTGGAACCGACTTGAGGCAAAACTTGCCATGTCTGCTCATCCCATTAAAAAGACACCAGAAATGTATAAAACACTGGCAATACACATACCAGACATGTTTCCAAACTTTAGGAGCGCTTGGGAAACAGATCGATGCCTGGTGGATTATGATGACTGGCAGAATGTCTTGATGGCAGCCAGGGAGATTGCAATCTCTGCACACTATAGGCTAATTCAGTTTGAAAAGCTCCATTGTATATACTATACCAGGTAAAGACTGTGGCAGATGGGTATGAGATCCTCCCCCAAATAACTGAGGATTCAAGAGAAAGATGCACTCGGCCTGCAGTTGTCAACGGTTGAGAGGTTCTGGGAGGCAACCAGAGGGTTTTGTCAGAGGTACTTAATTGCCCTATTATCCTAAACCCAAACCAGGTGCTATTGAATGTACTAGATAAGCTTGACTTGAACAAATACACCAAAGCATTTGTAGTCTAGTGTCTGGTTATACCTAAAAGAGACATTGCTCAGACATGAAGAGGGGTTGAAGCCACAAGTGTTGCTGAACAAACAGCAGGTCTCAGCCATTGCGCAATTCTAGAGAAGACAATTTATGAAGCATTATCTATCACGACTGCTTAGCAAAGACACAATGGGCCAAAAGGGAAGTTAACCTATACACTCAACATAGTCACCTTCTCTCCAGAATATGCAAGAGTTCTTCGACGGCTACAAATTGTAGTTGGCAGAACACTGTGTGTAAATCACTCTTCAAATGCACAACTGCAGTACAGACAGTGCCTACACTCTGCAACGACCACCAACCTTTCTGTGACGGGGTGGCGGATTCAGCTCCACCTGGCTTACCTCTTTCACCTCTCTTTAAACAGCATACTGGAACTTGGCGAGAGAGTGGAGAACCCTACGATACGGATCCGGAGGACGCAGGCGATTCCTGCTACTTTAATTGGGCGGATTTGGACAATGAACACGTCACCAGTTACGCCCCCTCAGCTCCGGTAAAGGCCGCCCAGGAACTCTCACAGGTGTGTGTTACACCCGGAGGCGAAGGTGGAGTACGTGGCGGACAACGAAGAAGTGAAGCTGACGAGTGGACTTCGGAGGAGCAGAGCCAGGAGCAAGGAAGGCCAGCGGAACAGGTTCGGAAGCCGGAGGAACTTCGACCGCAGGAAGGAAAGGTCAAGAAAGAAGAAAGCGAAGGGATTGCCGACAGCGGAGAGACGAAGGAAGAAAACGACAAGCCAGGAGGCCAACAGGAAGGCGCTTCGCCCAGCCACACTTCATCGAGGGAAGTGTGGCTACCAGAGGTACGATCACGGCTTTCAGGCTGGGCGGGATTGAAGTGGGTTAAACCACGAAAGTAAAGTCGTCACTCACACCCTATGCACTACCCTCCCCTCACTACCCGGCACTATAGGATATAGACGGAGAATTGTGCACGTGTGAGTCCTCACCCCCTTCCCCGTGTAATGGTCCGAAACCAGTAAACTAAAACGCTGTTCTTTCCTCCCTGCACGGCGGAGACGTCCCGACATCGTGGAGGTGAACGCCTGGACCACCAGTCCCAGAATCCCCCGGGACGTACGACGAACAGCTGTGGAGAAACGCCACCAAAGACTCTCAGACGAGGCCGAGTCAGCACTGCCTTATTACCGTAAACCAGTACACAGAAAACGTACTTTTAAGTTAATAAAACCAGCTTAACCCAGAGTACCGGTGTCTGTAAGTCTATTAGACGGGGGTGTAACCCCACCCACAAACCCAGTCAACGTACAGAGTAACCCTGAGGCGCCACAAGTGGTGGAGAATGCGGGCACGCCAATAGCCATCTGTGAACCAAAGATGGAAGAACTTCTTCAACGGTTAGTGAAGGGTCAAGAGCAATTGGGCTGGGCTGTAGAACAGCAGATAGCTACCGCGCAGGCCGACAGAGACGCTCTTAGAGACAGTGTGGTAAAAACCCTCGGGGAAGTCCAACCGATAAGGATCGACACAACAGGCACACCAGTAAGGGAAGTAAGACAAACCAATCCCACCCCATCTGGAATATCTCTACAAAAGTACGTGGCAGGAGAAGACCCGGATGCCTTCCTAATCAATTTCGAAAGAGTTGCGCTAGCTTGCGGTTGGCCGTTTGAAAAATGGCCGTTTTTCCTTGCGCCACTGTTAACGGGGGAAGCGCAGGCCGCATATCAAGTGGCCAATGGAAATGGACAGACACCGTATGCTCAGATCAAGACTATTATCCTAGACCACCTGGGGCTGGATGCCGAAGCATACCGTGTCCGCTTCCGAAAGGAGAGAGGGACTCCAGGCGAAAACCCAAAGACACTATTTTTCCGCTTGAAGGCGGCTGCTGACAAGTGGCTGACTCCATCTCAGAGTACAAAGGAAGCTATAATGGACAAAATTTACTTAGAGCAGTATCTCAAGGCTCTGCCATTTGGGACCCAACGTTGGTTACGGCAACATTCAAATCTGACCACCGCGAAAGCCACGGAGATGGCTTCCACATATGCACGTGCTCAGCCGAAACTACACCCTTTGGAAACGGAAAAAAACATAAAACTTCCTGTTCGAATAGATCGGAAACCAAGACCGCCTCCAGGGATCCCCATTCCCAGACCTCTGAACCCGGATGTCTCCCCGTCAAGAGGCCCTCAATGCTTTGATTGTGGCACATGGGGCCACATCGCTAGATTTTGCCCGAAGAAGAGAATGCAGGAGGAACCCATGGAGGTCGGCTATTTGCCTCGAGCCGTTATGTTTTCAGCAGAACTCGGAGGCGCTTATCACGTGAGTGTTCAAGTGAATGGAAAAACAGTTAAATCTCTGTTAGATTCGGGGTGTAAACAGTCCGTGATGCAAGGCCGGTTTGTGTGTGAATCTCAGATTGTGCCAGAGTCCCTAGTTAACATTAAGTGTGTGCACGGGGATGTGAAGAGTTACCGGGTTGCCTATGTTCCTTTAGAGTTAGAGGGAGGGCGACAGGTCGTAGTGAAGGTCGGAATAATGAACAATCTACCTGAAGAGCTCCTGCTTGGAACTGATAACCCCCACTTCCTAGATCTCTTTTCAGAAAGGCTGAAACATAAGACTGTGGACTCAAAACCGGTGCTTATAAGCCCTGATCCCTGGGAGGGGGATCGAAGTTTTCAGTTTGCACAGGCCAATGACAGTACCCTGTTTAACGCCTGGGAACAGGCCCATGCAGAGCAAGATAACCCAAACCCCAGGTATCCTAGATTCCTGATCCAGGATGAGTTGTTATACCGACAGGCGAAAGAAAACGAACCCAAGCAGCTCCTTGTCCCAGTGTGTTTTAGAGAGCAGATCATGTTCTACGCTCATACCCATCTCCTCGCAGGGCATACAGGCAGCGAGAAAACCACCCAAAACATTCTAAGGAATTTCTATTGGCCAGGAGTTTATCAAGACATCAAGACACACTGCCAAACCTGTGATGTGTGTCAACGTAAGAACATACAAAAACCCCCGGCCGTCCGTTACAACCACTACCCATAATTGGGACGCCATTCGAGAGGGTGGCGATGGACTTCATAGGTCCTCTCCCACAAACAGGCAGAGGTAACCAATAGGCCCTCGTCATTGTAGATTACGCCACCAGATACCCGGAAGCTTTTCCCTTAAAGTCACCAACCTCCAAGAACATTGCTGAGAAGTTCCTCGAACTGTTTTCACGCGTTGGTTTCCCGAAGGAGATATTAACGGACCTAGGAACCCCCTTCATGTCCCGGGTTATGAAAGAAGTCTGTCAGATGTTGAACCTACATCAAATCAAGACATCAATATACCACCCTCAGACAGATGGGCTTGTGGAACGATATAATGGGACCTTGAAGAGTATACTAAAGAAAATGCTCACTGCCAATCAAAAAGACTGGGACCGCTTACTTCCACTGGCACTTTACGTTATCAGGGGTCAAACCCAAAGCAGCCTGCGATGTTCCTCGTTTGAGATGCTATATGGAAGACAGCCTAGGAGTTTGTTAGACATGACAAAGGAGTATTGGGAGGCCGAACCTACTGGAGAAACGAAAACCCTGCTCGAATATAGCCAGACTCTGAAAAACCAAATTGGAAAGATTCGAGAGCTCGCTTTTGCAGAACTAGAGAAGAGTCAATCCAAACAAAAGAGTCACTACGACAAGGGGAAGAAATGGAGAAAGTTCGAACTTAACGACTGGGCCTTAGTCTTGCTACCCTCCACCACGAAGCGGTTTCAAACGGAGTGGCAAGGGCCCTATCAGGTCATCGAAACCATCGGCAATACAACATACCGGCTTCGGCTAACTAATAGGAGGAGTCAGGTCTTTCACATCAATGTCCTGAAGAAGTGGCTCGGAGCCCCTCCTCTCATAGCCTTCACAGAGAAAGAGAACCAGAAAGAAAACACAGTGTCCCAGCTGGTCATTAACGAAGAGTTATACCAGGAACAGCGAGAGGGATTACACGGAGTACTCAGCAAATGTGCAGACATCTTTTCAGACCTCCCGGGATCCACGACTCTGGCTGAACACAGAATCGAAACCCCGAAAGGGACCATTGTGAAACAACGACCGTATAGGATACCAGCCGCCAAAAGAGATGCCATAAGCAAGGAGGTGAAGGAGATGCTCCGCTTAGGAGTCATACGTCCGTCAAGAAGCGACTGGTCCTCGCCGATCGTGATGGTGCCCAAACCAGACGGAAGTAGCAGATTCTGCATGGACTTCCGGGCCCTCAATGCAGTTTCAACATTTGATGCCTACCCCATTCCCAGGATAGACAAACTGATCGAGAAGTTGGGAGAGGCCATATTCATCACTACCCTGGATCTCACCAAGGGGTACTGGCAGGTGCCATTACGTGAGGAAGATCGCAAGAAAACTGCATTCTCAACCCCTGACGGTTTATTTGAATTTACTGTACTTCCGTTCGGGTTGCATGGGGCCCCAGCGACCTTCCAGAGGTTGATGAATGAAGTCTTACGAGAACACCAGGCATATAGTTCCGCTTACTTGGACGACATCATCTTTAGTCCAGACTGGGAGACTCACTTACGACACTTAGAGACCATCCTGCTACAACTTTCCAAAGCGGGCCTACACATCAACTCCAAGAAGTCAAGGATCGCGTTCCAGAAGGTGAAATACCTAGGATATGTGTTAGGACGCGGACTCATTGAACCTCAAGATGAAAAAGTTCGTGCCATAGCAGACACCCCTTTTCCCACCAATGTCCGTGCGATGAGGGCTTTTCTAGGACTAGTGGGATACTATCGGAGATTTATTCCTTCTTTCTCCGACATTGCAGCCCCTCTTACCGATACCCTGAAAAAGCAAACCTCAAAGACTGACTTTTTGTATCCCACACCGGAGATGAGGACTGCATTTACGACTCTCAAAAAGGCGATTACTTCCCGTCCAGTGTTGATATCCCCTGACTTCGCTAAACCATTCATTCTCCACACAGACGCCTCCGACATCGGGATTGGGGCTGTGTTGTCACAGCTGACAGACGAGGGACTTGAACACCCCATTCTATACATTAGCAGGAAACTGTTTCCCAGGGAGGTGAAGTATCCCACGATCGAGAAAGAGTGTTTGGCGATCAAATGGGCAGTGGATAAACTGAGGTATTACCTGGAGGGTCACACTTTTCAGTTGTACACCGATCATGCCCCCCTCCAGTGGATGAGTTGCAACGCCTCCAATAATCCAGGAGTCATGAGGTGGTTCTTATCGTTACAACCCTTCTCTTTCCAAGTGCTCCACCGTAGGGGTAAAGACAATGCCAATGCCGATTTTCTATCCCGATTTCCTCTCCCCGATCGGGAGAATCCTAGGGGGGAGGTGTGTGACGGGGTGGCAGATTCAGCTCCACCTGGCTTACCTCTTTCACCTCTTTAAACAGCATACTGGAACTTGGCGAGAGAGTGGAGAACCCTACGATACGGATCCGGAGGACGCTGGCGATTCCTGCTACTTTAATTGGGCGGAGTTGGACAATGAACACGTCACCAGTTACGCCCCCTCAGCTCCGGTAAAGGCCGCCCAGGAACTCTCACAGGTGTGTGTTACACCCGGAGGCGAAGGTGGAGTACGTGGCGGACAACGAAGAAGTGAAGCTGACGAGTGGACTTCGGAGGAGCAGAGCCAGGAGCAAGGAAGGCCAGCGGAACAGGTTCGGAAGCCGGAGGAACTTCAACCGCAGGAAGGAAAGGTCAAGAAAGAAGAAAGCGAAGGGATTGCCGACAGCGGAGAGACGAAGGAAGAAAACGACAAGCCAGGAGGCCAACAGGAAGGCGCTTCGCCCAGCCACACTTCATCGAGGGAAGTGTGGCTACCAGGGGTACGATCACGGCTTTCAGGCTGGGCGGGATTTAAGTGGGTTAAACCACGAAAGTAAAGTCGTCACTCACACCCTATGCACTACCCTCCCCTCACTACCCGGCACTATAGGATATAGACGGAGAATTGTGCATGTGTGAGTCCTCACCCCCTTCCCCGTGTAATGGTCCGAAACCAGTCCCGACATCGTGGAGGTGAACGCCTGGACCACCAGTCCCAGAATCCCCCGGGACGTACGACGAACAGCTGTGGAGAAACGCCACCAAAGACTCTCAGACGAGGCCGAGTCAGCACTGCCTTATTACCGGAAACCAGTACACAGAAAACGTACTTTTAAGTTAATAAAACCAGCCTTACCCAGAGTACCGGTGTCTGTAAGTCTATTAGACGGGGGTGTAACCCCACCCACAAACCCAGTCAACGTACAGAGTAACCCCGAGGCGCCACACTTTCTTTACCAAAAAGAAACATAGCATGAGCAGGAATGAAGAGCGTCTCCCACATGTTCGTCCGGTACAAAGTGGTAAGCAACGGCTCTGCCCCCACTTCCTGATAGTGAGCTTGTTCTGAATTTGACTCCCAAGTTTCTGACACCTTCCACTGAAGGTGTGAAGACTGCCAAGTGGGGATGGCCAGAATAAAGAGCTCAAAGGCCTCCGAAAAATGACTTCTACTAACGTAAAGGATTTTTGTCCGGTTTGTTCTACGTTTTAAAAAGTTCTTGCTTATCTATGCAAGTATGGCAATTAAATTCTCTCAAAAACAGGAAGTAGAAATAGAGTAATTCAGGTCCAAGAAAAGGTGGACTTGGGTGTCATCAAGATAAGGTTAGAAACTAAAACAAAAGGAAAGAATGAGAAGAGGCTGTACCTATACATGGAATAAGGTTAGGGCAGTCCCTTGTATTTAGAGATCACCAAGTTACTGAATTGAGTGAGATTTAGTACTGTATCATAGTCCAGTAGAAGGAGCGAGAAATTTTATTCTGGTCACCAGTAGACCTCAAGTCCTCCCGGGTGATGATTAGAAGGATTCCAAAACCAATGCCTAAAGAGCAGTGGTCCCAAGACCATAGAGATCACAATCAATATACAAATACACCAAATGATCAATCTACTCAAATGTATATAAAAAACAAAGTGACAGCACAGTGGATGTTTGGTGAGAAACGTGCTTGGTGCACTCATAGAAATGATACACATGTGACAGTACGTGATCAAGAGTGTGCCTCAACTAAGAACAATATAGCCCACTTTATTCTTATGCACAATCAAATTGGGGCCCTAGAACTAGTCAATGATGTTTGGATCCTTTAGACAGAGCGAAGGATCGTCATCGGGGCTCTAACAATACAAGAGCCCAAGAAAAATATAGGATGAGCGCTAATAAAAAAATAAAAAACTCTCTCAACATGTGACGCCAAGGAGACTGCAGCAGTGCTGGCAGAGGAGACGGACACTATGGATTGTCTCTCCCTCCCTGTGCTTCAAGGAGGATTGACTCATTTCTCAATAAGTTATGGGCATAAGCCTACGCCTATAACACTATGTCAAACTAGATCAATAGTTCTTACTGACGAAGAGTGGTAAGATAGTCAATTTGCCCACACTACATACGGAGTGCTCAAAAACCTTTTGACCTTTCCCACAATGGTCCTGATGTAGGTCACTTGACTTGCATGGCATCCCCTGGCCGAAACAGGTCAAGCTTTCACTGTGTGTAGTGGATAAATAACGCATCTACCCCAGCACCACTATTTCTTTTACCTTATCCCTTTCCTGGCTAATATATCGCCTTACACAGGAAGAAGATCATTTTAACCTGTTTCACGACTGTCGCTATCCACACAGTCTCCCTCCTGGTGGGGAACAGTAGATCACTTGGAGAACAGAACACTCAAGTGATAGACCCAATGATGATGCTATTGAGCAAACCACATGAGTGGAGAATAAATATACACTGCATACTATGAACCTGTGTTTGAGGGTCTCCGATACTATTTTTGTGAGGCTCTGGAATATTGACACAAGTGATTCCTTCCCTATCGATTACAATATTGTCAAATTCAGAAGCTTAATAAATCTCTGCTTCTCTCTTCCCCCCTTATTTTTGTGTCTGTCCCATACCCTACAGCTTAAACAGATGAGTTTTCAGAAGCTTACGGAAAGATTACTTCTTAGGGATTCATACGAGAGGAAGGGCGAGCTTGTTCTAGTACTTGGCCCCAAGAACGGAGCAGGGTGAACTGCCCCATTTCTTCTATTTGGTGAAAGAAAACATCAGCAACCTTCTGACTGAGAACGTAGTTATTTTGGTGCAGTATTCCACCATCCTATTGGACAGATATTTAGGTCCAGTCTTATAAAAGGTGGCATATGCCACCATCAGTGCCTTGAACCTGATCCTCTTTTTAATTGGTAGCCAGTGCAGCTGAGTAATGAGAGATGAGGGTGTACTTGGGAAGCCTAAATAAAAGGCGAATTGTCATATTCTACACCATTTGTAGTGTATGAATTAGATAATCCGGTGCCCCTAGGTACAATAAATTTGCTTAGTCCAGTTTTGAAAGGATTAAGGCCTGGACTACAGTTTTCTGGGCATTCCAAGGCAGGAGGTTCAGGCATTTAACATCCTTAGAATCCAGCAGGAGGTTATAACCAACGCTGTGATCTGGGCTTTGAAAGATAGCTGCGTGTCAATGACTACTCACACATTCTTAACTACCTCCAAGAGTGAGGGAGATGAGGTACAATTTACCAACCATACCCTAACAAGCCAGGCAGGGCGGTGGCACCAAACAATAAAACCGGCTTTCTCTGGGTTGCATTGGTGCAAATTGGCCTTAAGCCACCCCATTACTGCTACTATGCATGCAGCAAATCTTGATCTAGATTCTGTTGTAATATTATCATAGGTTAGCAGAAGCTGGTCTCATCTGCCTATGATACCAAAGGATTTAACAAGGTACACCAGTGGCGTCATGTAGATATTAAAAAGCATTGGAGGGGTGGGGTCAGGGCTGAGCCCTGAAGCACTTCATACTTACAGGTTTTTGCCTCAACCCTTTGCACTGTATAAGTGGCGATCCGAGTTTAACCTGGCTGAGCCTACTGTTAGTAAGAGCCTATGGAAGGAAGCGTTAAATAATTTTTCTATAAAAAGAGGCCGTTACAGGATTTTCGTCTGAGTATTCAACTGTACCACGTTGCATCACTTGGCCCCAGGACCCTTTTCCCTTGATAAAGACGGAACACGGACATATGAAGAAAGATTGGTACGGGAAGTGACTAGTTCAACAATGATGTTAAGTTAGAAATGACTGATAGTTTCAAGATGAGTGATATGGTTCTTGCGTGGTTGTCTGGTTTGGGCAGAAAGCTTTTCTAAGTTGTGTGAACCGTTAAGACTGTAGGCAGGTAAAGGGAACACAGTGGAGTTGGAAAAATTAGTTGTTGGTACATTGAAGGAATGCCAAACTTAGGCTGAAGGCAGATAGTTCCAGGAGCACCACGCAGAATGCAGTGCAAAGGGTTGTGTGGTTGACAGGAAGGTGAAGCAGAGAGTTGTTGGAAGTTAGATAAAAGCGTGCTTGCAAGATGCAACTGTAGGAATCAGAACATAAGTCACCAAATAGGTCTGCCTACATATTGTGTGCTTCCACTTATTTATGAGGTAACCGGTTTAGTTTCTTTATTTTTCTTTTAATGTGAAAGACATGTACAATCCTGGGTAGGGCACTGCAAATTGTGGAGGTTAGTAGAATGAGAATGGAAAACGGAATCTTTGATGGGGAGTTGTGGCGTTAAGGTTTTTCCAAACGTAGCGATGTCGGAAGTTATTTCAGTAAATATAATAAACGTACTTGCAGCTCGTTGGTGGAGGGGGGTTTTGATACTATACGCGTGTGACATTTAGCTGTTATGTTTTGCAGGGCGTGTTAGGTTAGCAAACCCGCCGCGCCAGTGGCTTCTAATAAAACATGTTTATTTACACTTCTAAAACTCTCGCTAACAGGCAAGAGCATCTATAACACAGGATTCCTTGTAGACTTCTCACATGAGCCTATTCCGTTATATGCATGAGACTTTTTGTTGGATGTTTTCTTTTACACCGGCATTTCTCTCCCTTTGGAGGGGATGCATTCTATGCAATTAGGAAAGTGGAGCAGAGCCATAGATTAACCACTGGGGAACTCAACATCCTTTCCCCGTGCCTTCCCGACAGAAAAAGACCAGTACAGTGAATTGAAACAGAGCAAGCTCATCTCAGGGATGCATGCGTTACCGTAGGACACAGTGACGTTCACGGAGCCAGACATGGTATCTCACGGCTGCTGATCTCTTGTCGCCTAGGCCGGCTGCAGCTTTTTCTCGCTCTAGAGCTGTCACTGTAGGTCAGCGCGAATAGACACAGAGGACGGACAATCCCTACAAATCCGCACAGAGGGAATAAATAGTAGCCTCCCAGGAACTCAAACAATCATTAAAGGAGGACTAAAATACAGCGTTTATCTTATTCTTGATGGGGTTAGTTTTTGGTCGCCACAGCTTTTAAATAAAAAAGCTGCTCCTTATTATGGAACGGCCCATAAAAGTGAATCATTTTCGATTTCGCATAAAAACGCTGTTTATTTTAAACACGGGTGTAATTTTTTATTATATTTTTATAACTAGTGCGTAAGTGGAGTGGTTGAAATTCAGGTACCACTAGTATACACAGATTCACAGTAAATATACGATACCAGCAGAGGCAAAGAAGCTAGTTCCAAGATGGCCACCTATTAAGTCACACGCCGGTTAAAACTGGCTTCATATGGAGCACATTTCCCGCCATGCTTCGCGCAGCTAGAACTGCTTGAGCAGTGGAACATGTTTTTATTAATTTTTTATTAAGATCAACACCGACAAAATTCTCCAACGAGAACAATGGCGCATACACATTGCAAACACAACCCACAGAGCAATTATGACGCAAGAAATAGCCAAATTGCAACACATATCATAAAACGACAACATAATAGAATTATTTCTGCCCTGACCTGTTTTGCTGAATTATTTCCGATGAAAGAAGAAAACACCTTGTAGTAGGGGCTATAGATCGAATGTTAAGATTGTTTCTTGTATTCCTTATTATGTCATGGTTTTCTAATGTATTGCTTTGAACTACTTGGAATGTTCTGGGCTCGAGGTTCTTCCAGTGATGACAGTTACTGAACGAACTCTGGTTGACTGGACGCTTGGATATTGTGGGTGAATACCTTTGGATTAAACTTAATATACTTTCAATTTAAAAGGCACTAGAACAGCACGCAGACTGCGCAGGCCCTCAGCTCCCTATTACCAGAAGCACCACCTACATTGCCCCATTACCATAACTCCTCGCACAATGCGGACGGTTGATCGGGGCAACTAAGCATCGAAGTAAGAGGAACCTGCACAAGAGGAATATTACCCCTACGCAACCTACAACCTCACCTGGGGGTGAGGCGCGCCCCCGCTCCCGTGACTGTGGCGCGGGACACCTGCGGGGGCCTCCGGCGCTGTGATGGAGAATTGCCGCCCCTCCACCTACACGAGCTGCTATCTTCAAGCACCATAGGCCAAGGACACAGCGCGGCCTATACAGGACAGGCACCACGCACCTTCTGACTGCGCCATCTGGGCAGCGCTGGTGCCTGCGGCTGGTGGGGCCGATCGGGGCTGGCATAGGGGAGCGCTGCCTCTGGAGGGTGAATACAGTACCTACCAGGGCAGATGCAGTTCTGTGTCTGGCCCGGATTGAGAGACATCGAGACAATTTGAGGCTTCGACAAATTCGGATAGATGTTTGTTAATATGCTTTTCCTAAAGCTTGCTGTTGTAATGTGCTTATTGCCTTTTCAGTCTCTCCACTGTGGTTCTCTCTCTGCCTGCTCAGCCTGCGATGATGTTACGTGGAATGTTGGGGTTGCTTTGTATGTTGAGAGATTCAGTTGGTGTTCTGGACTGTGCTCATTTTCTCTTGCTTTTCTTTATTCCTGGTTTTGGCCATTATGTTTGGGTTTAAGTATACTGTATTCTAGTGTATGTTGCAAGAGTGTCTTGTCTGCACGTTTGTGCTCGGTTTTTCTGAATTTCAAGTTTTGGTCAGTTTTGTCTAGGATTCTAGACAATTGGGTTTGAGTTTAGCAATAGTTTTAGCGAGTGTGTCATGGGTTTAAGGATACCCATAGTTTAACGAGAGTGTCATTGGTTTAAAAGTTACCCTGGATTTACTTTGGGTTAAGGGATACCCTAGGTTTTGATTTGTGTGTGCATGCTGTGTGTGATGGCTACACACGTGGGGTTAAGAGATACCCTAGGTTTTTGGTTGTCTGGTGTTATGTTTATATGCTACTCAGACTGTGTGTGACGGGTACACACGTGGAGAGTTACCTCAAGTGTAGTCTAACTCCTCTCATCACACTTGTTACCCTTTGTTTTGGGATTTGTGCAGTTAGGGTTGTAGATCCCCGTCTTGCCCCAGTTTATGCTGGTTTAGTATTGTGCTTGATTTGTTTTACTGCAGTTTTTCTACTGATTTAGTGTATGGCACATTAAGTATTGTGTGCGGGTTTGGATTTATTGGTTTTTAAGAAGGTGTTTTCTTGTTTTGCATTTCTTTTGTTTATGATCATTTTCAGGGAGAAGGAGGTATTATATTGTTTTGATACTGTGTCTTCTTCTTTCTGTCAAAAGTGCGTTTTCCATCTATGCATTTTTTTTGTGCTTATGATCATTATCTAAGGGGAAGGATGTGTTGGTTGTATTTATTAATACATTCTCTTTTTCTTCCATTCCTTTGATTGTTTAATTATTAAGGAGGGGGATGTGTTGTAATGTGCTTATTGCCTTTTCAGTCTCTCCACTGTGGTTCTCTCTCTGCCTGCTCAGCCTGCGATTATGTCACGTGGAATGTTGGGGTTGCTTTGTATGTTGAGAGATTCAGTTGGTGTGATGGGCTGAGCAGAGTGGACCTTGCTCCTGGTGGGGCATTACCAGAGACTACCTGATTTACTATAGATCTTCTTGTAACTGAAAGACTGTAATTTACTACAAGAATACATCTACTCATTACCATCTACAAGAGTGTCTGCGCTTCTATACTTCGTTTTAACACTTGCTCTGAAGAGGGAGCAGAGAAATGGGGCGATAGTTGAGTACATCATCCATAGGAGCCTTAATATTTTTCCGGATGGGAATGATCTGCACTGCTTTCCATTCTATTTTGAGGGGTCGGCTGCATACTTTGGGAAGATTCAGCGCTCTATTGTCCCTTCAGACAATGTGTTCACCGAGGGGGTGACTGGGGGGTTTTAAACTGAACTACTGTGGATTACTCGCTTACTTTCCGATGTGCCCTCTGTGGTGCTTCCACACCCTAACCATCCATGTTATTTCCCCCCATGCCCAGAACCTGGATGCCTGACCCTAAGGTGGCGGCCCTTGCCACCAGGCAGTGCTTAGAACAGAAAGAGGAATGCTTTCAAATCATTGATGGCCATCTTGGATTGGGAAACCCCCCTTTTGGTATGCACACTCAATGCTGCTTCCCCCCTTTACCTTTCTACCTGTTTCTAGCATTATCGGGTATCTACCTTTGGTCCTGATTTGAAATCACTCCTATAGGTTTTATTCTCATTGATTTCCGGAATTTGGGCACCCCTCTTATTTTACCTCTTTGCGCCATCACTACCCTAGTGGCCCCTTTTTCAGTCCACCACACCACTTCTTCGCCTCATCTCCTTATCATGGCTTCCAGTCGAATTAAGTCTGGAATCAATTGCTTCAAAGTAATCTATCCCCCTTATATGTCCAAAGCACAAGCTAAACGGTTCAAGCATGACATCATAGAACAATGTCCAGATTCCCTCTTTGTTTACCAATTCCATAATGGGCGCCTAGGGAAGATTACAAATGACTTCATTTTCTTCACTAATGACATCCCTTCCTGGTCCTCCAGCTTCTCCAATTTCTTCAACGTCTCCTCCTCCTCTTCTTTTTTCCGCATGGGAAGCAGTTCAAAATTTCTCCCTCCACTCGCTTTAATGGCTATCTCACCATTACACTTTATAACAATGGCACGGCCATGATTCAAGCTTCTGACTCCAGTCTCTCTCTCTTTGACCACATCTTCCACTTCCTTCCTCCCACCCCTGCAACTAGTATCTCTCTAGATTCCTCCTCTTCTTCTAACTTGTCTACTTTCTCCCTTTCTCCCCTCTTGACCCCCACACATTCCTTCAGACCGCTCTCCCGGGAGTCAAAGGTCGACCCTTTATACCCCCTTCTCTCATTCCCTCCCCTCCCATTCTGCCACCTTCCTAACTGGACCTCCCCCTTACCTCAACTGCTTTACACCCCACTTCACCTCTATAGCCTGCATCTCCTCATTATCCCACTGTCGTCTCCCACCCCCTAACTCCCCTATTCCTTCCCATTTCCCCCTATTTAATCCACATTTCTTACAATCTGAACTACCGATCAACTCACCTTACCCTCCCCCCTCCCTCCCCTCTTCTCCTCACCCCTCACCCCTCTCCGCTCTTCCCCTTTCCTGGTACCCTCAACTCTGTTCTTACATCTCCCATCTCTCTTCAACCTTCTCTACCCCCTCCCATCACATCCCTGCCTCCCCTATTGGTAAACTCATCATCTTCCCTCCCACTGATCTCTCACCTCCTATCTCTCCACATCTTGTATTCCTCCTGATTCTTCACAACCCTGTTTCCTCTCTTTGTAATTCCTCCCTCTTCCCTCCCTTTGACTGCACAGTCCCTCACTCCTCCCACAACTTTCATTTTGCTCGATCCCCCCACTTTGCCTGGTGCCTTTACCCCTTCATTGACCTTTCATTACCATGATACCTGGCCTGCACCCTCTCTCTTCTCCCCACTCCTGTGGCCTCCCTTTGACCTCCCTCCCTCCTCTACCTGTTCAGCC
Source organism: Lissotriton vulgaris (assembly GCF_964263255.1). Lineage (NCBI taxonomy): Eukaryota > Metazoa > Chordata > Amphibia > Caudata > Salamandridae > Lissotriton > Lissotriton vulgaris. Next base: position 1,208,504,511 of record NC_141691.1, read on the forward strand.
CCTTCTACTCTCATCTCACCTTATCCATGGCCTTCTCATAATCCCACTCCTTCCCCCCTCCTCCTCCAGCCATCCATTTCTACTTCTCAACTTCTATGTATGATCTCTATTCTTCACCTCTGCTCTACACCAGTAAAAATATCACAGTAACTCCATTCACTCCTTGCTATCACCTTTCCCCCCCAGACCCTTGCATCACATCTCTCTCCCCAGTCCCCCACAGCCCTCCTTCGCCTACTTCACTTCCTCCCCCACCTTCGACCTCGCACCCCAACACTCTCCCCGGACCCCCACTTCCTCCTGTCCTCCTTCGCCTAGACCACTCTCTCCCTTAGCTATTTAGCCAATCTTCACTCCATGCTCAGCACACCTCTCTCTGGAAACTAAACTTGATTCTCTCATCTCTTCCATTTCCCAGCTTGAAGTGTCCATTTCACTCTTATGTGCTAAGATATCCGCCTCTCCGAATAACCTTCTGAGGAATTCCTTGCTCCAGCGCCCCAATAGAACCAACCACAATCTGTTCTCCACAGACATCACCAACGTATTGGCTACCTACAAGACCATCAATGTCAATTCCCCTCCACTCGCCTCTCCTAACATTTCTACTCAATTTGCCATTCAGACCATCTCTTCCGTCAGAACTTACCAGCCTCCCCCTCAAGGAGCACCCTCATTCAAGAATCTAATCCCTATCTCCCTCATCAGTCCAGACACTCGCATCACCAAAACAGTTGCGTCAGAGCTACACTGTATGCTCCATTACTGCAGATCTGCAACCAAACACAAACTGGAAATCTCTGACACTATCACTCACCACAATATCAACATGCTCTTTCTCATTGGGACCTTGTTAAATTACTCCTCTCACACTTCATTTGTTCTTTTGTTACCTACTGACTACTCTATCCTCAGAAACGACAGAACAGGCAAGATCGGGGGAGGTGTTGCGATTATCTACAGAAACGCCCTCCAAATCAAAGCCTTTCCCACCACCCTCTTTCGCACCTTTGAATGCCTTTCCCTAGAACTCCAAGTTCATCATGGCTCACCCTTCAGGTTCCATACCATCTACCACCCGCCAGGTAATTGCTCTTCCTTCATTGAGGAATTCATCAACTTCATTAGTGACCAATATTCACAAAGCGACAATCAGATCTTCCTAGGTGATTTCAATCTCCACTGGGGCTCCGTGGAAGACTCAGCTGCCAACAAGCTTGTAACCTTTCTCTCAGCTATCGATCTTGCCCAACACTGCTCGGAAATTACACACACCAAGGGCTCAATTCTGGACCTTGTGATATCCAAATCAGACCAGATTACCACTGCTTCACCCATCCGTGTTGACTGTTCTGACCATTTCCTCATTCCCTTCAGTTTTCACCTCTCTCACATTTGAATTCTCGGCCAACCTAAAAGATCCTCTACTTGGTTCCGCAACACAAAAAACATTGATCTTGAGACTCTATGTGATTCTGTTATGCATTCACTTCCTAGTCTAGACCCCAATACGGATGTCAACAATCTCACTCCCCTTTGCCTCTCAGTTCTTGCAGTTGAAATCGACAAGGTTGCTCCACTCCAAAGCAAAAGGAAAAGACCCACCCCATCAGCTCCTTCGTTCAACAAAGCTCTTTATGACAAAAGGAAAAACCTTAGAATCTTGGAGAAGCACTGGAGACAATCTCCATCCACCCCAACCTCTCTCTTTTACGTTCAGCAAGATCCAAAAACCACAAGCATCTTCCAGGAAAAAACATCACATTTCAAATCCCTCCTCGATTCAGCTAAAAACAGACCCAAAAAACTTTTTGACCTCATCAAAAACCCAAATTGTTCTCCCCAAACCATCAAACCTGAGGATGCTTCAAAGAAAGCAACTGAGTTCTCTATATACTTCAATCAAAAGGTAAAATCTCTGGTGGAACTGGTCACCCACCCCACCCCCATGAGGAGCGAAAATCCTTAGTCACTTGGCGGAACTTTGCCGCCATCTCGGAGGATGATCTCAAATGCATCCGCAAAACCAAACCCTCCAACCATTCATTTGACCCCATACCCAGTGGCATTGCCATTGATTTCTATACTAACACTCTCTCCTACTGGACTAGGCTAGTTAATCTCTTCCTCAGTTAAGGATCCCTCCCAGTTGTCTTCAAAACAGGACAGGTTAACCCCTTCTAAAAAAACCCTCTGCAGTTGCAAATGACCTCAATAACTTCTGCCCCATCACCAATCTCCTTTTTCTTTCAAAGATCACAGAAAAATGTGTTGCTAAAAACAACTTTCCCAACACATTATGGACAATAATCTCCTCGACATGTTCCAGTCGGGCTTTATTCAAAATTGCAGCACTGAAACAGCCCTGCTGCAAGTGATTGATGATGCGCTGCATATTCTAGATTCGGGGGGATCGCGCCTTCTGATTCTTCTTGACCTCTCTGCAGCTTTTGACACTGTTAATCACACCACCCTCCTTAACATTCTTCAGCAGAGAATGGGCGTGGAAGGCACAGATCTCAAATGATTTGCCTCTTTCCTCTTTGACAGATCCCAAATGATTAAGATTGCGAACAGTCTCTTGTCTCCACTGGTGGTTGGTCAAGGCGTCCCTCAAGGTAGGTTCTATCCTTGCTCCCACTCTGTTTAATCTCTATCTGGGACCATTAGGGAACCTCCTAAACAAATCTGGAATCCTCTACCATCTCTATGCGGATGACACCCAAATCTACCTCAAGGTGTCTTCCCCTCATGATCTCTCACTACTCTGCTCTACTCTCAATGCTATTCACAACTGGATGTTAGTGCACCAACTCATTCTCAATCCCTTCAAAACGGAATTCCTCCTCGTATTTAGCTCTCTCTCCCCGCCTCCTTTTCCATCCTGGATGGATCAGTTGAATCTACTCAACAGTAAACCCATCATTGGGGACTGCGCTAAATCCGTAGGTGTCACACTTGACAAAAGACTCAACCTAATCTCACACATCAATTCCATGGCCAAGAGCGCACGTTATCAGCTGCGCCTTTTACGGGGGATTCGTCGGTTCTTCCCGGAGAATGACCTAAAAACCTTGGCCCAATCGCTAGTTCTCTCTAGACTGGATTATTGTAATTCTCTTCTGACTGGCCCTCCCAAATCTCACCTCTCCCCCCTCAAATCCGTCCTCCACTCAGCAGCTAGCTTCATTTCAGGGTCCAAACAAAGTGACCACATCACTCCTATCCTGTCTTCTCTCCGATGGCTTCCCATCGAGACTAAAGCTATCTACAAAACGGCATGCATCACCCACAAAGCTTTGCACTCTTCCTCCCCTCGCTATCTGGCGAATAAACTGAAATTGTCTGGAGGCTCAAGACCTTCTCGGAATGCGGAAAAGTTCCTACTTGAGCCCCCCTCCTTCAAAAGGGAAAAAATTGATGGTACAATCATTCTCAGGTAATGCAGTGAGAATCTGGAACTGGCTTCCTCCTTCGCTCCGTCCCATCACCTCCATCCAGATCTTCAAAGTGGACCTCAAATCTCTTTTCTTCCAAAGACACTTTCAGAACTAATTCCCTCCTTCTCAGACCCCGCCAGGAAGTTCCTTAGTCATTGTAAATTTGTCACTTATATTTATATTTTTGTTTGTACATCCTGTGCCTGCTGCGTTCGATATTGTGTTACTTTTTCCTGCGTTGTTTTGATTCTATGGCCTGCTATTTTTCTCCAGGAAGTGCTTTAGTTATTTTAAAATTTGTCATATATATTAATATTTTTGCTTGTACAGTCTGTGCTTGCTGTGCTTGAGATTGTGTGCCTTATGCCTGCGTCGCTTTAATTCTATGGCATTTTATTTTTGTTTGTTCCATTCCTGTAACAGTTCGCTCATGTAACGTAACTGGTTCTATTGTACAGTGCTCTGACACCTTCGGGTAAAGTCAGCGCTTTATAAAAATGCATTAAATAAATACATTTTAAAAAAAGGATCCTTAGACTCTTATTACAGTTTGGCGACTATTCAGGATCAACTTTATTCACCCACTGACCCACGCAAGGATTTTTTTTTTTCATTATTCTACGAGTTGTCAAGGGTCTTTGTCAAAGCCAGTTCAAGGTCACCACATTTTTCTCCTGCTCCAGTATCGACAATTGTTTCTCAAGATGGTATCGATCAGTGGTCGTATTACGGTAGGATTTGTTCCTGTGGCATGGCTGCCTTTGTTTTGCAACTCAAATGTAGAATAATTTTACCTTGCTGCGAGAAATTGATTGTTTCTTTGAGGACACTTTGGAGTGAAGAGTCCCACTGTTCATTGCATGCCTCTGTGTGGCGCAACTCTTAAAAGTGTGGAAATTGCAGTATTGAGGCTCGTTGAGGAAATTACTCAACGGTGATCGAGTGATCTTCGTCAACTGTTGGTGTTTGATCGATGCGCATTTTCTAAAACTTTGGAAAGACATTCTCCTTACCTGTGCGTTCTCCCAGCTTGCGATGCAACAGGATTCCGGAATCTACATCAGTGCAGAGAATTCTGGGATCACAAGGTGCGTGACTTAAGGCGTTTCAGCAGTTCCGGTGTGCATTCTACGTGCTGTGAACTACTCGGCAGTACGTAACCTACGTGACGCCATTTTGTTTTAGTTTGAGGAAGTCGGGAGCCGAGAGTCACTTTCCGATCATTATTTTCTTCATTTTGAAAAGATTGTCCTTCATTTAAAGGAGGTTTGTTGGGATTTTTCACTCGTTGGAGTTCATATGGCGCAGTTGTGAAAGCGCATTAACAAGGTAACTCATCCCTTTTGAATTACAAACCTGACTTTAAAAAAAGCGTTTATGCTGCCTGCAGGAAGATGTAATGACTCTTCACCGGTGCATTTCACGCTGATATGCATAGCTTATTGAGGATTTCAAGAACTTATTGTTTATTGGGGAACCATTTTGTGGGTTGATATTGATATTACCTACTTATCTATTGCATTTTTTTTTAGGTTTGCTTTGCCTTTGAAATATGTCTTCAGCTAAAGATATCACCCAACCCCCTCCATTCCTAGATAAGCCCGGTAAACCTACTCTATTCTTGTCAGAATGGTTAGGTTTATTTCAAAACCATCTTGTTGCTATAGATACGACTGACTACTCCCCTCAGGGTACGTTTGCCTTATTGTTTGGGAGTTTGGGGTTAGCAGCACAGCGTATCTTTAACAGTCTAACTCCCATTACGCCTCCTGTTGGCCAATCAGGTGATAGGCAATGGAATGTTTATGTTGAGGCTATTCCTAGGTTAAAAAAACAATATGACGAATCACCTAATATTATGCTTGAAAGACACAACTTTTATAAGCGCAAACAAAAAGATGATGAGAAGGTGGAAGAATATGTGGCTGTGTTAAGCGTTTTCACAATTTCTTGTGATTTTGGTCCTCTTTTAGATAATTATATTAGAGACCAGCTAGTGTTTAATTGTACATCTTCAAATATCAAAGAAAGAATTCTTAGTTGTAAGAATCCAACGCTCTCAGAGGTTATTGACCTGGCCTTAAGTATTGAGAGATCTGCTTTATCAACTAAAGCTAGGATGTCTGAAGCAACCCCTAAGGTAAATTTGGTCACTGATGGTGGTGAGGATGAAGGTCTGTATGCAGTTGGGTCCAAAGACAAAGGAACAAAGCCTGCTCAACAAAAAAGCCAAAATCTTTGCTTCAGATGTGGCTTGAAATTTCTTATTGGCAATTTTAAAGGTTGTCCAGCTTTAGGTAAACGTTGTTCTGTCTGTAAGAAAATTGGCCACTTCCCAGTGGAATTCTTTAAAATATTCCAAACAGTGATTATAGGGGACATGTTTAATATCATGGCAATGGCACAAAAGGGTGAATCCGTCCCTGAGTCCTGGAGTGCAGCCAACATCATCGTAATACCAAAGAAAGGTAAACCCACAACCGAACCAAGCTCGTACCGCCCAATTACGTTGACGAACGCCGATGTCATGGTCTACTCAAAGATACTAGCTAAGAGATTAGCAGGGGTGGTTGAGGGTTTGGTTAGTCCCTCCCAGCATGGGTTTATCCCAGGAAAAGGAACAACACAGCACATCAGGCAGGTCATTACCATGTTTGATGCAGCAGGTGCCTAGGAAACCCCATGGCAGCGCTGTTTCTAGATGCAGAGAAGGCATTTGATAGGGTCTCCTGGGGATACCTATGGTCAGCCATGAGGTGGAATGGAATTGGGGAGGGCTTCATCAAGGCCATACAGACCCTGTATATCAACCCAATGGCTAAGATTAGGGTCAATAGGGGATACTCGGCAGCAGTCAAGATCTGTAGAGGGACTAGGCAGGGCTGCCCGTCATCCCCCCTCCTGTTTGCACTATATTTGGATCCCTATCTGCGCAGGCTGGAACAGAATCCAGAGATTGCCCCGATGAACATAAACGGCTGTACAATCAAAACTCTTGCGTATGCGGATGATGTTGCCATTTTGACACCTAACCCCTCCACCGCCATTAGGGAGATTGAAGCAGAGGCGGAATGGTTCGGTCAAATCTCAGAATACAAACTGAACAAATCCAAGACACAGATGGTTGAAAATAGATATTCAGTGTGTAACGACGCTAGACTAGTTGGGTCAGCCGTGTACTTGGGGGTGGCAATATCAGCAAATCTTGATATGGTAGTAGAGATAAATATGGCTCCACTGATGACAAGAGTAAAAACAGATCTAATAAGGATGAACAACTTACACCTATCGTTGATGGGCTGTACCAACGTTATTAAGATGTTGATTCTCCCCAAATTACTTAATTTTTTTAGATCGATCCCTTTATTCTTTGAGAACAGATGGTTTAACACACTAATATGCAACAGATTCAACTGGGCACATGGGAAGACGTGCAGGGCATATAGATACATCACGCTCCCAAGAGAAAGGGGGGGTTGGGGAGCACCGGACTTCAGGTTATACTACATGGCAGCTGCCCTACAATATATGCAAGGGTTAATAGGAGGAACAGATCTGGATCAAAGAGTTAATAACCTGTCTACGAAAGTACATGCTACGGTGTTAGGGACAGATGCGGGAAATTGCTTTTTAAATTGTATCGATTTTGGCTACTTTAAAAGAACCAGGTTTAAGACACTTTCCGCAGCTGTTAAGATTTGGATTACCTTCTTGAAAAGAAGTAAATTGGGGAAATACAATAGATATATTAGACTCTATAAAAACAGGTCATTTCCTCAAGCAATTTTCGCAGATGAAGTAATGTTAGAATGGGTAAACAACGGTATTGTCCAGATTGGGGACTTATTTGAGGCAGAGGGGATGGTACAGTTCGCAGATCTAAGAACTAAGCATGGTATCGATAACAGAGGCTTTTTCAAGTATCTCCAGGTCAGGAGTTTTTTGAATAATAAAATAGGGGGGACAGCTGGAGCAAGTAGGAATGAGATACTGGAAAAAATTAGACTTTTGGGGGATTGCACCATTAGGTCTTTTTATGCCTGTTTGGTTAAAGGGAAAACTGATGACTTAGGAAAAGTGGGTAATAAATGGGCGGAAAAACTTAACGTGGAAATAGGGTGGTTCAAGAAATTACTGGACCTAGGCCGTACTATATTGTGTTCATCCTCCATGCAGTCACAACATTATAAAACTCTGTATTCACTATATCATACCCCCGCTAAGATAGCTAAATGGGGCGGGACCATGGGTACAAACTGTCCTCGATGCAACGCTAGCGAAGCTGATATTATTCACATATTTGCTACCTGCCCTCAACTACATACGCTAGTTAGAGACATCGAGGGTTTTCTAGACAGATCTTTGGGGATTCAAATCAAACTTAGCCCAGCTCGGATAATCTTAGGTCTGGGTATGGAAGGAGCCGATACACAGCAGGAATTCCTGTTCGTGGCAATGTCAGTATACAGATTGACCTTAGCAAGGGCATGGCTTGACAAAAATCACCGGTACTACAAACCTGGCTGGCTAATCTGTTGAATGCATATAATATGGAGAAGAATATTTATGCACGAAAAGGGAAAAGGGGAAGGACATTAGGCTTAAGAATATGGCAACCCATAAGTAGGTGGAAGGAAGGATTTGGGCTGCATGTAGACTCAAGAAGGGCTTAATGTTTATTGGAGGTAAAGTAAGAAATATAAATAATGTTTGTGGAAATGTGTAATGAAATATTTGTATATCTTGTAATAGAGCTTATTTAGCTATGAAGCATGAAGTATTAATGCTGAACAATGTATAATGTATAAAGTGTGTGCAACATGGAAAATAATAAATATATTAAAACAAAAAAAAGAAAATTGGCCACATCCAAAAAGTTTGTAGGTTTAAAAAAAGAAGCATAAAAATTAACAATGTTGATTGGGATGAATGTTCAGAATCCATGGACAATTTGTTAACTCTAGATTCCGGGGAAGAGGAGATAAAAGGTCCGATGTATTCCTAGACTATCAACGGAGTTCAGTTACAAATGATGGCGGACTCTGGCTCGCCCATCACTATTATTCGGGATTATACTTTCTACGAAAAATGGGGAAAGAAATGGTTCTTTTAGAAACAGACATCAACCCAAAAGCATTTGGAGAGAAAGACATTGATATGCTGGGGTTTTTCATGGGTAACTTAGAAGTGTTAGAAAGATCCATCTGTACGAAAATATATGTAGCAATAAAAGGGAAAAATATAGCGGGATGGAAAGATCTAGCCAAAATGGGGTTAAAACCCCATAAGAGCTAGAGAGTTACCTATTTGTTGTATTGAGAATACAAAAATTGATCGTGCAGATCTTGTTAAGGAATCCTAAAATGTTTTTAATGACAAAGTTGGACTTGTAAAAGGAGTAGAACAGAGGATTAGATTACTTCCTGATGCTACTCCTGTTGCACATAAGGTGTGTAATGTACCGTTAAGTGTGAGAGTGGAGCTAAAGAAAATGTTGGAGGATCTGTGTGTGCAAGGGATTATACAACCTATTGAGTCTTCACAATGGGTGGCCCCCATTGTGGTTGCTCAAAAAAAAATGAAATTAGGTTGTGTGTGTATCTCAGGGGTTTGAACAAAAACATCAAGGTGGATTGTCACCCTCTGCCCAAGATTCAGGAGTTATTGGTGAATCTGGGGAGGCGCGAAATGGTTTTCTTTAATAGATCTCAAATCCGCCTACCATTAGGTTCCCCTGTCCAAGGAATCCCAAGAACTGACCACTTTCGTCCTCCCTTTGGGGCATTTACATTTTTGAGACTCATTTTCGGATTGGCGTCGGCGGCAGCGTCTTTCAAAGGTTAATGGACACCTTATTTAAAGACCTCAAAGGGGTTCAGGCGTACCTGGACGATATTCTTATTTTTGCAAATAGTCTGGATAAACACAACTGTTAGACCTGTCTGCCTCTGGGGGTGTTCTAACCATTATTATTTATTTTTGTCACCTTTAGCCTCCCAGTGTTTCTATTTTTTATGTTCACCAGGATTTTTCAGTGTTGTCAGGGGGCTAGGTGTTCCTTGATTGTGTCGCCATGTTTCCCTTCATTGTTTATGAGGCCTAGTCAAGCTCCTGGAAATCTAGGGACACTCAGAAACCTAAAATGGTGTCCACCAACTGCCATAACGGACATCTAAGGGTGGCAGACCCATAGGCTAGCATGAGGAAGGTTCCAGAACCAACTAGTAGCTTCCAGGGGTCTGAGACCAGCTTATAAAAGGCCAGTGACCAGGAGCCATTTTGTGACAGTATTGGAAGTGACCAGTGCGGAGGGAGGCGACTTGAGGAGGAGGATATCACACTAGTAGGGACAAGATCGACCTTTGGGCCGGCTGCTGCTCTACTGGGAAGTGACCCCTCGTAGGCTGACCAAACCCCACTGCCACAGCAACCAGATTAAGTGAGAGAGGACTCCGTGGCAAGTTATAGCCAAAGGTGACTCTACCGGCGTGAATCTTAAGCGACCTGTGTGAGGAAGCGTCGGAACCAGCTGACGCCCTTACCTGAAGGAAGGGCCCTTTGCCGTGGGAGATCCCTGTCGCAGGAGTGACTGAGGAGGAAGAGCCCAGCTGATCCGTGTTGCCGTCCGGAGGAACCCGAGGTAGCGTCGGAAGAGGCGGGGAGACTGCAGGAAGAGGCTGGGCGGAGGCGGGCCCTGTGTGTGGAGGCCGGCGGCGGCAACAGAAGAAGAAGACGGAGGCCGGCTGTGGGCGGAGTCTGACAGACGTGAGGTAAACACTCCGGACGATCCGGCTGCCAGCTCGACGTGCAGCAGTGAAGAAACAGCCGCCGAATAGCAAGGCGAGTGAAGGTAGAGAGCAGCGGAGGCCTTCACCGGGTCCGTGGATGTCAGGTCGGACATCGGAACGGAGACAGACTGGCAATTACCCTAAGACCAAGTAAGCGAGGAACTTGACGGGTGGGAGGCGAGACTAGCACTCAGCCCTGAGCACCTCTAACCTACCGAACTGCACAAGGGACAGTGCGTTATAAATACCTAACTGACTCCTACCTCTATTTCCACATTTGAGCGGACCGGCCCTGCGGGGGAAGTCACTGATTACTCATTGTTGCCTGCCGAAAGAGTTCAGGGTCGCAGAGTAAGCTTAGAGGGTAGAGGAATGAGACGGGGGGTATTTAGGGCACCGATCCCTGTAGTCTGTTAGGTCTGAAGAGTTCTTCTCAGCTATAGTCTGTCAAAGGAATGTTAACTCAAAAACAAATGAACCAACTGTGAATTCTGACCTAAAATTTGGGTTACCTCTAATTAGAAAACCAGCTAACCGAAACCACTTGCAGAGATACCATTGGGGGGGAAGAAGAGAAATGCTGTGCTGCTGTAATCCCTAGCTAATGTGGACATTGAAGTAAAAGTGTCCTGATCTTGCTGTTTACGCTAAACCTGGAATCGGTAAAATCCTTAAGGGGGGAGATAAGTTGTAGTGAGATAAGCGCTGTTCTTCAGAAAAGTAATATCTTGCTTGTCTCCTCCAGTTATTCAACTGCTCGCACCACAGCCTAAGCGGGATTGTGTTGGAACTGTGCGGGGGACCTGAACCCGGCTACATGTAATGTACCAGATTAGTTTACTGTAAAGAAGCCTGATTATTTATTGAAATGAATAGGGAGGAAGTGTAAGAATATTGCAACTTTAAGTTGTAGGGAGTTTTCAATGTGATCTTTGTAGGTGGGGGTAAAAGTATTGAAACTGTCAAATGAACTGTGCTTTGAACCAATAATTGAATGTAAAAAGGTTTAATGAACTAAAAGTGAAGCTCTGCTTAAAGAAACAAAAAGAAAAGAGATACCAAAGAATTTTATAAAAGGAACCGGTATTTTTCTAAATTGGTGTGGTGTCCTTTATTTTTAGTGGTAAGACATTGAGTTACTGTGAGTGGGTTCTGTAAGTACTTCACCAAAGCCTTGGAGGTTAGCTGTCCCCCTCTGTGCCAGGCTACCCTATGTAGTCTAGGATTCCCTAGGTCTAACATAATTGGTGTTTCAGCGGAGGGATCACAGATTTGTGCTTACACTCACTTAGTAGTAACGCAGTGCTTACCACGGGCCTACACCTGGAGTTTTCTCCAAGCGGTCGCCCAAATTTATATTTTGATTTTCCAAATTTACTCCTGGTGGTGGGTGGAGGTTGTCCTCGAATTACACTTCTTAGTTCTCTCCTGAGTGCCCATTTAATACCATATTTGAAAAATGGAATTGAACCTTGAGGAGATAGAGACCTACACTGTGGCCCAACTTAAAGAGTGGTGTCAACGACAGGGGCTGTTCTTCAAGAAAGTTGCCGCCTCCCACGAAGCTCGGGTCCTGCAATGAGACAACGCCGGACAGAGCGGGGCCTCCCTTTTCCTGAGCTGTGTTCCAGGAGAGGTGAGGTACACTCCCTGTACTATTCAGATGTAAGAGACACCGTTTGGTACAGAGGAACACGATTTTGGACTATTTATGTATATCCTTTACAGATTGTCGTTACGTTCACTTTATGTATGCAGTAGCTAATGCTTAGAACTCTGGCCCTGAAGAAAGCCATGGGATCTTGTCCCTACCGGCTGAAACATGTTGGCCTTGTAAATGCAGTTATATGTTTAGACTGCTTCCTCTGCATTGTTCTTGTTTGTTTGGGGGAAAGGACAAATTACATTAGAGTTTTTCGCCTATTGATCCTTTTACCCCTTGTTTTTAACTCACACATCTTTTGATTTTTGCACTGCACTCGATCCCATCTTTATCATTTGTTCATGTGTACCTTAGCGATTGATGGTGCGACCCAATTGAGTAAGGGCGATGGATGGGTCTCATTGATCAAGAGACATACCACCCCATTTTTGGATGACCAAATGAGAACACTTGATCTACATACCTATTTGATGGGAATCCAACACATCTCTGTACGGGTCTTACCAACAATCTCAGTAGGTCCTTCGACAGGTTTGTCCTGGCACACATTCTGATATAGAGACTTATATAGCTCTATTAGCGCCTAACTCACTTATGTAGGAGTTTTGCAGCAGCTCGGAGTACTTGAAGCTCCGTTATAGACCCCCGGTTCTTTTTGTTGTTAAGAAAAGCGAGTTACAGACAAGCTTGAGGGCATGGGTGGAAGCTCATATAGAGGAGGAACAGGACACAGAAGAGAGTGATCGAGACACTGTCCTTGGGGCAGGGCTGCTGTACCAAACTGAAGGGGGGAATCTGCTGACAGGTCCCAGGACACTTTCAAGGGAGGGCAGTAGTGTCTCAGTGAGGAGCCTTACTGACGCCGAGCTAGAAGACAGGCGGGAAGAGAGGAGACTAAAATTGGATTTAGCTAGAATGGAAATGGAGAGGGAGGACAGAAGGTTGGCCCATGAGCGAACAATAAAAGAGTTAGCCCTTCAAGCCTTAACCTTAAGAACCTCCAATCCAAGCAATGGTGGCAGCGAAAACAAAGAGATCACCAGAGAACCCAGACCCTACTTACCCAAGGATGTCATTGCTAGCTACACCCCAGGTGAAGATATTGCCAAGTGGCTAGCCGCCTATGAGGTCTCCTTAAGGGCCCATGGGATCTTGGAAACCCACTGGGGGGGTGGGCTGTATAAGTACATGCCACCTGCTGGCAGGGATACCTTGTTGGCCCTGGAGCAGGATGAGCAAACCCACTACCCTACAATGAAAGTGGCGCTGATAAGGAAGTTTGGACTAACTCCTGAGAAGTATAGGCAGAAATTCAGGAGTAGCCACAAACTAGGCACACAGAATTGGGTGGATTTTCTTGATTACGCCAGGAAGGCCTTGGAGGGTTGGGTGAAAGGCAGTGAGGTAGGGGACTATGAAGGGTTATATGACCTCATACTCAAGGAACACCTACTCGAGAAATGTTTTCCCGAGCTGCGTCAACACCTGGTGGACAGCAAGCTGACCAGCCCCCGGAAGCTTGCTGAGGAGGCGGACATCTGGGCTAGTACCCGGGTGTCCACGAAGGGGACTGGAGGGGATTCCCAGAAGTCTGGACAGGGCACCCCCCAGAAGAAAGAGGGGGGAGATAATAAGAGGGAGTTCTCAAAAGGTCCACAAAATACTTCACAAGGAAGGGGCAGAGGATTCATCCCTAAGGTTAACCCACCCCGCAACCCTAATCCTGGCCAAAGTCAGCAGCCAAGGGTTGTTCATTGCTTCGAGTGTGGTGGTGTGGGACACTATAAAGGAGACGTGAGATGCCCAAAAAGACCACCCCCTCCCACTGGAGGAAAAGCCCCGGGAATAACTAGTGTAGTGCTCGGGGAGGAGATGCCTTTGGGTAACGGAGGGGAGCGGGCGGGTGTCACTTTAGTGTCCCTGGGTGATAAGGAGATGGTGCCAAAGACCCAATTGCCCTCCAATACTACCAAGTATGAGCAGTGGGTCACCATCAACGGCCGTAGAGGGGAGGCTCTGAGAGACACAGGAGCCAGTATGACTATGGTGAGGAATCAACTGGTGTCACCAGAGCAGGTCATCCCAAATGTACTCCATCCCGCTGTGATGGCTGACGGCAGATTGGGCCACTATCCTGTGGCCGAGGTACCCTTTGAGTGGGGAGGGGTTGCAAGCTCACTTCGAGTTGCCGTAAGCCCTGCCGTGCCTGTTGATTGCCTGTTAGGAAATGATATGGAGCACAATGCTTGGAGGGGGGTGGAATACCAGACTCATTCTGAGATGCTGGGTACACCTGACTGGACCTGTGTCAGCACAAGGTCCGCGACTACCCGGAGGGGGAGTTCGCTTACGCTGGAGCCTGGAACAATGGCCCAGCCCGCTGCCAGAGAAGAGAAGGACAGAAGGCAGGAGGGACCTGCCTCGACATCTCTACCTCGTGAGATAGCTAGGCCACCTGCGGAGGTGGATCTGGAGTCCACGGAGGAGAATGTTGCTTCCTTGGAGAACCTACCCATCCCCGCTGAGTGGCATGTGGAGGGAGGTCCTTCCAGGGAGGAATTCTGCAAAGCCCAGAAGGAGTGTCCTACTCTTGAGGGGCTGCGGCAACAGGCCAAAGCCCAGGCAGCAGGGAACATTGTAGGGAACTACCAGATTTACTGGGAGGATGGACTCCTCTACAGTGAGCCCAAGGCACCCGGACATGGTTCATCCAGGGCCTTGGTGGTCCCTCAATGTTTTAGAGCCTTTCTTTTAGAACGGGCTCACGAGATACCCTTGGCAGGACACTTGGGACAGGACAAGACCTTTGCCCGGCTTGTCCCCCACTTTTACTGGCCTCGGATGAGAGTGGCGTCTGATACCTATTGTCGGACGTGTGTGTCTTGCCAAGCCAGTGGGAAAACAGGGGTGAAGCTAAAAGCTCCCCTGGAACCACTTCCTGTCGTTAGCACCCCCTTTGAAAGGGTGGGCATCGACATTGTAGGGCCATTAGATCCACCAACTTCGGCTGGTCACAGGTTCATCCTGGTTCTAGTGGATCATGCCACACGGTACCCAGAGGCAATTCCTCTGAGGACCATCACTGCACCTGCAGTGGCAAGGGCCCTGATGGGGATCTTCACCCGAGTGGGTTTCCCCAAGGAGGTTGTGTCCGACAGGGGGACCAACTTCCTATCAGCTTATATGCGGGCTATGTGGAAGGAGTGTGGTGTTACCTATCGGTTTACCACTCCTTACCACCCACAGACCAATGGTCTTGTGGAAAGGTTTAATAAAATCTTGAAAGGCATGATAAGCAGTCTGCCTGAGAGCCTGCGGAGGAAATGGGACGTCCTCCTTCCCTGTCTCTTGTTTTCCTACAGGGAAGTGCCACAGAAGGGAGTGGGCTTCAGCCCCTTCGAACTTCTGTATGGGCACCCTGTAAGGGGTCCTCTCAGCCTGGTGAAGGATGGATGAGAAAAGACTCCCAGGAAGCTTCCCCAGGACGTGGTGCGCTACATGCTGGCCTTCCGGAGCCAAATGGCCAAGTTGTGGAAGCAAGCTTCTGACAACTTAGAAGCCAGCCAAGCAGTAATGAAGGAGTGGTATGACCACAATGCTCACCCAGTGGAACTGGAGCCTGGACAAAAAGTGTGGGTGATGGAGCCTGGAGAGCTAAATGCCCTCCAGGATCGTTGGACAGGCCCCTTTGAGGTATTGGAGAAAAAGGGTAAGGCCACTTACTTGGTGGACCTTAAGACCCCGAGACAGCCCCACCGGGTGCTGCATGCCAATCGCCTCAAGCCACACCATGAGAGGCCCGAGGTTGTCTTAATGATGGTGACCGATGGAGCAGAGGAAGAGGAAAGCGAACCTCTCCCTGATCTTTTCTCGTCTCAAGAGAAGGATGGGTCGGTGGAGGGAGTGGTTCTCTCACCATCCCTGACTCCTGAACAGCAGAGAGATTGCCGCCAAATCTTGGAGCAATTTTCTTCACTGTTCTCTCTTGTCCCGGGTAGGACCCACCTGTGTACCCATGATGTGGACACAGGAGACAGCCCACCTGTGAAGTCTAAGATCTACCGGCTGTCGGACAAGGTGAAGGCCAGCATCAAGGGAGAAGTCGCTAAGATGCTGGAGCTGGGAGTGATAGAACCTTCCAATAGCCCTTGGTCCAGTCCGGTGGTTTTGGTACCAAAAGCTGCCCCACCGGGCACCACACCGGAATTAAGATTCTGTGTGGATTACCGAGGACTAAATTCGGTAACAAAGACTGATGCTCATCCAATCCCCAGGGCGGATGAACTCATTGACCGGCTGGGAGCTGCCCAATATTTAAGTACCTTTGACCTTACTTCGGGGTACTGGCAGATCTCCCTTACTAATGGAGCGAAGGAAAGGTCAGCCTTCTCCACGCCTCAGGGACACTACCAGTTCTGTGTGATGCCCTTTGGGCTCAAGAACGCCCCTGCCACTTTTCAGCGGCTGGTGAACAAGGTCATTTCTGTTATGGAAGCTTTTTCTGCTGCTTACCTGGACAACATTGCTGTCTTCAGTAGCAGCTGGGAGGACCATTTGCAACATTTGCAAGCTGTTCTTCAGGCCCTGCAACAGGCTGGCTTGACAATCAAGGCCAGCAAGTGTCAGATCGGGCAGGGGTCGGTGGTGTACCTAGGCCACTTGGTGGGCAGAGGGACGGTGCAGCCCCTCCAGGCGAAGATTGAGGCTATCATGGCCTGGGAGCCCCCCAAGACTCAAACTGAGGTCCGAGCCTTCCTGGGCCTCACTGGATACGACCGTCGCTTCGTGAAGGGGTATGGCACCATTGTGGCACCCCTCACTGAACTTACCTCTAAGAAACAACCCGACGGGTAGTCTGGACGGAGGCTTGCCAGCGAGCCTTCATGACATTGAAACAAGCATTATGTACTGCTCCAATACTCAAGGCCCCTGATTTTTCAAGAGAATTCATTGTCCAAACAGATGCGTCAGAACATGGCATTGGGGCAGTGTTATCACAACTAAATGATGAGGGCTTGGATCAACCCGTGGTTTTCCTGTCTAGGAGACTACTCCCCAGGGAACAGAGGTGGAGTACCATTGAGCGAGAAGCCTTTGCGGTTGTTTGGGCTCTGAAGAAGCTGCGTCCATACTTGTTTGGCTCGCACTTCCTGGTTCAGACCGACCACCGGCCCCTTCGTTGGCTGATGCAAATGAAGGGGGAGAATCCCAAGTTGTTAATGTGGTCCATCTCCCTACAGGGAATGGACTTCCGGGTGGAACATCGGCCTGGAATGGACCACGCCAACGCAGACGGTCTTTCTAGGTATTTCCGCCTTAGTGATGAGAACTCCCAAGGGATTGGGTAGCTCTCCCCACTTTCTGCTGGGGGGGACGCGTGTTAGACCTGTCTGCCTCTGGGGGTGTTCTAACCATTATTATTTATTTTTGCCACCCTTAGCCTCCCAGTGTTTCTATTTTTTTATGTTCACCAGGATTTTTCAGTGTTGTCAGGGGGCTAGGTGTTCCTTGATTGTGTCGCCATGTTTCCCTTCATTGTCTGTGAGGCCTAGTCAAGCTCCTGGAAATCTAGGGACACTCAGAAACCTAAAATGGTGTCCACCAACTGCCATAACGGACATCTAAGGGTGGCAGACCCATAGGCTAGCATGAGGAAGGTTCCAGAACCAACTAGTAGCTTCCAGGGGTCTGAGACCAGCTTATAAAAGGCCAGTGACCAGGAGCCATTTTGTGACAGTATTGGAAGTGACCAGTGCGGAGGGAGGCGACTTGAGGAGGAGGATATCACACTAGTAGGGACAAGATCGACCTTTGGGCCGGCTGCTGCTCTACTGGGAAGTGACCCCTCGTAGGCTGACCAAACCCCACTGCCACAGCAACCAGATTAAGTGAGAGAGGACTCCGTGGCAAGTTATAGCCAAAGGTGACTCTACCGGCGTGAATCTTAAGCGACCTGTGTGAGGAAGCGTCGGAACCAGCTGACGCCCTTACCTGAAGGAAGCGCCCTTTGCCGTGGGAGATCCCTGTCGCAGGGGTGACTGAGGAGGAAGAGCCCAGCTGATCCGTGTTGCCGTCCGGAGGAACCCGAGGTAGCGTCGGAAGAGGCGGGGAGACTGCAGGAAGAGGCTGGGCGGAGGCGGGGCCCTGTGTGTGGAGGCCGGCGGCGGCAACAGAAGAAGAAGATGGAGGCCGGCTGTGGGCGGAGTCCGACAGACGTGAGGTAAACACTCCGGACGATCCGGCTGCCAACTCGACGTGCAGCAGTGAAGAAACAGCCGCCGAATAGCAAGGCGAGAGAAGGTAGAGAGCAGCGGAGGCCTTCACCGGGTCCGTGGATGTCAGGTCAGACATCGGAACGGAGACAGACTGGCAATTACCCTAAGACCAAGTAAGCGGGGAACTTGACGGGCGGGAGGCGAGACTAGCACTCAGCCCTGAGCACCTCTAACCTACCGAACTGCACAAGGGACTGTGCGTTATAAATACCTAACTGACTCCTACCTCTATTTCCACATTTGAGCGGACCGGCCCTGCGGGGGAAGTCACTGATTACTCATTGTTGCCTGCCGAAAGAGTTCAGGGTCGCAGAGTAAGCTTAGAGGGGAGAGGAATGAGACGGGGGGGTATTTAGGGCACCGATCCCTGTAGTCTGTTAGGTCTGAAGAGTTCTTCTCAGCTATAGTCTGTCAAAGGAATGTTAACTCAAAACAAATGAACCAACTGTGAATTCTGACCTAAAATTTGGGTTACCACTAATTAGAAAACCAGCTAACTGAAACCACTTGCAGAGATACCAATGGGGGGGAAGAAGAGAAATGCTGTGCTGCTGTAATCCCTAGCTAATGTGGACATTGAAGTAAAAGTGTCCTGATCTTGCTGTTTACGCTAAACTTGGAATCGGTAAAATCCTTAAGGGGGGAGATAAGTTGTAGTGAGATAAGCGCTGTTCTTCAGAAAAGTAATATCTTGCTTGTTTCCTCCAGTTATTCAACTGCTCGCACCACAGCCTAAGCGGGATTGTGTTGGAACTGTGCGGGGGACCTGCACCCGGCTACATGTAATGTACCAGATTAGTTTACTGTAAAGAAGCCTGATTATTTATTGAAATGAATAGGGAGGAAGTGTAAGAATATTGCAACTTTAAGTTGTAGGGTGTTTTCAATGTGATCTTTGTAGGTGGGGGTAAAAGTATTGAAACTGTTAAATGAACTGTGCTTTGAACCAATAATTGAATGTAAAAAGGTTTAATGAACTTAAAGTGAAGCTCTGCTTAAAGAAACAAAAAGAAAAGAGATACCAAAGAATTTTATAAAAGAAACCAGTATTTTTCTAAATTGGTGTGGTGTCCTTTATTTTTAGTGGTAAGACATTGAGTTACTGTGAGTGGGTTCTGTTAGTACTTCACCAAAGCCTTGGAGGTTAGCTGTCCCCCTCTGTGCCAGGCTACCCTATGTAGTATAGGATTCCCTAGGTCTAACAACAACATTTTATTGAGGAAGGTTCTCTCGTTGTTAGGTGAACGTGGAATAACTGTTAGAGAGGACAAATGTAAGTTTGGAGTGGAGGAGCTGGAATATCTAGGACACACTATCTCAAGCTCTGGCATTAGACCAACATTTTCAGTGGCAGAGGCCTTAAAAGAAGCAAAAGCCCCCACTGATAAGGACTCGCTACGCTCTTTCTTAGGGCTAGTAGAATATTACGCTGGGTTTGTAAGTAACTATGCCCAGGTGGTTGAGCCTCTCCGAAGTTTACTTAAGAAAGGTCAAAAATTTGTGTGGTCAAAAGATTTGGATGTAGCTTTTGCTAATGTGAAGAAGTTGATTGTTTCAGCTCTTCCTTTACATGCATTCCGTGACAACTGTATTTCTACTATTGCAGTGGATGCAAGGATGAGTGGGTTAGGAGCTGTTTTAAGTCAGGAGGTTAATGGTATGGAAAGAACAGTGGCTTTTGCTTCGAGATCTCTAAAGGAATTTGAGAAACGCTACAGTACCATAGAGCAAGCTCTAGCCTGTGTTTGGGCGGCTCAGAAATTCAAAATGTATGTCTGGGGTCGCAAATTCATTATGTTGTCGGATCACAAACCTCTTTCCTTTATTTTCAGTAAGGTGTCTGGAAGTAACAATTTATTACCAAGGTTAACTAGACTAGTTTCTAAGTTACAGGAGTATAATTTTGATTTAAAACACATCTCTGTCCGGAAAAATTTCCGAGCTGATTGTTTAACCAGGATGTCACTGGATAAAGATGAGGAGGAAGATTTAATTGAGGATGATGTGGAATGCGTGGCATTGGTAGATGCTATTGATGAATGGAAACTTGCTATTTCAGAGAAGGATTGGTAGGAGGCAGGAGGGAGAGATTCGGTTTTATCTAGGGCGATTGAGTTTTCATCAGGAAGGTGGCCAGAAGTTAGACATTTGTCAGGGGATCTAAGGATTTTGGCTCAGGTCTCAGAGGAGTTGTCTGTAAAAGATAATATTTTGCTTCTTGGGTATAATTTGTTCCCCGTTCTGAACTTAGAAAATATATTATAAAATTAGCACATAATGCTCATTTAGGGGTCACAAAAACAAGTATGAGGATTAAACGACATTACTGGTGGCCTGATCTGGACGCGCAGGTTAAGTCAGTGGTGGACAATTGCGAGAAATGTTTACTTTCGGATAAACATTGGAAGACAACTAGTGTCCCTTTGCATCCAACAATTTTTACAAATTCTCCATGGTAAAAAGTTGGCTTGGATTTTTCTGGGCCCTATAATGTGTTACCTGAGGAAATGAGGTACCTGATTTTAGCGGTGGACTACTTTTCTAAATGGCTGTATTATAAATTTGTGGACGCCCCTAAATCGGAGAATACGATAGGGTTTTTGAAAAAGTTATTCATGTTGGAAGGTGCTCCTCATTTTTTGGTGACGGATAATGGTACCCACTTTGTGTCTGAGGAGATATGTACATTTTTAACCTCCCAAGATGTAAAGCAACTTAGAGTAGCTCTTTACTCTCCCGCTTCGAATCGTCTAGTTGATCGTGGTAATAAAGTCATGAAAGAGGGTATTCAGACAGCTAATGCTTCAGGTTTAGATGTGGGGAACTTTATTGAAGAAAAGGTCTGGAACTATAACACCTCTCCTCATTGTACTACAGAGGTTACACCTTTTGAGCTGCTGAGAGGAAGGATGGTTCATTCGGCATTGTTCCCAGCTTGGTTGGATAGGAAATGTCCCAAAATTGGTAGGGAAGGTTTGAGTAAAAATTTGTTAAAGGTGGTTAAAGAGAAACAGGAGATAATGAAGAAAGATTTTGATGGGATAAAGTGCTCGAATTATGTGGGAATTTCAGTAGGGGACTGGGTGATGATCAAAAAGTCTTTAAAAATCGCTAAAGGGAATTCCATTTTTTCTAATCTAGTTCAAGTGGTCAAGATAAGTAAAGGGCCGGCTTTCTTAGGAGAGAAGAGCTAGTTGAATGTGAGACAACTGGTGAGGATGTTCAAGGATCAAGCCATGGTGATCAACAGGGCTAAAAGTAAAAATTATTCAGATAGCTGTGGTTGGGCTTACTGGTTGCAAACTGATGTGGGTGAGAAGGGTAGTAATCAGAGTAGTTCAAGTCTGGGTTCTACCGCTTCCAGTTTACCTTCCACTTCTTTCAGTCGAGTTGGTAGACTGAGAAAAGTCCCCTCAAGGTTCAATGAATTTGTTAGATATTAGTTTAATGTTATTTTATTTCTCTGTTTGTTTCTGTATTAGGGGGAAGGTGATGTAGTAGGGGCTTTAGATCGAATGTTAAGATTGTATCTTGTATTCCTTATTATGTCATGGTTTTCTAATGTATTGCTTTGAACTAATTGGAGTGTTCTGGGCTCGCGGTTCGTTTAGTGACAACAGTTACTGAACGAACTCCGGGTCGACTGGACACTTGGATATTGTGGGTGAATACCTTTGGATTAAACTTAATATACTTTTAATTTAAAAGGATCCTCAGACTCTTATTACACAGCTCATTTGAAGCGACAAAGTTATGGAGATTAGTGCATTGGTGGTCTTGAGCCATTTTAAGGAGCGTAGCTACCATTGGTGTAGCTGCACCAAGTCCCTTAGCACCCATTGAACCCTGTTAATTGCTGTATTTTGCTACCCCAAATGTGAAAAGGGCAATTTTCCATGCTTGTTGTAGAGCCCATGACATCCATGCTGCTCATTGGTCATTATGCAAGTGTAGATAGTCCTGGAGTTGAATTACCTTTTATTTATTTATTTAAGAAGTTTCATATAGCGCTTGCTACACCCAGGGGTATCAGAGCGCTTAACATTAGAATGATGATGTTAAAGGAATAAAGAACAGTTGTTTCAAATGCAGCATTCACATACATGCTGGACTAAAAGAGCATATTGAGTACTATAGACTAATTGGTGAGAAAAACGAAAAAAGGGGCAGTATGAAAATGATGACGTAACAAATTATATTATTGTACACATGGGGTAGGCTCAATGGTCAGAATAAAGCTGGTGAGGTTGAGCGCGTGAGAAGGGTGTGATGGGGATGTTAGGATGGGGAGAGGAGGCAAGCAGGGTGGAGAGGGGTCGGGAAGGGAAGGTATCAGTGAGCGGGAAGAAGGTAGGGGTGGTAGGGAGAAGGGAGAGTATTGCATATACAGTAAGAGAGGGATTATGTACCCCAATATTTGTTGAGTAGGTGTATTTTAAGATCTTTTTTTAAACTGACATAAGAAGGGTTACCTCGTAGATCTTTAGGGAGGGTATTCCAGATGCGGGAGGGGGCCTTACCAGATAAGGAGCGGGATTGAGAGGCTTTTTTTTTCAAAAGAGGGAAGATGAGGAGAAGAGAGTTGGTGCTTCTCAGCGGGCGGCTGCAACCTGCTTTGTTGAGTTTGTTTGAGAGGTAGAGCGGGGTCTTTTGATAAAGGGCTATGTGCGTAATGCAGGCAATTTTATAGGAGGATCTGCCTTCGGTAGGAAGCCATTTAAGGACCTTGAGGGCAGTGTAGTATGTCAGTAATACTGTGCCTTTAACATGTACATTCTCTTTAGAGTGTTTCTATCATTCCATGTCCCTATATTCTGTTCCTCCATGACAGTTTTCTGTTGGTGCTTCTCCACACTAGCAACCTCCATCGTGGGCTCCCTTCTTCTGTACTTCAAGGATTAAATCTTGCTTCAACAATCAACTCAAACGTTGCAGCTTAATTTGTATTCTACCCCTATACTACATTGGTACCAGGAGTGGGGTCATTTTTTTTCTATTCTAATTTCGATTTTAGCTGCTGGATTTCCAATCTGAACTTTATTTTAAATTTGGAGCCCACAGGCGTACTTGTCTCGACCACCTCGAACTTCGATCTACTTTCCAAGGTGGGTCAGACTTTGTGGAACTTACGGGTTGTCCGCGAGCGCTCCTACGGTTTGTCCTCCAGCACTCCTCTTCAAAACCAAACATTCCACCAGCATACACATCAGCTTTCTCATCTGCGCTTCACATCACAGATCTTCCAACCATTCTAAGGTCCATTGTCACTACGCTGCAGAACCGCAAAGCACTGTGGGAGCAACATGTTGAAGTCAAGAATTGCAAAGCACTGTGGGAACAGCGTGTTGACGTCACATGCACTGCGGCCATTTTGAGTAAGTTGCGAAGCGTTTTCTAGATTCTCCGACTTTACTCCAACGTTTCTCCTCATCTCTACTTCTAATTTATTCCGTCGGTGCAATCTTTTCACAAACGGTGATTTGCACACCATCAATTTCAGCACTTACATTCCTAATTGAACAAGTATTTGACAAAAAGTTGCAACTGTAAGTTTACTATTTTCCTTATTCTTTTAATTAATCTGACATTTTGCCACTTTGGTTGTTCATCTGTATTTTCATGGCTACTGCTCAAGGTGTCATACACCCATCACCTTTCCTACAGAAACCAGGTAAACCGGACTTAAAATGGTCTGAATGGCTGAAAAACTTTGAGAACTATTTAACTGTAATTGATGCTGATGGTTATTCTCCATCAAGGAAATTAGCTCTACTAATCAATCACCTTGGAGCTGCTGGTCACAGGGTCTTTGAAAACCTTCCTCATTTTCCTCCACCAGTCTCAGAAGATGCCGTCTGGAATGTGTTTTTAGAAACAAAATTACTTATGGTGATTCAACAAGTGTTGTTCTAGAGAGATTCAATTTCGCTATGAGCAAACAGTCCCCAGAAGAATCTATACAAGACTATATTGCAAGTTTAAGAGTTTTAGCAGAGAAATGTGATTTTGGTGCTAGTGTTGATACATATATAAGAGATCAATTCATGTTTTACTTCCATTCCAAAAAAATACAAGAATGTCTCTGTAGGCGTGGGAGGGGTGCTAAGGACAGACTCAAGGGTTGGAACGGGTGCCGCAGCAGTGATAGGCTGACTAGAATGCTTTTTTAAACTGGGCTTTATTTTTATAGTTCGACGTGTTCTGTAGGTTAGTCTCTCCCTCGCAAAGTCTAAGTTGTCCGTGGTGGTGGTCTTCGCTGCCTTTTCGTCCCTGGGCGCTGCCTTTACTCCGGGGTCGTCCTTCACTGGTGTCAGGTCTCAGAAGCCCGAATATGGGGAGAGAAGAAGGACAGAGGGAGGCCGTTAGCCGCTAGTCTCTTATCAGTTATCACCCAAAGGGGACCCGGTGTTTGTGAAGGTGCACCCGTTTTACTACAGCCAGTCTATTGTGCTCAGGTGAGGGAGGAGAGTCGTGTGGAGTAGGGGTAAGGAAAAAGGTAATAGGAACGGGAAATGGGAAGAGGGGGTTGGGAAATACGGAGGACAGACACACACGAGGGTAGCTATACACTATCTACAGGGGCACTTTTCCTCCCCAGCCAGCCCGCCAAACGCCGCCGTACCTGGCTAAGCCATACTCCTCCCTCGGGAGTATGGCACGGCGGAACGTAGGGTCGTTGGCCTCCTGGCTTTCCTCCGCCGTCGGGTCTTTCGCTTCCTCCTGCCTCGTCTCGCGTCTCCGTTTTCCTCTCCTCGCCTGGTCCGGTCCTCGGTCTTCCGGTGTCGTCACACGCCGTGTAGAGGACTTCCCCCGTATTCATCCATCCGGGAGTGTATACGTCATCAGTAGGCGGGAACTCCTCTTCGTCACTACACGCCCACTTAAAGGAACCCGGGGACGCTTCTTCGCTCGTGTCCTGCTGAAGCTCCCAATCATCCCTCGTTGTTCCAGTCTGTAGGGTAGAAGGGGAAGTATAATCAGGGGTCCACCAGTCCTCCCGGCCTCCCTTCCCGACCCCGTTACAGTCTCCTTACTTCTTGTAATCCTACTTTGGCTGAAACAATTGACATCTCTAAAAGTATTGAAAGGTCAATTGCTACGTCCAAAGTTCTAGCCAGCAACCAACATACTCGTTTTTCTGCTCAAATTAATAGTCAAACCAGTTCTCCTGACACCTCCCAAACCATGAATTTTGTCTCTGAAAGTAATACTGTGTATACTATTAATTCAAAACTAAGGCTAGAAAGGAAATTTAATAGAAACCAACTCACAAGATCTCAACTCATTTGTTTTCGCTGTGGTTCTAGAAACCACATAGAGAACAAGCCCTGCATTAAGGAAAAAAATGTGTGAAGTGTCAGAAATTCGGATATTTTAAAAATCTATGTAACAAAAGACCTTATACTCCTTTTAATAGCAATTTTAGACCCAGAATAGCCAACATCTCTTTAGATTCACCTGAAACACAAGACTGTATATCTCAGTTTGCAAACATGGTTGTAACAATTGACATCACTGAGCTTTCTGACAAACCTATCAAAGGTCCATTTATTGATATTATTATTGATAACAATGTTATCCCAAGGATGGCTGATTCCGGTGCACCTGTTACTATTCTAGCTGATGTTACATTTTATGAGTTATAGCCTGATGAATCTCTACTCATTGCTCCTGATATTAACCCGAAAGCTTTCGGCGAGCAAGATATTGATTTAATAGGATTCTATTTTGGGACACCCTTACATGTTTAGGCAGATCAATTAAAACTAAAATATGTATAGCAATTAAAGGAAGAAATATCATTGGATGGAAGGATCTCTGCCTGTTAGGCTTTATTTTACGTTCTGGACAAGATCCTCCCATAGTACTAGGTGAACTACCTTCAAATATACTAGCCATTAGTGACCATGATTCTATTATTGACAAATTTGCTTTAAATTTCCCTGATGTTTTTAAGAATTCAATTGGCACTGTCAGAGGTTTTGAACACAACATTTTACTGAAAGATAATGCAACTCCTATAGTGCAAAAGTCAGACCCATTCCTTTCAGTGTCAGAGAGGATCTCAAAACCCTTCTATCTAACCTTCAAGCTGAAGGCATTATTGCACCCATAGATGCCTCTGAATGGGTTTCTACGGTGGTTTTGCGGAAAAAAATGGTGATCTAAGGTTATGTCTTGATCTAAGATCTCTCAACCAGAATATAATAGTTGACTGCCACCCTTTACCGCATATACTTGAAATGCTAGCTAACATCGGTAAGTCAAAATTCTTCTCCGCCATCGACCTACATTCGGCTTATCATCAAATCCAACTTTCACTCAATTCCCAACCCCTCACTGCTTTTGTAACACCCTATGGAGCATTTAAATATCTAAGATTGCCTTTTGGCCTCGCATCAGCTGCAAGTGTTTTTCAAAAACTTATGGACAATCTCTTTGATGAGTTGAATCATGTACAAGCATTTCAGGATGACATCTTGGTGCACACAGAAATTAAAGAAGAACATTTGATCATCCTTAAGAAAGTTTTCTCAATTTTACAAGATAAGGGCATGACCATAAAAGCCAACAAGTGATAATTACTCGTCTGTGAGGTTGAATATTTAGGCCATTTAGGGCCAGATGTAGGTAATTCATATTTACCGACTCTTAAATACCGAATTTTACCGATTCGGTATTTAAGAGTCGGTAAATATGAAGGGGGGAGATGTAGGTATTACAGATTCTGTAAATACTGAATCGTTAAGATTCGGTATTTACCGAATCTGTAAATACCGAATCGGTATTGCCCATTGATTCCTATGGGCCTTAAAGCCCATAGGAATCAATGTGTTTTTCAATGTGAATTTTGCAAGGGTGCAGGGGGTGTCACTTTGACACCCTCTGGCACCCCAAAAATAGGCATATGCGCCATGTGGCACACAGACATGCCCTAAGGGCATGTCTGTCTGTCACATGGCTAGGTGTGCATGCAGACCTGAATTCGGTATTTTAACACCCAATTGGATTGGGTGGTAAAATACCGAATTTGTAGGGCCTTTGGGACTCAGAAGAGTCCCACCTACATCTGGGAATTACCGAATCGGTAAAAATACCGATTCGGTATTTTACAGATTCTATAAATTTACCGATTCGGTAAATTTACAGAATCTGTAAAATCTGGCCCCCTACATCTCAAGATGCCAAATACCGGTCGGAAACGGCCGAATTCGGCCGTTTCCGACCGGTATTTGCCACCTACATAGGGCCCTTAATTTCTAGCAATGGCATCAAACCAAAATTCTGTAACACTGAAGCCATACGCAATACACCTCCTCCGTCCGATAAAGACGCTTTGCGGTCTTTCCTCGGTCTCTGCGAGTACTACGCAAGATTTGTTCCTGGTTACGCCCAGCTAATACAACCTTTAAGATGTTTGCTTAAAAAAGGGTGCAAATTTGTGTGGACTAACACTCTACAAGAAATTTTTGAGAAAGTTAAATTACTAGTGATCAATGCTCCTGCTTTACAACCTTTTGTTCCCAAAGCAAAACCTTTCATGTCAGTAGATGCCAGTTAAAAAGGTTTAGGAGTAGTATTTGGCCAATGGGTGGATGGTAACGAAAGTACCATTGCTTTCGCTTCTCGTGCTTTAACTACAGCTGAATGTAGTTATAGTACAATTGAATGCGAAGCACTCGCCATTGTAGGGGCTGTTAAAAAATGTAAAACTTATTTATGGGGTGTTTCTTGTGAAGTTTTTACTGACCACAAACCACTTGTGTCTTTATTGTCTGGAAATGGTTTAGGCAAATCATCTGCAAGATTAGAAAGATTGCTTTCTAAAATACAAGAATACAACCTTGTGATCAAATACATCCAGGGAGGGAAAAATGTACGGGCAGACTGCCTTTCCCGCTTACCACTCCCAGATTGTAATGAAGGTGAAGACAGTCTTCATACTGACTGTGTTGTTGGCTTGATTGATGCTGTTGCTTTGTGCTCAAATAACATATCTCAAGATGAATGGGCATCTGCTATGGCAAATGATGAAACTCTCAAAAAGTAGAAATTTTCATCAAAAACCAAATGGCCAAATACCAAAAGTCTTAGCAACGAGTTGAGATCCTTTGCACAAATTTGTGATGAACTATCATTTGAGAATGGGATTTGTGTCAGGGATGGGCTGTTCGTTCCTCCAACTTTGCTAAGGAATAAAATCATTGGTATAGCCCATAAAGGTCATTTGGGCATCTTTGCTACTTAAAAAAAATTGAGAACAATTTATTGGTGGCCAAATTTAGACAAACAAGTACAATTCTTTATAGACAACTGTCCTACGTGTATTGTCTCTTATAAACACTGGAAAGTCAACAAAAAACCTTTATATCTGTTACATTCTTATATGTTATGTTCCTTTAAGCCATTAGAATGTCAACATGTCTATGATCTAAGCTAGAATGTTCTTTGGTCATTTTGAAGATTGCTGCTTTGATGTGAACATCTAAGGGGTCTTTTCCTTCAAATAAACCTCCTCACAAGTACTACTTTTGGCTATGTTCCTTACTTTTAAAAATATCCTGTACCATTTCCTGACCTTCCTTGGGACAAAATTGCATTCAAATTTTCAGGGCCTTTCATTCTACTACCTTTAGACAAAAGATATTGTATTATTGCCATTGATTACCATTCTAAATGGATCTACTATTCTTTTGTACAAACAGTGAACTCTTCTACAGTCATTTCTTTTCTTCAAAATATTTTCAAAATTGAAGGTACTCCTAACTATATTGTTACTGACACTGGCCAACACTTCATCTCTAATCAAATTGTTAGTTTCTTACAAACCAATGGACTACAACATCTCCAAGTTGCTTTATACAACCCCTCTTCAAATGGTCTTGTTGAGAGAGCAAATCGTTTTTATTAAAGGAGTTCACGCTGCTCTTGCATCTAATGTTGATGTTGCTGAATTCTTGCAAAACAAAATTTGGGCATATCTTAATACTCCTCATTCTACTGCCAATATCACACCTTTCAAGGCTCTTGGAGGAAGAGATGCCAAATCCAAACTTATGCCCAAATAGTTCAGCAATTTATCTGCAGGTCAAAATTTAGAGAAAAAAAGAAGCGTAGCAACACATTTACAAGTCACTAAAGATTTTGTTGCTAATAAACAATCACTTCAGAAGACATTTTTTGATGGAAAATCTAAGTGTAATAACATTGACTTAAATGTTCATGATTGGGTTCTCATTAAGAAACCTTTTAAAGTATGTAAAGGTCACTCTAAATTCACTCTACCTCTTCATGTCATTAAAGTTATTAAACCCTCTGTTTTACTAGATAACAGAGGTTAGTGGAGCAAGGACAATGTGGTAAAAATTGCCAAATCTCAAGTTGGGTTTTTTAACAAAGCATATTCTAACAGAAAAGTTGAAAATGATTCTGATTTTACTTTTGGTCCTGGTTTTGATTTCAAATAATTTGGCTTCACCTACATGCACTCCTCAATCTTTCTCAAGAGATGTTTCACCTAGTTTAAATGCCTCCGATGATAATGCTGTTGTTCTCAACCATCGTAATCACAAATTACCTATCAAATTCAAAGATGATGTTCTATACTGATTTTGTGTTTCTTGGGGAGGTATGTAGTATGTCAGTAATGCTGTGCCTTTAACATGTACATTCTCTTTAGAGTGCTTCTATAATTCCATGTCCCTACATTCTGTTCCTCCACGACAGTTTGCTGTTGGTGCTTCTCCACACTAGCAACCTCCGTCGTGGGCTCCCTTATTCTGTACTTCAAGGAATAAATCTTGCTTCTACAATCAACTCAAAGGTTGCAGCATAATTTGTATTCTACCCCATACTACAGGCAGGTAAGATGCGGTCGAAACATTTACAGTCGGTTGTTAGCCTGGCCACTAGGTTGAGAACAGATTTGGCGAGGGAGAGAGAACAAGTTTGGGCATTAAGGTCAGCGATCCATGTTTGAATGGGGAGAGGTTTGTTTTTGGGAGAGAAAAGAATGATTTCAGTTTTGTTTGGATTGAGTTTAAGATGATTGGAGTAGAACCAGGATTGAACCTTGGTTAGGGCAGTGTTGAGGTGTAAGATATCGGAGTGGGATTTAATTTTATAGTACAGTTGGGCGTCATCAGCATACAGGTGATGGTTAATTCCGGGTTGTTTAAGTATGAGGGTAAGGAGTTCCATAAAGAGGTTGAAGAGAGCGGGAGAAAGGATAGATCCTTGGGGGACACCGAGGGAGACAGGTGTGGGGTAAGAGAGACAGTTTCCAATTTTAATTTGTTGGGTTATGTGTTAGAAGTAGGAGGCGAACCAGTTTAGGACAGTGCCATTAAGGCTGAAACGATCTTTGAGTGCATTAAGTAAGGTTGAATGGTTAACTGTATCAAATGCAGAGGGGGGTCGAGAAGAATGAGTAGGCAGGTCTCTCCCTAATCCAGGGCGAGGTGGATGTCATCCACTATATTAAGCAATGCAGTTTCTGTGCTGCAGCCTTTGCGGAAGCCGGATTGTAGAGGATCGAGCAGGCTGTGTCAATGTGTTTATCCAATTGAAGTAGGGCACATTTTTCAAGAACTTTGGAGAGAAGGGGGAGGTTGGATATGGGGCGGAGGTTGTTAGGGTCATTAGGATCGGCCTTGGGTTTTTTAGGGATGGGTGTGATTTGTCCGAGTTGAAGGTAGACAGGGACGCACCCTGTAGAAAGGGAGGAATTCATGATGTTGGTCCAATAAGGGACGATGACGTGCTTTAGATTTTGGACGAGGGTAGATGGGAGCGGGTCTTTTGTGTGAGAGTACGGTTTTAATTTGGATAAGATGTTAAAGACTTTCAGTTCGGAAACGGAGTGGAAATTCTGCCAGGAGGCATTATTATTTTTACGCTGTGATTTAGTGAGGGGGGGTTCAGACAGGGTAGATGAAGGAAGGTGTAGGGAAGGAGTAGGGGGTAGAGTCAGGGGGAAGTATGGTATTGAGGTACCATCAAGAGGACATTTGGGGAGTAGGTGGGGGCTGAGTTACAAGGAAGGATTGATCAACTTTGGCAATTTTTTCAGAGAAAAAGTTAGCAATTACTTCACATTTGTTAGTGGAGGCCAACAAGTTGAGGGGGGCCAGGTAGGTTTGGTTTCTAACAATGTTGAACAGTTCTCTGGGTCTTTTCTTGGCAAGGGCGAGTTGCGCGCAAAAGAAAGATGCCTTTTCAGAGAAAATTTGTTTTTTGTAGGTAGATCTAGCGGTTCTAAGGAGGGTGAGATGGAATGGGGAAGAGTGTTGTCTCCATGATCTTTCAGCGAGTCTAAGTGAACGTCTTTCATTGTTGAGGTCTGAGGTAAACAATGATTTGGAGTGGATATTTTTAGAGTTTTAAGTTTGGGCGGGCAAGTTGATCTAAAACCTCAGAGGCAGTTTTATTAAAGTGCTCAGTGAGTTCATTTGCATTGAGTAATGGTGGGGTTAGCGAAGTTGGGATTGGAGTTTGGACTCAAGTGCACCAGGAGGGATTTGCTTAAGATTTCTGGTCACATTCGTGGTTTTGTTGTTTTTAGCTGGGGCGGGCGGGATTGAGGGGGACATCATGAACAATATGGGGTGGTGGTCAGACCAGTCGACAGGGCTGATAATGGATAGGGATGACAAATCTGTGTTAGCGATGATGGCGTAGAGAATAGTTCCTTTGAAGTGGGTTGGGGAGTGGCAAAGTTGTTTGAGGTCCCTGATCTCAAGAAGATTACTGAGAAGGTTGATTGTGGGATCCTCTGGTTCGTTAGAGTGAAGGTGTGGCGTGGTGGAGAAGTAGACAGGGACTTGCGTTTGAGTTCACTACAGTGCTTTTTATTAAGCTTCTCACAGTTGGGGCTTAATGCTAGGGATACGGTCTCTGTGGGCCTCTATGCCCTGTTCCAGGCAGTAGTTTACGTCCTCTCTCTTCTTTCAAAGAAGGCCTTGCCACCTTCGGTCTTCCGTCTCTGCCCCGATGGGTCGATTACTCTGGTATTTATCCAATGAAAATCACCCAAAAACAAAAAGAAAGAACAAAAAAAAGAATGTCAGGACACCCTTCGATCCACTTCGTTTAAACGGGGAAGGGAGTGAGGGGAGGTATCACCTTGTGCCTGCACCAGTGTTTTCAGTGTCTACGCCGTGTGACAGCTATTTACGCGCATTTACACCAAAGCAAGCTCTATCTTTATCGCTGCCCTCCACCTTCTCCACCCAACATCTCCTTAGAGACTCCCAGCCCTTTTCCCCAGAGGACCCACAGCCGTCTCTGTACCTTGTACAGTCACATCCCTCCTGGAACGTGGCTGGCATCTGCTTGATGCCGGGTAGGGTCCGGCTCCCTCTTGAACGCAAGTCTTCCCACTGAGTTACATACGTCGTCCTCCTCGACTCGAACTCCCATGGCGCCTTGGGTCCCCGGTGCTACGATGTAGGTCCGCATTGCTTCTCTCCTCGCTGGTCTTCCGGTCTTTGAACTCCCAAGGCATTCCCCCAACAGTGCTTGTCTTCCTCTTTCAGGCTGTGGGGATCACAAGATTCTGTCACGTGATCATCCGGCTGTTCCGACAGGGAGAGCCTCTTAAAGGGGTATTCCAGTTCTCGTTCAGCAGGGGGTGTCTGTGAAGAGAGCAGAGGACACTGAGAAAGGTAAGGGGGGAAGCGTTCTGGTGTGTCTTCCGTTTCCACTGCTTGCAGCTTCGCTTCCCCACAGAAGGTTAAACTCTCCTAGGAAGAGATTTTTAGAGTTAGAAAGTAATGATTGCGTAAGAAGGTCAGATAGTTCTTCAGCGAAGGGCAGAGCTTCACCAGGAATGTGGTAGATATTGTGCAGTCATATTGGGGCAGAGCCCTTCATTTTAAGTTCGGCTCCAAGGTATTCAAAGGTTGTGCAGTCTGTGTTCTTGGCAAGGGAGAGCTGGATTTCTTTTTAATAAATAATTGCTAAACCACCCCCTATTCTCTAAAATCTGTCTTTTCTGATAATGCAGTAACCAGGAAGGAAGAGTAGGTCGAGGATGGGTGTTGAGCGATTTTTGAGCCAGGTTTCTGTGAGGAAGGCGATGCCAATATCTTCGCTAAGGATGGTTTAGGATATTTTGGTCGCATGTCGAACAGCCGAGGGGCAGTTCACGAGCATGCAGGTCAGGGGTTTAGGGTTAGTATTGGGGCAGGGCATAAGTGAATGGCGGTGAGTTGAGGGGGAGCCTGGGGGAGCCGGGAGAGGAGGGGATTCTGCTGATCCCCATGATAACAGGGATATTGGAGTGAGGGAAGGAAGAATCCTTAAGCGGGGACTTATTTAGGTAGGAGTTGCAGATGTCGGGTTGGTCAGAAGCGGAGTAGTCACTCAAGGTGTGAAGAGGTCTGTGTGTACGGTTGTGAAGAGGGGTGGTTATCCAACGTTTGGGATATGGGCATTTAAGAGGGCCAGAGCATGGGGAGGAGGACAAAGAGGGGTGAGTTCTAGCATTGAGGGAATTTACATTTTTGAAATCCTCTCTAAGTCGGGCAAGTTCTGTAACCAAGGTAGAGATATTGCAGTCAATGTTGCAAAGTGTCTGGGTTAAAAGAGTGAGGTGGGACGTGGTTGGGGCAGAAGGAGATATGATCTGGGTTGGCTGGGGGGGGGAGGTTTGGTGTTCGGAGAGGGCAAGAGGCCAGGGGGTGAGGGTAGTGCTGAAGCTGTAGGAGTGGGGGAGGGCGGAAAGGGCGAGAGGATAGGGGGGATGAGGGTAGTACTGAGACTGTGGGAGTGGGGGAGGCCTGGGGAAGGGAGGGAGGTGTGATCCGGCATTGGGAGGGAGGGGCAAGGCAAAGGGTGGGACAGTTATAGAGGTAGGAGATGGGGAGTGAGGAGAGGAGAGTAGAGGGTGTAAGGGGTGTGGGGAGACGCAGCATCAGATTTGGGGGTTGGAGTGTAGTTCGGGGAGGGAGGAGTAGGGGCAGGAAGGGGTATAGTAGCTAGGAGGTGAGCTTGGGGGGAGGGGATTAGGGGTTGGAGGGAGACGGTCATTAGGGGGCATGGTAGTTTGGGGGGTGGTGAGTGAATTAGAGGTGATGAGGTGGGTGGGTTCAAGAGAGGGTGATAGAATAAACCTCAAAGAAAGGGATATGTCATTAAGGTTTGGTATGTCGAGAGGGAGAGGGGTTAGCGTCGGGAAGGCAGGGGAGAGCCAGGGGGGTCTTGGGGTTGAGTAGGTGTGGGCAGAGGAGTAGGTATGGACAACTGGTGGGATAGGGTGCTGAAATGGTGTTCGAAGATGGTGAGGTGGTGTTCGGAGGCTTTTATCAGGATGTTACCTGTTTTGAAAATGGAAATGTCAATTTTATCAGGGAAAAGTGGGGAAGGAGAAGTGGATAGTTTGAAACCGTAAGGGATTTTGCTCAATTTAGTTACTGGGATGTGGCTTAAGAACGTGCTCTTCCATGTGGAGGGGCGTTTGGAGTAGAAAATGTAGTTGGTTTTTATGGGGGACGTGAGGCTGTAGTATTTGTCAACAATTAGAGTTTCGGGATGCCGGATTAGTAATTTATGTTTAAAAAATTTCTTGGAATTCTTGGAAAGATTAGGAGGGCAAGAAATGGTCCAGGAGTTTGGGCCATGTTTGGTGAGGGAGCGGTGTTTGGCGGTGAGAGCGGGATAGAGGTGGGATGTAAGAATGGGATTGAGGTGGGACATGATAGGTCAGTTGGTTAGAGGAGATGGAGGAGAAAAGAAGGGAGGGTGAAGAGATATAAAGAGATTTAGGTGACAGCGAAGAGTGAGGGGTAGCGATGTTGACATAAGATGGTGTGGTATGAACTGATGGCAGAATATAGGGAGCGATTAAGTGTCGGGAGTGTACAGCCGAGTGAGATATAGAAAGTGAAAGAGAAATAGATTCAGGAGGGGGGATTGACAAATTGGAGTGAATTAATGAGAGAGTATCAGGCAGAGGTTAAAGACCTGGATGGGCTGGACGCTGGGGGAGGGGTGGGAGGAGTATTTATGGGGACTTGCGGAAGTATGAGTAGGAGTTCTGCACATCAAGTCTGCTAACCCCATGTGATTGTAGTTGCCAAGACTTGATTACAGAAAGTGTCTGCAATACAAAATAATAATAAAGCGCTCCATGCGCTGAGTTCTTAGTATGCCAAACATAGAAACCACAAAGAACAAGACAGGTGCCGTCTTGTACTTTCAGACAGCAATCCATATGCAGGGAAAGTGAAAATATACTTGCGCGCTCCTAGCGTGACGAGTAATCCGCTGGGGGCACACAGCACAACTCTGCGGCTGCTGCCCAACACTGTTGGGTGATTCCTGGTCTTCGCGGCTTGTACCCCTCACAACTCTGTTGGAGCCGCGCAGAAGGGTTAGAAGGATTCCTACCCCCGTAGCGTGAGCGAAGCTACGCGGTACAAAGTAAAGAATGTTTTCCCCGGGGAGCGAGGCAATAACGCTCCAAACCCGGAAGTGAAGGTGAAGAGGATTCCGCACACTCTAAGGGAGGCGCATGCAAGGCGCCTCTCTTCCTGTGTAGGCGGACGCAAAATACAGAAGCAGCCGTCGTTTTGGCAGATGCTGCTAGGATTCTCCTTTCTTTGGTTTTCGATGAGGCAAGACTCGGTATGCTCCGTAGCAAACCAGCTCCACGAGTGACAAGCCCCGTGTGCATGAAAGGGTGGGGCTGATATCCTTGTCAGGTGCTCACTCCAACTCACCCTAGGAATTGTGGGACATGTAGTACTACGCTTATCCTATGTACTATGTTTAATTCAAGTTTCTACACGTTTACCTGTGCCTAGCCATGACAGTGGCAATAGGAAAGAGGAGCAACAGAATTAGAATTAATAAAGGTTAACGATAACAACAAAATTGGGTTTTATGAATAGACCATTCTAGCATCAGGAAGATCAATACAGGCAGTTTAAATTGCATATAGGTCAGATTAAATAGCAATGAGAAAATACGTAAAACAGAGCCAAACTAGAATTAGATCAACAGTAACGCATCAGAGTTAAAGTAATGCATTTGGAGAGGACAGAGGTGATGCAGCGATGATCTCCAGACAGGAAGGCTCGGGCGGGCAGCAGGAAAAACCGAGGCGGAACCACGCTCGGCTCTGGAGGAGCGAAGATGACGTCAGGGAATCGGGAAGGGCAGCTCGAGAGAGGTTCAAGGCCGGTCCAATGGAGTCCAATGAGGCAGTCCAGTGGTGGTCAGTCTCAGGGGGTGAGGTCTTGTGAGTCCCAAGGTCTGGCAAGGGGCCAGGAGGAAGGTGCCAGATTTTCCATGATGGCGCCACGGTTCAGGCCGGAGTTGCAAGCATCGATGGGCCTGCTCTTAGTAACATTGTCAGACTGCTGTCGGGCACCGTGGGATAGCTTCGTTTGGCATGGTCCGGAAGTTGGGTAGCGCGGAGGACAGCATCGAAGGCACGGACCTGTGGGACCCAGATCCGGCCTGTATGTCTGTTAAACTGGCCTCTGCATCGGGTCGCTGGGGGCATGGAGGCAGGGTGCGTAGATCAGTGTCGATGGTTAGGCTAAAGCTAAAGCTTGTGGTAGACCAGACCGCAACCGTTGATTGACCGAGCACGGGGGAAGTAAGGATCAGTAGGCTCGGCTGTAGGCAGTATTGACAGAGCAGATCTTACAGAAGGAAAACACTGGAACCTATTTGACTATAGTCTTTGTAGCCTCTTCCCCTGCCTGGGTAACTTCCAATGACAACACCACACATGTGGAGCTTAGAATTGATCCAGCGCCAATACCAAATATTGATCAGGGATCAATAATCAATAACATCATAACACAATGGCCCATACACATTCACCCAGAATCCCTGATGTGTGGTGATCAATTTATACACCATTTAGTCAATAAAATGATCACAGACTCTCGATAAAGTTAATAATGAATTTTTATCTAAAATATTAAAGGGTAAATGCTCTGTTGCATTTGGTCACAGATTACAAGCACTGAATCTCACAAAAGAAACGATTCTATATATATCATTGTCAAACTCATCCAAATTAAACAATGACTTTATGCTGTGAAGGAGTGGATAGAGTAAGAGACAAAAGTTTCATCAAATATTTATGCCAAACATAATATATCTAATGGAGGGAATAGATGAAGAGACAATAGTTTTCATCTAAATAATACCTATCAATAAATTAATAACGAAGTGGATAGATGGAGAGACAAAAGTTTCAGAGACAAAATACATCAATAAGTAAAATTCTGAGAATGAGTTAGATTAAATACAAACCTATCGGTCTGTAGGAAAACGACTCCCTCAGCCTAGGAAATGGTGGGGGTTCCCAGAAACAGAATCAGGGAACAAATAATATAGAGTCAGGAACAGCACAGGAACAGCTAGGCCTCTCTGTAAACCGGCGGACAGTGACGCATCTTGCCTCTTCTTTCCTGTCAACCTAAGCTCTAAACCACACCCCTAAAAGCACCCCAGTTATACCAAAAAATTGACATGTCCATCCCACTAATGTTGCAAACTAACATCAAACTTGTACAGGGATTGTTTGGGTTATAGGGGTGGCTTGGTCACGCCATCATCATTTCACCTTCTATTCAACAACTTCATTGTAAAAATTAATTCCCATGGTCTGAATCTCAGTTTGTTCACACGTTCCCCATACAAGATACAATTTTATAACGTTCTCTTTTCATATATATTAACATATTCACAGAGTGCATCTCCGGTCCCACGCCTGGGTACAGTAGTTGGCAGTTGTCTGACACTCTGGCCTTCACTCTTACATGTTATCTGCGATGTACAGCACATCTTGTTTGCCTCGTGACAGAACGGAATCACTCACTGAAGCTTCCCCCCTCCCACATTGGACAAGTTAAAGAAGATGGAGGCTTCGTTCAGTACACTAAAGTAGATGAAAATGAACATTTAATGATTAAATGATAATGAAACCTTCACTGTTTACTGCTCACCTCACACTATTCCCCATTAGTGTTGCCTAGCATAAGCTTAGTGAAAAATCCTTCCATCCATCCTTCATCCATCCACCCTTTCATCCTTACATCCATCCTTTACCCATCCACCCTTCCATCAATCCACCCATCCACCCTTCCATCCATCCATCCATCCATCCATCCATCCATCATTCACCCACCCACCTTTTCACATAGCCATCCATCCATGCAGCATTTTATCCATCCATACATCCATCCTTCATCCATCCACCCTTTCATCCTTCCATCCATACATCCATCCTTCATCCTTCATCCATCCACCCTTTCATCCTTCCATCCATACATCCATCCTTCATCCATCCACCCTTTCATCCTAACATCCATACATCCATCCTCCATCCATCCACCCTTTCATCCATACATACATCCTTCATCCACCCACCCTTTCATCCATCCATCCGTCCTCCCATCATTCATCCACCCACCTTTTCACACATCCATCCATCATGTTCCATGCAACCTTTTATCCATCCATACATCCATCCTTCATCCATCTACCATTTCATCCTTCCTTCCATCCATCCATACATCCTTCATCTATCCACATTTTCATCCATCCATTCACCCATCATTCATTCACCCACCTTTTCACACATCCATCCATCCATCATTCATCCATGCAGACGTTTATACATCCATCCTTCATCCATCTACCATTTCATCCTTCCTTCCATCTATCCATCATCCATCCACCCTTTCATCCATCCATCCATCCACTCATCATTCATCCACCCACCTTTTCACATATCCATCCATCCATCCTTCACCCATCCACCGTTTCATCCTTACATCCATACATTCATCCTTCATCCATCCACCCTTTCATCCATCCATTCACCCATCATTCATCCACCCACGTTTTCACACATCCATCCATCATGATCCATGCAACCTTTTAGCCATCCATACATCCATCCACCCTTTCATCCATCCATCCTTCATCCGTCCACCCTTTCATCCTTCCATCCATACATCCATTCTTCATCCATCCACCCTTCCATCCATCCATTCACCCATCATTCATCCACCCACCTTTTCTCACATCCATCCATCCATCATTCATCCATGCAACCTTTTATCCATCCATACATCCATCCTTCATCCATCTTCCCTTTCATCCTTCCATCCATACATACAACCTTCATCCATCCACCCTTTCATTCATCCATCCACTCATCATTCATCCACCCACCTTTTCACATATCATACATAATAGAGATATTGCAGTCAATGTTGCAAAGTGTCTGGGTTAAAAGAGTGAGGTGGGACGTGGTTGGGGCAGAAGGAGATATGATCTGGGTTGGCTGGGGGGGGAGGTTTGGTGTTCGGAGAGGGCAAGAGGCCAGGGGGTGAGGGTAGTGCTGAAGCTGTAGGAGTGGGGGAGGGCGGAAAGGGCGAGAGGATAGGGGGGATGAGGGTAGTACTGAGACTGTGGGAGTGGGGGAGGCCTGGGGAAGGGAGGGAGGTGTGATCCGGCATTGGGAGGGAGGGGCAAGGCAAAGGGTGGGACAGTTATAGAGGTAGGAGATGGGGAGTGAGGAGAGGAGAGTAGAGGGTGTAAGGGGTGTGGGGAGACGCAGCATCAGATTTGGGGGTTGGAGTGTAGTTCGGGGAGGGAGGAGTAGGGGCAGGAAGGGGTATAGTAGCTAGGAGGTGAGCTTGGGGGGAGGGGATTAGGGGTTGGAGGGAGACGGTCATTAGGGGGCATGGTAGTTTGGGGGGTGGTGAGTGAATTAGAGGTGATGAGGTGGGTGGGTTCAAGAGAGGGTGATAGAATAAACCTCAAAGAAAGGGATATGTCATTAAGGTTTGGTATGTCGAGAGGGAGAGGGGTTAGCGTCGGGAAGGCAGGGGAGAGCCAGGGGGGTCTTGGGGTTGAGTAGGTGTGGGCAGAGGAGTAGGTATGGACAACTGGTGGGATAGGGTGCTGAAATGGTGTTCGAAGATGGTGAGGTGGTGTTCGGAGGCTTTTATCAGGATGTTACCTGTTTTGAAAATGGAAATGTCAATTTTATCAGGGAAAAGTGGGGAAGGAGAAGTGGATAGTTTGAAACCGTAAGGGATTTTGCTCAATTTAGTTACTGGGATGTGGCTTAAGAACGTGCTCTTCCATGTGGAGGGGCGTTTGGAGTAGAAAATGTAGTTGGTTTTTATGGGGGACGTGAGGCTGTAGTATTTGTCAACAATTAGAGTTTCGGGATGCCGGATTAGTAATTTATGTTTAAAAAATTTCTTGGAATTCTTGGAAAGATTAGGAGGGCAAGAAATGGTCCAGGAGTTTGGGCCATGTTTGGTGAGGGAGCGGTGTTTGGCGGTGAGAGCGGGATAGAGGTGGGATGTAAGAATGGGATTGAGGTGGGACATGATAGGTCAGTTGGTTAGAGGAGATGGAGGAGAAAAGAAGGGAGGGTGAAGAGATATAAAGAGATTTAGGTGACAGCGAAGAGTGAGGGGTAGCGATGTTGACATAAGATGGTGTGGTATGAACTGATGGCAGAATATAGGGAGCGATTAAGTGTCGGGAGTGTACAGCCGAGTGAGATATAGAAAGTGAAAGAGAAATAGATTCAGGAGGGGGGATTGACAAATTGGAGTGAATTAATGAGAGAGTATCAGGCAGAGGTTAAAGACCTGGATGGGCTGGAAGCTGGGGGAGGGGTGGGAGGAGTATTTATGGGGACTTGCGGAAGTATGAGTAGGAGTTCTGCACATCAAGTCTGCTAACCCCATGTGATTGTAGTTGCCAAGACTTGATTACAGAAAGTGTCTGCAATACAAAATAATAATAAAGCGCTCCATGCGCTGAGTTCTTAGTATGCCAAACATAGAAACCACAAAGAACAAGACAGGTGCCGTCTTGTACTTTCAGACAGCAATCCATATGCAGGGAAAGTGAAAATATACTTGCGCGCTCCTAGCGTGACGAGTAATCCGCTGGGGGCACACAGCACAACTCTGCGGCTGCTGCCCAACACTGTTGGGTGATTCCTGGTCTTCGCAGCTTGTACCCCTCACAACTCTGTTGGAGCCGCGCAGAAGGGTTAGAAGGATTCCTACCCCCGTAGCGTGAGCGAAGCTACGCGGTACAAAGTAAAGAATGTTTTCCCCGGGGAGCGAGGCAATAACGCTCCAAACCCGGAAGTGAAGGTGAAGAGGATTCCGCACACTCTAAGGGAGGCGCATGCAAGGCGCCTCTCTTCCTGTGTAGGCGGACGCAAAATACAGAAGCAGCCGTCGTTTTGGCAGATGCTGCTAGGATTCTCCTTTCTTTGGTTTTCGATGAGGCAAGACTCGGTATGCTCCGTAGCAAACCAGCTCCACGAGTGACAAGCCCCGTGTGCATGAAAGGGTGGGGCTGATATCCTTGTCAGGTGCTCACTCCAACTCACCCTAGGAATTGTGGGACATGTAGTACTACGCTTATCCTATGTACTATGTTTAATTCAAGTTTCTACACGTTTACCTGTGCCTAGCCATGACAGTGGCAATAGGAAAGAGGAGCAACAGAATTAGAATTAATAAAGGTTAACGATAACAACAAAATTGGGTTTTATGAATAGACCATTCTAGCATCAGGAAGATCAATACAGGCAGTTTAAATTGCATATAGGTCAGATTAAATAGCAATGAGAAAATACGTAAAACAGAGCCAAACTAGAATTAGATCAACAGTAACGCATCAGAGTTAAAGTAATGCATTTGGAGAGGACAGAGGTGATGCAGCGATGATCTCCAGACAGGAAGGCTCGGGCGGGCAGCAGGAAAAACCGAGGCGGAACCACGCTCGGCTCTGGAGGAGCGAAGATGACGTCAGGGAATCGGGAAGGGCAGCTCGAGAGAGGTTCAAGGCCGGTCCAATGGAGTCCAATGAGGCAGTCCAGTGGTGGTCAGTCTCAGGGGGTGAGGTCTTGTGAGTCCCAAGGTCTGGCAAGGGGCCAGGAGGAAGGTGCCAGATTTTCCATGATGGCGCCACGGTTCAGGCCGGAGTTGCAAGCATCGATGGGCCTGCTCTTAGTAACATTGTCAGACTGCTGTCGGGCACCGTGGGATAGCTTCGTTTGGCATGGTCCGGAAGTTGGGTAGCGCGGAGGACAGCATCGAAGGCACGGACCTGTGGGACCCAGATCCGGCCTGTATGTCTGTTAAACTGGCCTCTGCATCGGGTCGCTGGGGGCATGGAGGCAGGGTGCGTAGATCAGTGTCGATGGTTAGGCTAAAGCTAAAGCTTGTGGTAGACCAGACCGCAACCGTTGATTGACCGAGCACGGGGGAAGTAAGGATCAGTAGGCTCGGCTGTAGGCAGTATTGACAGAGCAGATCTTACAGAAGGAAAACACTGGAACCTATTTGACTATAGTCTTTGTAGCCTCTTCCCCTGCCTGGGTAACTTCCAATGACAACACCACACATGTGGAGCTTAGAATTGATCCAGCGCCAATACCAAATATTGATCAGGGATCAATAATCAATAACATCATAACACAATGGCCCATACACATTCACCCAGAATCCCTGATGTGTGGTGATC
The DNA here is from genome assembly GCF_964263255.1 of Lissotriton vulgaris. NCBI lineage: Eukaryota > Metazoa > Chordata > Amphibia > Caudata > Salamandridae > Lissotriton > Lissotriton vulgaris. The sequence continues at coordinate 1,208,547,217 of NC_141691.1, forward strand.
AATTTATACACCATTTAGTCAATAAAATGATCACAGACTCTCGATAAAGTTAATAATGAATTTTTATCTAAAATATTAAAGGGTAAATGCTCTGTTGCATTTGGTCACAGATTACAAGCACTGAATCTCACAAAAGAAACGATTCTATATATATCATTGTCAAACTCATCCAAATTAAACAATGACTTTATGCTGTGAAGGAGTGGATAGAGTAAGAGACAAAAGTTTCATCAAATATTTATGCCAAACATAATATATCTAATGGAGGGAATAGATGAAGAGACAATAGTTTTCATCTAAATAATACCTATCAATAAATTAATAACGAAGTGGATAGATGGAGAGACAAAAGTTTCAGAGACAAAATACATCAATAAGTAAAATTCTGAGAATGAGTTAGATTAAATACAAACCTATCGGTCTGTAGGAAAACGACTCCCTCAGCCTAGGAAATGGTGGGGGTTCCCAGAAACAGAATCAGGGAACAAATAATATAGAGTCAGGAACAGCACAGGAACAGCTAGGCCTCTCTGTAAACCGGCGGACAGTGACGCATCTTGCCTCTTCTTTCCTGTCAACCTAAGCTCTAAACCACACCCCTAAAAGCACCCCAGTTATACCAAAAAATTGACATGTCCATCCCACTAATGTTGCAAACTAACATCAAACTTGTACAGGGATTGTTTGGGTTATAGGGGTGGCTTGGTCACGCCATCATCATTTCACCTTCTATTCAACAACTTCATTGTAAAAATTAATTCCCATGGTCTGAATCTCAGTTTGTTCACACGTTCCCCATACAAGATACAATTTTATAACGTTCTCTTTTCATATATATTAACATATTCACAGAGTGCATCTCCGGTCCCACGCCTGGGTACAGTAGTTGGCAGTTGTCTGACACTCTGGCCTTCACTCTTACATGTTATCTGCGATGTACAGCACATCTTGTTTGCCTCGTGACAGAACGGAATCACTCACTGAAGCTTCCCCCCTCCCACATTGGACAAGTTAAAGAAGATGGAGGCTTCGTTCAGTACACTAAAGTAGATGAAAATGAACATTTAATGATTAAATGATAATGAAACCTTCACTGTTTACTGCTCACCTCACACTATTCCCCATTAGTGTTGCCTAGCATAAGCTTAGTGAAAAAGCGGCATTAATATTTACTTTAAAGCAGGCTGCAGCATGCAAAATACTGATGCACATGCAGCCTATTCATGCAACTTCTTTGTTTTACTTTCAAGGCACGAGAGTTATTACAATATTATTCATTTATGTGTTAGTTTAGGCATGCGCAAAGCATTTCCCTTGTGTTTATGTTGAGTGTACATTAGATTTACTACATCTACTTACTGTTAGTACTTATTATGGGGTACTCATTAAAGAAGGCTTCATTTTTGTGAAACCCTGCTCCATCAATTTCCCCCTCTGATGGCTTTTAGGAGCCATCATAAAATACCTACCATACCAAGTGCCATCTTTATTCAAATTAAAACTCAGTATTCTGTTCTCTTTTTATGGCACCCACATCTAAATCTTTCATTAAGTCATAGTACTCTCCTTTCCTTTCTTCTAATTCTATCTCTTCTCTTTCTTGCTCTTTGTTTATTCTTCACATCTGTCTTTCTTTCTTGCTCTTCATTTATTCTTTACTTCTGTCACTTCTTTTCTTCCACCCTTTCATTTACAACATTTATATGTTTTTATTATCATTAAAATGATTATTGCTATAGAGACTATTGGCATTACTATTTTTCCTAATAGACTACTTCCAAAGGTGAAAAACCATTTACCTATAGAGGAGAAACTCTTACCAAGACTCTCCCAAACACCGTCAACCTCCAGTTGGGTCAAGTCTTCATGTAATTTCGTAATATTCCTTATATATATCCCTCAATTCCTTTATTCTTATCAGGGATATATGTGCAGCAATGTTGAACTTTAAACATACCACAGACTCCACCCTCTTTTGCCAATTAGACATCAAGGGCAAGTCGATTTTGCAAAACCATTGATCTGATTGCAACCATTTCTGTGTCAATCATCAAAAACCCACCAGCAGGATCCTTAGATAAACGATCAACCACTGTGGGCAGTTTTGTGTGCATTCAGAAGAACTCCAACTGAGGGTATCAGTGCACCAAAAAAATCAACTACTATTTCTGAGAAACTTGCTCTTTAGTTACATGTTAGTGTGTCAGAATTCCGATGACGAAGCCTGGACTGAGCTCCCCTGTTTCCTCACAGGGACATTTACCGGCCCCCTCTCGCCTCATCTACAGGCTAGTCTGGAGCCCTTTAACAGGATTCTGCCCAATGGACCTCAGGGGGCTCGGCTGATGACGTGTCCCTTATCCGGCCTATCAGATATGACGCATGCCGCCACAAGCAGAGGGGAAAATCTGGAGAGAACGGAAGTGAGTTCCCGACCCAAAAAGGGCCCAGGGAAGTGGACACCTAAAGAAGCAGACGAGACGGACAGACTACGATCCAAAGACGCTAACCCTGAGACAACCGTCAAGCCAGGAGGCCAACGAGACTGCTCCTCGCCCACCACTCTCCTGGAGGAGGGTGGCTTCATAAGGTACGGGTGAAACTCCAGGGACTGTAAGGGCACGCACAGAGGAGGGACTCTGTCTAGAGCAGAGGTCTTCAAACTTTTTGATGCCGAGACCCCCTTGTAAAACCTTTTTAGGCTTAAGGACCCCCTCCCAACAAAAGTTTCTAGAAACTGGTACTCCTCATCATCAACAACTGTCGACAACCATACATGCACCTGTTAGACCTCATCACATCCATCCATCCATCCATCATTCATCCACCCACACTTTCACACATCCATCCATCCATCCTTCATCCATCCACCCTTTCATCCTTCCATCCATACATCCATCCTTCATCCATCCACCCTTTTATACTTACATCCATCCTTTACCCATCCACCCTTCCATCCATCCACCCATCCAACCTTCCATCCATCCATCCATCATTCATCCACCCACCTTTTCACACACCCATCCATCATTCATCCATCCATGCAACATTTTATCCATCCATACATCCATGCTTAAGTCCATCCACCCTTTCATCCTTCCATCCATCCTTCATCCATCCACCTTTCATCCATACATCCATCCATCCTTCATCCATCCACCCTTTCATCCTTCCATCCATACATCCATCCTTCATCCATCCACCCTTTCATCCTTCCATCCTTCCATCCATCCTTCATCCATCCACCCTTTCATCCTTACATCCATCCTTTACCCATCCACCCTTCCATCAATCCACCCATCCACCCTTCCATCCATCCATCCATCCATCCATCCATCATTCACCCACCCACCTTTTCACATAGCCATCCATCCATGCAGCATTTTATCCATCCATACATCCATCCTTCATCCATCCACCCTTTCATCCTTCCATCCATACATCCATCCTTCATCCATCCACCCTTTCATCCTAACATCCATACATCCATCCTCCATCCATCCACCCTTTCATCCATATATACATCCTTCATCCACCCACCCTTTCATCCATCCATCCGTCCTCCCATCATTCATCCACCCACCTTTTCACACATCCATCCATCATGTTCCATGCAACCTTTTATCCATCCATACATCCATCCTTCATCCATCTACCATTTCATCCTTCCTTCCATCCATCCATACATCCTTCATCTATCCACATTTTCATCCATCCATTCACCCATCATTCATTCACCCACCTTTTCACACATCCATCCATCCATCATTCATCCATGCAGACGTTTATACATCCATCCTTCATCCATCTACCATTTCATCCTTCCTTCCATCTATCCATCATCCATCCACCCTTTCATCCATCCATCCATCCACTCATCATTCATCCACCCACCTTTTCACATATCCATCCATCCATCCTTCACCCATCCACCGTTTCATCCTTACATCCATACATTCATCCTTCATCCATCCACCCTTTCATCCATCCATTCACCCATCATTCATCCACCCACGTTTTCACACATCCATCCATCATGATCCATGCAACCTTTTAGCCATCCATACATCCATCCACCCTTTCATCCATCCATCCTTCATCCGTCCACCCTTTCATCCTTCCATCCATACATCCATTCTTCATCCATCCACCCTTCCATCCATCCATTCACCCATCATTCATCCACCCACCTTTTCTCACATCCATCCATCCATCATTCATCCATGCAACCTTTTATCCATCCATACATCCATCCTTCATCCATCTTCCATTTCATCCTTCCATCCATACATACAACCTTCATCCATCCACCCTTTCATTCATCCATCCACTCATCATTCATCCACCCACCTTTTCACATATCCATCCATCATTCATCCACCCACACTTTCACACATCCATCCATCCATTCTTCATCCATCCACCCTTTCATCCTTCCATCCATACATCCATCCTTCACCCATCCACCCTTTCATCCTTACATCCATCCTTTACCCATCCACTCTTACATCCATCCACCCATCCATCATTCATCCACCCACCTTTTCACACATCCATCCATCATTCATCCATACATGCAACATTTTATCCATCCATACATCCATCCTTCATCCATCCACCCTTTCATCCTTCCATCCATACATCCATCCTTCATCCATCCACCCTTTCATCCATCCTTCACCCATCCACCCTTTCATCCTTCCATTCATACATCCATCCTTCACCCATCTACTGTTTCATCCTTCCATCCATCTATCCATCATCCATCCATCCATCCTTCATCCATCCACCCTTTCATCCATCCATCCATCCATCCACTCATCATTCATCCACCCACCTTTTCACATATCCTTCCATCCATCCTTCATCCATCCACCCTTTCATCCTTACATCCACACATTCATCCTTCATCCATCCACCCTTTCATCCATCCATTCACCCATCATTCATCCACCCACCTTTTCACACATCCATCCATCATGATCCATGCAACCTTTTATCCATCCATACATCCATCCACCCTTTCATCCATCCATCCATCCACCCTTTCATCCATCCATCCTTCATCTGTCCACCCTTTCATCCTTCCATTCATACATCCATCCTTCATCCATCCACCCTTCCATCCATCCATTCACCCATCATTCATCCACCCACCTTTTCACACATCCATCCATCCATCAGTCATCCAGGCAACCTTTTATCCATCCTTCATCCATCTTCCCTTTCATCCTTCCATCCATACATACATCCTTCATCCATCCACCCTTTCATACATCCATCCACTCATCATTCATCCACCCACCTTTTCACATATCCATCCATCCTTATTCCATCCACCCTTTCATCCATCCATTCACCCATTATTCATCCACCCACCTTTTCACACATCCATCCACCAAGATCCATGCAACCTTTTATCCATCCATCCATCCATCCATCCATCCATCCATCCTTCATCCATCCACCCTTTCATCCATTCATCCACCCACCTTTTCTGTGCCTCTCTCATGGGGGAGATCGGAGGGGGGGGGGGGGGGGGTCAGTATCTCTCTGCGTCTTCTGCCTTCTTCTTCCTCTCTCATGGTAGGGCATCTCTGTGCCTCCCTGCTGCGGGCGGGGGGGGGGGGGGGCGGACAGGCTGTAACAACATCCCACCTGAAGAACAGACTCTCAGGCACATTTCTCCTGCACAGGCGCCAGGTATGAGGGTTTGTGCTTTGTGCCTTACAGGCAGGACCCACAGCTCCAGGCATGCAACGTCCATTGAACTCAAAGGGCTACAGCCTCCTCCCCCAGCCACCCTCCCCTGCCCCCCATCCCTTTCCCTCCTCGTGTATGTGAGCTGGGCTTAAACACCTTCAGGGACACACACAAAGCTGCACCCCAGTACTTCACAAGTCTTTAAAATACCTTTTACTTGTTAATGAGGCTTTGTTGTTTTTCACCCCTCGGTGTGAATTAGGCCTCCGCCGTGAGCACCCTCAAGCAGCCCGAAGCCACTAAGGCAAACTGACAATTTGCGACCCCCTTCCCAGGACTCCATGACCCCCCTGGGGGTCGCGCCCCACAGATTGAAGACCTCTGGTCTAGAGGGAGGACACGCTTGGACTCACTCAGTGCGGGGTTTTAAGTGTTTTTCCCTCACTCCCTTTTCCTACTGCCTGGAGGCATCCTGTCTCAGTTGAACTGACCCAGTGTTTTGTTTTGTTTGGTTCCTTCCCCCCTCTGTTCCGATTGCGAGACTTGGAGGCGGCAAGAGAAACAAGTCCACATCTCCTGCACGTCCCTTCTGACGGTTCCATGTGGTACACCTCCAGGAAAACAATAGCAAAATACCAACTTCCATACCAATGTACTGGCAGCCTATAATAAGCATTTTTGACACACAGATAATAAACTCCTGGAAAAGCAGGATCAGTTCCACCCTTTAATCCCCAAACTCCAGGAATTTATGCTCACATTCACTAGAACCTATAAAGTAATTGTTATAGTTAGTTTTAGTTCAAAGCAAACAAATCTTTCCTTTCTGTGACCATTCCAGGGACATTGCAGTGTATTTCTCACCTTTCTCATAATTTCTTTCTCTAAAATCCCATGGTGGTACTCTTGACTTCTGTTCAGCAGCTTTCTTTTAGAAACTTTCGCTTCTATCTTCTACCTTTTCTATAAAAACTTTCTCTTCAACTCGCAAACTACATGTCAAATTATTCTTATAAGCGTTTTCCATGTCTAATGTTTTAGTAATATGGAAACATTCTGCCATGTATCTTGCATTCTTTTGTTTAATTCTTGAATAACAGGAATTTCAGAAAATACTAAATCTATATAGGAAAAATGATAATCGAGTTTCCCCATTACATAAAATAGACTTTTATGTATGCTGTAAGACACACCATAGGTTAGAGGAAGGTGGTGATAGGTCACCCCTTATGAGAAATACAAAGGTAATTGCACACACACGTAACAATTACTCACATTCATGGTCTCTATATATTCATGGAGTAATTTGGTAAAGACATTTAACGAGGAATCATTAATTGATTTATCATGATGGAGAAGGCGTCCATCAAAGGGTACTACATTAGTATTTGGGGTTTCATTAGTGACATCACTCATTCTTTCACTTATTACATCATTAATGTTATTTCTTTTATCAGTTATCATTAGAATAGGTACAAGGACAGTTAATAATAACCTCATAAATGTTAATAACAATCCACTACATAAGCAAGCTTTAATACGCCTACCTTTTAGACTAGATTTTGGAAGTTCAGTGACTTCTGCTTCAGCCATTTTGTTTCTATATATAAAATAAAAATCTAACTATACCTCTAAATTTTTAACTAAATAAAAAAAATAAAAAATAGTAGTTTAATCCTACACTTCACGGCTTTCTTCTTTACCCCCTCCCTTTATTCTTTTTCTTCAGTCTGCTTTGAATCTTTATTTCATTTTCTTTCATTCCACAAGGTTGCACCTTATTTCTGTTACAGATCTTTTAAGGGGGTCTTAGTTTGCTTTCATCAACTTGCTCAGTATCAGAATTCTCTTTTTCTTCACTTGGATCTGAGCTTTCAATTTCTTCCAAGATGATGTATGTCCACTCAGGTGCTCTGTACTTCCTACTCGGAACTCTTACTCTTCATGTTTTCCGTACTAATTCTTTTCCTGACTCTTCTTGATCTGTTTGACGTGAGACCTCATGACTTTGTTCTGGTCTTTTTCTTAACCTTCTCTTTACAAGTGTATATTTTAGTTTTTTCACTCCACCTGGCCAATTATCACCTTTTCTTGGTTTCTTTGCTTTGACCACTTTTTTACCTTCTACATCTGGTTCACAGGCTCTTGTGCTTGCCCTTTCTTCTGACTGTTTTTCTTCTTGATTTTCAGTTTCTTCAGGTTTTTCTGTTTCTACAATGACTTCTCTTTCAACTGTGAACTCACTTCCTTCTGGTTCAAATACAGTTTTACCTGTTCCAGGTTCAGCTGGAAGTTCACTTTCTTCTGGATCATCAGTGAACTCACTTCTTTCTGCCTCAACAGCAGTCTTTCTGGCTCAACAGCAGTCTCCTGAACCCTAGAATCTTGCACCCACTCTACTTGACTGGTGTTCGGCTGTTCACCATCTGTTTGTTTGTCAGAACTGTCACTCTAGATTCATCAGCTTCACACACTTCAGCCACTGGTCTTTGATTTTGATTTACCAGTTGTGGCTCCTTCAGTCTTTCAGGTGGATCTAGGGTTTGTTTGGTGTGACTTGCATAGATCTAATTTGGCAAACCAGCACACTGCCGTTGTCGTCACCAGTATGATTTGATAAGGTCTGTGCCACCTGGGTTCTAAACACGATTTTCTTATGTACTTTTTGATGTAAACCCATTCACCAGGACTCAGGTCATGAGCTTTATTCTGATGTATTGTTGTGGCATCTTTTCCAACCTGGTGAGACACAGAACGTACCAGTTCAGCTAATCCTCAGTACTAGATCATCAGATATACTATGTTCGCTGGTATATATGCCTGTCTCATTGCTCCTCCCATGAGGATTTCATCGGGACTCAATCCAGTCTTTTTGTCAGGAATGCTTCTCAGACTCATCAGCACAAGGGGTAAAGCATTAGGCCATTTCAGTGATATGGATGCACACACTTTACCTAACCTAGATTGTATAGTGCCATTGATTTGCTCAACCACTCCAGATGCGTTGGGTCGATAGGCACAATGCAGCTTCTGTTCAATCTTAAATCCTGCACAAATCAGCTGAATTATCTCATTATTAAAATGTGTTCCTCTATCTGTCTCCAAAGTGACTGGAATTCCAAATCTAGGTATCAATTCTCTCAAAAGTAGTTTAGCTACTGTAAGGCTGTCACTCCTTCTCAAGGGGTAGGCTTCCACCCAGCGAGAGAACGAACAAACAATGACTAGCATATATTTAAGTCCGTTGTAAGGGAGAAGCTCAATAAAATCAAGCTCGAGTCAAAGGCTCTCTGCAATGACCCTGAACTACGGATTATACCATGTCTGCTTGAAGAGTCTAATCATTACATCTCATCCAATACGTGCATGTCCATGTTAAACCCTGGCCTTGTGGGAAATTAAGGAGTCTGGTAAAACTGGTCTTTCATCCTGATAAACCCATAATTCATCATCTGCTCTTTTTCATCAGCTTCTACATTTCCAAATCTTTTTTTCTCATCACTTGCCTCTTCTTGCATCTGCCTCACCTCATCCCACGTTTCAAATGTTGTTGTGTACATAAGATGGCATTTGGTAATTCCTCTTTCAATGAATCTGTTTAAAGCCATTGTATTTCGTGCATATTAACATGCAATTTGGTCTGCATATCTGTTGCCTTTCGTCACATAACCATCTTCTGATTGATGTGCGGCACATTTGACTACTGCAATTCTTTTGGGCCATTGTAAAGCATCCAATAGTTCTTTTACAGTTTAACCATTTTGAATAGGGGAACCTGAGGAAGTCAGAAATCTCCTTTGATCCATAGCTGGCCGAAATCATGTACAATTCCAAATTCGAATTGGCTGTCTATGAATATTGTTACTTTCAGGCTTTTGGCAATTTGCATGCTCTAAGCAGAGCTATCAGCTCAGGTATTTGGGCGGAGTTCACTCCTTTCAGACAGAATGCTTCAAGAACTCCTTCTATGGTGCAAACAGCATAGGCAGTGCATAATTCACCTCTTTCATTCTTCAAGCATGACCCATTAACAAACGTCTCACAATCTGATTCTTCCAAAGGACAATCTTCTATATCTGGCCTACGTTTGGTGCATAATTCTATCACATCCAAACAATCATGACCCGTGTCCCCTCTAACTTCCTCACAGAGAGAATTAGGCAATAAAGTTGCCGGATTTACAGAAGTGCACCTTACCACAGTCACATTTTCAGCACCCAGAATCACTCTTTCGTACTTAGTCAGCTGACTAGATGTAAGGTATTGGGTCCTAGTGCAAGTCAAAAGAATCTCAACTGAATGTGGCACAAACACATTGACTGGATAACCCACCACAACTGGTTCAATCTGTTCCAGACTCATACAAGTAGCTGCTACTGCTTTCAAGAATCCTGGTAATGCTGAAACCACTGAATCCAGAGCAGCAGAAAAATATGCTACTGAACGTCGTGCCATTCCATGTTTCTGAGCTCGGACTGAAAGTGCACATCCATCTCTCGCACAACAGCACAATGCAAGTTCTTTTATACAATCTAGCATTCCTAATGCAGGTGCTCGACAGAGACTACTTCTCAACTTTATAAAAGCATTCATACCTTCATCATCCAAAGCAATCGGATCTTTCACATCCTTTGGTATCAGCCTCTGTAGGTTTTGCAATCAGTGAGGAACCGCATATCCATTGACGGCAATATCTAACCATTCCCAAAAACATACTTCTTTTTGAGTTTTGGGTGGACTCATCTGTTTGATTACACTAATTCTCCCTGGAGTTACTTTCCGGACTCCCTCTTCTATTTTGTGCCCAGGGTACAATACTTCCTATTCATAAAATTGCAATTTTGCTGGGGCCACTTTATGCCCTCCTTCTGCCCAACGGTTCAATAGGGCAACTTTGTCTGTCACACATGCCTCTCATGTCTTTGATGCCACCAGTAGGTCATCAATAGATTGAACCAAAACCGAATTTCCTGGCATGACTAGAGTCTCCATACATTTTTTTAAGATCTGATTAAAGATTGAGGGGTTCTCTGTGCACCTTGAGGAACTCGTCACCATGCCAAAACACGGTCTCCCAACCGGAATGCAAACAAAAACTGGCTTCCCGGATGCAAAGGAATTGAAAAGAATGCTTGGCACAAATCAATCACTGTGAACTATTCAGCATCACATGAAATTTGATAAAGAATCACTGCTGGATTTTGCACTGCTGGACAACAGGGCACTACAATTTTATTAATTTTACATAAACCCTGCACTATCCGGTATTTCCCACTGGGCTTTTTGTTACCTATGATAGGTGAATTACAAGGATTGCTCATTATTTCTGATAGAATTCCTTGTTCAATCATTTGGTCAATTACTGGAGTAGCTCCTGCAATCACTTCTGGACTCATTTTTGACTGAGGGGTGTTTAGATACACAGAACGCTTCTTCACTATTACCTGAATCGGATCACATTTGTCATTAGGCCAATTTCTTTTCCTGAAATATTCCACACATCAGGATTCACTTCAATTTTTAACTCTTCGGGCAGATTCTCTTCTGTGAGAAGTGAAAACAACTCATACACTTCTGTCCCTTGCTTTGCTAGCATCATCCTCATTCGGGGTCTGAAATGCAATACCATCTGGTGTACAATAGATGATGCAGTTCATTTTACATAACAAATCCCTTTCCAAGAATTTTACTGGGCTCGAGTCACACACCACAAACCGATGCATGTCTTTGAAGTTTCCAATATGAACTTCTATTGAGGTTGTGACTGGTGTTCTAATATGCTTATTCAAGACCTACAACTTGGATGGTGTACAGTCATAATATCGAATAAAAAATATCGATTGGCCAAAATATCGACTAAAAAATATAGAATAGACACAATATCGAATGGACAGAATATAGATTACAAAAATATCGAATAGAATAGCAAAATATCAAATAGAATAGCATTAATATTGAATCCAAAATATAGAATGGACAAAATATCGAATGGACAGAATATAGACAACAAAAATATCGAATTTGAGGTGAGTTAATATGAATTTTTTAAAGTGTTTTTTATGTTACTATATGTGTGAAAAGGGTATATTTATTTATTAATTAATTTTAATTAATTAATTTAATTGTATTTAATTTTTGCGTAATATTCTTTAGCAGGTTGTGAGTTTATAGAGGAATAGGGTGGGAAGTAATTTAAATATAAATAATTACATATGTTAATTTATTTATTGGTATTTATGTTGAATTAATTGGTAATTAATTATTAATTGGTAATTAATTAAAATATAATTGGTAATTAATTTTAATTAATTAATTGATAATTATGTTAATTAAATTAATGTATTTTCTGCAGCGGGTTGTGGGTTTATAGGGGAATAGGGTGGGAAGTAATTTAAATATAGTTAATTAAATATGTTATTTATTGGTATTTATTTTGAATTAATTGTTAATTAATTAATAATTGATTATTAATTAAAATATAATTGGTCAATAGTTTTGATTAATTGATAATTATGTTAATTGTATTAATTTCTTTTCAGTAGCGGGTTGTGCCTTTATAGGGGAATAGTGTTGGAAGTAATTGAATTATAAATCAAATTTTTAAATGTATTGCTTATTTTTGTTGTAATATTTAATATTTTATCAATTGTTAATTATTTAGTGTTAATTGGTAAATAATTTGTATTAGTAGGTAATTTGTTTTAATAATTACATTTCATTTGTATTTTTAAATGATTAATTTATATATTATATAAAATTGTTAATTATTTTATAATATTTGTAATTGGTATTAATATTTAATTTAATTTAATTCATATATGAAGTATTTACTTTCCCTACTGTTGCACTCACTGGAGTGGGAATGGTAATTTTTACTCCTACGCTATCCAACGCTTTCCCTACTGTTGCACTCTCTGGAGTGGGAATAGTCAATTTTACCCCTACGTTATCCAACGCTTTCCCTACTGTTGCACTCTCTGGAGTGGGAATAATAATTTTTACTCTCCCGCTATCCAATGCTTTCCCTACAGTTGCACTCATTGGAGTGGGAATATTAATTTTTACCCTCCCGCTATCCAACGCTTTCCCTACTGTTGCACTCACTGGAGTGGGATTAGTAATTTTTACCCCTACGCTATCCAACGCTTTCCTTACTGTTGCAATCTCTGGAGTGGGAATAGTAATTTTTACCCCTACTCTATCCAACGCATTCCCTACTGTTGCAGTCTCTGGAGTTGGAATAGTAATTTTTACCTCTACGCTATCCTACACTTTCCCTACTGTTGTACTCTCTGAAGTGGGAATTGTAATTTTTACCCCTACGCTATCCAAAGCTTTGCCTACTGTTGCGCTCACTGGAGTGGGAATAGTAATTTTTAATCTCCCACTATCCAACGTTTTCCGTACTGTTGCACTCTCCGGAGTGGGAATAGTAATTTTTACTCTCCCGCTATCCAATGCTTTCCCTACTGTTGCACTCATTGGAGTGGGAATAGTAATTTTTACCCTCCTGCTATCCAACGCTTTCCCTACTGTTGCACTCACTGGAGTAGGAATAGTAATTTTTAATCTCCCACTATCCAATGTTTTCCGTACTGTTGTACTCTCTGGAGTGGGAATAGTAATTTTTACTCTCCCGTTATCCAATGCTTTCCTACTGTTGCACTCATTGGAGTAGGAATAGTAATTTTTACCCCTACGCTATCCAACGCTTTCCCTACTGTTACACTCTCTGGAGTTGGAATAGTAATTTTTACTCTCCCGCTATCCAATGCTTTCCCTACTGTTGCACTCATTGGAGTGGAAATAGTCATTTTTACCCTCCCGCTATCCAACGCTTTCCCTACTGTTGCACTCACTGGAGTAGGAATAGTAATTTTTAATCTCCCACTATCCAACGTTTTCCGTACTGTTGCACTCTCTGGAGTGGGAATAATAATTTTTACCCTCCTGCTATCCAATGCTTTCCCTACTGTTGCACTCTCTGGAGTGGGAATAGTCATTTTTACTCTCCAGCTATCCAATACTTTCCTACTGTTGCACTCATTGGAGTGGGAATAGTAATTTCTACCCCTACGCTATCCAACGCTTTCCCTACTGTTGCACTCACTGGAGTGGGAATAGTAATTGTTACCCCTACGCTATCCAACGCTTTCCCTACTGTTGCACTCTCTGGAGGGGGAATATTAATTTTTACCCCTACGCTATCCAATGTTTTCCCTACTTTTGCACTCACTGGAGTGGGAATAGTAATTTTTAATCTCCCGCTATCCATCGCTTTCCCTACTGTTGCACTCACTGGAGTGGGAATAGTAATTTTTACCCATAAGCTATCCAATGCTTTCCCTACTGTTGCACTCTCTGGAGTGGGAAAGTGGGAATTGTAATTTTTACCTCTACGCTATCTAATGCTTTCACTACTGTTGCACTCTCTGGAGTGGGAATAGTAATTTTTACCCCTACGCTATCCAATGTTTTCTCTACTGTTGCACTCACTGGAGTGGTAATAGTAAATTTAACCCTCTCGCTATCCTACTTTGAAAATATTGTATATGTTTTGTTAATTATATATATATATATATATATATATATATATATGAGAACACAAGTTCCCTCTCTCCAGATCTGCGTACGCGGTCAAAGCCTCCACGCCATCCACAGGAAGGAAATACGGACCACCAATTCAGCAAGTAAATCTTGTTTTATTTCAGTTCACAGAAGCCAATTTTCAGCGACGCGTTTCGAGCACAAGTGCCCTTGTTCACGCTGCAGTGAAAGAATAAAGCAATCACAAGCCATTTTAAATGCAGTGCACCAATGTGTGTTACCTCCCCCTGGTGGTAACTTCCTGTGTCACGTGAGTGATAACAGTGAAGACAGAGTATCGCTGCAATATCAATATATCGGGTGCATACTTATGAGAACTAGTCACAGGTTAAATCCAAGATTGTACAAAAGAGGTATTGAAATAAGGAAAAAATAGATCACTGGTTGAATCCATGATACCTCTTAAATGGTCATAGTTTCCAAAAACAAGCAATGGTAATTGTCGACTCGACTTTTCACTACCATAACTACATAAACAACAGACTGTATACTAATTAGCATTTCTAATACAGTGATTAAAATCTAAAAATGTTCAGAAACATGTAAACCAATGACTATAGTGTGCAAAAATTAGCGATATTATGCTAGCAGCAAAGAGACCTTAATAAAGTGCATATGTGAAAGATGTGCAAAAAGAGTGATTGCGACGAAAAAAGTGTAAAAGTGCAGTATTAGCCGCATTGTAACCGGACTAAAGATGCCGTGTGTACATATATTTCAAAATTCAGAGCCCTGAATAAAAATGATCATAGATATGTATTGGCTATCAAAGTCATAAATGGTAAAAGATGGTATCAAAAATGCAGTATCAAAAAAGTGTTAAAAAATGGGTATAAATATATACAAAGATTTACATAAATTTCTATATTTACAAAAAGAATAGACAGATCACTTCATCATCAATACATAGGTAAATTGCGCAGATGTGCAAATGTAGAACCAATAAAGTGCTTGTAAAGTGCAAAGTCAAAAAACTATCATATTTACACAGGATCCAATATTAACAGAATTGCAAAACGACTGAGATGGAAAAGGATCATTTGTTCAATATACACACATAGGGAACCTAACTTGTGTAAATGTATAGTGCTGCAGATAAGGCAACTCAAAGATATGAAATGAGCACATTCATCTTGATATCAAAAATAGGGAACCTAACTTGAGATATCTATACTCATGCAACCGCAGCCGACAAAAAGAGAGAGAGATGGATGATGAGCGATGACAATGCTATGTGTCAATATTGAAAGAGGAAAATTATTCTAGGAAATGGTGCATCTCTTCAATGTTATTGAGCCCATTTGGCCAGCGACTGTCGAGCTCTAGAATAAATCTTGATTCCAACTTTCTCAATAACAATTCTCTATTGCCACCTTTCCTTGACAGGGGTACAGATTCGATCACAAAATAGGTGAGGCAAGACAAATCTCTCTTGTGGGTTTGATTGAAATGCCTGGCGACCGGATAAGCCGGGTCATTATGCAGTATGGCTCGTAGGTGCTGTAATATGCGCATATGTACCTGGAGTTTAGTACTGCCCACGTACCGAAGTCCGCAGGCACATACCAAAACGTACACGGCATAATCGGTTTTGCAAGAGTAATTGCCCAATATAGGTTTATCTACAGACCTCAATGGAGTCGTGTAGTGGGTGGTAGACATGCCAAATTTGCATGCCCGACAGCTGGAGCATTTAAAGAACCCTCTAGATGGTCGTAACCAAGCTGCTTTAGTTTTCAGTTCAGGCGCAGAGGTGTCCAAATAGTTACCCATAGTTTTTGCTCTCCTAAAGGTCACCTGAGGAGCTGAGGGTAACACAGAATTGAGGACAGGATCACTGAGAACTATCGGCCAATTCTTGTTAAGAATGGCCTTAATTTTCTTTTCCTCCCTACTGAAGGTAGTGATCATGCGAGGACCAGAATCTAGGGGTTCACTGATAGTAGGGTTCTCAATATCAGAATTGCTCACTGGAAACAGGCTCTCTCTTGAGCGAGAAAGGGATTTCTTATAGGCTTTTTTCAGCACGGCCTCAGAATACCCCCTAGCTTTAAGGCGAGAATTAAGATCTTTTAGGCATTGCTCGTAATCAGAAGCGGAGCTGCATATTCTTTTAAGCCTTAACATTTCACCATAAGGGATGCCTGTGATGGTGTGTCTAGGGTGCATACTGGTAGCGTGAAGTGTGGCATTTCCAGGTGTCTTTTTTCTGTGTAAAGTAGTATTGACTTTGTTATTTTTTATGTACACTTCTACATCAAGAAATTGAATTCTCTCTTTTTCTATATGAGCAGTGAAATTGAGGTCATTCTGGTTGATAGAGTCAATAAATTCAATAGCCTCAGCCTTGGTGCCATGCCAGGCTATGAAAATGTCGTCAATATAACGCAAAAAACGAATAACATGATTGTTCATCCATGCTTTGTGGCGTGTCATGAGGACCTGCTCCTCCCACCAGCCTACGTGTAAACACGCATAGCTGGGAGAGAAGCAGGCCCCCATTGCCACACCCCTAAGCTGCCGAAAAATTTCCTTGCCAAAAGAAAAGAAATTGTGATGGAGACACCATTCCATCAAGCTGATGATGACCTTGTTATGTTCATAAAATTTGATGGAGCGCTTGGATAGAAAATGTTTTACAGCCAAGAGTCCCTGCTCATGGTTTATGCTGGTGTAAAGCGCTTCCACATCAAGAGAGATAAGCCACATCTCCGAATTCCATATGATGTTCTCAACTTTGCTGATAAAATCACTGGTGTCTCTTACAAAGCTGGGCAGTTCTTTAACAAAGTCTTGGAGAAAGAAATCGATATATTCTCCCACTTTTTCCCCCACGCTTCCAATGGCAGATACTATAGGTCTGCCAGGCACGGGTATAACAGCTTTGTGGATTTTTGGTATTAGATACAAAGAGGGTAATACAGGGTAGTTGATGCACATAAATTTAAATTCTTCGGACGAGATGAGGCCCTCTCGCTTCCATTGGCCTAGCATTTTGTGCAGTTGATTTTTTGCACTTTCATAGTCTTTATGCGAACTTTTTACATAACAGCTGGAATCATCAAGTTGTCGCTTGGCCTCCAAAATATAGTCCGCTTTAGGCCAGATTACCAGGTTACCCCCCTTGTCCGATTTTTTGACGACTATTTCATGGTTGTTGCTCAATTTCTTCATTAATGCATGAAACGCTTTTTTTCTGTGTATTTCTTTTTTACGAAATTTGTTGTTAGATCTTATATACAATTTTTTCACATCATTGACAACACAGTCATGGAACACATCCACAGCGTCTCTTGGCATCATGGGGATGTATTTTGACTTGCTGCGGAATGGACTTAACCCAGCTCCAGTTTGTTCAATGGATATTTTACGCAAGCGGTTTTGTGTAGCTATGTCTGGATCTGTTTCTGTTGGATCCGCATCAGCTGCCTAATCATTGGCATCCAGGAAAGTATGCGTGTCCGCTGCGCTTAAGAGGGCAATTTCATCAGTGGTGGTCACAGAATTAGCTATGTTTGTTTCGCCTGTTGTTTTGGTGGGTTTAGAAGCAAAATGTTTTTTTAACTTCAGTTTACGTATGAAACAAAATAAATCCACCCTGGTCATTGCATAGTTGATACTCTGTATGGGTGAAAAGTTTAAGCCAAGGGAAAGTAACTGTTCCTCTGCTTTGCTTAAAACGATGTTAGATAGATTTACGATAGTATTGTCCACTATCTGCGTTTCACCCAAGGTTTCTTTTTCTTTTTCTGTGGCTGCCCTCCGGCGTTGTTTCCACTTGCGCTTCCTTGCTTTCCGGCGCTGGTTTCGCTTTTGTCTGCTTGTGGATTGGGCTGCCATGATCGCAGAGTCTGCAACCTCTCCTCCACTACGAAATCCATTTCTTGCTGTAGATTTAATTTCGCAAGTCCTTGTAAGTTTAAATCCGACGTGGAGGAGTACGTAGATGAGGCATCACTACTATAATCGCTCTGTAGTGGTGTGGAATTGTTGCTGTCATCATTGGGCATAGAGGTTGCGATATTGCCGGAGCTGGTTTGTTGAGTGGGAGCAGGTAAGGCGCTATTACCAGAATTTTCCGTGGAGTTTCTATTGGAATATGCCTGTCGTTTGGCGTTGTTATATTTCCTGGAAAATGTGAAGATGCGGCCTTGGCTATAATCATCCGCATCCCGCGCAAATTTGGAGGCCTTTCGCTCTTTTATCTTTTCTTCGTGCTTGCGTAGACGCTCTGTCATTTTTTCAGTGAGTTTTTGGACTTCCTGTTGGTCTGGGTGAGCATTGATTTCTAGTTCTAAAACTTTTATTTGATCCAAAAGTTTAAGACGATCGCTTGCGGCATATTTAATTAGTATGCATACCAAGTTCATCGAGGCCGCTAGGTTGCTCTCCCCCCATTCCAATAACATGGCCGGGTCCGGTTTATCAAAGCTGGGCGCTAATAAGATGCGCAGTCCACGAGGGACACGGCCCACCTCTTCATATTTGCTGAGGGATTTGTGCTCCCACCATTTGGTGCACTCAGACTTGCGTAGTTTTTCTAACTCTTTAAACAACTGTTGCAAATTTCGTTTTTGCGTGGTGTTGATATCGCTATGTGATGGCGGTTTGTCCAAACGGCTTGTAGTCCCGTTAAACATGGTGGATGCGGCTTCTTCCCGCAACTTGTCAATTTCGTCATCATTCATGATGGCTTTGTGTGTTTTAGATTTAGGCAGATAACTTATTGCGTGAAGTACCCGCCACAGTGTATTGCCGCTGCTGATTAACTTCGCCGCCGTGACATGATATACGGTTCACTCACCGCTCGTGTGTGGCAGAAGCTGCTCCCTGCTCCGCGTCCTCCGACCCGAATCAGCGAGACTTTTCCCGCCGTCAACACTCGCGTATGAAGTAGCTGTAATCACGGGGACAGCCGCTATGATTCCCAAAAGAGATTCGAGCCAGGTGATTTGTAAAGCGGATGTCAGCTGTAGGCGAAGGGGTCCGTTACGGAAGCAAATCCTCTTCCGGAAACATATGAGAACACAAGTTCCCTCTCTCCAGATCTGCGTACGCGGTCAAAGCCTCCACGCCATCCACAGGAAGGAAATACGGACCACCAATTCAGCAAGTAATTCTTGTTTTATTTCAGTTCACAGAAGCCAATTTTCAGCGACGCGTTTCGAGCACAAGTGCCCTTGTTCACGCTGCAGTGAAAGAATAAAGCAATCACAAGCCATTTTAAATGCAGTGCACCAATGTGTGTTACCTCCCCCTGGTGGTAACTTCCCGTGTCACGTGAGTGATAACAGTGAAGACAGACTATCGCTGCAATATCAATATATCGGGTGCATACTTATGAGAACTAGTCACTCATATATATATAAAAAATGTAAGTTACATTAATTATTTATTAATTTTAAGTTTATTTAAGTATTTTAAGTATGTTTAAATTAATTATATGTATTAATATATTAATTTAAAATTACTTTTAAGACATTTAAAAAATTTGATATTTTGACTGTCTATATTTTTTACATCGATATATTGGAG
This sequence comes from Lissotriton vulgaris, assembly GCF_964263255.1. Lineage (NCBI taxonomy): Eukaryota > Metazoa > Chordata > Amphibia > Caudata > Salamandridae > Lissotriton > Lissotriton vulgaris. The sequence goes on from NC_141691.1 coordinate 1,208,567,062, forward strand.
TCGATATTTTTGTACTTACCTGTTTGAAGACAGGAATCTGATATTCTGGCATTCTATATTTTTTCCTCGATATTTTGGCAGGTCGATATTTTGCTCCTCGATATTCTGTCAGTGATCCAACTTGGATAGTTTCTCCCGGGAGGGATAGATTTGGAATTTTTGCTGCTTTCACAGTAGAACGAGTAGCCCCAGTGTTCACTAGGAATGTAATATCATTACCTTCCACCTTTCCATCAACAAATGGACCTGACTGATCTACCGCCAAGGATGCGCCAAGTACGCACTCTTCGTCCCCCCTCAGACACCGTTATTGAGATGAGTCTGACTCACTCTCATTGCATCGCACCCAATACTGTGGAATCAAACCTTGATTCTTACCCAGCTGGTCACCTCCGAGATATCCAGTGTTCACACTGTACCTCTGCACTTGAGCATTCATATTATTTTGCATGGGAGCTTGTGGCACCTGTAACTGTTGAGTAACTAGCTGCTGCTGCTGCTGATGATTTACAAACACCTCATTCTGCGTCTGTGGAATAAAATTCTGATTTCCCCCATTATTCTTTTTAATAGATCTACACTCATTCCTCCAATGTCCAATCTTTACGCACGCATGACAAGGACATTTCTTCATAGTTCTTCTTTACTCTTCTTTCTCTTATCTCTATTGTAATTCTGTCCATTCTGACTCTGACCGTTTGCCTGATAATTTGAGGGCCAATATTTGCTTCTTGCTGTTCTGCCACTTTCACCTGTGCCCACATAATTTTCTTTTTTAACTTTTTATGTCTAGATTTAATATCATCACTACAATATTTTGCATACCCAGAATTTCATCTATCGTTTTGCTTTGCCAAACAGATCAAATGCTGTTGAATCATATTACTAATTTCTGGTCTCAATCCAAACACAAAACGATATATACAAAATGTCCCATGTCTTTATCTACAATGTTTTCAAATCCACTATACTGTTTAAATACCTGTAACAACCGTTCATGGTAGGCATGTACTGACTCTTTTGGTTCCTGGGTAGTTCTGTCAATCTTAACCCAATCTGTTTCCTTTGGGGAAATTTTCCTTTTCAGAAACGTGATTAACTGATTGTACTTTTTCATCACCTCTTCTGATGGAGCACCTGTTTTAGCATCTCTAGGATATTCATCTTTGGGCCAGTCAACATTGATTTTACACTCTGTCCATAAATCAGCTGGTACAACAATCTCAAACAGCCCATCTAAATCCTTTAGCAGAACTTGTGAGACCTTTACACACCTTTCCACCTGTTTGTACCATTCAACGGGTTTCTCTTTCAGTCTGGGAAAATCATTTGTGAAAGATAATATATCCTGTTTTGACCAAGGAACATGAACATATCCACCACCTGGTACTTCTCTCATCGGACACGCCCTTTAAACCTGTTCTGTTTCTTTCATGGGAAACATAGATGCTCCTTTACTGGCTGCTTCTTCCTTCTTTTTCTCCCACCTAACTTTCCAGCGATCTCCATCTCCCCATTTCTTCAAAATATTAATTATTTCCTTTATCTGTAATCTTCTTCCAGATGCATTCAAACTTTCTAGGTCCTTGTCAGTGAAGGCCAACCTGTACGATTTCTGAAATACCTGCGACTTTTCTATGTCTACTCCATGCTCACTGGCAGCTTTAGATATTTTCTCATGTAAATTCTTTGCCCTCCAGGTAATACTTTTACACAAAAACAACAATTCTTCATCACAATAGGTCCCTAATCTGTCTAGACTTATTGTACCAATAATCATTTCTTCCAAATCAACTTTAAACTGACTTTTATACTCTGTGGTTCAGTTTTTGGCTTTGTCATCCCTTTTATCCAATTATTCATCTCTTCCGATGACGGACCTGCTGAACTCCCTGCTATTGGAGTGACATTCGGCCCTATTCTTCTTGGGTCTAATTGTATACTTCTCTGTGGGGTTTCGGTTATCAACTCACAAACCGGAAGCTCTAACAATGTATTATTCGCATTTGCCTGTCCATCCCCATTTGTGCTATTCCTGATGCTGCTTCCCAGTATGGCTAATGCATACAATTTAGACACATTCTGTCTCTCTCTAAACAATGGAAGAACAGGACCAATTGTTACTGGTACTGTCAATGCTTCTGCATTCAAACTCAACTAATTGAATTTCTGAACCTGTTCGAGTCTGACCTTATTTAACATTTTTGCTTCATTTTCTTTCACTACTTTCACTATATCATAGACTTGCGAAGTCAATGGAGATCCCATTTGTGGGGCACTCGGAGTCATCACCTCTAAATTCTCTTCATATGGCGGAGGTCTCTTGTTCATGATAACCTCTATCAATTCATTGTCATCAGAATCATTCATATCACCTCTTACACTTGGAGTTTCTAAATGGTTCTCTTTTCCTTACATTTACCTACAGTCTGCTTATCCACTGTTAAGACTGGGTACAACGCTTCCGTTACCACAGCTCTCCTCTATCTTTTCAGCTTTTCTTCCCTACTCTCAAAAGGGTATCTGAACATCATACTCCTGTAACCTCTGTTACCAATTCTATATTTTTCTCTCTTAAATGCCTCCACTTCCTATTCTTCCAAAATTTCGTAATGAGTCAAACTAGGGGTTGGGACTAATAAATTCATCCGGTTTCTCAAATTCTGCAATATCCTCACATTAAAGGTACCATTTTGCAGAAGAGCTAAAACACCATCACCTTTTGTATACTCTATCCAATTTTCCAACCACATACACGTGTGATATCCTCGTTCCAACATCATAAAAGAAGCAGGCGTCTTTGGAGGTGGAATCAGAATTCCCTCTCTAGTCACAATTGGTTTGTCTTTCTTGAAGACATTCTTTATTTTCTGCATCAACTTCATTTTCTGACTTCCTCCACTAATGGGTCTTATCATGAATAAACAAAAACAACCTTTCCGTAACTCCACTTATTCTATTGGTTAACCTTTCATCCTATACCAGCGCGGCTCACACCAACCAACCAATCAGAGTACTACTACATAAGCAAAGTCTCAACCAATACTAGCGCAAATCACACCATCGAACCAATCATAATTTAGTACACACCCACTGCCTGACCAATGTCAGCACAGCCTTTTTCTGACGTCAGTATTACTCCTTCTACGGACCCTCCCTTTACAAAAATTTACGGCAATATTTTTCTGTGTTTTCTTTAATCAAAATTCTATTAGTAACAACATAAAACAATGCTACTGTGTCTGTTCCACTAAGTAAAGAGATAGTTTTCACTCTTCAAAAGATTTTATTACTACTGGTCCTAATAACGACCAGCGTTATTTGTACCCTTCATACAAGCTCCAGGTGGACCTATTACTCCTCTAGGGATAAAACCAGAATTTCACAAGAGGACTTTTTGGCATGAAAAGGAGTCTTGCTATTCTCCTAGAAATAAGGCTAGAGTTTCGGAAGTGGACCCTTCACTATTGAAACATTGTACTTCCTAAGTACGGTCCGCAAATACGTGCGATATGGCAAAAAATATCCGCGAGTTCGCGCATTTTTCCGCGAACTCGCAGATTTTTGTGCCATTTGCACCAATATGTGATCACGTGTGCCTGTAACTTTGCCAGCGCACCAAAAGGCGCCGAGGTCCCTTGAGTGAGCTGGCCATTATAGTGGGGACGGGCGGGAAGACGTTTCAGACCGCTAGTGTGTGGTGGACGGGGCCAAACGGGCGGGGCTTCTATGCGAGTTCACATGCATCTTGTTTATAAAGGGTCAGAGACCGAGTAGAGCAGCAGATGAGGAGAAAGCAGCCTTCTGGTCACAGGAGCTACACAGGGATGGCGCTCGGGAAACTCATGGATGCAAAAAAACATTTAGCACAGGACCCCAGAATCCTTCAGATGTCCAAGATAGCTCTGCTGTGCGTGTTGGTACAAAGCCATTCTGATCCTGCTCAGTGGGTTCAGGCGCATGCAGCTGCTAGACAATGTCCCATCTCATACTAAACTGTCCCGTACAGGCATATGCCAGTGCTGGGCAGTAGGGTGCAGTGGCATGCGGGTGCTCCACGCCTCGTACATTCGCATACCGGTGCCAGGGGGGACACATGTTTATTGGTGCTGTGTAGTAAGTTATGACTTTACATTTTGACAGCACCAGACGGTGGTACCACCTACATGGATCAGGAGCATCCAGGCTCCAGACATCATGGTGCAAGAGCATAACTGTGCTGTGCGGTGCAGGTATATATGTACTGGGGGCAGGGGGCACTTAGCACAATGTGTGCTCACACCCAGAGTGCTCCCAGGCAATTAAGCACAAATGATTTTCACACTGAGAGGGCTCCGGGACAGTTCAGCAGCACGGGGGCTCAAACCCACTGGGCCCCGGGGCAGTTCAGTAGTGTGTGGGCTCACAACCCCTGGGCAGCTCAGCAGCGCGGGGGCTCACGCCCACAGGGCTCCTGGGCAGCTTAGCAGCGCCACCCTCTGGTTCACCACTGCCACCCTCTGGTTCACCACTACCACCCTCTGGTCCATCACTGCCACCTTCTGGTTCACCCCTTCCACCCTCTGGTTCACCCCTGCCACCCTCTGGTTCATTACAGCACCCTCTGGTTCACCACTGTCACCCTCTGGTTCACCACTGTCACCCTCTGGTTCACCACTGTCACCCTCTGGCTCATCACTGCCACCCTCTGGTTCACCACTGCCACCCTCTGGTTCATCACTGCCACCCTCTGGTTCACCACTGCCACCCTCTGGTTCACCACTACCACCCTCTGGTCCATCACTGCCACCCTCTGGTTCACCCCTGCCACCCTCTGGTTCACCCCTGCCACCCTCTGGTTCACCACTGCCACCCTCTGGTTCACCACTGCCACCCTCTGGTTCACCACTGCCACCCTCTGGTTCATCACTGCCACCCTCTGGTTCACCACTGCCACCCTCTGGTTCACCACTACCACCCTCTGGTTCACCACTGCCACCCTCAGGTTCACCACTGCCACCCTCAGGTTCATCACTGCCACCCTCTGGTTCATCACTGCCACCCTCTGGTTCACCCCTGCCACCCTCTGGTTCACCCCTGCCACCCTCTGGTTCACCCCTGCCACCCTCTGGTTCACCCCTGCCACCCTCTGGTTCAACCCTGCCACCCTCTGGTTCATCACTGCCACCCTCTGGTTCACCACTGCCACTCTCTGGTTCATCACTGCCACCCTCTGGTTCACCACTGCCACCCTCTGGTTCACCACTGCCACCCTCTGGTTCATCACTGCCACCCTCTGGTTCACCACTGCCACCCTCTGGTCCATCACTGCCACCCTCTGGTTCACCACTGCCACCCTCAGGTTCATCACTGCCACCCTCAGGTTCATCACTGCCACCCTCTGGTTCACCACTGCCACCCTCTGGTTCATCACTGTCACCCTCTGGTTCACCACTGCCACCCTCTGGTTCACCACTGCCACCCTCTGGTTCACCACTGCCACCCTCTGGTTCACCACTGCCACCATCTGGTTCATCACTGACACCCTCTGGTTCACCACTGCCACGCTCTGGTTCATCACTGACACCCTCTGGTTTGCCACCCTCTGTTTCACCACTGCCACCCTCTGGTTCATCACAGCACCCTCTGGTTCACAACTGCACCTTCTGGTTCATCACAGCACCCTCTGGTTCACCACTGTAGATTATGAGGAGAAAGCACACCTGCCCAGCCTCAACCGGGGGCTGGTTAATGTGTTACTGAATTTGAGGATCAAGTCCAGCACCTGCTTCCTTATCTGTAAGTGCTTCCTGTTGTGGTTTAATTTTTGTGTCAGCCTGGAGCATTGTGCCATACTTGTAACTATTTTCTGACCCTGCTTCGAGGGTCAGAGCAGGGTCAGAGAATAGTTGCAAGTTGGCAACAACTCTGGAGGCACCGCTCAGGAAGCACCTACAGGGTTACAGCAGGTGCCCAAGTTGAAGTAATTTCTTTGTAACCATTTTGTAAAAGGTTACAAAGAATTTTGCTTCAACTTGGGCACCTGCTGTAACCCTGTAAGTGGTTCATGTACTTCAGTTTTTGAAAACCCGTCCCGCACGCGATTTTGCTGATTTTTCTGCAATTTCGCGAGATTCGTGGACCGCGGAATTGAAGAAAATCCGCAAATTCCGCGAACGGAACGGATTTTACTCCCATGCTTAGTCCTCACATATTAAAATTCCCTAATATAATAACTATAGCCATTCGTAGCTTTTAGGCATTAATACAACAGACAAAGTACTTCTGCAGTATGGCTTCTTTGCCAAACTCTTGTTCCATCTACTTCAGGCTAATTCCTTCCCGGGATTCCTCAGGTATCTCCATACCTGTACTACTAGACAACATAGAACATGACACTAACTTTTCGTGTTAAGAACATATAATCAAAATTCAATAATCATTACCAAACTAATCAATAATTAAACCGTCCTCTGCTAACAAGAAACTGATCCAGTGCCCTTACCAAACATGGATCAGGGATCAATAATCAATACCATCATAAAACAATGCCTTATACACATTTATTTATTTATTTTAGTAGTACAAAGCTTTATTTCGATATAAAATATCTTAAAAAGCACATCTACAATTAAAATCACAATTTATTTTAAACTTACATTAAAAAGATCTTTGACAAAAATACAAATGTAATAAAAATATATTAAACCAATTACAGCTTTGGACAAAGTTAAAAAGATGTCGCCTTGTAGATTCAACATAAGTCTTTCAGTCTGATCACCCACGCCCAACAAAGGAATTTAGCCACCCCGCAACCTAGGGTGGTGCTAGGATCTGTCTGCAAAATTCTGAGGGCAGAAGAATAGTTCTTGGTCTCAAGCTGACGGCAGACAGGTTTTAACCATTTCAACCTAGGTTTGCTATAAGCGTGACATACAAAGAAAAAATGCGGAATAGTTTCAGGTACACCAGTACAAAATGGACAGTCAACAGGTGTTTGGTTAGGTGGTTTCCACTTACATGTACGTTCACGAATGGGAACAGTTCCCATTCTGAACTGAATGTAAAGTGCCCTATCTATGGGTTTCCTAATAAAGTCCAGATAGGGTTCAAGACGGTGTGCTGTCTTGTGCAAGCGGAACTCATCTGTCAACCTCCCCACATCTGTATCTCTGAGATCTTGAGCGTCTACCCATGCCCAATAGGCTCTCTTAATTTCCACTTTTGACACCGAGACACCTGACTCCCATGCAATATTAAAACCAATAGCTAGTAGAAGCTTTTTTATCCTAGCAAGCCAAACAATTTTGTGCGAACCCTGCAAGTTCATGACTTCCCTTAAGCCGCCTGCATAGCAGGATAGCTCGGGTGTACGCCACAATCGGGCCCAATAGAGAAGCGGGCGCAAACAATTAGATCTTTAATTGAGCGGCGACCCAAATCGCACAGGAGTGGCTTAATTGGAGTACCCATGGGAAGCGAAACAAGCTCTCTAAAGAACTTGTTTTCTGCCGTAACAAGTACATCAACATTGTTAAAACCCCAGAGCTCAGCTCCATACAATGCACAACCTACAGCTTTTGCAGCATAGATTTCCAGGGCAGGGGCTATGGGTCTGGATATTGAGGCTCTGTGTTCCCTCCCAATGACTCCCAGGACACGCTTATGGCTTAAGGCCATTTTCTCAATGTGTGATTGCCATTTTAGTTGGTTTGATAGTCTAATCCCTAGATAGTCAAAGACTTTAACATGCTCAAGGGGCACCTCATCAAGTGTGAGCGTGGATTTAGCATTCCTACTAGGGTTAAAATAGAAGAGCTTGGTTTTGGTTGTGTTGATTACCAGGCCCTTTAAATTGCAGAAAAGACAAAAACGATCTAAAAGCTTCTGGAGGCCCGCTGGTGTTTTTGATACCAATAACGTATCATCCGCAAAAAGCAAAGCGGGGACCTTAACACCAGCCAGGGTGGGGGCATCAGAGTTGATTTCAGACAAAAATGAGACAACCCCATTCACAAACAACGAGAAGAGGGTCGGCGCCAGGACGCATCCCTGGCGGACACCTCTATTTACTGGGATTTTGTCCGTTTTCTGCTCCTGTGTACCCCAGCAAATGCATGCATAATTTCCATCATGCATACAGGCCAACAAATTCAAAATAGGCAGGGGAAACCCCTTCTCCCGCAGGACCGTCCACAGGCACTCTCGGGGAACCAAGTCAAATGCGGTCTTCAAATCAATAAACGCTAAATAAAGACCAGCCTTGCCAATGGTTACTATCTTCCAATGCAACAAAACCAGCCTGAAAGCCTGGCCGGCAGTACCTGTAGAAGCCCTGAAGCCTGCCTGGTAATTATTATTTACTTATAAAGTTTTATATAGCGCAAACTTGGTCCCGAAGCATATCAGAGCACTTTACAATTTGAGGCAAAGGTAACAAATCAAAACATGAGTCTAACATGAGGAATCTAATAGGCATTGAATCAAATAGTACACATATAACAGCTCATTTATAAACCTGAGTGAATGAGTGGGAATGGGCTATACGATGGAGCGTAGAGACATAAGGGGAGTACGTACAATATTCCTATACAAAAATAATAACCAGCACCAAAACAATAATCAAAACAGGAGTCAAATGGGGAGTCTAATAGGCATAGAATCAAATGTTGAACATCTAACAGATCATTTATACACCTGGGTAAACGAAGAATGGACTAGACGATGGAGCATAATGACTTAGGGGGAGTAAATTCAATAATCATGTACAGGAATGATAACTAAAACAAAAATAAGGATAATATACAAGAATAATAACCAATACTATAGTATAGCCAATGTGCTTAGAGCTAAAAATTACCCCTCATGTTAAGGTAAGAACTTGTTCATGAGAAATCTTTTTGCTTCCAGTTTGAAAGCAGCCTATTCATCCAAAATACCTGATGCGCTGGGGTCAATTTATACGTCCAATCATTTCTTTCATTTTTCTAGATTCAAATGAGACATCTTTAAATAACGAATTCTTTTTTAATATCAACTTTCCTTCTACTGGGGCAATGGACCAATTAGTTGAATAGTTGATGGCACTGATAACTACTGACTTTATCAACCATTTAGTCAATAAAATGATCACAGACTCTTGATAAAGTTAATAATGAATTTTTATCTCAAATATTAAAGGGTTAATGCTCAGTTGCATTTGGTCACAGATTACAAGCACTGAATCTCATGAAAGAAACAATTCTATATATATATATAATTGTCAAACTCATCCAAATTAAACAATGACTTTATGCAATGAAGGAGTGGATAGTGTAAGAGACAAAAGTTTCAGCAAATATTTATGCTAAACATAATATACCTAACGGGGGGATAGATGAAGAGACAATAGTTTTCATCTAAATAATACATATCAATAAATTATTGACGGAGTGGATAGGTGGAGAGACAAAAGTTTGAGACAAAATACATCAATAAGTAAAATTCTGAGCAAGAGTTAGACTAAATACAAACCTATAGGTCTGTAGGAAAACCACCCCCTCGGCCTAGGAAATAGTGGGGGTTCCCTGAAACACAATCAGGGAACAAAGAATATAGGGACAGGAAAAGGACAGGTCAGGAACAGCTAGACCTCTCTGCAAACCGACGGACAGCGGCGCATCTCCCCTCTTCTTTCCTGTCAGCCTAAGCTCTAAACCACACCCCTAAAGGCACTCCAGATATACCCTAAAATTGACATGTCCATCCCACTAATGTTGCAAACTAACATCAAACTCATACAGGGATTGGTGGTCTTGGGGGGGGGGGGGGGGGGGTCCGCATGGTCACACCACCCTGATTCCATCTTCTATTCAACAACTTCATTGTGAAAATGTATTCCCTTGGTCTGAATCTTAGTTTGTTCTCACACGTTCCCCATACAAGATACAATTTTATAACATTCTCCTCTCATATACTAACATTTTTGCAGAGTACATTTATTTATTTATTATTTATTTATTTAGTGTATTCATTGAGCGCAAACCTGTCACCCGAAGGGCATCCTGGCGCTTTGATCAAGAACCATAGACTTTAGCAACTCAGGGCAATTTTGGAAATAGGTGGGTTTTTAGCGCTTTTCGGAAAGGAAGGTAGTCCTTGTGGCTTCTCAGAGAGAGTGGCAAGGAGTTCCAGAATTTGGCCGCTGTGACACTAAAGGAGCGGCCACCCATCCTCACTAGGTGACATCTCTGGTCTCATGCCAGAGTACAATAGTTGGCAGTCGTCTGACACTGGCCTTCACTCTTTTTTTTTTTTCCAGAGTTGGCAGTCGTCTGACACTGGCCTTCACTCTTTTTTTTTTCCAGAGTTTTATATAGCTCGAGCTTGCCCGAATCGGGTATCAGAGCACTTTACATAGCACACCAGTTACGTTACAGGAGGACACACATTAATATTTGTTAGGCACAGGGAGATTAAGTGATTTGCCCAGAATCACAGGATGTTCAACATCATTGCAGAGACTCGAATCCAGTTCCCCAGATTCGAGGTCGACCGCCCTAGCTGCTAGGCCAACTCCTCTCCTCTTTCATGTCATCTGCAGTGCACAGCACATCTTGTTTGCCTCGTAACAGAACGGCATCACTCACTGACGCTTCCCCCTCTCTCATTGGACTAGTTAAAGAAGATGGAGGCTTCATTCAGCACACTAAAGTAGATGAACATTTATTAATTATATGATAATGAAACCTTACATGATTACCGCCCACCTCGCACTAGTCCCCATTAATGTTAACTAGCATAATCTTAGTGCAAATGTGGTATTAAAAATTACTTTAAAGCAGGATGTAACATGCAAAATAATGATGCACATGCGGCCTATTCATGCAACTTCTTTTGTTTTACTTTCAAAGCACAAGCGTTATTACAATATTATTCATTTATGTGTTAGTTTAGGCATGCGCAAAGCAGTTCCTTGTGTTTATGTTGAGTGTAGTTAGTTTTACTACAGCTACTTACTGTTAGTACTTATTATGGAGTATTCATTGGAGCAGGCTTCATTTTTACGAAACCCTGCTCCATCAGTATTATACGTCTTTATTCGTCATTTGCAGATGACATAGTGGAGGCTGCTGCTCTTGCTTGTCAGCTTGTACCGGTCTGCGGCTCTGTGATGCGGCTGCTAGCGTCATTCAGAAGCCCTTTGTGCTCAAACGCTCAGCCGCTTCACAGGCACGTCATTTCATTTAGTCGCTCCGGGAGGGTACGTGGTTCTTTCACTCCAGCAGCACATCTGCTGTCCTCGACATCTCCCCACCTGGCCACCTCTCGGTCTTGCCTGCATCACCAACCTTGCGTACCTCTCGGTCCCCGATCATGGAGGACGGGCCCCAGCGGGCTCCCACGCAGCAGACCCTGCTCATCCCTCCTGAGGTCTTTTTGGGGGTCGGTGCCCTCCCGCCAAGCAGGAATTCTTTTCCAATAAGGAATCAGCTGCGATCTCATGCGGAAGTAGCCTCTTCCCTATATTTTTCAGGATTTTGGGACCGGGCAAGGGCAGAGCTTGTCACCGAGCATCTGCTCCAGTTGCCCACTTGGCCACGTCCCTTGTAACTGCCTGTTTAGTAGTAAAATATAGCAATATTAGCTGTTTAGAGGGAAAGATTAAATGCAAACAGTAAGCAGAGTTAACCAAAATAAAAAATGTTCAAAACACTAATGCAGATGGGAACAAGTAATTAGACCACGGGTAACTGATAAGAGAGACACAGAAGGGAAAATAGGCTACAACCAATAGAAAAAGAGGAAAGTAAACTGACAAGCATACAGACCAATAAAAAGTGGATGAAGGATGTAAGTCCCTTTAAAGATGTATTAAAAATAATAGATTTCAGGTGAAACTTAAAAAAGTACCTCCATTTGATGTAAGAAGTGGAAAGACACCAATAAAACCATTAATCAGTACTTGGTCTATGCTTCATTGAAAATTGGAGCACACATGGAGCAAGTGACTCCTGCACTCGCTGAGCAATGAGGAGCAAGGAACTGAGAGTGAGGAAGAAGCCAACCATTGCTAAGTAACGGACATTCCAAAAGGCCACTTTTAGTAATTTTGTTTTACGAAACAATAGTCGTCGCCAAACAACAGCTACGGTAGTGGTGTGAGGTGAATATTGGAAGGGTGAGGGCAGGGTTGACAGTAATACATGCATGCCCAAGGCTGAGCTGTAACTGCTGAAGGTAAATCCAAACATTTTAGACAGACCGTATAATCTAAGTGACAGTAAACAAAGCAAGTATGAGGCATAAAAGACTGGGCAATGTATTGATGTTTAATAATTACGTACTCTGGCCTTGAGCGTCAAATTACCGGTGGTGCTGGTAGGATATAGGTCAGGTGGCAACCCTAGTTATAATGAAAAGTAGGTTTTTTTTAAAGTTTTTTTTTTACAGTTTTATATAGCGCAAACGTTTTTTTTATATTTATTTTTTATTAAGTATAACAAACTAGGCAAGAAAACAATATATAAAGTGCTTTGTTCAAATGAGGCCGGATAAACAGTACATCAAATAATCAGTAATCACTATAAGGAAGGGAGGAGTACAGGGGCGAAGCAGTAAGCAGACTATAATACAAACATTAATGTGGGGTCAGGGAGAGAGGGGGATATCGATGTTATCCACTGCAGGTAGTGTACATATGTCTCCACGATACCTGTTCCATGGCCCCCACACTCTATGCCATTTCCGGGGACGGCCCCGGGCCAGATATACAGTTTTTTCCCTAAACATGCACCAGTCCATGTATATAGCGCAAACTTGACCCGAATCGGGTATCAGAGCGCTTTACATATAACAGGTTGCATTACATGAGGACACATTTATTTTTGTTAGGCAAGGGGAGACTTAGTGATTTGCTCAGAATCACAGGATGTTCAGCGTCATTGCCGAGACTCAAACCCAGTTCCCCAGATTCGAGGTTGACAGCCCTATCTGTTAGGTCAACTCCTCTCCCCCTTCAACTGGCAAATCAACTCAGACACTGACATTTAGTTACCAATTCTTTGTAGCGCACTAAAGCTTTACAAACTGTCAAAAATGCTGGGTGATGGCCTAATTTTAATCATATACCAGTCAGAATGGGTGCTTTTGCAGTTGATTAATGGGATGTGGGGGACACTTAAAGGTCTTTGGCTCAAGCAGTTTATATAAGAAACCTCCACAAGAGGTGTGGTCTGTGTGAATAAGGACATGGTCTATTTCACATAAAAACAAAACATGTGTTTGAGAAATTCATGCTTTTATTAGACAAAGTGCAAACAAAATTAGCAACTGGTAAAATCTTTGGACCACCACAAAGAAAACATTTCTATTATTAACTAACCATATTAGCAGTAACACATCATTCACCGTGGGTGTGATTGGATCATCTAGGATTTATGATTTCACTCAAAGTCCCAGTGGAAAGATTTGGCGTTAAAATGGCCAAAGCGTTTGTCAGAAAAGGGAATTAAAAAGAACATTTCCATTTACTTTAACAATTGTAGCATCTCTTCGATCAGAAAACCTGTGCACTGAAGAAGCATAGGCTCATTTCAGATACTGTGTGGGTAAAGCAGTGGTCAGACGCTGCCCAGCTTATGAACTCCCATACTGATGCACACACTTCACAATGCTATAAAAGTGACCGGGTAATGCTTTCACACAATGTGCTAACCACATGACAGATAACGAGCAGAAGAAATATAGAAAGGAAAATAATATTAGAAACAAGGGCAAACTATCCTTTTACTAGGAGGCCGGTATAACTGTCTAAAAATAAAATCTACTAGGAAAAGTCAAGAATAACACAAAGGTAGCCTCACAGACTGTTGATCGCTGCTTCTTATCTGATTCAGTACATGATCCCCATATCAGGAAGTGTGCAACCAGATTATTATTTTTTTTGATCGAACCCTTATTGAAACTGTTATGCTTACTATTCCTGACAACCAACATCTTTGGTCACTCAAGACATTCTTCATAAGCTCTTTACCAGGTTAAACTAACCTAATCCTACTGGATGCTGTATCTGCCTCGAAATTGATTACATTTCCTACCACACTCGCCCATCATTGCCTCCATTATCAATGGTTCTTAGGTGGAAGCAGTACTCCTGGTCAAGATAGGAAGGCAATGGTCACTCCATTATTGAAAAAATCCTGGACTGCAAGATGAGGATCCTAATAAGTACAGAAGCAAGAAAGGAGCTCCCTCTTGACCTATATACACTTTATAATTGGGGAAAGCCTCCAATAACACGGGCATACATAAACCACATCTTCAACTTATTAGGTTATTTATTTATTTTTAGAGTTTTTTTGTCACGCAAAAATTCATATTTTCTTTTTTCTTATTTGAAAACAGGTAGTTATTCACTGTATTTCATGTAATTTTCTTTAAATAAATATACAAAAATTCATATTGTATTTACAAAGTCAGAGTAGATAAACATATCTTTTTTTAAAAAACAACGAGGCAGTTATTATGAACCAGGTCGAGAAACACGAACACAACACATCCACTCTATCACACATCCTAGTCATACATCACTCAACTACACACGAAAAAACACCCCGTTGTTTTACACCAGTTTGTCCACTGTACAACCAAAGGTTTGATCTAATTAGAAGAGAGATCCTAATAAGTAAAGGCATATCATGAGATTACAGGTGATCTATGTTAGAGAAGGTGGTCACTAGCCAGCTAAAGTACCTCTAGAATGACACAGGTTCGCAGAACCTTCTTTTTCTAGATTTCAAGTATGGCATAATACAGAGCATTAATATAATGTCACCTCTCTTCTTGGGATAGTGTTGAACTCCAATTTCACTGCTATCCGGGTGCCAAATGGCCTCTGGCAACCTGCCTTATTTTAAAAGGTAGTCGTGGTTATTCACAAAGAACACTCTTTTACCCATAGACATCCTTTTCTTTATTCAATATGAAGTTTGAAACTTTCTTTCAGTGAGGTGATAAGTACATGATACACTGTGAATAACCATGGCTACTTTTTATTTTTATTTTTTTAAAAGGCAGATTGCCAGGAGGCCATTCAGCACCGGAATAGCAGTGCTTTTGGAGTACAATCATATCGTAAGAAGGGAGGTGACATTATACTAATTTATTGAATATTCTCCGGGAACCATACATTCCAATGTTCATGGTACAGAGAATGGCATTCAAAACAGACTTGCTATTTGGTTAGCAATTGATAATGAGGGGAGCTTTGCTATGTTATTATTGCATTTGACATGAGACAACTCCATACTCCTTCACTGTCTAAAGGCTGCAACCAGAGTGTCATAACATAAAAGGATAGTTTACTTACTTTCTTTCAGGGTGGGTACACAAGCTGTAAAACTAGGTCAGCTTTTCTGAACTCCGCTTTCACTCTCCTGTGAAATCCAACAGAGATTCCCCCCCCCCTTTCTCTTTGCATATTCAACATATAAATGAGGCCACTTCTAGATCTGATCGGATTCAGTAGTGCAACCTAGATTTTCAGTCAACTCTGAGGGTACTCTGCTTGTATTAAGGATAGATGAGAAACAAGACAAATTTTACAGTCTATGTAGATAACTGATGAAAATTGAGAACTGGATAACAGAGACAATTTAAACTCAATGTAGGGAAAATTAGGTGACACATCTGTGACCATCTAAAATGGACCATCTGAAACCCATCAATATATCAGTAACATATCAATATATCAGTAAATTAAACTCCCCTCCACAGTTAGGAAACAATATTTAGCAGTACACTATCTTTTGAGACAATGATCATGGAAACGGCAAATAATAACATGTGTTGGCTTTCTCACCTGAGCTATGTCTTTAATATGATAAATATTAGACTATAGTCCATCATGCTGTGTTCCATCATAAATTCACATTTAGAGTTTTCCAATAGTCTATCTATTGCTCCAAAAGGGGTACGTACGTGTTATCAAAAGTGTAGCTTGCTGAGGTGAAACTTGACACATGGTTTCTAAAAATGGTCCAGGTATCTAAATACAGGAGGTCAGTGCATGCACACCAATAGAATAAAACATTTAAATGCCTCCATCTTGTCTTTTTAATGCTAGCACCTTATTACTTGCAAAAGAAAATTAACAAGTTACATACCTTTAATAATGATCTTTCTGGTGAATACCTTATTTACCTGCATTTACCTGTGCCCTTAGGGCATGCAATGGAAGAACTGTGTCCGATAAATCTAGAACCTTTACATTTAAAAGAGGTTCCAAGAAATCTTGTATTGACTATTGATACTAAGATATGGACCCATTTGCGGGACTTTAACATACTTAAGAGAGAGGACAGCGATCATAATGCTCTTTAACTAATAATATCTGGGGAACTATTTTGGATTTGTCTGATCCACAAATGCATCCCACCCTCTTCCATCTGTATCTAACAACAGAAGGGGTATCAAGTAGCCCTCCATAGTGAGCAATCATGATCTGCTGGTAACATGTATACCCTTTTTTTGGCCAAAAGTGGCAAACGTGGATCATTGTCTCCACCCTAACAAACTGACATTAGATAATCACTCTTCCCTTTTCCAGTCTATTAAAAGATTTATTTCTAAGGCCATGTAAACAATATCTCAATAAACCAAATAACACAACCTTTGGGTACAATCAAGACTGCTGTAGGGCCAAAACGTGCCTTCTAAGGGAGATTAAAGATCACAATGTAGCTGCTGTTCGCACTGCTCATAAAGCTTACAATCGCACCCTTAAAAAACAATACAATTGGGATGAATCTATTTGACAGGATCTGCTTGCTTCAGCCCAGGACAAGCAAGAGGTGCTGTTTTCACATCATTTCAAATGGTCACACAGGGGTTAGTAAACAGACTGATCATTTCATCCCACCACCTGTCTGTATAAATCACTTCTTGAAGCTTTATGACAATATTCCACGAGTAACCTATCCTTGATAGCCCTGCAAATGTTACTCTCCCCCATAAGGAGTTCTACTTTTCTTTATCTGATACGAGAAGGGCTACTGAATTTTTACATTAAGGCAAGGGCCCCGGACCTGATGCTATCCCCGGTGACCTTTTTAAATCAGAGATCGACATCAGGGCCCCTTATATCAACTGCCTCTCTAATGAAATCCTCAGTGGAACAGATCTGCCATCTACCTGGGCTGGGACTCAAATCATTCCCATCTTTAAAAAGGGTGATAGGAGTGATCCGATAAATTACAGGCCTATAAGCCTGTTTGATAATCTTCAAAAAATCTTTTGCTCCCAGGTTTTTTTGAAGCTTCAGGATTAGCCAGAAGAAACTAAAATATTATCTCGACTTCAGGCCGGTTTGGATGAAAGATCAACACTATAGACCAGGCGCTTTGATTCCTCTTTATCACTTGGAAATATGTTTTTCTTTGGAAGGACCACCTTCATGTGGCCTTCGTTGATGTTAGTGATGCGTTTGATTTGGTTCCCAGACATACACTCTGGGAGTTTCTCAGAGATTTGGGAGTTCCTCAATGTTGAGAGAAAAAAACTGTATTCATGGTGAGTAGCCTCCAAGGGCACCAGTGCATGGCCTGGGAAAGTGAACCCTTCAAAATAAGTGATCACCATATTAAGGGTACACTGTGGCATGACAAATGGTGAAGGGAAAAACAGTTAAGTCAAAGCATTTAAATTACTGATAATAGGGAACCTTAACAATGATAAGTGATCTAGCAAACAAAGAAAATCGAAAAGGCCAATAGAAAACCAGTAACCTTGCTCTCTGCAAAGCCATGCCAAGGCAGGGATAGCGCAAATTACAACACATCTAGCAAACGCACCTTGAAGTGATCAACTCCTTTTTGAGTACACCAAGAAATAAAGCTTGACTAGTGTCTAGGAAAAACAGTTTTTGTCCATGGATGACACACTGTCAAGCTCATGCTCACTACCTCTGCAGGCTTAGTAAAAGATCCCAGTTAGCCAAGCTCAATCTCCAGGCATGAGGTTATCCAGAGCTTCGGTTGTACAACCTGTCCCATTCAATAACTAATACCGCCACCAAAGAGCCCACCGCATCATGATATATATCAAAAAGTCAGTAATAAAAATAACGCAAGTGTTCCTTAATTAGGGAAAAGGGTAAGGGTAACTTAAAAAAGATGGCACACAAAGGTCGATCCTTGAGATGATGTAATGTCTCACAAAAGAATGTTAGCAATATAGTACCCTACAATGGTACAATTAATTCTAGGTAAAGATCAGGTTGACGTAATTCTGGATAACGGGTGCGCATAGCCAGCACTTGATAGAGCCTGGTTTCCCTAGTATTGTATCTTTTATAGATTCACCTGCTTGAATCTTCCCCGTCCTCATAGGAGTCCCACGGTAACAGTAAAATAGTTGTACCAAGCTTTAAACTTAATTCTCCTTGAAATTGAATAATATTCAGTAACCAGTTATTTTAGAACATCCAAACTCCAGCCAATCAGAGCATAGACAGAGAGTATCAATTCCCTGCAGGGCCACCATACCTCAGATTTCTTATCGCACGCCGTGTGTTAGGGAGTCTCCCTGAGCTCTGCTCAGTCAAAGTGATTCTACTTTACACTTTTGAACTTCCAGCTGGCAGTTCTTTTTCTACAAGCATCTCTTCAGCTGAGGTACAGTTGGAATGAAGTGTACCTTTTCTGCTTTCTTCAGAATGTCGGAGTCTAAAAAAGGGTAATGTAAGCCCTGCAAGACTTGTGGAAAGTTCAGGTTTTTCTCTGAAGATCCACATACAGAATGCCTGTATTGTTTGTAGCCGGATCATAAGTCCAGAGACTGCAAGTACTGTTGTACTTTCTCTTCAAAAACCCTTAAGGTTCGTTAGGGAAGCCTGCTCCTCTGGCTACAAAAGAGGAAGTCTGTGAAGGAATCAGACTCAGAGTGAGGGGAAGCCTCATACCTCCACCAAGAAGAAAATGGAAGAAGATTCTTCTGCCCAAAGAGATCCGAAAAAATCCAGGTCTCAGAGTAAGGAAAGATCTGTGGGTAAGAGGGCTAAAAGAAGAACAGCCTGGCCCCTCTCATATGCAGCAAAGATCTGGCTCTGAGCCGCATACTCCTTTCAAGGATGCTCCTTCAGAGAAAATCCATTGGTCGACAAGACACTCTCGGTCTATGGCCTCCGTCTCCACTGGATCAGGTACACCGTCGTTGGTCTCGTCAGCGACTTCTACGATGTCGACGGTCATGATGACGACGGCCCTAGCTTCATTGAGGACGAAGTGGTGAGGTCATCGTCATTGACCATCTCCATTGACGAGAACTTCACCGTCAACAGTCCCGCTCGGAGCTGCGCCGTCGACTAGCAGTTCCACCCTGACGACGCAGTCAGTTATACCGTCGACAAAGGGGAAAGACATGGCTTTTCCAAAGGTGCTCCCCTCTCTTTCACAAGACTTTTCTAAGATCTCTCCATTGCCTCATACTCGCCTCTTGGACTTCCAGGAATCAGAGGATGAGGGTCCTTATGGTCTTCAATATAGCCCCTCACAGCTCAGGGTCAAATGGCAAGAATCTGAGGACGAGGAAGTGCTGCATGACCCTTCTACATATCTAGAGGGCAAATATTCCTTCTCAGACACAGGACGTCCCAGCGTGCAAAGCTTAGACACTTTCCAGGAGCATTATCCATATGAGGAATAGGCGGGTGAGCGTCAGCAGGAACCCTTCATCAACATCTGTGCTTCATTGGTCACTGACTTGAGTCTGATGCTCAGTGATTATCACAAACGTTTTCCTGAGGCTAATGCTAGCCAGAAGCCACCTCCTACACAGGAGGTACCTCCATCATCCCAGATCCTCAAGTCACGCCTACGCTGCCGAGAAACAGAAATCTACCGCCTCTGGAAATTCCTGTCCAGACGCTTGACAGTGGTGACTAGAAGCTAGAAGAGGGAGAGCTGCAGTTGGACCCGGATGACTGGTAAGAATGGAATGACTATGTGGCGCACACACCACCTTCTCCCACTCTTCCAAAGACCGATTCTCCACTGGCAGACATCAGCGGTTTCCATGACCTCTTAGAGCAGGCATCAACATGTTTTGATCTTCCTATGCCTGTCAAGCAGATGGATGTTTTTGTATGATTAAGGCCGCTACACAACGCTCCACCAGAGCCATCCCCATAGTGGACTACCTGTGGCAGGAGGGCCTGAAGATAATGAAGACCCCAGCCTCCGTTCCTGTTGCTTTCCCGAAATTAGACAAAAATACAGTGCACCCGAGGACTCGTCTGCATGTCTTATTGGTCATCCACGTCCTGACTCCGTTATTATGCAGGTCACCCAAAAAAGATCCAAAAATCCTGTATCGCCACGTGCTGCCCCACAGGATAAAGAAAAGGGGGTGGTGATGAACAGAGTGTCTGAATTGAGCAGACCACTCTTACCCAGTCCAAAGATCAGGGCTTGATCCATCACCGTTATTTATCTCACTGCCCCATCCCAGCTCAGAACCTGGCTATATGCAAATCAGTCTGTCCCTGGCCCAGTGCATCATGGGAACAGGGCAGACCAAACTACCAAGCCAATTCTTCACCAGAAAGGAAACAAGCTACCGGGGACCGGTTTCTGGCATTTCAGCCGTCTTCGGCCCGGCTTGCTTGAATCCTGTCCTGACGGCTGTATTGCCAGAAACCGGTCCCCGGGAGCTTGTTTCCTTCCCAGTGTAAGAATTGGCTTTTGTAGTTTGGTTTGCCCTGTTCCCATCATGCACTGGGACAGGAACAGACTAATTTGCATACAGCCAGGTTCTGAAACTGGGATGGTGCAGTGAGCTAAAAAACGGTGTTGGATCTAGCCCTGATCTCTTGACTGGGTGAGAGCTTTCTGCTTAATTCAGAGACTCTGTCCCTCACCACCCCCTGTTGTAAATACCACAGGATAAAGGGCACAGGTTGGATAACATTGGCAAGAGATTCTCTGCGCTGGCAGCAACAGCCATCAGGGCCTTCAATGCCATGGCTATCCTCTGGAGATATGACCAGCAAATGTGGTCAGATATCTTCCCCTTGCTGGAATATCTTCCTGAGGATAAGAAGAAGGAAGCAAAGGACATACTATCAGAAGGAGAGTGTGCCTCTTCGGAGATCATTGATGTGGTGCTGGACATTTCATCCACTGCCTTTAGGCAAATGGCGGGAGAAGCCGAGTTGAGGAGGCAGAGATGGCTTAGAGCAACAACATTCCACCCAGAGGTTCAGGCTAAGGTGCTGGATATGCCGTTTGATGGCGAATATCTCTTCGGCAAGCATGTAGATGAGGCGCTGCAGTTGATAAAATCTGATACAGACACGGGCAAATCCCGAACTAATTTACAGCAAAAGAAATGTTCTTCCTTCCTAGGAAGAGTGACAGGTCAGTTTCTTTCTAGGCCTTGGCTCCAGCAACATTTTCAACCCTACTATCAGCAGGGGTTTCAGCCGCAATATTCGGTGCAGTAGTTTCGCCAAACTTCAACGCCTGCATATTTTAGAGCACCTGCACGTAGACGCCCCACGTCTGGAGGAACATATCATGACACCAACAGGAGACAATAAGGATTCTAAGGCACCCATCACCGGAGTTTCATTTCAATTGGCCCAAACTTGCTCCAAATTCTTCGCTCAATGAAATGCCATTTCTTCCGACAAATGGGTGTTAGACATATTCCATCACGGTCACACCCTGGAATTTCTTCAAAAGCCTCTGAATTTCCTTCCACAAAAGACTGCACATCACCATCTTGCACTTCTCAAAAAATAAATCAGTTTGTTCCACTCCAAACAAGCAATTGAGGAGGTGCCATGCAGTTAACACAACCTAGGCTTCTACTCTCATTCCTTTTAAATCAAGAAAAAGACAGGAAAATGGAGGCAAATTATGGACCTCAGGTTGTTGAACACATTCATCAAAAGTCAACCTTTCAGGATGTTGTCGCTTTAGGAGATTCTTCTACTCATAGATATGGGAGATTGTATAACCTCCCCAGATCTTCTGGAAGCATTCTTTCACATTCCCATAAACCTGAAGCATTGTCGCTTTCTGAGGTTTGAGGTAGCAGGGTGCCATTACCAACTCAAGGTGCTACCTTTCGGGCTAAAATAAGTGCCCAGAGTTTTCACCAAGTGCTTGGCACCAGCTTTCATCTGGCGATCCGGTCACAAGGTATTTCCCTACCTGGATGATTGGTTGGTCAAAGTCCCATCCTTCCAAAGCGCCAGGAAATCTATGGCAGCCAGTCTTTGACTTTTTCGATCCCTAGACCTCAATCGCAACAGGGACAAGTCCTCTCTTATCCCTTCCAGGTCGCTGGTGTTCTGGAAGCGATCTTGGATACCAATCGCTCAGTGGCCTTTCCCACAGAAGAAAGGATTTCACACCTACAAAGGATGACACAGTCCTTCTCTTCAAAATGGTGCGTTTCTGTAAAGACTTGCAAGTCAATGCTGGGGATGATGCCATCCTGCATCCCGTTAATGTCGCACTGCTGCTTACGGATGAGATCTCTCCTGGAGCAACTCGAAACTCAGTGGATTCCATCTTCAAGCTCCTTCAACGACAGTTTCGATCACACCAGAGATGACTGTGGCAATGTCCTTGTGGGCGATCAGGGACACTCTCTCTCAAGGCCTGTCCTTTCTCCCATTGAAACCAGGTATGGTGATGACATCGGACGCTTCCATGGAAGGATGGAGAGCTCACCTTCAGGAATTCAATGTCCAGGGGGAAGTGGTCAGACCAAGAAGCATTGTGTCACATAAATCTGTTGGAACTGAAAGCAGTATTTCTGGGCCACCAGTCTTTTCTACCAAGGATCAGGGGATCGTTGATACTCGTCTGCATAGACACCACCACCACCATGTTCTACATACAGAACCATGGAGGGACAAGGTCTCATGCCCTGTCAATCCCAGCGCAACAGATTTGGGAATGGCTGATAGCCCACAACATATCTATGCAGGTCCAAAATGTTTCAGGAATACAAAACGAATGGGCCGATTCCCTCAGCAAGGACGCCAAGCAATGTCACGAATGGGAGCTAAGCGTGACTCAGCTACGGAAAGTATTTCAGTATTTTGGGTTGCCAACCCTAGATCTATTCGCCTCATCACTCAACTAAAAATGTGATTTTTACACCAGTAGATTTCCTTAACCAGGCGCTCTGGGGAATGCCTTCCACGTTTCATGGGAAGGAACATTTGCCTACGCGTTCCTTCCATTCCTGTTCATTCCATAAGTTCTACAGGAACCTGCATTATTCTCATACCCAGCAAGGTAGTATTGGTACATGTAATGTAATGTGTCTTGTAAAGCGCACTGCTGCCCTGAGGCGTCGTGGCGCTGTAGACCGCTGGGGAACCCGTCCTGGCTATCCCTGTGAGATGGTCCCTACTGGGTATCTCCAAGGTGAAACCAGGCATCCTCAGCGAATGTGGGGGGCAGTTGTAGAGATGAGGCAAGCTAATGCACAGAGTTGCCGAGTGTGATCCCTGGTTAGAGTAGGCACCGAGGCGAGAATTATCGAGTCCGCTGACCCTGGTAAACGACCCTGCCGCGACGGGAATTGAACCCTGGTCCCAGGCCGTTCTCTGCTTCCGGGTCTGCCGCCTCTAACCAGTGAGCCACACCACTCCACATGGAACTGTATCGCCTATCAGAGTCTTCGCCAATCCGTTTCCAACATACGGAGAATCTATTTTCCATGAACCAAAGCAAAGTGGTTCATCTCCAGATTCAGGTGCTTCAATTGTCAGCTTGGCTTCTGCCCACCCGGAATTTGGAAAGTTAGTTCTCTCTGAGGAATGCCAATCAGTTCAGTTCATATAGTCTTTATTTCGAATAAAAAATTCATAAAAGACACAATATTTAAAAAACATTTCAACATTACAATGTTGTACAATGGTTCCCCCAAATACATAAAAGGGATTTAGCACAATCATATGCAGCATTAAAAACTGATTTCTGTTAAAAAGAGGGGTTTACAATTAAAAGGCGGTTTACAGTTTCTTTACACGAATTAACCACATCCAACCCAAAAATTTAGCAATACAAATCACTGATTTAGCAGTGCGTAAGTCACGCAGTTTAAGCAAAGCTACATTGCTTCCTCGACAGTTCAGTGTTTTGCAGATTGGTTTCAGCCATTTTAATCTAGGCAATCGATACGCAGGACATGCAAAGAATATATGTCCAATACTTTCCACCTGGTCAGGGCAGAAGGGGCATTTATTGCTTGTGTCCATAGCCCACTTCGCAGTAAAGGACTTGACCGGCAAGGTTCCCACCCGAAACTGATGGTACAGCTTACGGTCGAGTGTTTTGCATATCAAGTCCCAATAGGGTTCGAGGAACGGAGTTAGCTTATGCATTAAAAACTGTCCCGTTAGGCTGTTCTCTGAAGAAAGAGTGACCAGTACAGATTTCTTAGTGGCCCAAAAAAGCTCTTTGAATTCCATTTTAGATGGGAAGCAAGAACATTCCGGGTGTAGCCATAGCTCGGGGAGGCCCATGGAGTACAATATTTGCTTAACCTCTCGTAGCCATGGAATTTTCTGGGCACCGCACAATGCTCTTACCTCACCCAATTCATGAGCAAAGAGACTAAGCTCTTCGGTCGTCCAGAGACGACGCCATAGAGCTACAAGGCGATACTGTGCCATCTCATTCAGCGGTTTACAACCTAAATCTAAAAGCAAGGGTTTAACGGGGGTGGATTGAGGAAGTCCTACTAAATTCCTAAGAAACCTATTCTGTGCACTGGTTAACGCCAGCAAGCCCTTGTAACCCCATATATCCGCCCCATACAGGATAGCTGTGTTCACCTTGGCCTCGTAAATTTTTAACGCAGGTGTAATGCGTTTGCTCAAGGTTTTTTTCTGTTCCTTCAACAGGCATCCAGTAAGGCGAACAAATTTAAGAGTTGACACCTCCAATTGGGGTTTCCATGTAAGTTGATGCCAATCCATACTTGATAAAGTACAACTCGGCTAAATGGAAACCATTCTGTTCATGGTTGAGCACTCTTGTCATCCACTCTCTTCGGTTCCAGAGGACATTTTACTGTATCGCGACAAAGCTGGCCTTTCCCATTCATCAATTAGAGTGCACTTGGCAGCAATTTCCAGATACAGGAGACGTTTTGGCCATTTGTCCTTGTGGTCAGACAGGCTGGTGAAGGAGTTTGTGAAGGGTCTCTTTAGGGCCAACCCACAATAAGGCCTCCTACAGTCCTACAGTCCTCTGGCACTTGAACATTGTCTTGTCAACCGATTCAACCGATTCACAAACGCGATTTAAACTTAAACTAACTTTCATTGAAAGGTGGATTTCCTTATGGCTATCACGTCTGCTAGAAACATTAGTGAGATTCAAGCCTTCAATGCAACATAGCTTTACATGCAGTTTCATCAGGACGGAGTGGTACTCCGCACCAATCCTTCTTTCATTCCCTAGGTGCCTTCCCGTTCCATCTCAATGAGCCGGTGGTTCTGCCTTCCTTTTTCTCAGTCTTCGTCTATGCCCACAGAGAGCCCCTTCCATTCTCTGGACATCAAGTGCCGCTTAAAATTTTACTGACAAAGGTTTTCCATAAATCAACCCAGCTGCTCATCGCTTTCTCCTCTCCTGGAAAGGGTCAAGCCTGGACATGAGCATCTTTGCACGCTGGGTCTCAACGACTATAATCTTCTGCCATGAAAAAGCGGGACGCCTGCTTGCAGGTAAAGTTACTGATCCTTCCACCTGGCAGATGGCAGCGTTGTCGGCCCTGTAGGGCAGTGACATGGACAAACATCCATACCTTCACGAGGCACCATTGCCTGGAAACATTGCGGAAGGCAGATATTGCAGTTGGACAAGCTGTCTTACGACAACTATGCGAATAAGGTAGGCCTTTTCTTATTAAGGTCTATTCCTTTTCCTATGATGCTGCTTGGTGATAGTCTCTTTTCTATATTTGCATTGTCTGCTTTTGTTTATAATTTTCTGTTTTGGGTCGTATGATGGGATGGTTCACCTGTTTTCCCGCCTTTGTTTTTCAGAACTGCTTACTATTCTGATTCAAGCATGTGAATCTATAAAAGATATAATACTGGAGAAAAAACAAGTTACTTACCTGTACACTGTGGTTCTCCGGTATTGATATCTTTTATAGATTCACATGCGGCCCTCTGTCCTCCCCATTCACATTCACCAATACATACCTCTAATATTCTTTTAACTGCGATTGTGCTCGTAATCGGAGGTATGGTGGCCCTGCACGGTATGAATACTATGAGTCTATGCTCTGATTGGCTGGAATTTGGATGTTCTAAAATTATGTTAACTGGTTACTGAATATTATTGAATGTCAAGGGGAGTTATGTTTAAAGCGTGGTTCTACTATTTTACTGTTACAATGGGACTCCCAACATTACGACGGGGAAGATTCAAATATGTGAACCTATAAAAGGTAACAGTACAAGAGAACCACAGTGTACAGCTCTGGACAAAGTCCCAAGTCACACAGCTCTAGCTAAAGGAATTTCACTTACACTCTTCATCACAGGATGACAAGCAATTTTCCACATACTAACAAGAAAGCATACTCCGTCATTGACCTCATTCTTCATTGACAAAATATACTTTGACAAGAAGATCAACTCTCATCTCATTGTAAGTAGAGGCTAATATGAATGGCCGCTCTTTCTCTGCACTACACTCATAACCATGTAGAACCCACTAAAAGGACCCACACATTAATCCTCCAGCACATCCAGAGATACAACAAATGTGTCAGACATGCATTAATTTCCGTACAGCTCACAAAAATACCCAATCTCATATTGACAGACGTATTGGTTGCTATCTAGCACACAGACCTCCTGATGATCTCTGTCCTTCTTAGTCACACACTGCCCTGCTTCTAGCTAGCAAAGAATTAAATCACTCTCCATCTTACACTGATACAGTGTATGAAAAATGTCACTCAGCCTCAGAACACCCACTTCAAATCCCTGCCAGTCTCACAATGACAAACATGTCACACTGTAAGGAAATACCTTTTTTGTATGATCACCGGCAAAGTTTTGGACTGATGCTGCTGGTTTTTCCAACTCAGAGTGCACAGAGGTCTGCTAACCAGACCTCAATGTCAGTGTTCTAACCCCCTTATAATGTGTAGGTTTAATTGGCTACCTTCAATTGCATAAGCTGACAATTATAATTCCCTAATATAAGATACCAGGGGTACCCATGGGTACTAGACTGGAAGATCCAGCTTCATTACTATAAAAACTCTGTGATGCATCTTCCCCCACCTGGGATTTCCACACAAGGTCCAGGCTACTATCTCGCTTGCTCTGTCTAAACTGGATTACACCAATTGCCTCCACCACAGATCTTCTTCAACAACTATAAAAGAGATTCAGAACTGTGCTGCCGAACTACTCTCACATGTACAGCCAGAAGGTCACATTTCCCCTACCTAAGTTACCGGTTGTCAGAAAATTCACATTCAGCGGATCACCCACAAAGCAATAGATGGAGCAGGGTGTCTTCCTCCGGAATAAAAATCGCCAAATACATTCAAAAAGGAAAATCCACTCTGGATTGGCAGCTTTCCTCAAAATCTCACCATACAAGAAAAAAACCATAGGTGGCACATCCTTCTCTGTTCAAGCAGCCAACCTATGGAACTCTCCAAACAGAAGATCCACAGATAACTACGTTATCTTCAGACTACTACTCAAGAATTGGCTCTTACCCAACATAATCACCATACTCAAACAAATATACAACATACCCCTATCTTTGTAAGCAGTTATTTGGATCATATGTGTACCTAGATAT
Organism: Lissotriton vulgaris; assembly: GCF_964263255.1. Classification (NCBI taxonomy): domain Eukaryota; kingdom Metazoa; phylum Chordata; class Amphibia; order Caudata; family Salamandridae; genus Lissotriton; species Lissotriton vulgaris. Next base: position 1,208,594,889 of record NC_141691.1, read on the forward strand.
GTGTATTCCTTTCTATAAATGAGTAACAGTTATGTTTTTAAATATATAGGTATTTGTTAGTTCTGCTTAACAAATGTACATATAACTTATGGTCATATTATTCTATGGATATAGGTCAATGCATAAATAAGTACATTTTATCATAATTATCCCTCTACAATTGCTTCACTACAAATTCATTAGCTTAAACTGCAGTAACATTTGAAAGTTCTGAGTTTACTCAGAACAACTCAAATCTAGATAGATTACTTACCTTCGGTAACGATATATCTGTAAGAAACATAGGTTAGTTATATATTCCTTACCTTAGAATTACCCCCAGGCGTGAGACTGGATCTGGAGAGTTTTTCATCAGCAGTACCCCTGTGCGTCAGAAGGTGGCGTTGGTCGACTCCGCATTCGTCATTGGCATCGTTGTCGCCGGTATGATCTCACTGTAGCTACATAGACGTCTCCCTCGCGCGCTGATGTCAGTTCTGTACACGACTTTCCATACCAAAAGCACAGAGCCATGCAAGACACTGACCACAGGTGCACAAAACTAGGGCCCTGAAAGGAAGTCCTTAGCCCTAGAAGTCAGTTCGCAGAACGGGGAGGGTGGGTGGGGCGGCAAGGAATCTATAACTAACCTATCTTTCTTACAGATATATTGTTACCGAAGGTAAATAACGTTCATCTGAAAGAAACAGTTAGTTATGGATTTCTTACCTTAGAATAGATACCCCACCCAGCAAGGTGGGTCTGCGAACTAAGTTCACACCAGAAAGTCCTTGAGAACAGAACAGCCTAAGAAGCCGTCTCTCTGGACTTGGCTGTCCAGGCAGTAGTGTTAGGGATGCCCACGTAGCAGTCTGAATGGGGCACAGGGTCAAGGCTGATTTGCATATGGCCATGTCTGAACTGGGGTGGTGTGGAGTGCAAAAAAAACGATGGATTTAGCCCAGATCTCTGTACTGGGGTGAATGTTTGACATTGTTCTGCATTCTGTCCATCAACTGTGGTTTTTGCATTTGTCACCCCGAGTGGGATGGGTATGCTCAGACGTGAGTCCCATGCTCTCCACACCACTGGAGTCAAGCTATCCTGGCTGAAGACGGCTGATAGCCAGAAACCGGTCCTGGTATGCTTGATTCCGGTCCAGGAAAGACATGGCTTGGCAGTTCGGGCTGAACTGTTCCCATGAGGCACAGGGTCAAGGCTGATTTGCATATGGCCATGTCTGAACTGGGGTGGTGTGGAGTGCAAAAAAACGATGGATTTAGGCCCAGATCTCTGTACTGGGGTGAATGTTTGACATTGTTCTGCATTCTGTCCATCAACTGTGGTTTTTGCATTTGTCACCCCGAGTGGGATGGGTATGCTCAGACGTGAGTTGCTCTCCACACCACTGGAGTCAAGCTATCCTGGCTGAAGACGGCTGATAGCCAGAAACCGGTCCTAGGATGCTTGATTCCGGTCCAGGAAAGACATGGCTTGGCAGTTCGGGCTGGACTGTTCCCATGAGGCACAGGGTCAAGGCTGATTTGCATATGGCCATGTCTGAACTGGGGTGGTGTGGAGTGCAAAAAAAACATTGGATTTAAGCCCAGATCTCTGTACTGGGGTGAATGTTTGACATTGTTCTGCATTCTGTCCATCAACTGTGGTTTTTCCAAATAGAAAGAAAGCGCACATTTTGGGTCCAGACAGTGGAGCCTCTCTTCCTCTTTTGAAGGATGTGAAGGCGGAAAGAAGGTGGGTAAAGTGGTGGTTTGGCCAATGTGGAAAGAAGTAACCACCCTGGTAAGAAAGGAAGGTCTAGTTCTAAGGGCGACTTTCTCTGGATGTACACCCAGAAAGGGAGGCTTGGAAGAAAGAGCTTGTAGCTTACTCACTCAGCACGCAGAGGTGATGGCCACCAGAAAGACAGTTTCAAAGTTAGAAGCCTGAGAGGACAGTTATGTAGCGGCTCAAAGGAAGCGCACATAAAGATATGTATAACCCAAGTTCAAGTCCCACTGGGGCATTATAAAGGGAACAGGAGGAAAAAGAGGAGTGATGCCCTTAAGGAAACGATTTACAACAGGGGACTTGAAAAGAGAAGGCTGATCAGGAAGGCTGAAATGGCCGAGAGGTAGCCCTTTAGAGAGCCCATGGCAGAACCCTGCTGGGCCAAAGATAAGAACAAGAGAACCTCAGAAAGAGGGGCAGAAAGGGGATCCACAGCCTTTGCAGCGCACCATGAAACAAATATGTTCCCTCTGCAGGCGTATATCGTCTTAGTGGAGAAACGCCTGGCTGCCAAGACTACATCACGTACTTCGGGAGGCAGGTCAAACAACGTCAACTGCCACCGCTCAATCTCAATGCAAAGAGGTGGAGGCTGGACAGGTTTGGGTGGAGGACCGTCCCATGTTGCTGCAACAGAAGATCTTCCCAAAGAGGCAGTCTGATCGGAGGATCGATGGCGATGTTCATCAGCTCGGGATACCAGACTCTTCGTGCCCAATCCGGCGCCACAAGAATAACTTGGGCCCGGTCGCGGTTGATATTTTTCAGCACTCTGGGCAGAAGTAGTATAGGCGTATAGAAGACTGCAACTCCAATCTCGATGAAGATTCGCTAGCGAGTGCCGCCTTGGAAATTCCAACATGCAGAATTGCTGACATTGTGCGTTCTCTTCGGTGGCAAATAGATCTAACCAACGCTCTTCCCAATGTCGAAGGAGACCATGCACCACCTCTGAATGAAGACGCCATTCGTGATCCATCTTGCACCTGCGGCCGAGTTAGTCATGCCTGGCGTTCAGGAAACCTGCCAGGTGTTGAACCACCAGGGATATGCCATGATGCTCCAGCCAAGTCCAGAGGGGGAGGGTCTCCTGACATAAGGTCCACGACATCACCCCGCCTTGTTTGTTGCAGTACCACATGGCAGTGGTGTAGTCCGTGAACACCTTCACTACTCTTCCCCGGACAGAGGGAAGGAATGCTTTGAGTGCAAGACGAATCGCCCGAAGCTCCAGAAGGTTGATGTGGAGCCAGGACTCCGCCGGAGACCAGAGGCCTTTGATCTGCGCCTCCCCCTGTGTGGCCATCCCATCCCAGAAGTGATGCATCAGTCACCACTGTGAACTCTGGATGGAATAGGGAGAGGATCTGCCGTTGACCGAATCCTGGTTCGATAGCCACCATTACAATTGTCATGCAGTGCCCTCCGAGATCTGAATACAATCTGACAGATTCCCCTGATGCTGTGACCACTGGAACTTTAGAGCCCGCATATGCCAGCTGGCATGATCCACCAGCAGGATGTAAGAGGCCATAAGGCCCAAAAGCCTCAGGATCATTTTGACTGAAACCCGGGATAGAGGCTGAAAGATCTGAATCATAGCCCGAAAATCCCAGACTCTATGTTCAGGAGGATAGACCCAAAACTGCGCTGTATCCAGAACCGCTCCGATAAAGAGGAGCTTTTGAAAGGAAGTCAGGTGTGACTTCAGCACGTTGATAGAGAACCTCAGCGAGTTCTGTAGTCTGCCGTAGTCTGGAGGTGGGAGACGAATGCCTGGGGCGAGCCTGTGTTCAACAGCCAGTCATTGAGGTAGGGGAAGACTGGAACCCCAGATCTGCGCACATGAGCTGCGAACACCACCATCACTTTTATGAACACCAGAGGGGCGCTGATAAGGCCAAAAGGGAGCACGGTAAACTGAAAGTGCTTGTGGCCTACCGTGAACCTCAGGTAAGGCCTTTGAGATGGCAGGACGGGGATGTGAAAATAAGTGTCCTGAGAGTCCAACGCCATCATCCAGTCTCCAGGGTTGAGGGCAGACAGGAGGAAGTGGTTGACGTTCCTGGGATCCAAGATAGGACACAGGTCTTTGTCCTTCTTGGGCACCAGAAAGTAGTGGGAATAGCAACCACAACCTACTTCAGGGACAGGAACTCGCTCGATGGCCCCCTTGGCCAATAGTGCCAAAACTTCCTGTTGGAGAAGGGCCAGATGATCTTCTGACATGCAACGGTACTGAGGTAGCATGGATGGAGGGGTAGTCTCGAAGGAGTGGGAGTAGCCCCTTCGAACTATTTGCAAAACCCACATGCCCGACGTGATGGTGCGCCAGTGAGGGAGGTGATGGCGAATCGTGCAGCCCACTGGCGATTGGTGGCCCAGAAAGGTCAGACTAGGAGGGTTTGGAGGCTGCTGCAGGTGGTGTGATGGACTGGTCTGCCCGCTGGCACCTAGAACCACGGCGGTGGTCCCCACATTCCCGCCGTGCTGGGGCTTAGCAGCTTGCACTGGCTTGTGGCTCTGGGTGGGACGTGGCGGGGCACCCCTTCCAAAGCCCCGAAAGGGGCAAAAAGCAAACTGTGCAGGGCGGGTGGTGGAGAGGCCCAAGGACCTGGCCGTAGCCTGAGAGTCCTTAAAGCGCCCCAGCACATTGTCCGCTTTGTCACCGAATAGGCAAGGGCCATCAAAGGGTACGTCCATAAGGGTGAATTGGACATCCCCTGAAAAACCAGCCGACCTCATCTAGGCATAGCGTTGATGGGCTACCGACGTGGAAATCATCCTGCCTAGTGAGTCAGCGGTATCCAGCCCACAGCGGATGGTAAACTTCGCTAAGTCTCTCCCTTCGGAAACCGCCCGAGAGAGTACGGCCGGGCCGGCGACAGAACTTGCGCAACCGAATCCCACATGGAGTGGGTGTAACGGCCCAACAGACATGCAGTGTTTACCGACTGCAGTCCCAAACTGGAGGAAGAAAACATCTTCCCAAGATGGCCCAGCTTCTTGGATTTCCTATCCGGTGGAGCGTTAGGGAATGCACCCTTAGAAGTGGAGGCTTGGACCACCAAGCTCTATGGTGTGGGATGTTGGGAGAGGAAAGTGGGGTTGCCAGGAGCCGGGTGGTGGCATCTGGCAATCGTCCTATCCATAGGAGCCCCTGTGTTGTCCGTGCCGGTGCCCAAAAAGAGGTCTGTTAGGGCTTCATTAAACAGCAGCAGGGGCTTCGAAGAGCTCGCTGCTGGTTGAGGCACCTCTGTCAGGAGGTTAGACCTGACTGCCACCGAAGGTAGCTCAAGGCCGAGAGCCTCGGCCGCCCTACGTAACACCCCACTGCGTAAGACGCTCCCTCCTCTGTAGCCACGGTAGTAGGATACAACATGCCAAGGTCTGGTGAGATATCCAGACCACTGGCTTCCCCCAGTTCCTCTCTCCAGTCCAGGTCATAACCTAAATGGTCAGTTAAAGAGTCTCCAGACCCCTCCCAGTCCTCTTCACCCTCCTCTGGCTGTCAATCAGATCTCAAACAGCCAGGGTAGAACAGGGGCACAAAAGTACCAGTCTGCGCCGGATCTGGGGTTGGTCGATGCCATTCCAGCTTCATGTCTAAATCGGGATGGAGGCCGGGGTCAACGTCAACTGGGGACCCAACCGGCATCAGCTCCGAACGTGGTGCGGGTGGAAGCGGCGCAGGGGGAGGTGTAAATAGGTCGACCGGCACCAATCTGGATCCTGGCCTTGATCCAACGAAGCCGCCGGCGTCCAAGGCCCAGGGCCCCCAGCAGAGTACGCGGGGCCCGAAGGCGCGCCGGCAGAGTCAGGCTGCCCAAAGATGGCGTGTACACTTCATAAAATTGACGAAGCTGGGCAGGCGTCGCTCCAGGTTCCGGAAAGGGAAGGAAACCCGGAGTCGACCCTTCGGGCTCCGCACGCAGAGAATGGGAGGGGCACCACTGCATCGCTCGTCGCGTCTGCCGACAGATGGGTAGAAGTCGAAGAGCGATGGTGCTTCTTCGACTTCTTCTTGTGCTTCGACTTACCTGACCCTGAGTGTGAAGACTTGGATGAAGAATGATGGTGGCTCTGCGACCAGTCCCTCGACCTCCTACACGACCAGGACATTGAGCGGTGCGGAGCTGACTGCAGGCCCTCGATAAGCTTTCGGGACTGCTCCTGCAAAGACTTCGGATTCATGGTCCGGCAGAGCACGACTTGAGGTTGTGGTCGCACTGCAGCTAGAAGAGGCACACGTGGTGCGGATCTGTCAATGACACCAGTCGGATACAGGAACCGCAAACGTTGAAGCCGGGCATCCCCGACGTGCACCAGGAGTCGAAGACCTCTAGAACGCTGTCGACAAAAGTCGGCAACAAAGTCAGTCAAAAAGTGACTGGAGGTACCACTCTACGGATCTTCGCTAACTGGCGCAAAGAAATAACGGAAGTCAGCACGCGAGGGCGGCATCTATGTAGCTATCCCGACATCAATTCGGCAACCACGACGCCAACGACTAATGCGGAGTCGACCGACGCCACCTGCCGACGCTCAGGGGTACTGCTGACGAAAACTTTCTGGATCCAGTCTGACGCCTGAGGGTAATTCGAAAGTAAAGAATTTATAACTGTTTCTTTCAGATTTTATATTTTTTACCCAACTCCTAATTCAGCATCACCAATGCACTACCCTATATCTCACCCTATACTGCTCAATATATTCTCTACCTCCACTCTGACTCATCCCATTCCTCAATTAACTACTCTCTCTAATGCACTACTCTATGTCTCACCCTATACCTCTCAATATATTCTCTACCTCCACTCTGACTCATCCCAAACCCCATTCTACTATGATCCCCACAATAACCCTTCCTTCATCTAACCCTCCTTGCATGATCTCAAACCTTTTGCTATTCAGATCTCCCAAACAAGCCTCTCTAAACCCTTCCCTTCGACTCTTCCCCCTCCTACTCATCCCAAATCACCTCCTGCTGCTATAATCTCCAAATAAACACTATCAACACTTTCTACACTATTCACTCTTCTATCTCTCCACTAACCTTTTTCAATCCAAATATCAGACTCATATGTCGACCAGTCAAATTAATTTCATATTCCCCTACACTAATTCACCACTAATCCTGTCTGGGTTCCAGAGTAGCGGGCTACTCGCTGAAAAGCACTTTGATGCCTCGTTAGGGGTAGTAAGCGCTATATAAATACAATTAGAGGGCGGGCGGGATCCTCGACGCCCATTGGCTAGTGACCACATCATTCCCCCAGGGCACTTTCTGGGCATAAATATGGCACTCCTGGCCTACTGGCCTCAGATCACTACGGAACTGAAGAGGAGCAAAAAAAGGACTGCCCTGCTGACCCCAGGACCTAGCAAAGAGAGGCTGCACAGCCTGCTGGACTGCACCTGCTGCACCATGGTCTAGCGAGACAGCCCTGTGCCTGTGGCTCCTGCCTTGAGGAAAAGTAGCTCTCAAGCCCTAGACTGAAGAAGTGACTGCAAGGGTCAGTCGGCTGACCCCCTAGAACCAGCACCAGAGCAATCAACGCTGAAGTATCCCAACTTGACATGTCAGTAGACACTTCTGGAGACCTGCTGCTGGGTGCCAAGAGACCAATCCTCAACGGCCAAACGTTGCACCTGAGTATGCCAGATGTGGGAGTGTTGTCTGAGTCCAGATTGGCCACCCAAGAGGTGCACTGGCCTCCATTAAAGGGTACAGCTGGACCTCTGGAACAGAGACCAATAGTCCAGCAGCAGTTTTGAGGAGGCCCAACCTCTGTGGCCAAAGTTGCTTCACAAGTAGACAAAGAGTAACCACAAGGACACCCCTGGCTGACAGCAGAGCATCCTTGAGTATCTTCCATCTCCTGCATCAGGACTACTCTATTAAAGTCTATGGTGGTTGTGATGTAAAGTTCAGAACTGGACTGGAGAACGCTTTGGTGACTAAATAACTGTCTAAATACCCCTTAGTGGCTCCCTGTGAGCTTCTCCTTTCCAGATTTGGTTGCCCTAGACAGGCTGTAGTGAAACATATTTTCCAAAAAATTCCAAACTTTGCTGTTACCAGTGCTTGTTTGCAGTTTTGAAAAAAAAAACTGATTTATATTTACTTTAAAAAGCTTTATCTTTGGAGCCCTCCTGTGAATTCTGCTCATCTTGGTCTCTAAAAGCCAATACAAATATTATCTATTTTTATAAATTGATGTCAGATTTCTTTTGTGTTGTGTGAACTTATTTAGTTGCTTGGAGCTACTAATTGCTTTACGCTAGTTCCTTTGTTTAAGCCTGGTTGTTAGGAAGCCACATCTACCCAGGGTTGAGCTAAAGGTTTTACAAACGAGCCTGACTGGACCCAAGACAGATTTTGCAAGTGTATACATAGTAAGGTAGCACAACCACACCATATAATACACCCAAATAGTCACACACACCCATCGTCTACCCTTGTACAGACACACAACCCCGGACAACAGCCGATATCACCTCAAAATGCCAAGCATATTGAGTACTGTGTTGACAAACTCACAGAAAAACAATTCGGCACACTGACAAGTTGATTCAAAATCATTTGTTTTACTCACAGGGATCAAAATCACTGTTACAAACTTACCACTGAGACACAGCTCAAAGTCCCAGTCTCTACTTACATGAACAAACAGATCACTTCCAGTCTTATATTGACATACATCTAAAAACACTGTTCACACAACCTCAAACAATCATGGTTCACTGTCCAAATTTGTAAAGACATAACTCATGATACCGGCACATAAGTCATAATCATGTCAATGTGTAATACACTAGAAGGTCATTACTATACAGACCCTCATATATTGATGTTAACTGTCCATCAGCACACAAACTCAAGTCATGATCCCTAATCAGATGACCACACGGACACAAAAGTAATGATCATAGTCCAGCATCAGTGAAATGTCACATTTATTCTCCAACTTGATACGGACACCGCATCGTGTTGATATCAGGTACAAAAACCTAGCGGAATCCTCCACATAAAATGGTATTCAAAAGCCCATAGAAACTGAGAAGAAAATATTGAACAAGGAAATCAAGGCAACTAAAGCTTTATACAATCCAATCGAGGGAGAAGAGAAGATTAAAATAATAAGGAAAGACTTCAAAAGGTCCCTTTGGGCAGTCAATCAAAGTAAAGAGAATGAGACCTGGCTAAAACTCTATGATGCGTGCCCCCATAGAAATCAGCGAGATTTCCTGTATGTTATCAATCAAATGGAAAGAGGCTCCACAGGAATTGTAGGCAACACTGTGGAGCATTGCTAATAGGCGCCCTCTCAAAAAGGCTTTATATGTGTCCCAGGCAACCGAGAGTGTAGCTGTACCTAAATTAAAAGTAAAGAACTCGTTAGATTCCTTAAGCAGCTTATCTATTATTTCTTCTTCCAAGAGAATACTTCTATCTATTGTGCATCTCTTAACCAACTGTGGACCTGACAATTTTAGAGTTAGAGTGACCGCTGAGTGATCAGAGATGTGGGCACCAAGATGTTTTATCTCCACCACTTGCTGACCTAGGTGTTCTGCAATCAAGAAAAAGTCTAATCTAGACTTATGCCGTAATTTCTTATTGTGGAAAGTAAATTCTCTTTTTGTGCCATTTTTGTCGCCAGATATCTTTCCATCCAACCTGGATAATCGCATTAGATAGGACAGCTCTAGTTTTGGAATTATGTGTGAACCTTACAGTGGTGGATTTATCTAGCTGTGGATCAAGTACTAAGTTAAAATCTCCTGCAAGAATCACCGGATCCTCATAATCCAAAAGTTCAACAAAGAGGTCTTTAAGAGGAAGGGTATCATCCAAATTAGGACCGTAGTATCCCGCGATCGTAAATTTGAACGCATGTTGCTTTATTTTTGCTATAACCCACCTTCCTTTTTTATCAGACTTGAATTGTAACAAGGTTATCTCTGAATTAGATTTGATCAATATAGCCACCCCTTTGGTAGCAGTTGGTTGCGAGGTGGTTATCACCTGCTGAATCCATTTTTTTCCCTTAAAAATATCTCTTAATTCTTGTTCGGTAGAGTGGGTCTCTTGTAAAATGAAATTTTTTTCAGGTGCATCCTTTAAGTACTGAAGAATTCTCTCTCTTCTATGCTTGACCCGTAACCCATTAACGCTCCACGAAAGAATCTTAAGGTATGATGAATGAGTTACCCTATCTTGCATTATTTCTCCTAAGGAATGTGTTTACAATCAAACTTTGAATATGGCGATTTGGACATTTTTTTGGTTTTTTTCCCCCCAGATGCTCCCCACCCAGTGCCCTCCCCTCCCTTTCCCCCCATCCTAACCCTCTCGTGCTCCCCTGGAGAACCCCCCTCCTTTTTCCTGGCCTGCTTGGGCCATTGAGACTCTCACTCCCGGGTGTCTACTCAATATACATTGAGAGCATTGAAAATATATAGTTGAATTTTAATGATAATTGATGCATAAGCTAAGATTTCCAGTACCTTCAATGTTTGTTGTCTTGCTCTCTTAGATTGTAGCCTGTGAGTAATTGCAGGTATTCTTCTGCCTCATCCAACCTTTTTAGGACTTTCATTTTATTTTTATACATCACTTTCAGTGATGCCGAACATTTGAGCTGGGCGGTAGCGCCAAGTTGTTTAAAGGGTTCTAGCAGCTTACCTAGCTCCCACTGTCTAGATGCTGTAATGGAAGACACATCTGATCTGATCTGATAAGAAAAGCGTCTATCAAAAGTTCGCTGGTTCTTAATGCCCTGTTAAGGATCTCTTCTTTTAGGGTGTAGGTCAAAAAATGTACTAGGATCTTCCTAGGCCTGCTCTTGTTTGGGTTCTGCCTGAATGGGTCCCTGTGAACTCGTTGAATATCTTTTATTATTTCTTCTTCAGATATCTCTAGTTCTATTGTTTGTTTAATCAATCTGGCCACAAAAGCTTTGATATTTCCCCCTTCTGCCCCTTCTGGAACTTTTAACAGGCGCAAGTTATTTCGCCTTTGTGCATTTTCTAAGGACTCCATTTTTTCTTGGAGTCCTTGCTCCTTCAATCTGAGATCCTCAAGCTTTTTAGTATGCTGAGTAGCAAACTTTTTTAGTTCTGCTACTGAGGATTCTAGATCAGTAGTTCTAGCAGCTAAAGCATCGAATTTCTCCTTAATCTCCTGCTGATTAATTAGTGTTGCTTCAAAACCACTTTTAACCTCATGACTCAGGGCTTTTAGCATTACTATCACCGACTGGTCCATATCTGAAATATTTGTGGGGACTGCAGATAGACTGTCTTCACTATTAGAATTCATTGTATGCGTTGGAACTTCTTCTCCTGATTCAAGATCCTTATCCTCAGAACTGTGTATAGGGTTTTGTTTCGAGGTTTCTGCAGGGTCAGAGGCTTCCTCGAGCTCCAAGTCCATCTCTAGCCCCTCCAAAAGTTGGTATTTATTGGTAGTTTCCAAACTGCTTATAGCTACCCCACCTAAAGCCTCTTCCGACAATTTAAGTTCCAGTACTGAAGGCACAGCTTTAAAATATGCCTTCAAGGAAGGAGGTGGTTTCGTCTTTTCGGCTACTTTCTGGGCTTTAGCACCTTTTTTTCCAGCTTTCTTTAGAGATTTTATCTTGGATTTAGATATAGCAGTAGGGGGAGTGTCTAGAGGGCATTTAGAATGGGTTGCTTTCCCCCCTTGCTCCTAAGGGTATATCCCGAGGCCTGGGAGCCTTGAGTCTCTCTTTCTGACATATGCAAGTCTGGGGCTAATAGGGCTACATCCTTCAAAATTTCACTTGGCCCGTTGCATTGTGGATTTGGTAGTTTTAATTTTTATTTTATAGTTTCAGTTTTTCCCCCTGGGTAACAAAAGCTATATCTGTATCCAGCTCTTCTCCCCTTCTTGAGCTCGTATGCTGCCTTAAACCATCGTATTAACCCCTGTTTTGAGGCATCATATGTTCCTACCTTTAAGGTGCAGGTAGCAGAACGTGGCAGAAGAGGAGTCACGGCCCCTGCCGTGTCAGTATGAGTAACCTTCTCCAGACGGTTTGTTTATAAAGCTCTGACACAAAGAAAATGGAGAAAACACCAAATATCGCCAAATCTGTTCCCCTTCTGTGACCAAAAAAAAAAAAAACGGCTCTGTCTTGCAAACCGCTCCCGCTGCCACCGCCGTTCAGCGCTCGAAAAGCTCGAAGAGCCGGTGCAAGCACCCTGTGCCTCGGGCTACGGCTCCGCCCGCTCACCTCCGCTTTCCGCCAGCCAGCCTGAATTGTTTGTTTAGTTTTGGTTTGGCGGCTGCTCGAAAAGCCGGTGAAAACTGAGAAAACACCAAAGCTCTGACACGAAGAAAACCGCTCCCGCTGCCACCGCCGTTCAGCGCTCGATAAGCTCGAAAAGCCGGTGCAAGCACCCTGTGCCTCGGGCTACGGCTCCGCCCGCTCACCTCTGCTTTTCGCCAGCCAGCCTGAATTGTTGGTTTAGTTTTGGTTTAGCGGCTGCTTTATTGCTGTAACAGTTGCCGCCTGCACCGAGGAGACCAGGAAAAGAAAGCACGTCTTGTCCCACAAGGAAAGGTTAGAACACCATTTTGCCGTTCGCTGCCCCGCTCATACTCTGCACCGCACAGACACCCGAGGCTCCAGAGTCTCCCGACTAGCCACGCCTGCTAGTCGCCATGTTCTCCCCCCATTTCAGATTGCAAAATATTCAGCATACAAGGCACAAATTTCACAGATCGAAGCAAGGATTAAAGTCCTTGAACAGGATGTACTAGATCCCAGCCTGACAGATCAAGAGAATAATAAGAAAGATCTGCTAACATGTAAATTACAGTTGGAGCAGTTATTAGACGGAAGGCTGAGGAAACGTTGGCAGGCTAGCTCATTAGCACATTTCGAATATGGTGAGGCCAGCGGAAAACTTTTAGCCTGGAAAACAAAAAAAGATATCAAGAAGAACTCTATTAAAGAAGTACAGATACCAAATATGGATGTGATCTCAGATAAAAGTACAGATATTGATCAGGCTTTCTACCATCATTTTGATGAAGTATATAGAGAAGATCTCCTACCACAACAGCAATTAATACAGTCTAGGCTAGATCAATATCAGGTTAAAGCTCTAGATGATCAGGCTACCAACAATCTTAACAGAGAAATTAGCTCCACTGAAATAGCTTCGGCAATAGATTCCGCTAAAAAAAGTAAGGCTCCAGGCCCTGATGGGCTACCCTCCGAGATCTATAAAGTGCTAGCATCTGTAATAATACAAGTTTTGAAATTGCTTTTTACCTCTATATATGAGGAAGGAGGTAAAATTCCTGTCTCTTGGAATGATGCCATAGTGGTCCTAATTTTAAAACCAATGAAGAGACCATCCCAGTGTGATTCATTACTATTACATCTAGGCCAAAAGGGCTTTGTCAGAGGCCGTTCTATACAAGATCTTACACAAGCTTTGGTGGGTGCAATAGATGTTGCCTCTCAATTTAAAGTTCCACTAGCGGTTATCACATTAGATGCCGCCAAGGCTTTCGACCGCGTTAATTGGGAATTCTTGGCTAAAGTATTAGAAAAAGTTAATTTAGGCAGAAACTTTTGTGGGGCAATAGCAGCATTTTACCAGGCTCCGACAGCTAGATTACTAATAAATGGAAGTTTATCCTCTCCTATAAAAATTCAGAGAGGAACAAGACAGGGGTGTCCGCTTTCCCCCCTGCTCTTTGATCTATATATGGAATCGTTTGCAGAAAAGATTAGACAAGATCAAGATATTTTACCCTTTGAATATAACAACTGGGTGAAAAAAGTCGCTTTATATGCGGACGATCTCATGTTGTACACTATTGACCCTATCAAATCAATTCCTCTCATATATAAAGCAGCAGAGAACTTTGGTCAAGTTTCTGGATACCTGATTAATCAATCCAAATCAGAATGTATGTGCTGGAATATAACCCATGCTAACTCCATTCCAATCTTGAAACATCAAATTAGATATCTGGGAATTCAAATCACGCAGGACATAAATCAACTTGCAGAAAAAAATCTTTTTAAAATTGAGAAAGAAATCGAGGAATCCTTAAAAAGCTGGTCACTTCTTCCTCTGACCCTAATTGGAAGAATCAATGTAGTAAAAATGATGCTGCTACCTAAATTAATATACATATTCCAGAACATTCCACTTACCTTCAATGAAGCCAAACTAAGCAAGATTCAAGCCAAATGGAACTCCTTTATTTGGGCCTCTAAAGGCATAAGGATTTCATGGAAAAAGCTTTGCAGGAAGAAAAGCAAGGGTGGATTATGCGCACCGGATTTGAGAGTATATGCCTGGACCCTATTATTGAAAGCAGGAATAAGTTTATTTGACATCCTAGGGGAGACAGAAACAGACTTTGTTTCAAAACATGTTATCCGAGATCCAGGGAGGATCTAATGCATTTTTATTTAAGTTTGTAGACATGCGTTACTTTAAAAAAGTGGGATTAAAGGTTTTTAGAGACATGGCATATGTGTGGGCCAGAGCTAGAAGAGCGCTGAATATTCCATATTACTCCGCCCTCGCCCCAATATGGGACTCTCCTGGGTCTCCTGAATGGACTAAAGATTTACTATCTATCGCTTTGCAGAATGCAAATATCAGAAAATGGGGCCAGTTATTGCCTGGAGGGAACCTTTTGAGTTGGGAAGACATTTCTGTTCTTAGAGATAAGAATCTATCCAAATTCAAGTATTTTCAAATTAAAAGCTGGACCCAGGCTGTTACAGGGGATAAAGGTTTCAAGACTGTTTTCGATGAGCTTCTAATGAAGAAACCTAGAACACTCAAAACATCAGTCCTTTATTGGTCAATACTCGAGGAAGAAGATGGAGAGTTCGTCCTTCCAGATCAGCTATGGAGGGATCAAGTACTGGACGCCGACTTGCAGAATTTATGGCAAGTATCCTTTGACTTATTACATCTCACGGTCTCACCTGCCAATTTAAAGCGGAACCACTTGTTTTCTCTCCATAGAGTATACTGGTCTCCAGCTAGGCTTGCCAAATTTTCGAAGGGGCCTACTCCCTGTTGTCCAAAGTGTAATCTGGAAAAAGCAGATGACCTGCATATGTTCATGACCTGTCCCGCACTTAGAGAATTTTGGTTTGAAATACAAGAAGGTATGAAAGCCCTTTTTGGGTATGAAATACAGGTTAGTACACAACAAGTTTTTTTTGGAATTCCTTCTAATTATGAGAATGTACCACGAGATAATAAGTTATTTTTTTATTTAATTGTCTTAGCCCGCAGGGAAATATGTAAACTGTGGGTGAGCACCATTGTTCCGACATATGTAAATTGGATTAGGACAATTAGGCATACTCTCAGCTTGGATAGTATGGTATGGAAGAGAAGGAAGCATTTTTGGACTCCCTGCATTATTTACAACTTTGTCCAATGATTAGCCCTTTTTGCAGAATGATTCACCCGAAGATCAGTCTAAGGGTCTGGTAAATTGAGAGACTGATCTGACTGTCCACATGGTGGCACTGTGAGATTTATACTGGGTGACTGCAGAAAGAGTTCCCATAAAGATTCTTGGTATAATCAATACTGAAAATATCTTTATTGGCGTATGAGGACAAAAAAGAGAAATTTATAAAATACTCTACTCTGGATATGCCAGACTCTGCCTTAGAGAATCATGCATCATTCTTGTCACCCCTGGAATAGCGATACAAAAGGGGATGAAGGACGGAGCGCTTGAACAAATCAAACACTCACCCCCAGTCAACTGATCTGAGTTTAATCCATCACCATTCTTTAGCTCACTCCGCCACCCAGACATGGCCATATGCAAATCAGTCTGACCCTGTGCCTCATGGGAACAGTCCAGGCCGAACCGCCAAAGCCATATCTTTCCTGTACCGGAAACAAGAATCCTGGGACCGGTTTCTGGCCTTTCCGCCGTCATCAACCAGGCTAGCTTGAATCCAGTGGCAAAGTGAGCAAGGGATTCACGTCTGAGCATACCCTGCCAACTTAGGGCGAACAAAGCGATACAAAAGGGGATGATGGACGGAGCGCTTGAGCAAATCAAACACTCACCCCGTCAACTGATCTGGGTTTAATCCATCACCATTCTTTAGCTCACTCCGCCACTCCAGTTCAGAAATGGCCATATGCAAATCAGTCTGACGCTGTGCCTCATGGGAACAGTCCAGCCCGATCCGCCAAAGCCATGTCTTCCCTGGACCGGAAACAAGCATCCTGGGACCGGTTTCTGGCATTTCAGCCGTCATCAGCCAGGCTAGCTTGAATCCAGTGGCAAAGTGAGCAAGGGACTCACGTCTGAGTATACCCCGCCAACTTAGGGCGAACAAAGCGATACAAAAGGGGATGATGGACGGAGCACTTGAGCAAATCAAACACTCACCCCCAGACAACTGATCTGGGTTTAATCCATCACCATTCTTTAGCTCACTCCGCCACCCCAGTTCAGACTTGGCCATATGCAAATCAGTCTGACCCTCTGCCTCATGGGAACAGTACAGCTGGAACCGCCAAAGCCATGTCTTCCCTGGACCGGAAACAAGCATCCTGGGACCGGTTTCTGGCATTTCAGCCGTCATCAGCCAGGCTAGCTTGAATCCAGTGGCAAATTGAGCAAGGGACTCACCCCTGGAATAGCATCAAAAGTATATACAAGAATGTATCAAGCACAGGTAGGGGTGATAGAGCACCAGGCTAAAATGGCCTTCCAGCGAACATTTTAAACAAGACCCTCAGTACTGGCCAGTGCTTTTCGTTTAATTAAATTGTTAACTACTGTCTGGCAACACTCAGTCCCTGATTTCTGGCATAGCTCACCCAATATATAAGGGCTGTATGCAAATCTGGAGAGCTATTGGCTAATTGCCTTGCTGGACATCAAGGCTAAGCACTTCACAAGGCTTTTGTTAAGGGATCTGAAATTAGGGGCCGCAACTGAAAAATGAATTCCTTTTAACCAGATGGTTTTAAAACTAGCTGGAGCATACAGGACAATTTGGTAGGTCTTCAGTTACTGATGGAAAGATCAATCAGCAAAAGCCAGTTGCTTTAGAATTGCTTTATTGACTTTTTGAAAGCTTTCGTCCATGTCGATAGGGGTCTACACTGGAAAAACCTTCAAGCAAGGAAAATTCCACCTAACGTCTTCCGTGCAATCTAGCTTCTGTATACAAACACATAGACGTGAATCAAATTAGGAGAAAGCCAGTTGCTCCCCTCTGGAATTCAAACTAATTGAGGACTAAAGCATGAGTGTGCCCCCCCCCCCCTTCCTTTTAATTATTCTTGTTGAGCTTACCACCCGATTGAACCAAGTAGACTTGCATCCTCAATGATTTGCCCACCACACAGTGTAATCATTACAATATGCCAACTATGTGGTCTGGATGAATCAAACACGAGTCGCCCTCCTGAGACTATAAAAATCCCTGGATTTATACTGAAAGGAAAAGGCAATGTTTGTCAATCTTGGAAAAAACAATAATCTTATCTTTGGGAAATGACTTAACAAAAATGGCTCATGGCTCCTAGGTGGGGTGCAGGTAAAGACAAGCGCATATAAATATCACGGTGTCTGGCTAAGGATCATCTTTTGCACCTGAATGCCCTGAAGTGCAAGCTTGCCCCGGGCCGGACTCTGGCTGTAGTGGGCATCGGGCGTTTACCCGGGAGGCTGGAAGGGAGGGGGCCGGGTTTGCAGCTCTGGGGGCCATTTTTTTTTTTTTTTACTGGTGGGCAGTTTTGCAGCAGTGCTGCAATATAGCCCCACGCAGTAACAAAAGCAGCAGTCCTTCAGACTTGCACCCGCACTCTCCCCTGGTGGACTGGTCGAACAAAATTGCCAGGGCTTATTTGGGTTCCGAGTCCGACCCTGAGATTGCCACTCTTATCTTTGCCTTTTCAGAACTTCTAAATAGAACAGCAAATCTATCATTGAGCTTGCTGATGTGCATGGTGAAGGCAACAGGAACACCAACTTTGGCTTATGGTGCAGAGCTTTCCTGAACAAACTGACATCCTACTTAAATATCTTGCAATGTTACGTTTTCAGTTTCCTTTTCCAGTTGCCAGAGGATGCCTAAGAAGCCCAAATAAGACTTGAGTTTGGCCTAATTGAACAGAGGCTACCCCATAAGTAAGAGATTCTTAAATACCCCTTTCCTTGCATTGTGCAGATACAAAGAGCCTTATGGCACTTTTCTGGAAAGAAATTCAAACAAGTTTACTTAGGAATGCCTTGGCAACTGCAATGAAAGATGCTCTTTCAGAACATAAACCGGAACCATTAAGGGACTTTCCAATTAAAAAAAACTGCATTTCGGACATTTTCTCAACAAACAAGTCAAACTAATCTTGCTTGTTACTGACAAGGACGCTTTTAGAAGCAGAAGTCACTCTTGGATTACTATCAACTCGTATAAACATTCTACTACACAGGAATACATGGGAGAGAATTATAAACGCTATTATAAAATAAGGCTGCTTCAACTCTGCTTTGGCAATGCGCTAACCCTGGGCCATCAGCCTAAATGGCTTCCAAAACCCTTGTCAAGGTTGTGTCGGCTTTGCAGCAATCAGGAGGAATTGTTGCCTCATATTCTATGCACCTCTATTTTTTTTGTATTCAACAAAGGTAGCTTTTGGCCTTGCAATATTCTTAACCAACATGAAGTCAGAACATGTTGGAATGCAGTCGTTTTCTGCCTGCAATTGCATTTGCCAGCCGTACAGCGAGACCGAAGATTATGAATAGAGAGGACAAACTCCTCTCTTCAAGTCCATTGTTAACAGAATCCGCTTAAAAGCTCCAGGGGGTGGTTACTAGCTATTAGTCATGGTTTAGGTGGCTAAATTCCATCTTACACCACACCCATGCACAAATACACTAAAGCCATCCCAAGAAGTTCTATTTATTCATCGTCAGCCCTGATATTTCTTTTTTTTTTTTTGTCCTCATATGCCACTTAGGTTCGATTGTGCAATCTGCCGATATACATGCACCGTGCTGCCTCAGTACTTTTATCTGGGGGGGTGGAAATGGAACGGGGCAATCATCCCTCTCCCGTAGTGCATAGACCAGCTTTGCAAAGACAGAAAACCATATGGAGGTCTTCGGAGCGCAGCCAGAATGCTAAAATAGCATCAAAATCCGGCTGTACCCAAAGATGGGATTGATGGCTTAATCATTGGACCTGGGGGAAAAAAAAAACACAAAAAAAAACCAGATTCTCAATGGTCCCACCTCAGGAGATGCCAAAATGATCTTTTGTCACTGTTTCCAGCTCTAGCCAAATCTAACCTGGAGACCTGTAGGGCAGAGGTATACCAGTCATTAATAGAGGGAGGTAGAGAGTCTTTCCACTTCTTACATATCTCCCTCCTAGCAAGCAGGATAGAGTAGAAAATCAACTTCCTTGCCGATGTTGGAACCCCGTCCACAATGCCGAAGATTACGGAGGTAAGATCTAGAACAATGTTGGTGCCAAGTGATTTTGAAAGGGTCTTACTTATGGCTTCCCAAAACAGAGAAAGATAAGGACACTCGAAAAACATGTGTGTATCCGCTGCAGCTAAGAGCCCACATCTCGCACAAGCCACCCTATTTCCCTGATTGTATTTAGAGAGTCGTTCAGGCGAATAATAAGCTTGGTGAATGGTAAAGATATGGTTTCTATGTAACCATGCCGGTTTGACAATATCCCAAATCATACCACATGATGTAATCCAAAGGTCTTGTAAGTTGGGGATACCGAGATGTGTCCAAAGCTGTACCGGTAGCAAAAATTCGCCGTCCAGTTCTTCAAGGATTAGATTGTACCAAAGTGAAATCTCCTTCTTAGTGGGAGGCTTGTCAACTAAAAGGGTAATAAGGTTACTGTGAGTGCACAGTGGAAATTTAGTTCCTCTAGATGGTAAGGCTTTATATGTTCTGGACCAACTAGATATTTGCATGTATTTAAATCTGGAAAAGTTCGGACCTATTGTGTTACTTAAGCAGTTCCAAGGTAACAAAATACCATCAACAAATAGATCTCCCCACACCAGAAGTCCAGTATCTCTGATAGATAGCGCAAGTGTATCTCCCAGCCAAGCCGGGCTATCGGGAAGACCCCACAAAGGCGTTTTACTACCATAGTATCCTATTTTAATACCTTTTGTTAACTGGGCCCACATTCTTGCCATACCCCGTAAGATTTTCAGTTTAACTTTTTTAAAGAACTTGGGGTCTCCAAATTTAAAGAGAAAACTCGACTGGCTCACCCACTCTGCCATCAGCAAGGTAGAAAAAATAGAACCAACTCCATGGTCTGGTGGATTCTTTAATAACATCCTAGCGTGAGATAGCTGGAAGGCCCAGGCATAGATCTGCAGGTCAGGGGCTGCAAGCCCACCCTTGTCCCTACGTCTCCTGATTTTCTTCCAAGAGATTCTTGGAAGATGATTGTTCCAGATGAAGGTGTTAATATCAGCCTGCAGTTTTTTTAATAAGAAGAGATTCAAAATGTAAAGGAATAATGTTAAATATAAATGTAATCTTGGGTAGAATAGTCATCTTAACAAGATTAACTCTACCCAACAAAGATAACGGGAGATGGGCCCAATTCCGGAACAACTTGCGACATTCTTTAGTCACTTTCGAGAAATTATTAGTGGCAATCTGATCTATATTCCCAACAACATCAAGGCCTAGATACCTCATCTCCTTAGCCGGCCGAATACCTGAAGTAAAGGAACTCTGATCGATGTTCCAGGTCAACATCTCAGTTTTTAATGTGTTGATCTCATAACCAGACACCTCCCCAAACTCCGATGCCAGTTTGAATATTGCAGGAAGAGCCAAGTGGGGTGCGGACGTAAAGATGAGAATGTCGTCCGGATATAGGGCAACCTTTCTCTCCCAACCCCTGTATGTGAAACCTTTGATGTCAACACTGTGCCTCAAACTCTGGGCAAAGGGTTCAGCATATAGATCAAAAAGAAGTGGAGAGAGTGGGCAGCCCTGCCGAGTTCCCCTCGAGATGTCAATAGGGTCAGATAATACTCTGTTAACCAGAACACTGGCCTTAGGATTCCGGTAGAGGAGGCCGACTGCTCGACGAAATCCACCTCCCACGTTGAACTTAGCCAAGGCCTCCGACAGGTACAACCAATTGACCCTGTCAAAGGCCTTGGTGGCATCCAACGTTAAAGCTGCGAGTGGGAGAGACTTTAAAACTGCCAGATCTATGGCTCCAATTAAATTGTATGTCAATTGGTAAAGCCGACGCCCCTTGACAAACCCCTTCTGATCCGGATGTAAAATTAAGGGTGCACCTACGGCTAATCTATTTGCAAGTATGGATGAAAATATCTTGTAATCCCCGTTTAAAATAGAGATTGGTCTGTACAAACCGCATGCAGTTGATGGCTTCCCAGGCTTTAATATTACAGTAATTGAAGCATTGTCCCATGACACTGGAGGAGGTACCCCGTCCAAAAGAATCTGATTAAACAGGATTGTCAGGAAGGGGACTAGTTCTTGCTCTAATGATCTATAGATTTCTGCTGGTAGGCCGTCTGGGCCAGATGCCTTCCCTTTCTTGGTATTCTGGATAGCAGTCCTAACTTCATCTTCTGAGATTTCAGACTCTAGCTTCTCACTCTGATTAACAGAAAGACATGGGAGGGAGACTTTATCAAGCCAATTCCTGATGGTAACCGGATCTAATATTTTGTCTTCCCGGTATATGGCTTGGAAATATTCTTTAAAGGCTGTTCTAATATCAACATCCACAGATAGGGGGACCTCATTAACTTTGATCAGATCAATGTTGTTACGGGTCTGATCCGTTTTAGCCTTCCATGCCAGTAGTTTCCCAGCACCCTCTCCATACTGGAAATGTGCAAGCTTACTGGCATCCCATCTTTCTTGTACTCTCTGGTTGAGAGTTGAGGCTAATTTAGCCTTTAAAGAGAGTAATCTCTCGCGGAGAGGTATCAAAACATCATCGGTGGAAGTAGCATTGGAATTAATTTCAAGCTGAACCATGGCTATATTTGATTCCACTGAGGCAACAGCCTCTCTGTATTCTTTTCTTCTATAGGCTACTTTAGCTGTAATTAGGCCTCTCAGAAATGCCTTAAGAGAGTCACAGACAACTCCAATACCAGCAGAGCCTACATTGATATTCAAGAAATGCGCTACCTCAGTTTTTATGAATAGAACATCCTCAGAGTGAGAAAGTAGTGAACGGTCAAAAGACCAAATCTTTACCGGCGCTGTTAAAGGGATCGGAAGTTCCAGCAGCACAGCCGAGTGGTCTGATAAGTGTTGGGGAAGATATTTAATGGTCTTAACAGCATCTACCAAGGTCTGGTTAACTAGTATATAATCTATTCTCGCTTGGTGGTGATACTTATAATTCCTAAATGAGATGCCTTGCTGTTGGCCCGCCCTTAGCCTCCAAATGTCCACATACCCATATTGTTTCATAGCATTTATCAAAAAAGATCTTGACTTTGACGGGACTTTTGATCTATTATTAGGTGTTTTATCCATTATGGGGTCTAAAACAATGTTAAAGTCCCCTGCAAATATTACAGGCTCTGGGTAAGACAAGATATGAGAAAATATAGTACATAAAACAGATGGATTATGTAGATTAGGCCCATAATACCCCACTATTGTTAATTGAAACCCCCAAATGGATAGAAACGCAATAGCCCATCTACCATCTGGGTACACTTTTGAGTCGAGAAGCTTGATTTTAAGATGTTTCTTAAAAATAATCGATACACCTCTGCGTGTCAGGGATTGAGAGGTAGAGATCGCAAAATATATCCATTTATTAACCTTAACCTGTTCATCCATCTCAACCTGAACCAGATGTGTCTCTTGTAGAATGATAACCTGAGCAGCTGAGTCACGAAGATACTGCAGAAGTGTTCTGGCTCTGGGTTTTGTTCGCAAGCCATTGACGTTCCATGAAATTATATTTAGATTAGACATCTTAGCCACTCCAATCTCCACCCCGTCTAAACCCCAAAATAAGGGTCAGAGGTATGCCGCGCACCCCCTTTAAAAGTTAGCAGCACGTCACAAAAGTATTTATAACTGATTAGGTGCAAGGATGCATCAT
Organism: Lissotriton vulgaris; assembly: GCF_964263255.1. Taxonomy (NCBI): domain Eukaryota; kingdom Metazoa; phylum Chordata; class Amphibia; order Caudata; family Salamandridae; genus Lissotriton; species Lissotriton vulgaris. The sequence goes on from NC_141691.1 coordinate 1,208,617,835, forward strand.
ATTGGCAAATGAGGAATTTTCTATTAAATTGTAACCCCCCCTTAACCCCGAATCCCCTCCGCCCTCCACCCCCCCACCCTTGGAGGACCCGTGCTGTATCTAACCGGATCAAGTCCAGTAGATGGCACCCCTCCCTCAGGTTGCAGCTACCCCCACCCGCCTAAAAAGGAAAAATCAATGAAGGAAGCCCCTATACTAAGGTGATTGGTACGTGAAATACAAGAAAATAAAGAGGAATTATGTGCAGAATTTAATTGTAGTTTTTCATCCCTTAATTTTCCAAACCTCGTGCTTTTTTTTTAACGTTTTTAGCGTTTTTAATTTAGAATCATTATTTGCTTGTTGAGTTTGTTCAATGTAGATATAAACATATATTCATAACACAGGATTAGATTATATCAGTAGGAGGCCTGAATGTTATTTATCTGATCATGCATTGCTTTTAAGGAATCGCAAATTTGCGATTCCTTAAAAGCGATCGCATTTTTGGAATTCGCTAAAAATAGCGATTTTACCAAAAATGCTTGATGCATCCCAAAAACCAATTTAGGAATCGCAAACGGCCGAATTTTGCGATTCGCACTGTTTGCACTTCCTAAATAGGTTGATGCATGTGGCCGTATGCACTTTAGCTGGAAGTTAACTGTATAGCTGTCTTAGTGAAAGGAGATTCATCTTGGAATTGAATTGTCAAATTTCTTACTTCCAGACTAATGCTTTTTGGTATTATTTGAAAAGCCCCAGGGGGGTGGTTGTTAGCTAGATGCTATTGTGAATGTGTCCAAATCCCCTCTTGCCATAGTCATCATGTGAACTAACATTCATATTATCTTCTGGGCCCTCAAAAAAGAACGTATGCTAATTATTTAGCCTGCCCTCTTGGAACGCATCTCATTCAGACAAATGATCAAACTTGCACAATTAAATGTAAAATGTATTTGAATCTCGTTGTTAAAGTGTTTTTACGTAAGGTTTTTAGTAACCTCAATTAACCATTCATTCATTCACTAGCTGAAACCGTTCCAGATTTACATGTAATATGTATTTGATGCCTGGAAGACAGGTAAAAGACATTAACATATAAAAGGGGTCTGTCGCCTCCTGTGCCATTATAGCAAAGTCAGAAGAAAACAGCCAGGGTTGTTTGTACAGAGACTATCTCTAGCTGCTGTGGATACATAGTTGAAGCCAAAGCAAAAGTACAAAATAGTGGAAATCTTAAATTCCAAGTTTTAAGGTTGTGCCTAGACAACACCTTTTCTGATGGGGAGGAAGACAAAATGGCATAGATATCTCCCGGATATAGCACACTAATGCCCGCCACCATAACAGAGAGTAATCTGAATGAAGTATTCAATATCTCTAATATCATGGCATAGAAATGAGTTATAACCATATTCTGACTGCACCCATGAAGATCATCTAGTATGGGGTTAGAACAGAACTGCCCAGCCCTTCTACCCAGGAATCACAACCCTCGTGTTTGTGGTGGAATACTTCACCAATTGTGAGCTTGACCATGCAAAGCCAACGTCCACTAAGATGTGGAGAATTAACTGTGGAACAAAAGACTATCAGCTACCTCCACTGATTTACGTCTGTGTCAAAGTAGGCAAGGCTGAAAGGCATACAAGAGCAGAACAAAGTGCAAGCAGAACAATAGCAAGAGCAGCTAGATTAATTTATTTTATCAACTGATTGAAGAAATACTGCATATTGTTAGACTTCATAAAAGTGTGAAGGACACCATCTTCCCAGGGGACTGTAGTGCTAGAATAGGTGGTTAAGAAGGTGTGTGCAGACTCGATGGATCCTCTTGATAATCAAAGCAAACATCTCGGCAGTACAGAAGTTTAGGTGTTAAGACTTTAGTCAGATCAGGTCTAGGCACTGTTAGACTTATGAGCAGCAACCAAGTTAGTAATAAAGGCAAAGCAGGAAGAGCCACAGGGGTGGCTAATTTAACCTAGCTAGGAGCACTTGGAGGGAAAAAAAAGGCCAAATCCCATTGGTCTACAACATTCTTTTTTGCTACCTCGCCCAAGGAAATTTCTGTATTATCGTCATACGGAACCCTCTGGGTGGTCTAAACAATGCTGAATAACCCTGTTAGATCCTCCACCTGCATACTTTTGGATACATTATATAACAGGCTAAAGTTACCATTCACCCATTTCACAGGTGAACAGAGACAAGAGATCTGGAAATACCTATGTAATGTATATGCATGAGGCTAACTATTCTGTTGTGGACGGTGTAGTAGCACTAGCTGAAAAAGGATTTGGTCCACTGACCACCTACAAGCTGTTGGTTGGACCCTAAATAGAAACTCCATAACAATAGACTATACCAGCCATCTAGTAAACAGTTTGACTATTTGCTTTAAATATTTCTTGAACCACTGAGTACCTGATGAAACTTGATAGAAGCCATGGATTGAGGCTTCTTTGAAGAAGAGTTGGTCGACAAAAGGAATACTGGAGACTTCAAGGTCTTCTTGACCGGGACTGTAATGAACAGGTGAAAGTCGGAATTAGGAAGGCTAGACATATCTAGTGTTCTGAAACACAACCTCTGATAGGACTTTTTAGGCTGGACAGCTCCACTGATGTAAATCCAGTGCTAGGTCAAGTTGGCACTTATTAAAACTGATGGCAAATATGCGGACACCTACAGCCAAAGCCCAGAGTTAGGAGTCAAGGGTACTCTGAGAAGTTGGCCTGATATATGATGCTCACTAGTTCTAGTAATCACCTTGTATCAGTCCAAACAACCCTTATGGTGATTGGTTGTAAGTCAACCTTATAGACCAGCTATCCTAGTAGCGTGGACAAAAGCAGTCTTTAGACTAAACTCTTTATGGCATGTGAAGCCAGCTGTTTTACCACATATAACCTTGGAATACCAAATGAAAAGGACACCACACAGGTTGTTATGAAAATAAACAGTTATTTATTAACCCCTTCCATGCTGGTGACGAACCCCAGCCGTCATGCACTACGGTGCTCGTGTGCTGATGACGGCTGGGGTTCGTCATGGCCCGCCCGTGTTCGGCCGGCGGCCGCACACGGGGAAAATCGCGGCCGCACGGAAGGGGTTAACTAACATACACCTCTGAACTCTTTATGAGGTAAGAGGGCTAAGCACAGGACAAACTCTTAGGAAAAATACGTTTAAGTTGCACGATTTACAATGGTGCCCTAGGGGCACGACAAACCATATACTAAGTAAGTGGAATGTGAAAGTCAATTAAAGGAATGGAGCTGTCCAGAGGTTGTAGGATCGCTGGGAACACGCTATACTAACTTGAGGTAGGTAATAGGAGGCCCACGGAGCGCGTGTGCAGAGTGTGAACTCGCATGCGAGATACGTACAAACGTCTATGGACAGTACAGTTTAAAGAAAAGGTGAGTACGGACGTTCCTGACTAGATAGGACTGAAACGACAATGGAACTGGACACTAGGAGAGTCAAGCTACCCTTGAGCACCGAAATGCTCGTGTTACCTCACCCACAGGCTGCGGGTGCATAGGTGCGAAGTCGTGTCGGGTTTCCGCGTCGAAGTCTATGGAGCCTTGAAGAAAGATGCTGCAGGCGACCAGGAGGAAGATGTCCGGTGCAATCCAAGGGTGGATTGGTGAAGAGAAGAACCTGAAAGCAGAGGGGACAATGTTCAAAGTCACTAGCCAGTGACTGGAGTGGAACCAGGAGTGGAACCAGATGTCGTCGTCGCGATCAGGTGAAGGTGGACGCTTGTCTCTGAAGCCGCGTGGACCAGGTGGTGTCTTCGACGACCAGGATGGAGGCACGAGCTGTCCCACGCAGCCTCTCGCTGTCGGCGGTGTCGTCTCCGGATTCGGGTTCAACAGGCCTTGGCAGAGGCAACCCACGCGGTGAGTGGAAACGGCGTCTGGAGTGGACCAGGAGGGTCCGGGGTGCTCCTCTTTTGGAAGGGAGCAAGGGCCAGTCTGGAGCAACCAGACCAGCAGCTAAGTTGTCAGTGTTCGTCGTCTAGGAGGTCACTAGCCAGCCGGCAAGTGACCAGACAACGCGTCGAGCAGCAAACAGGCAGAAGGGCCCCACGCAGATCTCGTGGATGCTGGAGGGCTGGTCTTTGATGCAGGAGCTGCTCGGGGTCGGGGCTTCTCAGTCCCCAAAGCACTTGGACGAGGATACCTCAGAAGTCGTGCTGGAGCGAATTGCTGCTTCGTTCAAGATGGCCGGTCCCACGTGTCTCGTCGCACCCACGGGTCTCAGCTCTGCTGCAGATGTGGGTTGAGGTCGGAGAGGTCTGGGAATCCGGGTCTCGTCGGGCTCTGAAGTCTGGATCCTTTGCAGGAAGATGACAAAGGGAAGTCGCGGTACGCTGATGGTGCCTGCAGATGCAGGGTGGACACTCCTTGCCCACAAGGGAGATTCCTTCTGTCTTCTGTGGAGCAGAACGTCGAGGTCCAGAGTTTCTTCTTGTGAAGTTGATCAGGATAATCTAATTTGGAATGGGACCAGCTCCTACCTTTATCCAGCTAAAGGGGGGCTGCACTACGACTAAGTCCCTCCTCTGGGTGGGACTAGGAAGGGGGGTGGTTACACCCCCTTTCCTTTGTCCGGTCTTGCGCCAGCTCCGGGGCTGGGGTGCCCCAGGAACTGGTTCTGACCGGTGTATGCACAGGACACCTTGTGTGCCCCAGGCATGTCTCATTCCTTTCAGCCCTGGCCTACCTAATACACAAAATCCTGTCTGGGGTGGTGCTAGCACCTCCGAAGGCAGGAAACCCTTTGTCCGAGCCTCCCTCGCTGGAAGGACTCCCAGCAGCAGGAGGTCAGACTTGTGTCTGTGGTGGCAGCATCCATTTTGTGATGCTGAGGCTCGAGTTAACTTTAACCGGGGTTCACAGTTACATACATGTCGTGTCCCTCTAGAAGGGTGGAATGCTACCCCCGTCGCCAGAACTGGCGAGGGAGTAGTATTCCAATTCGTATGACACCTTACTCGACATGTTTTGATAATGCTATACCAAAGTTAGCAATAACCGCGAGGATTATAATGCATTTAAGAGTATATGGTATAGCGTTATCATGGAAACAGCTAAAGGACTTGGTTCCGAAAGCTGCAGACAGGCTCAGCTCATGCTAGAGCACCATCTCACATAATTCCAAGCACTCTGCCTTCAAGATTGATAAGGCCTGCCATAGGAGTGACTGATAGGAGGATATGTGTCCATTTTGGGTTTAGATATAGGGATGCTATATCTAAAGCAAAGGGTGATTACACCACCTTGCCCCAGCTGATTGATCAGCCAGTTGTGTCAGATTTGGATGGCCAGCCCGGGGTGGCATAATACATGCTGCAGCCCCTGGTAGGCCCTGGGTGCACCTATGCCCTGGGTACCTAAGGTACACTGTACAGGGACTGATAAGGTGACTCAGTATCCAATTGGGTATGCACCTAAGGTACATGGAATCCATTTTACAGAGAGAGCAGTAGGCCTGGGGTCCTGAATAGCAGTGCCCCAGGTCAACTAAGTCGAAAAACCAGCAAAACACCAGGCAAAAAGTTGGGGGCAACCATAGTCAGATATCCACCTTCCTACAGGTACCTTGAAGTTATCTTCGGTACACTGGTTACAGGAACAGTCCCATCCAGCATATACATGTCTTGCCTTGGTCAGAGTTTTTTTGGCAAACACTTGACTGGAACTACTGGTCTTTGCTGACTAGTAGTCTTCTGCTTCTCTGCAACACAAGGAACTCCCTTGAAACTCGGGTACAGCAGATACCAAGATAAAGTTTTACATGGATGTAAGAAAATGACATTGCCAATAAGTGAGCCTGGGGCTATCCAGGGCCAATAACCACTAAGAAAACAAAATAACATCAGCATCCAAAAACAGATTAACAGGACTGTGGTTCTTCTAGTGGAGTGATCTGTGAGAAGAGACAGATTCCACAATAGGTAAGACAAATCCCTTGAAGTAAGAAAAGAGCTATGGGTGAAAACCGCAATAGGGTACCCCCAAGGAAAGCCATACAAATCAGGATCCCCACATACTGTGTAAATTACTCAATCAAAAAAGGATCCCCACACAAGGCTGGAGGATAGGGTACTTGTGAATGAGGCCTACAAGAACATCTGTTACTGACCACATGCACCTGTGCAAAAGTTCCCAAAAAAAGGAGTGGATTTGTAGTGAATTATAGGGTTTGAAGTCAATAGTTGTGTACATATTTAAATTATGAACAGCTATGACTAGAGTCCCTCCACATAAAATGTTAGTCATAGCACAATAGAAAACCAAAATATGTTTTGGGCTTCCGGACTCCTAACATGAGAACATACAAGTAAGCACTACAACAGATCTGAAAAACTGTTCATGCACACCAATCTTGCTTGGAATGAAGTAGAGATCCCTTAAGTTACAATGTTACAATTTCAAATTAGAATGTCAGACATATTTCAAAAATATTTTAATTTAGAAACAATATTTGCGCACAGCCATTTTTTACAATGCATGTTCTGCCATTTAGAATAAAAGCCACAGCTTATGAATGCATACAGAGTTCTTAATACACCAAACCCATTCCAAAAACATACAAAACCTGTGAAATCTCTTCTGATTATTTTCACTTATTAGCAACTTTTCAGAATCTTTGATGCCATGTTTATGAGCACAAAACTAATTTTTTCCAACAAGTCACTTCTTGTGCTACCCTTCATGCAGACAGATACTATGAGGGGGATAGTTAGCAATACATCCATAGAAGCCTAGTTACAGAGATCTATAATTACAATTATCAACTTGAAAAATATCCTAACCCCAAGTGAAATATTATTTTTTTAGGTGTTAAACCAGGAGATCCTCAATTTTATAAGCTGGGTCAAACTGGGTTTCGTCAAAAGGTAAGCTCAAGTACAAAATTACAGTATGATGTGCATTCTTGGTTTTGTGTCCAAGTGGATCTTTCTAGATGATCAAGAACACCAAATAGATTATTTGCAGATCTTTGTCAACTGGGTGAACAGCCTGTGCAGATGTTATGGACATCAGTATTTGATCCCCATGGAGTACAAAAGACCTAACTAGCGGATTTCTGAAGGAGGTGAGTGTTCATGGTCTCTGAGCATTTTGCATATGGTTAAAGTGAGGGTGGAATCCAAGTGTTTGTTTAAAGGAGGATGATGGCTCCACACAATTCTTCCTTATTTTTTTAGGGTGTCTTCTTGTTGCAGCTCCTCAGACCCCTGTAATATTTCTTCCATCACAGGGGATCTTAGCAAAAATCGAACAATTACAAATGTTGAAAAACAATCTAAAATTTAGAAGAACAATCCACCTAATAAACAAGGCCAGTAAAATGAAAGCAAAATACATTTTAGAACATGATCAGCTAAAAAAACAGCAGAAGGCATATTAAAGATTAAAATAAATGCAACTCCCATGAATTGGGTGCATTTATGGACAGCAATTTTAGTTTGCTAAACCTTATATCTTCACAGTGTCACAAAGGACTGCCAAACCGTTTAGAAATTGCTGCATAAAGAGAATGAAGAGAACATCATCTACTGTTATATCCACAACACCCTATATGCAAGAGTAATCTTGACTATCATTATACCAAGTGTAATCCGAGTTAATGGTCATCATAAAGATAACTCGACTGCAGGCGAGTCAATGCCTGTTGTCTGTATTATCTTAACCCAAAAGAACACATGCATTTTTTAAAGAAAAGTACCACATTTGTGTTTCACCTGTACAGATGTTCTGAAAGTCTTCTGGAAAATCATTCAATGATCTTAGAAGATTTGGACCCAATAAAATATGGATTTGCATCAACTGTGACCTTGATAGAGCTAAATTGTTACCATTCTAGTGAACCCTGTGAAAATGCATGTTTTTACACAGCTCATTAGGTATAGAGTTATGGGAGTTGGAATACCATTTCCCCCAAAAAAATAAATAATATGAAGTAATCCACAGCATTCATTTATAAAATATCTCAACTGAATGCATCTGAAGTGTAGCTTCTAAATTTTAAACTACTTGGACAAAATTATTATCATACACAGTAAACCACATTCATAAAGCAAATAATTAACTAAATAGGCAGACCATAAAGGAATGAGCACCCAACAACACCTAGAGAAAAAGAACATCCACTGTATGGAGGAATCACTGTAGTACATAAACTCAATGTTAGACTTTTCCCACACTGACTCAGCACAGCTATAGCAGAAAAAAGTAAAAAGTACGCCTCAAACATGATTTTCGAAACAGTTCCAAAAATATTTCTTAAAGGAGTAACAAAAATGTTATTTTACATAGTGTAAGCAGCCAAATAGTCATGCTGGTTACTCATTTTTCCTCTCTATATAATACATGAAAACAAGCCAGTATTTTTTCCTCCTCACCTTACATCTTTCATTAGAAATGAGAGTTGTATATAAGCTGTATCCAGAAGAGAATATTGGTTACATTGGCTTCGGTTATTAACAAAATATTTCAAAGAATTCTTCCGAAGGGAGCAAATCAATTCTATTTCTGGATGAACCAAAGGACTAAAGACTGGTATAATGGAAAAGGCAAATTCTTGGTTGCTTTCGTTTTTTGGAGATTACAAAAGTTTACAGTGCTTTATTATGCCATTCCGAATTGCACTGAAGTTGAAACTAGGCAGGGATTTGCGGCAGTCCAAATTCATCCACAAGCACGCCGTCCTGCAAAAATAAATAAAGTAGGATCATTAATTCATGAGGAACTGGGTTAGTAGGCTTTCAATGAAAGAAAATGTAAGCAATGCACACTATCTCCGAATATTGTAGCCTCTGAGCATTTGGTACAAAACATGTATTAAATAATAGCTGTAAACATGGAGAACAATCAGATACTGGAATACAGCAATGGTACCAAACATGGTTATCCACAAGACTTGGATATCAATTTCTATTTCAAACACTTCCCCCCCCCCGTACATTTCCCATCAACAAGAATCAGACGTATTGCTCTAGCAAATCGTAACTATTATTTGGTCCCACATAGTGTTGCTTGCTGAAGTGAGCATCTCGATTATACGCATTTTCGACAACTATGCATCATAAATAGTGACCTTCAATCGGGATTTCTGAAGATTCTTCATTGAGATGCCACTCAATTAAAAAATTAAACAACACTTTCAAAGTGCAGGCAAGTCTAATTACAGTGAGCTTGAGAGGGGCGTAATGCACTTTAGAGCAAAAGCACACTTCTACAATTAATAAGCTGACATACTATTGATGGAAAAGTTTGAAACCATTAAAGAACTTGATTAGAATAAATATGCCCTTCAGGAATATACAGAAAGATTGCAAAACTTTTCTCTTTACAGATCATATTCAAAGAAATTCAAAGATACCGTTTACCTGTTCCAAATGTGCAAACTAAAAACATTTAAAGGCAATGTATTTTTAGCATACCGGGCATTATTTATTTTTTCATACCTTGTTGTGAGGATTCGGACCTCAGCTCTTTGTACCAACGAAAACACTAAAAAGTGGATACATTTTTGCAAAGTGTTGCAAAGTAGAATGTATACTTAGTTTTTTCCTTCCTCAAATTTTTGCGATATCAAGTACTGGTGTGCAGCCATTATTGCCTAGTGGTTACTGGACCCCCACAGATTTACCAATGAATAACTACATATTTTCCTTCGCTACAATTCAAATTTTACTCCTGATTTCCCCATTACTTTTTTGGTTCCCGTAGTTATTATCTCCCAGTGCCTCTGCAGTCTTGACCCTTGAGGCAGAGACGTATTTCCCAACAACCTATGATTTGTTCGCACCAGACACTCTTCCTGCAGCTACATTACCCCCATGAACTCACTAATTCTTATTTTTGCAAGAGTCTTTCCTACTAGATTCCGCTTGAAACTGGGCTGGTTGCTGCTATTCCGGAGGCTGATTCCTTGCTTTCCAAGTTCCTATTACGTCACTGCTAGTTCTGGATTTTGGGATTTTGGTCTGTAAGCGACTCAATGCGGAGCCATAGTTTAAGTGTAACACCTGCTCACGGTCCCTATGTAGATATATTCCCAAATATTTGGTCTCTGCTTCGCACCACTGTACCGGAAAATCCTTGCACTCACGATTCTGTATGACTATCAGTGGGAACAATTTGATTTACCCCAATTATTTTTAAGGCCGGACAAAGCTCTGAAGAATTCTATTTCAATTAATAACAGTTGTAAATTTTCCTCCGTTGTCCTGACATACAAGGCCACATCGTCTGCATATAATGTTATTAGTACAGGGCCATGTTTGAATTGGAGACCTCTATGTAAATGGTCTTTCTGGACGTAGCGTATGAGGGGGTCCATTGCGATTTTTTATAGCAGTGGAGATAAGGCCAACCCTGTGGGGTGTCCCTGGACACTGTGAAAGGTTCAGTAATTGTGCCATTGAAGTAGATGCGAGCTGATGGGCCTCCATAGAGAAATTTCACCAAAGTCGTGAAACCTTTGGGAATGCCCATCTTAGCCAAGACTCCATGTAAAAAGGGACACTCCACAGAGTCAAATGCCTTTTCTGCATTTAAAAAGGCAGCGACTGCAGGCGTGGCGGAATTTATTCTATCAACCGCTGAGAAAAATGAGCGAAGATGGAGTGCAGTGGACCTGTGCCTCACAAACCCAGATTGAGCGGGTGCTAGAATTTGTTCCATTAGAAGCGATAGTCTAGTCGCCATCATCTTAGCTAGAATTTTATAATCAAAATCTAAGAGTGATAATGTTTGATACGATCCACACTGCTCTGGGTTTTTACCAGGCTTAGGGAGAAGCACCAATACCGCTTCCCTGAATGAAGGTGGGAGACTACCAGTTTACAATGCTTCAGCATAGACTTCCAGAAGGTGTGGGGCTAGGAGCGTTTTGTAAGTAAAAATACTGGGAAACCCATCTAATCCAGGAGCTTTAGAGCCATCCATTGCGTCAATGGCCTGTCCTATCTCTTCTACTGAGTAGGGTTCACTCAGAAACTTTCTGTGCGCATCAGGGAGCAATACCATGTCGATCTCACCTAAGTACTCCCCAATCTCAGCCATGTTGGCTCCTGACTTAGTTGCGTATAAATCTGTGTACTATGTCAAGAGCGTGCACCAGATGGCGGGATTTCTAGTTATAATCCGCCCTTCTCCATCCCTCTTCTTAGTAATGTAGTTCTGAGAAAAACGGGCTTGAGTAGTCTCGCCAAGGTGCGGCCTGGCCTTTGCCCCTCTCCATACCTGCAAGCTGTGGCATATATATCCCTAGATATAGAGCTTCTCAGCTAGCTTTGTCAGTTTGTTCCGCCATTAACTCAGTTCTGTGAAGCAAGTACTTTGCGCTGTATTGAGCCTCTCCTGTCATGTTTTCTCTGTCTAATAAATTACGGTCTCTTTCTAATCTGGCCAATAGTCTCCTTAAGTCTCTCAACACCCGGGTGTGTGTGGAGATTGATACTGTGAGAAGTTGGCCTGGCATATGCTGTCCACTGGTTATAGTGGGCACCTTGCACCAGTCCAAACAGCCCTTATAGATGATAGCTTTAAAGACAACCTTTATTGAAAGCTATCCTAGTGGCAGCTATGGAGAGCAGCCTTCAGGCTAAGTCTTGAAGGAGTGTAAAGCAGCTTGGTTTACCAGATTATAACCTCTTAAATGACCAAATGGAAGGAGAACCACACCAGGTGTATATAAAATATATATATTTATTACTAAATACTCTCTACTGACATCTTTATGAGATTAGAGAACAAGATGCACAATATCAACACACTAGAATGTCAGTAAATAGCACAGTATACAATGGGCCCCAGGGGGAGACCAAACATATATTAAGAAAGTGGTATAAGAACCACAACTTGACTAGACACAGTGCCTAGAGCATGTAGAATTGCTGGGACCCCAAGGAACCACCCAAGGTAGTGACACAGGGGACCCACAGGGGATGCGTGCAGTGTGAGAACACAGCCACGAGCTCCGTACAATCCTATGTCGCAGTTGGAAAACTAAAGATCAAGGACATTTCCAAGAGGACTTGGAGCAAACCCCCTTAGATTTGGAAGGTTCTAAGGCCAGCACCCATGTGAGCACCGGAGTACTTATGTTACCTCACCCAGGGAAGCCGGGTGCATAGGTGCCAAATGGTGTCAGGAATCGTCGCTGTTTTCAATGGCGAGTTGCTGCAAAGTGCTGCTGCTGTGGAAAGGAAAAGTGTCCGGTGCGATCCAAGCCTGGATCGAGAATGTGAAGAACCTGAAAGCAGAGGGGACAGCGTCTGGGTCACTTCAGGATGACCAGGGGCACGGTAGACCAATGCCCTCCAATGTTGGGTGTTTCAGGTGTGATGAGGTGAAGCTTGACTCTGCTGCCACGGGGACCAGGAGACATCGACCAGAGTCCGTAGGCAAGCTGTCCTATGAAGGATGTCGAGTGCTGGGGGGTCGGTGTCCAGTTCGGAAACCAACAAGCCTTGGGAACAGCAACCCACACGGTGAGAGTAAAAATTCTTCAGGATGGACCAGCAAGGTCCTGGTGACTCCCCAAGCGATGGAGTGTCAGGGCACGTCTGGAGCAACCAGGTAAGCCCGTTCAAAGTTAAAGTAGCCTTCTCAGGAGCCCAATGCACAGCCTCAGGGATCACCAAGAAGCATATGCAGCTGCAAATGGTCATGATGTCCAGGGGTTCGGGTTGCACGGTCCCCACGAGGGCTTTGGATCTCAGGTTTGCTGATAGCACGGATCTGCCTCAGGAAGCTTGGAAACCCACCTCCTGTGTTGCAAAGTATTCGGAGTCCTTCAGAGCTGCGTAGTTGCAAAACCCGGACAGGTGCATCTTTGGTGCCTGCCTTGCAGGGGAGTAACTCCTTTACTCCAAGGGAGATTCTTCGATCATCCAACAAGAGTAGATAGTTGAAGTTCCGGGATTCTGTAGCAGACTTTCGTCCAGGTAAATCTTAGGTACTGTAGTCAGGGGTTCCTACTTAACATCCAAGGAAGGGGTGGGACAAACTCTGGGGACCCACCTATGGGAGGGTCAGGATAGAGGGATGGTTCACCCATAGCCTTTGTCCAGCTTCGAGCCAGAGCAGGAGCTGGTAGCCCCTGCAACCAGTTTGAGCTGGACTATGCACAGGGACACCAAATGTGCCCCCAGTGTAGACATCAAAGCACTCTTGGAGTGCACCCAGCCAGCCCCAATACACTAAAGCCTGTCTGGGAGGAGGTTACACCTCCCTGCGACAGGAAACCTATAGTCCAGCCTCCCCTGACGGAGTTTCGTCCAGCAGCAGGAGGCCAGACTCGTGTCTGTGGCTGCAGCATCCATTTTCTGATGTCAGGGTTCTGACAAGCTGGTACCGGGTGTACCGGTGTAGTCACATTTCTCCCTCTAAGAGGGTGCAATCATACCTCTGCCGTCAGTACTGGCGGGGAGGTATAATTCCAAGGTGTTTGACTCCAAACACAACATGTTTCCTTGCAGCCATTCCAAAGTTAGCATTTAACGCGAGGTTATAATGCACGTAAGAGTATACGGTTTGGCTGTATCACAGAACAACCATAGATAATAGATTCCGAAGGCTACAGAGGGGCCCTGCTCATGCATGAGCACCCTCTCACACAAAACCCAGAACCCGGCCTTCAGGACTGATAAGGCCTGCCACAGGGGTGACTGATAGGTTTATATGTGTAGTGACATAAGGTAGATATAGGCAACCTATATCTAAGTAAGAGGTGCATAAACCACCTTACACAGGCTGCTGTAGCAGACCTGTGGTTTCATTTTGAATTGTCTCTCAGGGGTGGCATAATACATGCTGTAGCACCTCCCTGGAGTACCTATGCTCTAGGTATATAAAATACCATGTACTAGAGACTTCTAAGGGTACCCCAGAATCCAATCTGGGGTGTATCTAAAGTACATGCAATCATTTTAGAGAGGAAGCAGCTAGGCTCTGGCCCTGGATAGCAGGGTCCCAGCCAGACTAAAGTCGAAAAACAGTGAAAGATCAGCAAAAATTGGGGGTACTATAAGAAGCAGATCCTACACTCCTACACATACCCAACTCATACACACCTTAAAGGCCTCCCAAAGAACTACCTGGGTCGAGACCGAACAGATGTTAGCAAAGTAGTCCACTATGGCATGTATAGTTAGTCTTGAAAGGCTGGGTCTTTCAGCGCCGTGGAGGGGAATCTACATTGCCTCTCTAAACCGCCTTCTGCCGGAAAGTGCACTGAAAGGGAACCAGGGGAATTATCAGGCAGAGTGCGGGGTAAATGGCTCACATTTTTGACCCATGCTATAGTTGGACTAGTGATCAGCCAGTAGTCGAGCCTCGCCCATGCACTGTGCTGTTGCGTGTAATGGATGTATACAGAGTCAGAGGGTTCAGGTATATCCATGTGTCTTCTAAATCTTGATCCTGGAACATGTCTGGTAGTACCTTGAGAGAGCAAGGTTTAATAGCTGGAGCCTTGGCAGTGCTGTCTATGGGCGGGTCTAGTAGTATATTTAAGTCTCCGCCCAGTAATATGTGGTCTGTGGACAGTCTACCCATGTGTGTCTGCAGTCTTTCATAAAAGGCGAAGTAGTCAGTGTTTGGTGCGTACACAATAATGAGTGATTTTGTGTACTGCTAGTGTTCCTGTTACTATCAAGAACGTCCGTCCGAGTCCGATATCGTGGCTATGAGTGTGAACGGCACACTTCAATTAATCAATATGGCCACCCCTCGGGCGTATGAGCTGTAGTTGGAGAAATACCGATGAGTTCCCCATGTGGACGCAAATTTAGACTGGGATGAAGGTGATAAGTGTGTGTTCCTGAAGATATACTATATCTGCCATATGTTGACGCATGTACTGGAGTACTAGTTACTTCTTAGGGCTATTTAGACCACGGACGTTCCAGGTAAGTAGGGTGATATCAGGGCTCGAGAAATGTACTCGCCCCCTCGCAAATGCGAGTCAGTTTCTTTCAGGGCGAGACACTTTTCAGGCCTACTTGACCGGCCTGGCGAGTGAGCTTTGTGCTGTGCTAAAGCGCAGTACCGGTAGAAGGCTCTAGAGGGCAGCTGGGTGAAATGTTCAGGAACTACCATGATAAAATGCGGGAAAAGCAAAGGTGTTAATTGGCTGATTGCAACGCGGGTTCGGTTTGCTGAGGCCTAGTTGCAATCAGCCAATCAGATGGTAGCTAATCATTTGATAAGTAAAGTTTACATGCTTCTCATTGGCTGATTACAATGAGCCACAGCAGGATATACTGTCTGAAAAGCGTGTAAACTGCCTTTGGCAGCCCCAAAGGCAGACCCTGAACGAGACAGGTGCCCTAGCGAAGCAGAATTTCTCCTGCACCTTGGTGTTTAACCATGATCCTGGGAGCCCTGCGAGTTGAGCTCTGGCTGTGATGTAAGCCTGCGCCTGCCGAGGACGGCTCGATCTCTCTGCGGGGGACCCTACGGTAAGTGAGCTTAAATGGGAACACCAGGGGTTCTTGCTCCGATTGTTGGGGAGAGTGGCTTTGAAGGGGATTCACGCACAGCCGGGGCTATTGTCATGCTTGTTATTGTTTGAGTCTTCTATCCTGGAAAAGCACAAATTTACCGGCAACGTAAATAAACCTAGTTGACTAGAAATTAGGCATTAGAAATCATTATAATTAACGTGTGCGATCACATTAGCACTGCGAACTGCCTGTGATCAGAGGGTTGATATGAAATAGCGAGCGACACAGGCAGCCAGAGGGCACTCACTGCTTGTGCCTTGTCAAATGGTAGCTCGTGAGGTGCCAACAAGCTGCCTGCAGTGCCCATCAAGGCGCCAGATATCAGCGCAGGACATTTTGTGTTTTGAATTACCCAGCTCTATAAAGGGGGTGCAGTCGAGGGTGCACAGTCTGGATGCAGAGGGTAAACAGCGCCCCAAGATTCCCTTTGTTATTTTAAGTACAAAAATATTTAGCTGTATAATACGAACTATAGTAAGGAAGGAGTGAATGGGTGGGTTGGCAAAGATAAAAGTGGTATAAATATAAGGAGGCTGGAGGAAAGTGGACAAGAACAAAAATATATGTCCACTCCAAATTGTACAACCAATCACGTTAAACAAAACACATATCTTTTTATTTCCCGGGGTGATTTGCAATTAACTGTATATGAAGCACGGCCGTTCACAAGGAGGACCTGGCTGGCGCCGACTTCTTTAAGTTGAAAGGCCAAGCCGTGGAGCCCACCAGGAAGGGAAACAGGTGTATGGGCAAGTTATAATCTTAATCTATGGTGTGAAATCGCACTGAAAGGCTTCACCGTCGCTTGACAGACCGGTCCCCACGTCAGCAACCTGGAAAGTAGAGTGATGAAAAATGACGATATCATGTCACGAGCAAGCAGGGCAGTATTGTTTATGTGGCCTACTTGTGCTTACACAACATGCCTGGTCTGCTAGCTGGGACATAAAATATAAATGCAAGTAAATAAATTCCAGTCATACAGTTACTTCTGTCCCAAGCCATGGTGCGAGCTGCCCTTTCCTAGGCTCTGCTCTAGTATGTTTAAGGTACAGCAGTGTACCGAGTACTGGGAAGAGTGTTTATCCGGGGCCGTACTCTAAAATGTTTAAGTTACATCGGTGTACCCGAGTACTGCTAAAAGTTTTTTGTTGTTGCAGATTTATATAGCGCTTACCCGACCTGAAGGTATTGCAGTGCTTTACATGAGCACCAGTTAGGCTACACAAGGACACACTAATTTTTGTTAGGCACAAGGAGATTAAGTGATTTTCCCAAAATCACTGGATGCTGAGCCACCGGAGCCGTACTCTAGTATGTTTAAGGTACAGCTGTGAACCTGAGTTCTGTTAAGAGTATTCATCCAGGGCCACACTCTAGTATGTGCAAGGTTTACTGGTGTACCTTATTACTGCTGAGAGTGTTTATCCAAGGCCGTGCTCATAACTTTCAAAACATTGCAGTGAGAATAGTAATGAGGCTAAAAATTTCGATCATGTCTTACTGGTCATAGATCAACTGCGCTGCATATGTTTTGAAGTAAATTTGTATTCAACCGATTTGAGGGTCGAGTGCCTTGACGTTAGGTCGAGCAGAAAATTCTAGTTACTAGACCTGCAGGTCAAGTACGATTTTTAAGATTTGTCGAGTCCTGGATATAGGCGCCACTGTGTTTCTACCTTGTGGGCCATAACCGGAATTCTGTGCGTGTGAACTGTTCCTGCATCATAAAATGATACAACAAACTAACACGCGCAATCTTAAACCGGCATCAGATAAATGATAAAACAATTCTATGCCCCTCCCCCACCTCACCTGGCGGCTGCCCGACTGGCGATACCCCTTTATACCCTCTAACGAACTGTTGCTGTGCAAAATGCCAACATGGTAATTCTCCCCAAATCAGTATCATAGTGTTCCCATGAGGGAGTGGCAACGCCACGTGGGACCCCGCGCACCGAGCAATGAATTAACGTTTACCCCTCATTTACAATGACAATGTTCATGGATAAATATTCACAGTGTTAGCCAGAATCAATAGCCATATTTGGTAAACGTCGGGACTAGACCATCAATGTTCGCTACTTTATATTGTCCATCTGCCCAGCGACTGCTGCTAACTTGCTGAGAAATAGTTCACACTCGTCCCTGACAGAGCCTCCTGAGGATCTCCCCCAGGGGAGGACACCCCTTTTGCACCGTCAGAGCCGCGTAGTGCTTGCAGAAATTCTGTACCTTATCTGGAGCATCAAATATTTTTGCCTTGCTGTTGACATCAATCCTGAGCCAGGCAGGGTAAAGCATGCCGTAGCGGAGATCCAATTTCCAAACCACTGCTTTGGCCCCTACGTACTTGCGTCTGGCTTCTTGCACCAATGTAGTGAAGTCTGGATAGAATGATACATTGGAGCCTTGCCGTGTCAATGCCCCAGTTTCTCTGGCGAGTCGGAGCACCGTATCTTATATCTTTGAAGTTTAGCAAGCATACCATGATTGGTCATGTTGTGAGACTCCCGGATTAGGTCGGGGACTGAGTGTTCTATGCACTCGCTCACCGGTGAAGGTGCTTGTGAAATGTTCTATCCCCAACAAATCTGTCAGTAGTCGCTCTACGAATTGGTCTAGTCTTCCGGTGTTGGTCGATTCAGGGATTCCCATCATGCGCATGTTATTGCGCCGACTTCTGGCTTCTAAGTTCCCATTCTTTGCGGTGAACGTCTTCAGTATGCGTTCCAGTCATTCTACCTGCTTGGTACTTTGGTCTGCCCCATCTTCCAGGTCAGACACGCCACCCTCCACAGTGTCCAGTCTGGCATTGTGGCGATTGATTCTCTCTTCCAGTCCATAAAGGTGTCGGTCTAGAGCGTCAAACCTGTTATATAGTGCTTTGAACCCAGAGCGTAGTTCTGACAACAAGGCTGAGTTGTCTGGGGATGTAATGCCTCCAGTGGCGTCTGCGGCCATCTCTGCGGGCTGACGGCTGTCTGTCTTAGCCAGTGTTTCGAACTGAAATGTTTTCTGTTTGGGGTCTTTGCGCACCCTTCCAAACCACTGCCGGGTGCACCTGTCAACCCAGCCGTGCAGTGCGGGGTACGCATCCAAGTAGGTCGCTGTTCCCACTACCACAGGCTCTGGTGGTAGCGCATGTTCAAGTTTTGTGGAAAATACTCTGCCCAGGGGTGGCTGTCGCCGTCCAGAGAAAGGTATTTGTGTGGTAGTCTGAATGGCCCCTACTGGGTGACCTCTGGCCTTCCTGCGCTCCAGGCAGTATTATGTCATGCTTCTCCCCTTTTCTCCTAAAGTCTTGGAGCCCTCGTGTGTCTCCCTGTGATAAGGGGGGGGGGGTCACTCACCAGTGACTGTGGTAAAGCTCTGTTTGTTTGGCTGTGCCCCGGATTCCCAGACGATCGGTTCCTCAGAGCCAGTTGCACTATTTGCTGTAGACTATTCACGCGGCGGTGGGGAATATTGCCCACATTACACTTGTACCATCGCCATTTTCGTCTGCTGAACTGTGCCGGTTCTAAACACCGTGATTTGGGAAGACGGGGGCTGGGAGGGTGTGCCATGCCTTTCCTGCATCATCACGAGCAGTACTGAATGGCCAAAAGTTGGTGAAGCGTCTTACCCAGGTTCAGGGCTTACAGCGAGTCTGTTCATGAATCACAGTCCCCGATGCGTAGAGGTGCTCAGCGGGTGATTTCTAAAAGGCATTGGTGTCTTCCCAGCAAAAGTAGCGAACGTGGCGTGCATCACTACAGCGCCTCAGCCGGGTCTCTGCCAAGCGCTGCCTCGCTTCTCTGCCGCTTCCAGTGCCAACACCTCAGTCGGATCCCGTATACAGTGGCTCTCTCAGGTGAGTGCTTACTTTAGAATCAAGAGAGTACCCACCTTCCGGTCTACCAAGGGGTCGCCCCGGTGCCTAAATCATGCCAGTAGGGCGATTATGGTGTCGGTCCAGCCTGGGATGGGTCCGCGACCGGAGGGCACCATTTTGTCCTCTGGGTCTCAGGATTTACCACAGCCGATATTTAGGTTATGGGCTCAGTTCAGGCCACGCTCTTCGGCCCGCTGCGTAAGCATGTTCTCCGGTCCCGAAGTCTCCATTCTGTGCCGGGATTAATGATAGTCAAATGCCGTTCTGGGCTACGGCGAGCTGGGTCTACACGGAGCTACAGCTCCAGGAGGTCATTTTAGTTACCAATCCGGCCACGCCCCCTCAACAAAAGAAGCTTAACCACGAACTTCACGTATTGTGTAGGATTTCCTGGCAGCTGCCAGTACCGCCAACGTCTCTGTGGAAAGAATGAGATGTCAGAAAACAAGCCCTCAAGCTTTGGGAACTTATGATTGATTGCTCACATTTACTCCCCCCCCGTCGATTGAAGTCTCTCCTCTGGGGTTGGTGGACATTGTCTCCAATCAGAAGGTGGAGCAGAACTGAATACCACACCTGGTAAGGCCAGGGTGGAACCACCACGATTCTCTGCACACTGAATAATCCCAGGTTGTCTGGAGTATTTGCAGGATCCAAGGTGTTGGCAAAAAGTTATACAGGAATTGTCCAAGACCCTATCTATTCAAACATCAGTGACTAACTGCACTGTAATACCCCCAGATCTGATAGTTAGTATCAAGGAGTTCCTCAAGGATCTCGCAATCATGTGAAGTGTAGGACACCAGCATAGGCTGTCGGTTTTGGCGTTGTCCCCCACGATGAGCGAACCCTGTAGGAACATGGAATTTCACAGGTCCGACTCATACAGAGCTACAGCCAGCTAGTTGAGGTGTACAGAGTGGGACACCCTTTTATCCAATGTAGAAGAGGGCCATGGTGTTGTTTATGTCAACAACCTGGATCTGAGCAATGACCGACTGCATTCATCTTTAATACATTTGTGTAGCAGGGCATATCTGATCTGCTGTAAAAGGCATTGAAGAGATTACAACATTGTGAAGAAGAGATTACAACATTGTGCCCGCGAAGGAAGAGTTGCTTATGACTGCAAGGAGCAAACAGGACACATTGATCTGTGTATCCCATAAAGAGACTGGAGGCATGCTCCCATCATTTCAAAGCCAGAACTAAGTGATGGATGGAAAGATATAAAATACAACTGGTATTTTTCAGATGGTACTTCTGCTGGCCCATGACCTCCATACAGATCCTCAGAGGCAGCATTAAGGCCAAAAGCCAGCATCCAGAAATGGCAGTGCTGGTTCATTCAGCCTTTTATCCTCCCCATAAACACAATGTAAATTCCACATCTCCTTCTATTTGGGCTCTCTGCATAAGAAAAAGACATAATGCTGAAGTTGGAAGAGGCCCGAATTTAAAGTCTGCAATTAACCCTCTATTGCACATCTGGCATCTAGAGCTGTTAAAGGCCAGTCACCATGCCCTGGGTTACTGTGCCTAAAAATAGAGCAGTGAATGGAAGGTGGTAATGGGAATCCCGAGACGCCAAAGGCAAGCCCGTCTGGGCCCGTCCGGGCCCAGACGGACCCAGGCCCAGAGACTCTGTCGGACGTCCCTTATGACCGCGTGGTGTATACTGGAGACATGCTCCGCGCACTCCAACCGAAGAAAATCTTGGCCTGCCACCACACGCACACTGAAGGTAAACCCTTCTTTAACTGTATGCGCTGCACTCCGACTCCCATCAGCTCAACAAAACCCGGACTTAAGATAGGACTTCTTAACTGCCGCTCCCTTCCAAAACATGCGCTCGAAACAAATCTGTTCATTCAAGATCATGACTTTGATCTGCTCTTTCTCACGGAAACGTGGCTATCAGACAGCGCCGACTCGGACATCGTCACGGCCCTTCCCCCAGGGTTCCTCTGTCAAGCCTTACACAGACCCAAAGGGAGGGGAGGGGGGTAGCCATTATCTTCAAGGAGCAACTTATCTGTAGAACTTCCAACGCCCATATCGAGGACTGCGAAAGCTGCCAATTCTCCATCCAAACCTCCCCAGCTCACTCCCTGTCAGGGCTACTGATCTACCGCCCCCCGGGTACCCCTGGGAAATTCCTTAATGCCGTCACCGAATCAGTTTCACAATTAGCATCTTCCGCCTCCAACTTCCTCATCCTAGGCGACTTGAACTTACACTTCGAAGACCCCACGGACCGGATAGCCGCCGACCTCCTTCAAGACCTATTGTCATTCAATATCCGACTGGTTAACAATGAGCCCACCCATGAGAAGGGACACCTACTGGATCCCGTCCTCACTAATGTGGCTACCAT
Source organism: Lissotriton vulgaris (assembly GCF_964263255.1). Classification (NCBI taxonomy): domain Eukaryota; kingdom Metazoa; phylum Chordata; class Amphibia; order Caudata; family Salamandridae; genus Lissotriton; species Lissotriton vulgaris. The sequence goes on from NC_141691.1 coordinate 1,208,639,612, forward strand.
CACCACCAGGCCACCCCTGATCCTTCCATGGTCGGACCACTTTCTTGTCCCTATCTCCTGGGAAATACCCACCACGAACCCCCAAACCACTAAAATTCAGGTCACTGATAGACGGTGGCATAAACTCACATCTGGGGAATGGGCCGCCGCCCTTGCAGATTCCACCCCTGAGCTCTTCACCGATCCTGCCACAGCCGATAATCAGTTTAATGAGAGGATCACCTCGTCTCTAGATGCACTCATCCCCAAAACTTCCTCCTTCAAACACTCTAAAAGAGTATCCTCGGCTCTATGGTATACCCCAGAGCTTAAAGCCCTGCGCCAAGAGTGCAAGAGAAAGGAACGCTCCTGGAGGAAAGACAAATCGAAAACAAACAATGATGTTTATTCTACCTCTCTCTTAATTTACAAAACTGCCATCCAAAAAAATAAAAGCGCTTTTTTCCAGGAAAGAATAGAGAAAGCAGTATGCTCCAGCAAGGAATTCTACGCCATCCTAAAAGATCTTCTGAAAACCCCAGTCCCTGGACCGAGACACCCCACAGACCCCAAAGCTGACCAGATAAAATGCCAACAATTGACGGATTTTTTTCATGAAAAAATTTAAAAAATCCTCGATTCAATTCCCCCCGCGATTCCGTGCGAGGAAAACGATCTCCCGCACTCCCTAACACCCAGTTGTCTCTCCTCTTGGGGTCAAGTTACGACCGAAGAAGTGGGAAACACGTTAAAATCCATAAAAAGCGGCTCCCCCAGGGATTCCGCCCAGCTTCGAATCCTTAAGGAGGTAGCTCCCACGATTATTCCCCCCTTGACTCATCTGATCAACGCCTCACTCCAACAGGGAGTTGTACCCCCGAGCTGGAAGGCGGCAGTCGTGAAAGCTCTGCTAAAGAAACCCTCCCTTGATCCCGAAAACCTGGCGGCCTATAGGCCCATTTCCCTACTCCCAGGAATCAGCAAGATTGCTGAAAAACTGGTTAATAAAAAACTCTCCCAGTTCCTGGAGGTCAACAACAAACTAAAAAGTTCCCAGACGGGCTTTCGTCCAGGGCAGGGCACCGACATCGCCCTCCTGGCAGCGGTAGAGGAGGCCAGAGCGCTATTGGACGGAGGAGGATCAGTAGCAGTGATCCTCCTCGACCTAAGTGCGGCCTTCGACTTCGTTAACCACCAACGTCTCATTAAAAGACTCAAGGGAGTTGGTGTAGAGGACTCTGCCCTAGCCTGGCTTTCATCCTTTCTGGCCCAACGGACCTATCAGATCTGGGAGAATAACGCCTGCTCCTCCGAAATTCCCCTCCAATGTGGCGTGCCTCAGGGCTCCTCCCTGAGCCCCACATTATTTAATATCTATATGTCCACATTGGAGGAGGTCATCATCCCATTCGGAGTGAGCGTCGTCAGTTACGCCGACGATACACAATTAGTTGTATCACGATCTCACCCCAGACAACAACCAGCAGACTTATTTAACTGCCTTGCGCAGGTCCAATGCTGGATGAACACCTCAGCCCTAAAATGAAATGGTTCGAAAACGGAGGTTCTGCTCCTCGGCACGAAAGGACTCACACTCTCCCCGAACGTCTGGCCAGCCTGTCTGGGCCCTCCCCCTGAAACTAAAGAAGAAGTAAAAAGTCTGGGTGTGTGGCTCGACACCAACCTCTCGTTTACCGTGCAGGCAAAGAAAGTAGCCAGGACTTGCTTCGGGCTCCTGAAATCGTTAAGGAAAGTCCTGCCCCTCTTGCCCACCAACTCCCAAAAGCTGATAATTCAAGGCCTAATACTCTCGAGGCTTGATTATAGCAATGTGATCTACCTGGGCGCCCCCGAAGCGACGCTGAACAAGCTTCAGAGAATTCAGAACACCGCGGCCCGGATTCTCACAAAGACCCCTGCCAGAGCTTCGGCCAAACCGGCCCTAAAACTCCTCCACTGGCTTCCCATAAGGGAGCGGGTCAAATTCAAGGCCCTGTGTCTAGCTCACAAACTACTACAAAATCAAGGCCCCCCTGTTCTTAGGAAACTCATCACATCCTACAAATCCTCAAGACCCCTCCGCTCGGACACGGAAAACTTCATCGCTATCCCCAGATTCAAGAAAGCCCGCTCAGGAGGAAGACGTTTCTCAGTCCATACTGCACGACTCTGGAACTCACTCCCCCGCGACCTGCGACTCGAACCACAATATCTCCGCTTCAGGAAGCGGCTCAAAACTCACCTTTTTCCTCTATGAATCATGCTTGCCCGTAACCCTGATCTTCTGTGCCCCCCTCCCCTCCCTTTTTTATCTCCCTCTTTCTCTCCCTTGTCCCACTGAACTTAGGAGATAGGATCTTTTAGCGCTGGTATACCTCCGGGTGACTACGCGCTCTACAAAAATAAATAATAATAATAATAATTCTGAGGGAAAGGGTTCAACACGGGCAAGGATACTGAGAATAAAAGACAACCCCGAAAATAAGCTGGAACACAAGAATCTGGTTAGAACAAAAGTCAATGCCCCTCGGACTAGGCAGGGAAAATAGAGCTGCTGCAACATCCAAGACATGGGTCCAATCACGTCTCCTGCCCAGGAACGGGGAAAGCAATTGGGCAGAGACGAGATGTCAGAAGTCTTCTAAAGGATGCAAACTTTACCACAGTACAAGAGAGACCACAAATGCTTAAATTCAGTCCTACGGAGGAAAGCGCAGAAACACGTCCACACACCACCGCAAATAACCCACCATCTGGTTTTATCTGAATACCAGCCGCACTCTCTTCCCCACAATATTGTCATGCACCATTATCCCAGAAAGCTGGATATACAGTGCATACACTACAACCTTTTGAATACCAGAGCAAATTATACAAACAGAAATAACGTTATTTGATAGGGTACTGCATTGTGTTAGCTGTTATGATGGATTCAGACAGTGATGCAAAGATTGTTGTCTGACCTTGTTTTTAGAATCACTCGGAACCCCCTCTGGAATTGATGGGGCAGATGCAGCTTCGTCCAAGTAAGAGGTGTCTTCATCAGCCAACAAGTCATCACCAAGAGCATCCAGTTCTAAAGTGAAAACATATCCATAATTTAGAAATAAATATTAATGACAAGTTAGATACATTACTTTTTTTTTATTTCTGACATAACAGACATGAAAGAAACAAAAACTTGATCAGGAGTAACTGGCCCATTGAGTGTGTTTAGTTCTGAACACATCATTAGGTTGAATGGAGGAAGACAGCTTTACTGACCTGCTTCCAAATCATCTTCATCAATTTCTGGTGTTCCGTAGCTGCGGCCGAGTGCCTCTTGGATTTCATTAGCATCCTCCATCATATCCTCTAACTGATCTTGCAAATCCTAGATCACAAAACATAATTAGTCCTATTATAAACCAAAGGACATACAAACTAAATACAGAACAAAGAAATGCAAGTCACTTGTTTTCAGAAACGGTTATTTCATAGGCAGGGCCTTTGCACTGGGTGAACAAGTTCCAAGCCAAATAATGTTTTGAATAGCTATTTGGTTCAAATAATTGAATATTGTCAAAAAGAAAGACCTTTGCCACTATGTGGTTACAGAATTACTACACAGAGCATCACTATGAGTAAAGCGACACTTATGATGCCCTTTTCAAGGGCTGGGAAGCTTTACAACTGTGCTGTGACAGTAAAGCAGTAGAGTGCACTCAATATAGGTCTAGGTAGTCCAGGCAGGAGAAGCCATAATCATACAGTGCAATGGGTCATACGTCAGAACTGCACACAAGAGAGCTATTTAATGGATACAGACTGTGGATACCACCTCCTGAGGCATGGAAAGTAAGAAAAATTTACTAACGTACAACTAAGGGTGCCATAGCCTTTGGTGAATGCAGGTCACCACTCTTTAAACGGACCACTGAAGGCAAGACATCATTTTAAAAGATATATAAACTACATTCTGATAATTAAAATTGCAGACAACTGCAGCAGACGGTAGGGGCTGTTTTGTTTCTATTGTCTCCTGCATTCCACTTTAACTGCCTGACTCTTTGGGAGAGACTGGTTCTTTTGAACTATAAAGCCTTTTGTCTCACTGTGAACCGTAACAGGTAATCAGCACAGGAGCATTTGAATTGAAGACTGAAATACTGCATAGTGCACAAGACTTGGGGATCCAATTAGATAGGAGAAGGGCACTCGTACTGTTCACCAGATGGGGTGCAAGTTCTCGTCCCTTCAATCAGGTCTCAAAGCTGAGCTAGCCAGGGTCTTGGTAAACTGCGTTTTTTCCAAAAGAAAAACCTTTGCAAGAGTCCTCTGCCAAACATGGCACCAGCAGCAAACCCTACATATCAGATCCTTGTGAATGTGTACAGATACACATGTTGCATATTACAACATTATAAAAACCCTTCGAGGATGACACCTATTTCACTAATCATTTTATTTTGCTTTGGAAAGTTTCACACAAAGAATTAAGCAGAACACGAATTAATGGTTGGAACAGAAGTAAAACAACACAAGCTGGTGTTATTTGCAGATGAGGGACTGTGTCTGATAACACAAACCACTATTAGGATCCCTTTTCCGACATACAAGATAGCGCTATTCCAAAAGGTATTTAGGCTTCACATATAGTTTGGAATATCAAGTGCTCCAAACAGGTAGCCCCCAGCACCTACATCATGTATAAAGGTTTCTCTGGAAAATCAGAATATAAGATGCTTCCGCCTGAAATCGCTTGAACTGCTATACAAAGGCACACAAAGATGGAGAGGGTCTAATACATCTTGATTATTAAACGGTAATCTGATAATATTTTTTTTTAAAGTAGCTTGATCCCACGGACTTCATATATGGCAGTCAAACATTACATACAGAATGATATAATTGATCTCATCTGGGAAAATGTTGTGAATATCAAAGAAAAAAAAGAGCATAGTTCAAGCACTCCATACTGGTTTTATGGTTGTGGGTTCTAGAGGTTTGACTAGAAACTGTTTCAGAAGGGTCTAGAAACTGTATAAAACCAACAAACATGAAGTGCTCAACAATACTTAAGCATAAATGTGCTTTCTCTCAAGGCTACTACTTCTCCATATCGGGGTAGGATGGTCACCAAAAGCACCGGATATAACTGCAACATCAAGAGTACAGAAGCCACTGATTGGGGTTCAGAAGAAGGGCTTAGACTTTATGGGTCTAAAACTAAAAATGCCGGTCTTTGAAGCAAGAGGATGCCCTCGGAAACTTTCCAAAATTTGGAAAAGGTGGGCAGATTATAGGGGGCTATATCTGGAGCCCCCCCCTACTACTGAAGAACAATTGATATGAATATAATGGACTGGAACATACATAGTACACATGCTGGATGTGGTTATGGGTGGCTAAAACTCTCCCTATATAGGAGTCGTTTTTACTTTTCAGACAGATTATGTGGCACAGTGTTTGTTTTTTCTTTAAAGTTTTAACTTGCAACTTATTCTTTGTATGAACAACATTATACTATTGTTGAAAATGTTGATATCAGTATATGTCACCTTATATGTAAATGTAAATTTAATTTGTACTTGTAAAGCGCACTAATACCCCAACTGGGGTGTCCTGGCGCTGTAACGCATACCGCTGTGGAACCCTTCCTGGCTTTTCCCTGTGAAATGCCCACTCCTGGGCACCCCCAAGGTGAAGCCAGGCATCCCAGCGCTGTTGGGGCCGTTGTGGAAATTAAGCAAGCTATTGCCCACAGTTGCAGAGTGGGACCCATGATTAGAACAGGCACCGAGGCGAGAATTATCAGGTCCGAGGAAATTGAGCCCAAGACCCGCCGAGGCAGGAATTGAACCCTGGTCCCGGGCCCGACCTCTGTATCAGGGTCTGCCGCTCTAACCATTGAGCCACACTTCTCCACAATGCTTATTGCGAATGCCCAGTGAGGCATCAATTTTGTCTTAGCTGTCAACAATAAAATTATGTTGTGGGAAAAAGTACAGAAACCATGAAAGAAAGGAGAAAAAAACAAATGTTTCCAAGAATGCTGGGCTTATGAAATTTCACCTTGCTATATAAGGCGATTAAGATCTTTCCGAGGAGGAAATAATGAGAAAATGGAAATACAAACCAACGGAGAGAGAACATTTGCAAAAGGGTGAGGAATAATCACATGAAACTGACCTAAAAATAAGCAGGAAGAATATTCACAAATGAGTGCTTAAGACTAAGCGTAAGAGGAGGAGATGTGTTCATAAGGAGAGGGGTGATAAAAACATAAAAGGAGTGTTTAAAAAAGATCTCTAGGACAGAGGGATAAACACAGAGTGGGTCGGATTAAAATTGGCCATGATGAATCAAAGTCGTCAGGAAATAACAAGCAGGGGGGGGGGGGGCAGAATAACCACAACTGGAAACTGCAAATAAATGCAATGGATGGCAAGAATGACGTGACCTAGGTAGTGAATCAATGAGACAACCACAACTGGGTGGTTTAACAGTAAGGCCAAATGTTACTCATTTCAACTTGTGTATGAGTTGACCCCTCAATTTCTTCAATGTTGCATGCATATATATATACCAGACCAAGGACCCGTGAAAGGTAGTCCGTATGCCAGAAGAGCAACTGGCTAGCATATACACAAATTTCTCCTAAACGACGGAATCGCGTACTCTCAGGCAACATCAGGGCATATATATACATATATATTTGATCTACCCTCCCACACACGTTAAGCTTAAGAACCAGACCATGCAATTCTCTACTGGTGGCTCTACAAATGGTACATACTCCTGTAAGCATATGTGGAAATTGCGGAATTCTAGTACTTATTGCAATTGAGATTTAACATGTAAATAATTTCAAGATGCAAAATTGCTGCGCAAATGCTGTCATAAGTGTGGAGAAATGTACAATAAAACAATAAAAACAGTTTTTTAAATTTAAAAAAGGAAAGAGCATGGTGGTCAGGGGAGGCTAAACGCAGGGGAAGATGTCAAGTTGTCAGTATACAGGTAATAGGACTAGAGGGAATGAGGATCTCCCAACATGAAGAAAAATGTAAAAGGAATGTAAAAAATATATATTGTCCAAAATATCGGTATTGATAAAGTAGCCACACATTTTGGCATTGTCGTGTTTTTCCATTTCCACACAGACCCATCTCGAGCACCAGTGAGACAAACCAGGCACGTCTCTTCAATTGGAGAAAAACAGACATTAGGCAATGCACATTGGTTTGACTCTACTAACAGGGATAGAAATCGGAACAAATAAATAATTTGGAGTAAATGTTAACAGTATAGTACAGTCAAGAGTGCTAACTCAGTTTTTTGTTTATTAAAAGTCCTTGTTGAACCTTACGCCAACTAAACATCACTACTTTTAGTTTCGGGGCATTAGCAGGTAGAATTTCTAAAAAAAATAAAGAAGAATGGCATACCGTATGTCACCTTTAAACCTAGACAAGCCAAAGCTAAAATGACAGATTAATCATCAAGGTCAGAGAAATGAAGTATGGCAAATAAGCACCATCAGAAGATGAAGCATTTTGCACTTAAGGGCAATATCATCATGTGTCATAATTACTCAACCTAAGGGCAATGCCCAAAACAAAACGTTTTTTTTTAACCAACATGTTTTTTTCCAGACACAACCTATCTATAGAGAACTAATTACCAACAAGAATTTTCTAGAACAGGTTCATAGTACAAAACCAGACATTTTGGATAAGTCATTTTCCTGGATACACATCTGCGCAGGCTTCATTCACAAAGGATTAAATACAATAAATAAATACGTTTGCGCTCATGTTTATATCGGTCTCCTTTGCCTTTATCATACCAAATTGAAAAAAAATGGACTCACCTCAATTTGATCAATTTTGACTTGTTTATAGGCCTTCTTCATTTCTTTCGCACCGATCTTCATGGCATCAACCTGGTGTAATACAAATTAAAATTAGACCTCAAAGCAGCAGTAGTCTACTTACCAACCGCCCCTGTTTTAAAACAACAACCCAGACTCACTATGCCTCTCTCAAGCTGCCAAATCTAAAGGTAACTTGGCAAGACTAGAATAGGTTTGCCACTTGGCCAGTATTTTTATGGAAAGGCCTGTAAAAATATTAGAAAAATCGGCAACAGTCGTTATTTTTAATACTTTGAAATATAAACCTGAAATAACAAGTACGTAAAAGAAGTCACTGACTAAAATATATTCTAGATAAATATAGCAATTAAAGGTAACACTGGCCAAATTATCATGTTAAAATTAATTAAGTTCGGATTTAGACAAGCTCTTATTCCAGTACTGCCCCTGGCATTTCTTGAAACTGTAAACCTGAACTAATTACCTGTATTTTTCTTCAGGAAAGATGGCACCACCAGACTAGCCCGCTTGTGCTTGGTGCGTTAATATGAAAAACCTACAACTGTGGTCTTAACTGCTTCTCTTCCTTGTCTCTTGATGTGACTATGAATTTCTCTTCAAAAAAAGTTTTCTTCACTACTAAACGGCTGTGGTCTTAACTGCTTCTCTCTTTATATCACTATGTACTTCCAGAAACCTGTTTATTTCGCTACTAAATGACTGCCTTTCCAAGATGGCCTTTCAACCTCTACTCATGGAGCCATGTCTTCCATAACGTTTCTCTGGTGCTCTCCACCAATGAAGGTGTCTAGGCACTTTACCTACACACAATAGCACTCTGCTGAGAGAGGATTCTGAGCTTCCTTCTAAACACAGGAAACGGAGGAACATGGTGGGGATCAAGAAGCACATATGTCTATCTATTGATTCTATGGGCTGCAAACATCAGCGCCTTCTTTAAGTTCAATTTAATGGCAGAGAAAGTAGGAAGATACTGATCTCAGCATTTTTTTTTCCAAGTTAAAACGTTGTATTAAGAAAAAAAATAGATATAAGAAACACTGAAAAAGATGAGTTACATCAAACTTTGAACAAAGCTAAGAATTAAGCAAATTTCAAATGTATGAGTAATACTCAACAGAGGAAATGCAAAGTCATCATCATCAACCAACTTTATTTCGCACTTCAAAAAATGCATAAAAGTACACATAAAAAGATATTTCATTACAATTAAAAGCCAAACATAGAATAAATACAATGCAAGAACCAGAGCAATTTTACCCTTCAGGTTAAAATAGAATCAGATAGCAGCAATCATAATCATTAAAAACAAGTACATCAATTGAAGCAATGGTCTTAAAGTGCGATGGGTGTTCTACTAAAAACCTTAAGGGTTCTCAAGGCAGCCAATTAAAAAGAAGCCAGTGCATAGCAAACCATTGGAGTTTTTAATGGATAAAATAGAAAGAGATCTGGGGCAAGAGCGCGCAAGGAGAATTTATTTAAAAGTGGGACAGTCAAGATCTTCCTCTCTACTATATACAAAGGACAGAAAAATAGGATAATTCAAAAACAATGAATTTCAGTAGAGAGAAAGAAAAGGGAAGAAAGAAGAAGTAGAATGAGTCCAATTGTAACAATATGAAGTATTTAAGTATAGTGGAAAAAATATATTGAATGCAGCAAAATACTACATGGTTAAACATTCAATACAATAAGAGAATAGAATCAACTGAAATGCGGAGTAGCAAGAGTAATAGAAATGTGAGATTGGCAAGTGGCATCCATAACCAATTACATTCAACTGATAACTGTAATGAGCTCCGGTTGAATTGGACAAGCCTGTGACTATGGCAAACTAAAGTCCACCAGCATTGAAGTGTGATGTTGTCTGTAGATTTCCAGTTGGAGGTAATTACATGAGTGCAGATTAAAATCAGAAGATCTATTCATTTTCCAAGCATTCTGTTAGAAGAGCAAATATGCAGGCTACCCAGAAATAGTACATCATGTGAACGAGGTATATGAACCTGGGTGATAGCAATAATATGTTTCCAAAGTAGAGATCAGAAATGGGAAAGACCTTGACAGGTAAAAAACATATGAAAATATGTTTCTGGGTGAGTACTGTAGCACCTGCAAGTGTCTCGGTGAATAGGTTTAGCCTTAAAAAGACAAATAGGAATATAAAAGAGTCTGTTATAAAAACAATTTAAAGTTTGAGAGCAACTAGCGGTACAAGATATAGAATGTATTTTGTACCGAATGTTACCCCACAATGAGGTAAGTCAAAGAAAATGTAAGTCAAATTCCTACAGTGTTTCAGTTATTGTTTTGGTCCTATCTGGGTTGGGTAATCCACGAAATGTATATATGATACCAGCCTTGGAGTAAACATAAATTGAGAACAAGTGAGGAAACAAGCTGGTAAGGGAAGGAACAGAAGATGCGTATTGGGTGAAAGCAGTTTGTATCAAGGCAGAGAGCTCAGTATAGTGGGTATGTATGGTCTCTGGTAAAATGTATAAGGGAGATAACTTGGAAATCGGTATAAGGGAGCCAAAATGGAAATATTGTGAGATGGGGAATAAACCCTTGCTCATCCATGCTTTCCATCTTAAAGTCTTTCCATTTTTCTTAACCTCATGGGTGCTGCTGACGAGCTCAGCTCGTCATGAGGCACAGTGGAGCTGCACTCATGACAAGCTCAGCTCGTCATGAGTGAAGCTCCGCTGTGCCTCATGACGAGCTGAGCTCGTCACCAGCACGGCGTCGCCCCGCGTGGCCCCCCTCCCCCCGCACAGCAGGGGGGGGGGGGGAACACCCCGCAATGAAGGGGTGAAGCCAAGAATTATGTCAAATAGGGCTGTTCAAGAACTAAACAGTCGGAGCCAGAAGAAAAGGGTGCAAGCGTGCGAGAAAGCGGTAGGCAATCAAATTCTAGGAGGGCAAGACATAAAAAGAATTTGTTAGTGAGAAAAAGGCGATAACATAGCATTTCAGGAGATTGGGACAGACAGATAATAATGTATTCGCCTAGTGCCAAAAGCCCTATGATAGGTAATAAAGTTGGGAAATTAACACTGCCGGAAATCGTAGGAAGTTTTAATTTTTGCTAAGAGATTCGGGGTGGTTAACCATTCCATAATAAGTTAGAAAGAAGATTGTCAATTGAGCTAAAGAATCCTTTTGAGTTATTAGTTAGCAATATAATGAAGAATAAATGATTAATGGGGAGGTGCATTGTTACACCTGACAGCTTTAGGGTGGTCTTCTCCCAAAGTTTTGCCTTCCTCCCCCACTTTTCTGACCTTGTTTTTGGTGGTATTAGGACTCTGCACACTTCACCACTGCTAACTAGTGCTAAAGTGCTTATACTCTTCTCCCCTGAAGATGGCCATATTGATGCATCCCGAAATAGCAAACTGGCAATACATGTACCCAGGGCAGGTAAATTAAACGCTACCAGTGGGCCTGCAGCACGGATGGTGCCACCCCCCTAAGTAGCCCTTTAACCATGGCTCAGGCCTGCCATTGCAGAGCCAGTGTGTGCAGTTTTTAGTGCCCTGTTTAGCTGGCAAAATATACTTTTTTCCAGGCCCAAACCTTCCCTTTTTACACAGATAAGCCACCCCTACCATAGGACTGGACAGCCCAGAGGGCAGAGTCCAATGTATTTAAAAGGCAGGACATATATATTAAAGTTTTACATGTCCTGGTAGTGAAAAACTCTCAAACTCAGTTTTCACTACAACAAGGCCTATCTCTCCAATAGGATAAGATTGGGATTACCTGATTATATTTTAAAGATGTAATTTTCAATTGGGAAGAGATAAAACCTCTAAATCTGGTGTCTATGGAATCTTTAATTTAAAATCCTAACTTATGGTGAAGTCTGATTTTAAATAACAATTTAAAAAATGCCACTTTTAGAAAGTTGTAACAGCAACAAATGATGAACGGAATGCAGAATGATTCAAATATTCTAACCTAGTCAAGAGATCTGGGTTAAATTCATTGTTCTTTTGCCACAGCAACGCCACCCCAGTTTGGACCCAGCCGTATGCAAATCAGTCTTGACCCTGTGCTTCATTGGAACAGTCCACACCCAACTGCCAAGCCAGGTCCTCCATGGACCGAAAACAAGCATCCTGGGACCGGTTTCGGGGTATGTCACCCTTCTTCAGCCAGGCTAGCTTGAATCAAGTGGTACAGTGAGCAAGGGACCCACGTCTGGGCATACCCATCCCACTTAGGGCGAAAAGTATAACAGCAACAAATGATGGACGGAATGCTGAATCATTCAAACATTCTCCCCCAGTCAAGAGATCTGGGTTAAATCCATCGTTCTTTTGCCCACTACGCCACATGTTCTGCATTCTGTCCCTCAATTGTACTTTCTGTACTTTTAGAAAGTTGGCATTTTCTTGCTTTAGCCATTTGGTGCCTGATGTCTGTCTCCGATCATATCTGGGGTGGGTAACAGCTGGGTTTGTGAATTCCCCCTAGAAAGCCACACACAATCACAGCATAGATGTGACTTGAGGGGCCATTCTGGAAGGATGGGAGGGAGGAGCTGGACCCAGCCCCACTTACACCTGAATAGGCTGTGCCCTCTCTCCACACTAAGGCTGCATACCTCCCAGTAGTGAGTGAGGAGCCAGGGCAGGAAGAGCAGGGTCTCTGTGCAGTTCAAAGACCTGTCTCTGTAGTTTCACCCACTGCAAAGGCACAACTATGTGTAAGTATTGGACCTCGGACACTACCACTTCAGGATCAATCAATCAAGGGTTTTGTTAAGTGCAACTATTCACCCAGGAGGATCTCAAGGCACTGGGGGAGAGGGGTGGGGGGCGTGCGCAGTTCTTTGGCACACACAGAGATAGGTCGAGAGGTCAAGCAGGCCCTGATGTCTTCCAGGGCTCACCAGGGTGTGTGCGGTAGTCGGATGCTCATGGTGATTCGTCAAAGAGCCAGGTCTTGAGGCCTGTCGGGAACTTGGAGAGAGACGGTGTCTGACGGAGGTGGAACTTATGTAGTACACTTCTGGACCTGAGGATACTCTGCCAGGAAGGACTGCTGGACTGCTGAAGGACTGCCAATCTGATGGACTGCACTCTACTGGACTCCTGCATTGTTGATCTGCTGGCCTCTTACCTGGGTGAGAAGGACTGGACTGGACCTGCATCACTTGACCCCAGAGTGATTCCAAGGGCTAGCTGACAGGCCTCCTGATCTGAAGCCTTACAGACATAACAGGCTTCCACACCCTGCACCTGGACTCTGTCATCTGTGAGTTTATCCAGCTAAGTGGTGCCACCCCAGTCTTGGACCCTTTGAAGTGGGCCTAAGGTGCTTGCCAGTGAAACTGAAGCATCTTCTCTGCGGACCAAGGCCATAATTGGCCACAATCGAAGTCTCCTTGGCTGAGCGGCACATCCCGGAGCATCCACTGCTTCATGGATTGGACCCTTCACATCTTGGGCCTGATAAATCGCCTTTGGAACAGTCTGTGTGGTGCTTCACATAGAGCAAGTTCCTCACATCCCTCGATGGCAGACTCGGCAATGAGATTGAAACACTGCTTCGCAGCTTCACCGCTCTCAACGTATTGACCCTGTTGCGCCCCTCATCCTCGACACCCGACTTTGCATCACAAGCCCCAGATAGGATCCTCGACGTGGACCCATCAGGACCTTTAATTGCAGCGTTGTCGCATCGGCGACCAATACATTGCCTCAGATGCACGACGCATCTTCAAAGCAGATCCACGCAATCATCCACATCCAGGATTTAAGGTACTTTGTTAAGCGGGCTTAACTAGGTCCCTATAGCAGACCTGTGCTCCATCGCGGTCGGCCTGAACTTGTGACTTTAACCCGCTCCAATGCAACCAGACATCCCCAATTGTGCTTTGTAGGAATATTTTTCAGTATAAATGTTAAAATTCCATATCTCTGGATCTACTAATTGCATTTGTGTTGTTTTGGTTAGATTTAATGTATTAAAATAAGGGCTTTTCTTCTTCTTGGGATAAAACTCCTTCTGTGCGGCTCAGCCACGCTTATCGTGACTGGAACACAGTTAAAACAGCAGCTTTTGTCTGCCCGTATATCTTCCTTGTGTGAGGGGGTGTTATATGAGTAACAGATGAGTCATTGACAGTGGGGTTAAAACTTTACCTGCCCACTTTTCCCTGGGACACATAACCCAGACAATCATGGAAGCTTCAGAAGGGGGTACCAATAGAGGCCACTCAATCTGATTTGCTGGACCCTGACCAGATCTTACAGCTCAGATCGGCAGAATGGGTCCTATGTGACAAGGTAGCGCAATATGTGGCCAACCAGCTGCACAAACCACTTGAGAAGGAGGCACATAGTTGCCTCAAAGCGGAATACTTCAGACCTTCTTTGGAGGGAAAAGTGGCACAAACGCCTGATATAGACCCAATATTGCCCACTTTTCTGTCAAAGTTTGTTAAGGACCCGAAAAAAGGAATTGATCGGTCCTGGCGGGCTTGCCAGGATAAGCTGTTGGATATGGTGTACCCATGACCCAGGTCCTTGACATGGCAGAGGACGCCAAGTCTTCGGGAGCCATGATTTCCTCGTAAACTCTCTGGGTGGGCGCAGAGGAAAATTATGTTTTAGGTAATGCCAACTGCACACTGTCCAGTCCCTACTTATCAAGTTGGATCGAAACTTGGAGACCTAGCCGTCTCAGAGACAAGGGCAGTGTCCCAGGGTGGACTGTTTTGGGAACCTTTCATCAAGGAACTTGGCAAGTTTGTTAACACCTTTACCTCCCTTGATAAGGCCCAGACCTCAATAAGAAAGGTTTTCCCCCCATGGGTTTTTCAAAGGGCCAAACACGCTTTGCAAACTTCTACCTTACTAAAGTGTGGAAATCTGAAATAATTTCCGTTAGCATAAGCTGAAGCCATTTTGGTTTTGCCATCCATTTTGTTAGCTATGTAATTCTTCCGTCTTCATTGTTGCTTGCCCTTCTAACCTCTGCTTGAGTCATCAGCTTTAGTTAACTCCTTCTGTACTGGACCAAAGCAATGTATGTGCTGTGCAAAGGCCTGTAGCTGCTGAAATGCACCTGGTTAAAGATGTACCTGTCAACTATTTTCTGCAGTTGTAAACAGTTCGGTTCCCCCTCTCACTTTGCTGACTAAGTGATCTCCCATCTGCCCAGGTTTGTCGGTAACAATTCCTGTGTAGGCCTGTACCTTCTATTTGCATCTACATGCTTACTCTGCAACAAAGTGTGTATATAAGTACCATGGTCTGTGTATTCAATGTACTACCTCCTGGAACACATGAGGGTGTTGTATGAACGTGGTCCCACTCATGAGTGATTAATAAACTGGTTATTTGAATTCCAGCTTCAGTGCCAATCTCTATTTTGTTGGTCTACGGACCCGTGGACAGAGAAGGATGACCCCTGCACCGGTATACCCATTAATAGGCACACTTCCACAGTTGGCGCTCGACATGCGAGTCCTCATCGGAGACGCGGCCGTCCAAAGGAGTGGTCTTGACAGAAGAGTGGAATATTACTGAGGAGACGTCTTGCATGAGGAGACCCTTGCCTTTGCAGATCGAAATGACTTTTCAATTTTTTTCAATTTGACCCTCCAGGTGGTGGCTGGTCCCGACTGAGGTATCCTCTGGCGTAATTTTGTTTGCAGTGACCATTAGGTCGACCAAGAGATTGACAATTGGAAGTTGGAGACTCTTGTTTGGTAAGGTCGCTGAAGCGGCACTCTTGATTTGCTTGGCAAAGATTTTGGTTTGGTTTGTTTGATTTATTTTTTGCAAAAGATAAAGGCAGGTAATGTGGAGATTTTTCTCTACTTTTGAATATTTTGGAAAAGTAAAATTTTACAAAATTTGGTAGCATGCCTGTTTCCAGCACACTCCGTAGGCTGTGCTGCTGTCTTGGTGATAACAAAACGGATTTAGAAAGAAGTCAGCGGGCTCCCCCAGAGGGGACACCCAATAGACATATCTATGTTAAATACGGTATTTCTTCCATAATGTATAGTACACTGTGGAACAAATATACAAAAAAGGATCCTGATCTACAATGGCTAGTGAATGGGTAATTTGACTTTAAGTCGATTCAATATGTAGAACAGTGTTTGTTTAAAAGGAAAAGTCGACAAGATATGTTTGATTGTGTATGAATGTGGGCGAAAGAAGTGCAAGAGAGAGTGAATAAAGAAGAAGCTATAGCAGAAAAAGAACAGCGAAAAACGATATATCAAAAAGCGTTGAAATTAAAAAATGAAGAGATGAAGGCAATAAAAGAAAAAGAGGAAAGGGAGCGTTGTTTAGAGTTAACTGGCCAGTACGCTATTAGGCACCCCATTTATCCCATATTTAATAAACCTCAGGATGATTCCATCTTGTTAGATCTACCTCCGCCCCGTATACGTTTCCCTCTGCCCCAGAGAAAGATCTTTCTGAAGAAGAAATTATTTCTTCAGATGATAAAGACATAGATAAGCAAGCTGGGCGGCAGACCCGCTCTACTTTGATCACTGATGAGAAGGCCACTATTAGAGCCACTGGTCCCAAAGAAGCTCATGTCAGTACTACTGCTCTAGATCTTGTACCAATGGTTCAGCAGTGGAAGGATTTAGAGAAGGTATATTTTGCAGAGAAGTTCACCTGGGAGGTAATACTTGGTTTTAGAAAAGTTTCTAAAAACTTACAGCCCACTGATATCAATTCTGATTATAAGCAATTAGGTGATGGAACTTTCCTTTTTTCAAATATACCTGATCTAATTAGGCAAGTAGTTAAACTAAGACATGATACACCACGTTTAAAAGCGGAGAAAAAAAAAATCAGCTAGTAAACTTAAAACTGCGAAAACAGGTCAGACCCCAGCCCAAAAAGTAGTAGTTTTGGAAACAGCCAATGACCCTAGTGATACTATAGTTACTATGAAACCAATGCGTGAAGCTGAGCCTTTGTTTGTTCCTCCGAAGGGTGCAGGAACAAGTGGCGATAAAGATTCAGATGATGCAAAGGGATATTTGGTTTATAATTGGTTCCATACTCCTTGGAGTAGAGCAGACATTATGGCGCTTAAGGCTGCTTTGCCCTACCCATGGAAAAATCTGGCAGCTTTCTATGAAGAAGTGGAAGGAGCCATTAGCTCCTGTACTATACCCTTGCCAAGTATCGATGTGTTTTTTGGACTTATTTTGCCCCTGATATGTGGAGAACAATTAGGAAAATAGATGATACTATAGCATATGGTGAAACTTGGGTGCATTTAGAAGAAATAGATGCGGCAAGGGACCCTGCGCAGAAACCAAAACAGGAGATATTAGAACTTTTCAAAGCTATTGTGACTAAGTTGAAAACTCTCACACCCCTAAGAAAATAGATTGGACAACGTTATAGTCTTATAAACAGAAACCGGATGAGTCCGTTTCTGATTTGTTTACACGATTTGAAGAGACATTCCACGACTTACGTGGGCAGTCATTGACGGATGACACGGGTAGGCACCTGTTTGTCGACAAATTTGTCGCCAACATGTTGCCAGAAATAGCTAGTCGCATTAACGCCAGCAAGAGTTCGTGGACTACGTCTTCCTCAGTCTCCCTTTTGACTATGGCCCAGTATCAGGAGCGTCAGGAATTGAAAGGAAAAGGCAAAGAGGATAAGAAGGTTAAGGATTTAAAGACAAAAGTTATGTAGACTCAAGTATATGGTCCACCATTCAGAGGTGGTGGTAGAGGCGGACATGCAATATATACCCTTGGTGTACGCCCTTTCTCTCGATCAACTTTGTCTTCTGATCAGTGTGCTTATTGTTTAGAGATTGGACATTGGCGTTCTGAGTGCCCCCTTTTGCGAGGTCATCAGTTTTAACGGGGTAGAGGAAGTATGAGAGGACGCCCAGGGAATTCAGGACATAGGGGAGGAATAGGAAATTGTACCAGATTTGAGGCAGTTGAACACGGACCAAATTATTCGAATACCTTTGATAGACAGAATCAATATCAAGTGTTAGAATATTCGGCTGATGGTCTTGGGATTCTGATTATGCCTAGGATGGGGTAAGGAACCGGTTGAGGTGGCAGTAGATCAGAAAGGTCCTTCTGTTGATGCAAATGTCTTGGGCTCTAGTGATCAGTTTCTGGTTGATACAGGAGCTACTCGTAGTGCTCTGTCTAAAAAATTGGTTTCTAGGGCTACCCTGTCTGGCGCAATGATAACATCGATAGGATTCGATGGGACACCTACATCTAGCCCACTGTCACAGCCACATGCATTTAGTCTTGATAAACTCACTGCAGCATGTCCATGTTTGCTTTCCTCTACCACGCCGGATAATATCGTGGGCATCAATATGCTTAAATAATTTCATGCTACAATACGTTGTTCCCCAGAAGGTGTGCGTGCTATCTTAAACGAGAACTATCCAACGGTTGAGAGGTCTTGTCTCATTAAAGAAGATATTGCTCTGGCATTGTTACCTAGTACTTTGTGGGCTACATCAGATACTGATGTGGGATAAACGGTTATTCCACCAGTGCATATTCAAGTGAAGGAAGGGGCTTCATTGCCTCGGCTGCCCCAATATAAAATATCTCGGGAAGGTGAAGAAGCATTGAGCACATTGTTCAGGATTTGATCAAGGTGGGGGTTGTTGAAGAAGTCCCTTATAACATTTGTAATAGCCCTATCCTTCCCATTTTGAAAAAAGAGACACTGATACTAAAATGTACAGATTCGTTATTGATTTACGAGAGGTTAACAAAATTGTGGTGCCCCAATACCCGGAAGTCTCTGACATCACAACACTTCTTACTAAGGTTCTTCCTACTGCCACTACAATTAGTGTATTTGATTTGAAAAATGCATTTTTTCAATACCTATTCACCCCGACAGCCGTTATTTGTTCGGCTTCACTTGGAATAATAGATCATACAGATCCTGTAGAGCTCCAAAGGGTATACAGAGAGTCCTAGCATTTATAGTCAGGCATTGAAAAGGCAGTTTGATTCTTCTCCTGTGCCGAAAGGGGTGTCTCTTATTCAATATGTTGATGACATCTTGTCGGCTGCCGATACCCCTGAACAGTGTAAAGAAGGAACACTGTCTTTATTTTCATTTCTTGCCTCTCATCATCACAAAGTCTCTCGGAAGAAATTGCAATTTTGTAGACAACAGGTTACCTATTTAGGTCACCTCCTGTCTAAGGAGGGATGTGCACTCACACCAGACAGCGTTCAGACCATTTTGGATACTCCTGTGCCCCTTACTCAGAAGGATGTTTGTTCATTGATTGGCCTTACTTCTTTCTGTAGGCAGTAGATCCCTAGCTTTTCGTACATTATTAAACCCTTGTTGGCCCTTTTGACTAAAGACACTCCGATGCCTCCCACATGGACTACTGAATGCCATCTAACAGCTATGTCAAGCTCTTTGTTCGGCACCAGCATTAGGAACTCCAGACTACACTAAGACTTTCACACTTTATGTACACCAGAGGGAAGGTTGTGCCCTCTTGGTTTTAACACAGATACAGAGTGATAAACAATGTCCTAATGCATATTTTTCGGCTGTCCTTGATCCAGTTGCCCGTGTGCTGCCTGGTTGTTTGAGTGGCAGCAGCTGTGTCCATACATCAGAGTGAGGGATTTGTCACATAGATTGTTTGTGTTAGTATCTCATTCAGTCGATGCCTTGTTAAATCAAACAAAGACACAACTGTGCCCGCTTGACAGGATATGAATTGACACTTTTGGCCCGTCATATCACGTTGAAAAGATGTTTGACTTTGAATCCGGCTACATTATTGCCACTTCCAGCTACTTAGTCTCAGTCACAAGAGCTACACAATCTTATATCCCTTACTGAAGAACACACAAAGGGTTGTGTTGACCTACAAGATACACCTCTTTCTAGTGCTGATGGAGAATTGTGGGTCGATGGCTCCTGCCTGAAGTTGCCTGTTGGCACTATATCTGCTGCTTATGCAATTACAACACTTCAGACAGTAGTTGAGACAGCTCGTATCCCACAGAAGTCAGCTCAAGCAGAAGAGTTGATAGCACTGACAAGAGCATGTGAGCTTAGTACAGATTTGCTTTTACACAGATAGCCAATACGCCTTCGGCGTGGCACATAACTTCGGGCAGCTTTGGAAAGAAAGAGGAACACAAATAGTGCATGGGGAATTAGTACACAATCTCCTTACTGCCTTGACCTATCCTAAGAAAGTGGCAATTGTTAAATGTAGCGCACACAAGAAAGTGACCGATAAAATAGGAGCAGGCAATGCCTTTGCAGATTACACAGCTCAGGAGACCGCAATGCAGCGAAGTACCACATCTATGTATGTAGTTAAATCACAGACTGAACGTTTGCATGATGCCAGTCAAGAGGTCCTGGACATGCAACCATCTGCCTCTGTTAATGAATTAGACCATTGGTCTAAGGAGGGAGCAAATTAATGATGAAGGCTGTTGGAAGAATAAAGAAATGACAAAATGGAAGTTACCCACAGCCTATTTACACCCTGTGATTCATATGGCACATGGGCCGTCACATGTTGGAGCATCCTCAATAGCATAGCAACTTATGCAACTTTGGGATCATCCAAAGATTGTCGGTACGGCTAAGAAAATAGTCCATTCTGGTCTCCAATATAATACTGGAAAGGGAACACAAACTCCAACATGAGGGTTTGCAATACCTACTACACCTTTTGAGGTCCTGAAAATGGACTACATACAGTTTGAGCATTGTAACAACCTAAAGTATATTCTGGTAGTGGTGTGTGCCTTTAGCAAATGGGTGGAGACATACGCTACAAAAGATAATACAGCTCTTACTACAGCAAAGGTGCTCCTAAAGGAGTTTTTTTCCCCCGATTTGGCATTTGTCGAGTTTAGTGGAGTGATAACGGACACCATTTTATTGGGCAAGTTGTTGAGTATCTCATGAAAGGGTTGGGAATTAAGCAGAAGGTTCACGCTGCTTTTCACCCACAATCAGCAGGACTAGTGGAACGTTACAAATCTACCCTGAAATTGACTAAGATACAGGCTTTCACATCTTTGAAATGGCCTGATGCACTGCCTATAGCATTGCTATCTATTAGATCAATACCACATACACGATCTGGCCTCACACCGTATGAGGTGGTTTTTGGAAGGCTAATGAATATTTGGGGGATTCCTAGGCCACACCCTATACATGATGTACCCTACATTGATGAATGACTATTTGTCCCAGTTGATTGACAGTAGTTTGTCTTCTATTTATCAACAGGTCCTGGAGACTCTTCCAGACAGGTCGCAAGGTGAGGGCCACTGCTTGCGCCCTGCTGACTACGTGGTGATTAAATCCTTCCAGGGGACCAGCTCCCTAGCACCGGGGTGGCAGGGCCCCAAACAGGTGCTGTTGGCTACCTGGACTGCAGATCGGGTGACGGACCAGAAAAACTGGGTCCATGCGACACACTGTTGAGGTGTTGCAAGACCTAGTGAGCCCAGCTGCATTGGCGGATCACCGAGATATCCTGGTCACCGAGAAAGGACAAGCTGTGTCGCCTAAAGGATCTGAGGAAGTCGTCCCGGACCACATGATTACTGGTACATCCCGATATCAGCTTCAACCTAGGAACAAAGACACTTCGTTGCTTGAAAAGACTGTTTGAGCCACTGTCCTGGGTGGTTAAAGACTAACTTCAAAGGGGGTAGCCTTTTAGTGACTATTCGTCTCAATGTTAGTGAGGAAAAAGCAACGTCTGCCCAGGACCTTAGGGCACGATCTGTTTTGTTGTTTGTCGACGAAATGAATATGCTTAAGGAAAAGAAACCGACTGTTGCAAGAGTTTGTAGCAAAAGAACAATGATTGTTACTGGACTTACTTTGGCTGTTATTGTTGCTATAATAACACGGGTTGTAGGGCAAGTAGCTCCTGTCCGAAATCTACTGACTGCTACTACTCCTGTCCCCATTGAACATCATTACTTCACTCTTCCTTATCATGAGCAAAAACATAGAACGTCCTACCTCAATAACACTTTCATTTGGATGTTGCACCATACAAACAATGCCACAAACGTTACCACAGCTGTGTATGTGGAATGATGCCAGCTCATCAGAAAAAGGGAGGACGCCTCTTATTCCCTTGCCGTTTTCACATAATGGCTCCTGCAGAGCTTGGTTTGCATTGTTGTGGGTTTCTGAAGTTGCTGACATTACCTACGCTGATGTAGGAAGACTAAACATTCAGTTCAATAAAGTCTGTTACCCTGATGAGGACGGGGATCCACAAGCTAAAGGAACTGTATGGGAAATGGAGGAGTATCATCGAGGAAATTCCTCTGCGTGCTATGTTTTACCAAACACTCGAACAACGAAGGGAAATGAGGCTCTGGTTATCGCTGTTACTAGAGCTCAAGCGGATCTCTGTGAGAGCAGTATTGGCAATATTCCGGTGTGAAAAAGTGACTGTACTTCAGTGGTAAATATTACTGGAATGAACATTAGCAGTTTTCTGTCCTCACACAATACCTATTTCATTTGTGGAGGTAAAGAATATTATCATCTACCTATTGGTTGGTCAGGTAGCTGCTACGTGTCCTTTTTACTAACACTTGTGTTTTTGGCACCTGCATTCTACCATAAAGACTATAAATTATATAATGACATTTCCAAGACGAGATTCAAGAGGACAATAAACAATGATGAGGTGGATCAAACCGATACTGCACTACAGCAGTATATGGACTTTAATTTGGGGCCTTAAACAGTAGAAAGATCAGGCGCTTGACACATGTTGTAGAGGCTGTAACCAATCAGACAGCCATGGCACTTGGAAACATCACAGAAGAACTACAAATTGAGAGAATTGTGACTCTCCAAAATAGAATGATCCTTGACATCATCTTGGATGACCGTGGTGGAGCATGTTGCATCATCTGGAGTAGCTGCTGCATTTACATCCCTGAGCACATCCCTTCTGTTTTTGATGCAATTTCCAAGATGCATAAAATAGCCTCTGAAATCCATCAGGATTCTGGCACGTGGACTTTGACTAGATGGCTATGGATCATGTTTACTGTATTGGGTTGGAAACCATTGTCAGCCCTATGTAAATTTTTTGCTATTCTTTTCACTTGTTGCCTTTGTATTCAATGCGGCCCGATGCTTTGTCACCTTTGGGTTTCCACTTGTACTTCGTGTATACCGACTAAACAAAATGTTAAGAATGTAAATGCCGGGGCGTGGCCAACAGCATGGCCGAGTAAGACATGCCTGTAAAGAGCTCCCAGTGAGCTGCAGCAAATCAGACTTTCAAGGACGATCCTGAACCCCCAAAACGGTGAATGCAAGTCCGATCTGGCCGGGGAGTCCACGGCGACGTTGAAATCATCGAAACTAGCTCCCAAACGAGTAAAATCAACTTCGGCAGGAGACCGGCGCGGTGTACCTTTACAAAGATGGCGGCCAGCTGTCCCCGGATGGTGTAAGGGAGACGATAGATCTCGGCCCGGACCCAGAGACTGGTGTGTCCGAGAGATCCAAGGACGACCAGAGGGCGGAGGCGATATACACCCGGGCTGCGCCCAGACGGCTCTGCCCCTGCCCTTGCTGGCACCGGATCGGTGAGTGAAGGCGGCCCCATGGAGGCACTCGGGGATTCCGCTGTGGCGATAGACCCGCAGGCCGCAGGAGAGCCCTGCGCTAGAGTTGCGGCGCCGACCGTGACAGTCAGACGGAGTCTGTGCGGGGCCGGGCGGATCCGGAGCTACAGCGCTGAGGTGAGCCGGAGCCCTTCATCATAGCCCTGAGGTGGTCCAGGGGCGGAGCCGAGCACGGGGCAGTGGGAGCGGACTGAAACTATTAACGTGGATGGTCCCCTGCCTCATTGGCCTGTGCGCGGCCGTCCGGACGTAGTGCGGATTGAGGGAACGAGGGCCCTCGCGGGGCTGCGACCCAGATCGATGTAAGTCTCCTGGCGTAGTGTGGGTAATGGGGCCGCAGCTCTTCATTATCCGCCAGGAAGCAGATGCCCTGAGGAGTGTAATTAGCAGTGGGCGACACAGCGCTTCGGACGCGGCTACTGAGGGAGTGAGACCCTGGATGTGCCTCCATTGTCCTAGGGGACCCTAGGCTGGCGTGTGAGGGAGATTGAGGTGTGGGGCCCACAAGGTCCACGGCAAGAGAGCGATAAAGACTCCTGACGAACCCCGCGAGACACCTGAGTGGTCGGAGGACCACACTGCGCAGTGAGGAACGGGCAGAGAACCCCCCCCCCCCCCCGCCCCCCAGAAGGACTACTCCAGCTCTCTGGGATTCGAGCAGATGGGGAATGCATGTGAAGACTCGGAGCGGCTACCCTTGGTATCTGTGATCAGTGTGCGCCGCCGCAACCTGGCGCACCGCTGGCCTCGTTTTCTTACCGGCGCAGTTCAATAGCTGGTGGGTGACGCGAGGACGGCCAGGGCACCATCTGGACACTCATAAGGACGTTCAAGATGGGGAAAAAAGACACAGTGGTTAAGTCCACACAGCAAGAAACTATGGACAACTTTGCCACGGCACGCCAACAAAGGGAGACACTTCCTACGGCCCAGGGCGCACGATCTGACACCGCCATGCTGCTGGAAGCGATACAAGCATCCAGAACGGATATACAGGACTCTAGGGCAGCTCTGGAGGTCAAGATAGGGGAGGTGGGCTCGGAGGTGCTCCTCATGCGTCAAGACTTTCGGAACCTAACGGAGCGGGTGGCGACGACGGAAACAAGGATTGGAGAAGCGGAGGATTCTATCACCACTCTCCAAAAGGAAATAGCGGAATGCAAATGCTACTTACCAGTATGCATCTGTTCTTGGCATGTAGGGCTGCTGACATTCATATCTGTGCATAGATCGCCGCCTAGTGTTGGGTCCGGATGATTGCACATTGTTGTCCTGGAAGAGTCTTCGAAGTATCACGAGATAGGTGGCTCCTCCCCTGGACTACAGTGCGCATGGGCATCGCCTCCATCCCCAGATTGTTTTTAGCCATTGGCAGAGATGGAGTGAAGTATGTGAATGATGCCCATGCTAAGAGCATATAAATATATGTAAATGAATGCTGCAGCTGCTACAGGCGCCGGGGAGGAGGGCGGGCGATATGAATGTCAGCAGCCCTACATGCCAAGAACAGATGCATACTGGTAAGTAGCATTTGCAGTTCGAGGCATGTGGGCTGCTGAATTCATATCTGTGCATAGAATACATAGCAGTCCCTCCATTAGCGGCGGCCGCCCGTGCCAGCTGCAGCCGTCTGAAAAAGCGTTTTGAGAACAGCCTGGCCAACAGCTGCCTGTTGTTTAGAGTGCACATCTACACAGTAATGCTTTGTGAAAGTATGTGTGGTTGACCATGTAGCTGCTCTACAAATATCTTCTAAGGGAATGTTACCTAGGAAAGCCATAGAGGCCCCCAACTTTCTAGTGGAGTGGGCTCTTGGTGGAATTGTGAGAGTGCGTTTAGCTTTAGCGTAACAGATCTGAATGCATTTCACTATCCACCTAGCGATCCCAGCTTTGGAGATAGCGTTTCCCTTGTGGTGTGTGGCAAAAGCAACGAAAAGCTGCTTTGTTTTGCGAAAATCCTTTGTCCTGTCTACATAGTACATCAAGGCTCTCTTAACGTCAAGGGTGTGGAGCATCCGCTCCGCCAGCGTCTCTGGGTTCTGGAAAAACACTGGCAACTCAATTGTCTGGTTTATATGGAATTGAGATACCACCTTGGGTAAGAATTTAGGGTTAGTGCGGAGCACAACCCTGTTAGCGTGTACCTGGAAGAAAGGTTCTTGGATGGTGAGCGCCTGCAGCTCGCTAACCCTCCGTAGCGATGTGATTGCTACTAAGAACGCAACCTTCCAAGTTAGGAACTGAAGCTCACAAGAGTGCAGTGGCTCGAAGGGAGGACCCATCAGTCTGGTAAGAACCACAAATGAGGTTCCATTCTGGAGCTGGTGGTGTCCTTGGTGGAATGACTCTTTTGAGTCCTTCCAAAAAAGCCTTGATCGCAGGGACCTTAAAGAGCGACAGATGTTGCCTATTCTGGAGGTATGCTGCCATAGCAGACAGGTGAATGCGGATGGAAGAGTACGCCAAATTGCATTGATACAGGTGGAACAGGTAACAAATGATGTTTTGAATGGAAGCATCTAGCGGGTCAATATTGTGGTTAACACAGTAGATGACAAACCTCTTCCATTTAGCCGCATAGCAAGCTCTAGTAGTGGGCTTCCTTGCCTCTCGAATGATGTCCATGCAATCGGGAGGAAGATTGAGGTAGCCAAACTCTAGGACTTCAGGAGCCAGATCGCCAGGTTGAGCTGTTGCGGATCTGGGTGCTGAATGTCGCCATGGCTCTGCGTCAGAAGGCTGGGGGTGAGATGAAGCCTCTGATGCGGTACCACGGAGAGTTCCAGAAACGTGGTGTACCATGGTTGGCGAGCCCATATTGGAGCAACCAGGATGAGAGTCATCGAGTGCTGCCTGAGTTTGCGTGCCACCAGCGGTATCAGAGGTGCTGGGGGAAAAGCGTACGCAAATCTGCCTGACCAGTTCATCCACATCGCATTGCCCTGTGATTGCGGGTGTGGGAACCTGGCGGCGAAGCTTTGGCATTTTGCGTTCTCTTTCGTGGCGAACAGGTCTATCTCTGGATGACCCCACTTTTGGAAGTACGGTTGGAGTACTGATGGATGTATCTCCCACTCGTGCATTTGATGGCTGTGCCTGCTGAGCAGATCCGCCATCTGATTGTCCTTGCCCGGGAGATGCTCTGCCATGAGGAAGATGTTCCTCTGAATGGCCCACTTCCACATGCTCTGAGCCAGATGAGACAGCTGTGGAGAGTGTGTGCCTCCCTGCTTCTGGATGTAGTACATGGCCGTCATGTTGTCCGTCCGGACCAACACGACCTTGTTGCACAGATGTACTTTGAACGCCTTTAAGGCCATGAAGACTGCCATCAGTTCCAACACATTGATGTGCATCTTCCTTTGCTGTAGTGTCCATAGTCCCTGCACCGTGTACTGGAGTACATGCGCTCCCCATCCCTGGAGAGAGGCGTCCGTTGTCAGGACAATCTGTGGCACAGGCTCCTGGAATGGTCGGCCCTTGCAAAGGTTTTGTGGATTCCACCAATGCAGAGAGTTGTATGCCCGACCGCTCACCAACACTAGGTCTGTCAGTTGCCCATGAGCCTGAGTCCACTGACGTGCAAGGCACTCCTGAAGCGGACGCATATGTAGTCTCGCGTGCGGGACGATGGAGATGCAGGAGGCCATCATGCCTATCAACTGCATGAACATCTTCGCTGGAAGCGAGTGTTGAGGTCTGAATCGTTGGATCAGCGCCTGAATACTGGCGATTCTCACTGAATTTGGCTGCGCAGTGGCTGCCAGAGTGTCGATAGTCGCGCCCAGATACTGTTGCACGTGGGCGGGCTGGAGATGGGACTTGGGGTAGTTCAGAGAGAATCCCAGATCGTGCAGGAGATGAATGGTGCGTGACACATGGTCGACGCGCTGTTGTTCTGTCTTTGCTTGAATGAGCCAGTCGTCCAGGTAGGGGTAGACATGGACGTTCTGGCGCCGGAGATGCGCCGCCACGGTCGCCAGGCACTTTGTAAATACCCTCGGCGCCGTGGTGACCCCGAACGGCAGAACCCTGAACTGGTAATGCTGGTCTTGAATCGTGAACCTGAGATACTTCCTGTGGGAAGGATGCAGTGGGATATGAAAATATGCATCTTTCAGATCCAGCGTAGCCAGGAAGTCCCCCTGCTGAAGCAGAGGGAGTACTTGCTGTAACGTGAGCATATGGAAGTGCTCCGAGAGAATGTACCAGTTGAGGGGCCTGAGGTCCAGGATGGGCCTGAGGGATCCATCCTTTTTGGGGATTAGAAAATACAGGGAGTAAACCCCTGTTCCCCTTTCCTGCAACGGAACGGGCTCTATTGCCCCTTTTTGCAGCATGACCAGGACTTCCTGCTGCAACAAGGTCAAGTGCTCGCCGGACATAGGACGGCTTCTTGGGGGTATGTTTGGTGGAATGGAAGTAAGTTCCAGACAGTAACCGTACTGGATAAGAGACTTGACCCACCTGTCCGTGGTGATGGATTTCCACGCGGGCAGGAACTGCTGGAGTCTCCCCCCGACCGGTGTTGTATGGTCGGGGGGCAGTGACAAGACGTCACTGTTTGTTGGCGGTGGTGGACCTGGAGCTGTTGTTTCCACGTCCCCTGCCCTTGATGTTATTGCCTCTGTAGCCACCTCTACCCTTGTTGTTGTATGAGGGTTGGGTGTTACTTTTGTAATACTGGGTGGACTGCGATGCCTGACCCCTTGAGGTGCCTCTGGAATTGGAGCGACGAAAGGAACCGCTCCGAAACTGCTGAGACTGGAGGGCCCCCATAGACTTGGCAGTGTCCGTATCTTTCATCATCTTTTCCAGCGTCGCATCCACCTCAGGGCCAAATAGGTGGTCAGGATTAACAGTTTGGTTCAGTATTGTCGTTTGAATATCGGGCTTGAACCCTGAAATTCTCAGCCAAGCATGCCGTCTAAGCAACACACTAGTGTTGATTGCCCTGGAGGCCGTATCAGCCACATCCAGCGCACATTTTATGGATGCATTTGTGATGAGCTTGCCTTCCTGAATAAGCATTTCTCCTGCCTCCTTGTACTGGTCAGGCAGGTGTTGCAGCAGTGTTTCTAAGGTATCATAATGAGCCCTATCATAGCGTGCAAGTAGGGCCTGTGTGTTTGAGATTCTCCAAATGTTTGCTGCCTGTGCAGCAATTCGCTTCCCAGAGGCCTCGAAGATCTTGGACTCTTTGTCTGGGGGAGGAGCGTCACCAGTGGTCTGCGAGTTCGCCCTCTTCCGAGCGTTGGATACAACCAACGAGTCCAGTGGCAAGTGTCCCTTGATGTATGTGGGATCCGAGGGCGCTGCCTTATATTTTCTGTCAATGCGAGGGTTGATGACCCGCGCCCGGGTGGGCTCCCTGAAGACCTCAGTTGCGTGTTTTAGCACCCCCTTAAGCATCGGCAGTGTCTTGACTGACTTTTCGGCTACTGAGAAAGTGTCAAATAAAAAGTCCACATCCACCGGGTCCGAGTGCAGCTCGACGTCGTGGTTAGCCGCAGCTCTCTCGAGGAGAGCGTTGAAGGCCGCTGAGTCCTCCGTCGGTGAGGTCTTTGCCGCAAATAGCTGCGGTTCCTGACCCGATTGCGGGTCGTCTGGGTCGGCTCCGGCAGACCAAGGAGCAGGTTCCTCCTCCGGATCCGAGTACGCCGGATAGTTGTACTCGTCGTACTCCTCATCGTCACCTTCCCCTGCATTAGAACAAGTAGGAGAACGTTCTACATGTGTGGGAGACGAAGGCTCCATAGGGTCCGAAGCACCCGTCGAGTCCTTCTTGTTCTTAAGAGGAATCCGAAAATGCTCCAGCACCGGTTCCGCGGTGATTCTTCTCTTGAGTAGGGACAATTTCCCAGTATTTGCGTCGATGACGACCTCTCGGCGCTCTTCCTCTGCGAGTGGCTGGAGCCGAGGCTTCGACACCCCTAACGCCGCCTTGGACGTCGATGTCTCTTTCGAGGGCACGTCCGCCCCCCTGCTTCGGAGCGAAGGCCTTCGGCGCCGATTTCGGCGGCAGGGTGTAGCGAATAGGCGTCTGCGCCTTCGCCGGCTTCGATGCGGGCTTCGGCTTCACTCCCTCCGGCTCGAGAACTTCAGCGCTTCGAATCCGTTGGAGGGATTCCACTACCTTCGTCGCCAATACCGGAGAGGGCTTGACTGGCTTGTGAGCTCTCCCGGAGTCGGGAGTCGAGTCAGCCGGGGGCAGCGTCTTCGGAGTCGACACCTTTCCATCCTTGGTTCCGACGGTCGGAGCCGGTACAGCCGGAGCCGTGGACTCGCTTTGGCGTTTCTTCGGAGCCTTTTTTGGGTTGTCGACCCCCAATGTCTTCGGCGCCGACGCAGCCGCGTCGGCCGCCTTTGCTTTCGGCGTCGACCCCGAGGCCTTGGGGTCGGCCATCTTGGCGTGGCTCTTCAAGTCGGCCATCTTGATTGCCTTAGGTGTTGACACCTCCCGAGCCTTCTGCACCATCAATGGAGCTTTCACTTTCGGTTTCGAAACCGACTGCGTGGATCCCGATGGCTTCACTTTCGCTTCCTTCAACGGGAGTGGCCCCTCCGAAATGTCCGTGGCCGGGCCGAGAGGCGGGGCTGCTGGACTAGTAACGAGGTCTTGGGTAAGGCCCGAAGGCGATCCCTCGACCTGGGCCGTGTCTCGGGGATTAACCCCTGAGTCAGTTTGGGGATGCTCTTCCTCCGAGCTATCCCCCACGGTGGCAATGGCCTCATCGTCGTCCCCTACCTCGTCGCCGGCTTCATAAAAGTCCGCATCTTCCGCGTCGCCGGTTTCCTCTTCCTCCGACGCAGGGTTAGAGTCCGAAACTTCAAAACCTTCGAAGATGTTGTCCGGCAGGCTCGCAGGGGGTTCCGCCAACTGGGCCTGGAGCCGAGCGACGCGACGCTGCTTTAGGGTCTTCTTGCACCGGAACTTTGAACAGGCCATACACCTGGTCTCGTCATGTTTCGGTGATAAACACTTGTTGCACACAGGGTGCACGTCGAGGTGTGAATATTTGGAATTGCACACCGGGCACTTCTTGAACGGAGTACGTTCCATGATAGGAACCTCGAGCGTCGAGTAGGCCCGTCCGCGCCGAGAGCACGCGGAGGGGCAGAGAGTGTTCAGAGCTGAGAATAAGATAACCCGAACGAAACAGTACCGACGCCCAGCCTAAAGACCGTTAGGTCTCAAGTAGAAACAGAAAAGTACTATCGGTTCCGACAGCGGGACCGAAACACATCCGAACCCAATGGCGGAAAAAAACAATCTGGGGATGGAGGCGATGCCCATGCGCACTGTAGTCCAGGGGAGGAGCCACCTATCTCGTGATACTTCGAAGACTCTTCCAGGACAACAATGTGCAATCATCCGGACCCAACACTAGGCGGCGATCTATGCACAGATATGAATTCAGCAGCCCACATGCCTCGAACCTTCAAGCATCGCACCGGCAACTGCTGTGGAAGGTGGACGACGCGGAAAATAGAGCGAGACGCATTAACCTCCGCTTCGTAGGCTTTAGAGAAGGCATTGAGGGAACGAACGTGGCGGCCTATCTCTACTCCTGGCTGAAGACAACGTTCCTCCAGGCGCATTTCTCGGACTGCTTCATCATCGAAAGGGCGCACAGGGCGCTGCTGGCGAAATCACCGGAGGGGGCATGGCCAAGACCGATAATTGCGCGTTTCCTCAATTTTGCAGATAGAGATCTTATTCTGCGGGAAGCCAGGAAGAAAGAGGAAATACGGCTGGAGAACACTAACATAATGATCTTTCTGGACTACAGCCAAGAGGTCCAGAAACAGAGACGTTCTTATGACACGATAAAGGCAAAATTGAGAGACTTAAACTTAACGTACATGCTACTCTTCCCGGCTAAGTTAAAAGTACTCTATGAGGGGAGAACGCACTTTTTCAACCGACCAGAGGAAGCATGGCAATGGCTGGAAGAACGTCCTATGCTACAAGGGGCAGTAGAGGAAGGCCGCAGGATCAGGGAAGAGATGGAGGCCGCTGGTCTACGTCGGAGTCCCCCTAAAACCCAAAGGATAAAGAAACCGCGGAGTAGGAGGCGCACACAAACGACCCCATATCCGGGCCCTAGCACACAGGGTCGAAGGAGGTTGACTTCATTAGTGTCAGCGGGGGCAAAGGCGACGTCTGGATCCAGATACAACTGCTTGGCCGATCAAAATGGCACGGAGGAAGAAGAAGACACAGGTGGCCGAACCTCGGAAGAAGAGGAGGTGGCTAACCGATCCCTGGAAAAGGCGATACGTGAGATGGAACAGGAGGCAAGAGGCCTCCCTGAAGAGCCGGACACTGAGACTCAAGACTCTCACTCCTGAAAAGGGGACAGGACTAATCCGTGACACTGCAGCTCATCGTAGAAGGGGCACGCAAGTTGCACACACCCCTTTATACATTTCTTTACGTTTGTTGTTTATGTTATGCACTTTCCCTTGCAGACTGACTAGGCGGGAGGGGTATCATCCCGCTCACTAAGGTGCAAACGTAAGTTCTGTAGGGGGGATCCAAGGGTGGGCGACAGACCCCCTCCGTCAGTAGTCCGGGCTATGTGGAAGCTGGGGCTGCGGGAGGGGGGGAGGGGGGGGAGTTGTGGGTGTTTTCAGTTTCTGGGAGTTTAGAAATGGGAGGGGTGGGGGGAGGGAGTTTGTTTTGTCATGCACTGTTGAGCACATGCACACACTTCAATAAGACTCCCGACATAGGGCACAAGATCCCAACAGCCCTTAATGCACGATCTGCCCATGGGAGACCCACAAAGAGTGAATGGGCCTAGAGATGGCTTTAAAGTACTAACCTGGAACGTAAACGGCCTGGGCTGTAAGATTAAACGGGGACTGGTCCATAACTATGTGAAAAGATCTGGGGCAGATGTCGTTCTCCTCCAAGAAACGCATCTGCAAGGTACTAAATGCGCCTTCCTGGCGAGGGGGCAGTATAGAGTCCTGGCACACGCGGGCTTCACCTCGGGCTCTAGAGGAGTGGCAATCCTGATTAAAAAGCATCCACCTATGACAATAGCGCAGGTTTGGACTGACTCACAGGGAACATATGTAGGGGTACGCGGAAAATGGGGAAGGAAGGAGTACACATTTATATCAGCGTATGCTCCACCCAAACTCCAGGCAGGCACACTGCGGGGGAGTCTCTGATATTCTCCTTACGATCCAAATCCTTGGTGACGACTTTAATGACGTAATGGATCCTGCGCAGGATAGGACAGGCGACCGTGCTAAACCCTCACATGTGACACCGCTGGCCAAATCTATGTCCGCGCTCGGACTACTGGATTTGTGGAGGTGGCTCCACCCGGGCACCAGGGCCTACTCCTTTTTTTCATGGGCCCACAAAGTGTACTCCCGCCTGGACTACATTTTTATGGCACGGCAGGCACTGCAGGTATCGGACACAGCGGAGTACTGTGCACGTGGCGTGTCTGACCATTCCCCTTTATTGATAGAGGTGGGTAGGACGAGGAGGGAGGGACCCAAGACACTCAGGCTGTCGGCGTGGGACCTACAAAACGCAGAACTCCTCAGGGGCCTAAGAGCAGACGTGAGGGTGTACTTGTCAGAAAATGTTGGCACAGTGGAATCCAGAGTACCTCTTTGGGAGGCACTTGAGGTGGTACTTAGAGACAGGGCCCACTGTAGACTTGCAGAAGATAGGGAGAAAGTCTAGGCTGAGTTACAGGAACTGGAAACACAGATTCTGACACTTGAAACAGAACACCTGCGTACCAGAGATCGGGGGACACTTCGGCGACTGTCCGATTTGAAAACCCAGTATAGGCAATTAGTGATGGGGGAAGCAAAGACACAGGCCCTGGCTACTCTGCATCGCCTATACGATGTGGGAGAGAAATCCAGGAGGCTCTTGGCTTGGCTAAGTAGGAAAGAGAGAGGCGATTGTTGGGTCGACAAAGTGAAAGACGATCGGGGGAAGTGGGCCGACACGGATGCTGAGATAGCAGAGGTATTCGCTGCGTTCTATAAGTCCTTCTATGAAGCGCAGGACCTGGGCTCAAAAGAGGATGCAATGCAGTACATGGCACATATTACTATTCCGGAGCTTGAGGCATCTGACCGGGTGGCCTTAGAGGCAGACATAACGGAGGAAGAAGTTAGGGTGGCACTGACGAAGCTCTGACCGGGAAAGGTCCCGGGCCCAAACGGTTTCCCAGCGGAATTCTTCAAGAAAACAGCGGATCTCCTGACCCGCCACCTGCTGGGTCTATTCCTTGACGCTGAGGAAGAGGGACAGCTCCCCCTGGACCTCAGGCAGGCAACAATTGTCCCGATCTACAAGCAGGGGAAGCCGACGGACGACTGCTCGTCCTATCGCCCCATCTCCCTCCTCAATGTAGAGGTGAAACTATACGCCACGATCTTGGCACTCCGCATGCGACGGGTGGTAACAGGGTTGGTCCATCTAGATCAGACGGGGTTCATCCCGGAACGGGCCACTAGATATAATCAAAGACGGACCCATAACTGGCTTAAGGAGGTGGAGGACAGGACTGAGCCTCACTGGTTCCTCTCCCTGGACGCAGAGAAAGCGTTTGATGCAGTACATTGGCCCTTTCTAGGGGGTGTGCTGAAGCGCATGGGATTCGGGCCAAGTATAGACATAAGATTAGTCTCCTGTATACCAGCCCCAGTGCTAGGGTTAGGGTAAATGGGACGTTATCGGAGGCCTTTCGGATTCAACGGGGCACCAGGCAGGGGTGCCCCTTATCCCCCTGTTGTTTGTGCTATCCATTGAAGTGCTGGCCTGTGCGGTAAGACAAAATGTAGAAATTACCGGGTTCCGGATGGGGCCAGTGGAAGAAGCCGACGAGAAGCTGTCCCTATACGCGGACGATGTCCTCCTCTATGTTTCGCACCCGGACACTACTGTACCGGCACTGTTTGAGGAATTAGATCACTACGGCAATAACTCAGGGTACCAGAATAACTGGCACAAGTCGTTGTTATATGATCCGCAGGGTAGGGAGGACTGGCCCATGTTGCCCAAGGGACTGAAAACAACTAGGGAGGGGTTTATGTACTTAAGAATATTTGTCACGACTGATGGTAACCTCTCCTACGAACGTAATATCAGCCGGGTCATACGCACTTTCTCAGAAGACGCTAGTAGATGGCAATCGCTCCCTCTGACGATTCTGGGGCGGGCAGCTATGTTTAAAATGGTCACGCTCCCCAGATTTCTATACGCATTCCAGAATGAATACTTTCCCTTGCCGTGCAAGATATTCCGAGACATCCATGCGGCATTGAGGTCCTATCTGTGGTTGGGTAAGCAGCCTAGAGTAGCCCTCTCGACCCTACAGACACCAATACGATGGTGGAATATCTTTGCCTGACCTAGAGGCCTACTACTGGGCAGTACACTTGCCACCCATAAATGAATGGCTCCACGTACCAGCCACACACCCCACCTATGCACTGGAACGACACAAGATGGGCATGCACAACTGTCTTCATTACATCTATGGAGGGAGGGGGCAGGCCGGACTACTACCCGGGAACTAGAATCACGCTGGGAGCATGGAAGAGGGCGACAAGGGCAATACAGTGGGAGCACAAACCGACGAAGCAAACTCCACTGTGGCACTGCACCTGGCTGAAGGAATTACACAAGTTGAAGGGGTTCCAGGAGTGGGATGCCATAGGTATCTCTACTCTAGGGGATGTGATTAAAAAGGGGGTACTACAATTCTTTCCGTTGCTCCAAAGGGAGTATGGGCTCCACCACTCCCAGTTCTTTAAATATATGCAACTCAGGCATGCATGGAGGGCGGAGGGGGCATCGCTGGAGGTACGCCCCGAATATGCCCCGCTAGAGGGCCACCTTTTGCAGGAACAAATCCCCGGGAAAGCAGTGTCCCGGACATATAAAACCATCATGAATAATAGACCAAACAAATTAGAAGGCCTCAGGAACACATGGGAACGGGAAGTGGGAGATATGGATGATGTGGATTGGGGTGTAGTACTGATGCACGCTAGGGAGGTGGCGATTAAATCACGCCTCCGTCTGATCCAGTTTAAGATCCTGCATAGGTCAAATTTTGATAGAGTGAGGCTTTATAGACTGGGAAGAATACCTGACCCATGCTGTCTGCGCTGTGGCCACGACCATTTGGTCCTGTCCACGCATTCAAACGTACTGGGGGGAGGTCTTAGCTGAACTGGGGGAGGTGCTGGAGACAGACATCCCTTCAGACCCGAAGGTAGTACTCCTGGGGATGACTAATGATGTGGACTTGGCACGCCCACTCCTGATTTTTCTGGGGCTAGCCCTGGTAGTGGCCAAGAGGGATATAGCCAGGAAATAGGGGGTGCCTGATACTCCGCTGCTTGAGGAATGGAGAAGGGGTATGGACCTCTACATCGCAGCCGAAAGGGTCACATATAAGGCGAGGGCCTGCCCAAAGAAATTTCGTAGAGTATGGGGCAAATGGAGACACTATCACGGTCTTGATGGAGGACTATGAGAGATGGCAAACACTTGCAGGCTTGGGCATCAGAGAAGGAGTGTGCATTTGGGGCCGGGAGATATCACTGCAATGGATTCTGATGTTCGTAATGGTGGGCTAATCAGGCGCTGGACTTTGGGGTCTGACGCGTAGGGAGGGCTGTGAGGGGAAAGATGGGGAAGTGTTGGAGTGGTGCTTAATAATGACGTGCGTGTTCTTTGTGTTTATGGCTGCAAACATAATAGAAATGGTACTAAAACAAACGAGGGGAAAGTATGGGGTGGGGGAAAAAGTTAAAAGACTGTACTTTGTTCGTAATATCATACTATGTAACGTGATATATTATGCAGTCGCGAATAAAGAAGTTTAAAAAAAAAAAAAAGTATGTAAATGCCCGACTAGCAAGTGATCAAGAAATTAATGAAATGATGCAGATTGATATACACAATGTTTTTCGTATTCCCTCAAAAGCATAAGAAAAGGTCTTCAGCATAGGTTAAAAGGGTCATTGTGGAAGTCTGAAATAATTTACGTTACGTTTGCATAAGCTGAAGCCATTTTGGTTGCGGCATCCATTTGGTTAGCTATGTAATTCTTCCATCTTCACTGTTGCTTGCCCTTCTATTTTGCTTGATTCATCAGCTTTAGTTAACTTCTTCTGTACTGGGCCAAAGCTATGTATGTGCTGAGCAGAGTCGCCTTGTCTTCTAATAGTGATAGTTTTTTCACTGTCTTATTTACGATTTGTTTAAAACAATGGTAAGACCCTGATGCTGCCCAAAGTTCCTCAAGTACCAGACGCTCTTTTGATGCGGTCAGATGGCTTATGGCTGCACAGTCCCTCTTTCGTTGTATTTCAATCCATAGGTAAGAATTCAGTGTTCCTGCTTCAGCCCTTTTGATCCTGACCAGCTGTTGGCGTAGGCTCCTTTTAGAGCTATTTCTTGGCTTTGCAGGGTGAATTCTGACCTTATTTGGGCCGGCGAAACATTCTTAAGTACACTGAAAATCTTTCTGGCCGCTTTTGAGACAGTACTGTCTAGTGTAGCCGCATCTCTTCCCCTCATGCACTCGCTCCCATAAGTGATTGCCAATATGAGCTTTGCTTGCAAGACTCGTAATAATGGAGTTAGATTTGGGCCGGTTGTTAGATGCTTAATGGATTTTATTGCCGTAGTGATAGAGTTGCCTCTTCTATTGATTACATCTTTTTGTGTGTTAAATGTGCCTTTATTGTCTATTATCACTCCTAAGTATTTGTATTGGTCCACTACTGCAATTGTAGAGTTAGCCAGGTGCCAGCGAAACTTGGAGGTTTCCTTTCTTGGATGAATCCTCATTACCTTCGTTTTGCCATAGGTGATTGCTAAACCATTATTTGCTGAATATCTACTGGTTGTATCTAGTAGATGTTGAATGCAATGGGGGTTCGACTCAGCAGCACAAGGTGATCTGTATACAGGAGATTAGAGAGTAGCAGCCCTCCTATGTTTGGCGCATGCAAATTACAAGTGTCTAGTTCTGATGGTAAATCAGACATGTACAAGTTAAAAAGTGTCGTCGCCAAGATTCACCCCTGTTTGAGCTTCATGGTTGTTGGAATTTTCCAGGACAAAAACCTACCATCTCCCAGTTTGACTTGGACGCACATCTGTGTGTGGAGGAGTATTAACTGGTTTAGTCAAATGCTGACGAATAGTCAATAAAATATCTATAGACAGAGAAGGGTGACCCCCTGCACCAGTTTGCCCATTAAAAGGCACATTTCCACAAAAAGGTCTGAGCTTCCGAGGAAGAGGCCAAAAGGGACAATCCGTCAACCATAAAGCCGGTGAGTGTACAAGCTTCTTCCGTTACCAGGTGGGGGGACGACTAGCTTGCTTCGCCAGAGAGTGACGTGATTCAACATCATATGCCTGGGTCTTGCTAACCACGGAAGGTCTCCAGATAGATTCAATTCTCTGCAGATGAAAAGAACCTAATAGATGCAGAGATTCAGAACTTACTAAACGCGTAGTCTCACCTCCATTCATCAATGTGGGTTTATCAGCAATAAGTTGACAAGGCCGATGGGGGTCCTGTAGACTTAAAGAGTTCAAAGAATGGTTGGTGTATCGCCATTTCAAAATGGTGGGAATCCACCTCCTGCGGGATGTCTTAGCCCCTCAGATTGGATGACTCGCCTCGATCTCAAGGATGCGTACCTGGTGATACCCATTTTTCCACCACACCGATGTTTCCTGCAGTTCCAGTGGCACCAGCAGGCATTCGAATTTTTGAGTCTTCCCTTCGGATTGTCCTCTGTTCCATGGTGTTCCACCAATGTTCTAAAACACGTGGTAGAACACCTTGGAGCGCGAGGCTTCCGCCTCATCTTTATCTGGACGCATGATTAACATGGCACAGTACCCTACTCCGCTGTCTTTCCAACTGCCGACTGCAGTGGGCCTCTTAGAGAGTTTGAGGTTTGTAATAAATGAAGGGAAATCCCTCCTGGTTCTATCCCAATCAGAAGTTTTTTTCAGGGTTCACTCCGTAACTTCCTCCCTGCCTCAGTCTACCTTCTCAGAAAATGACAAAAATAAGACACAAACTACACCCCACATTGGCCAGACCTCACACTACGCTGCACCAGACTGCCTGCCTTCTAGGCCTCCTATCCAGGTCATATTTCCAGGGCCCTTCCATTATAGAGCCCCGTAACGGCTAAATGCGACCCATCTCCGAAGGGTCTCACATATTCCCAGATGGTCGAGCTCACGGATGAGGCGAAAGAAGAGATTTCATGGCGGCTTTCCCCAAACGGATATTTACAACAAGGGGTGGTGAGGGACAGAGTCTCTGAATTAAGCAGAAAGCTCTCACCCAGTCAAGAGATCAGGGCTAGATCCAACACCGTTTTTTAGCTCACTGCACCATCCCAGTTTCAGAACCTGGCTGTATGCAAATTAGTCTGTTCCTGTCCCAGTGCATGATGGGAACAGGGCAAACCAAACTACAAAAGCCAATTCTTACACTGGGAAGGAAACAAGCTCCCGGGGACCGGTTTCTGGCATTACAGCCGTCTTCGGCCCGGTTTGCTTGAATCCTGATGGTGCAATGAGCAAGGGTCTCACATCTGAGAATACCCTCCCACGCTTAGGGTGGACAAAAATATTTACAACAAGGGGTGGTGAGGGACAGAGTCTCTGAATTGAGCAGAAAGCTCTCACCCCGGTAGCTTGTCTCCTTTCTGGTAAAGAATTGGCTTGGTAGTTTAGTCTTCCCTGTTCCCATGATGCACTGGGCCAGGGACAGACTGATTTGCATATAGCCAGGTTCTGAGCTGGGATGGGGCAGTGAGATAAATAACGGTGATGGATCAAGCCCTGATCTTTGGACTGGGTAAGAGTGGTCTGCTCAATTCAGACACTCTGTTCATCACCGCCCCCTTTTGTAAATCGATTTTGGCCACTATAGGTGTGGCAGGGTATACTCAGACATGAGTCCCTTTCTCACTGCTCCATCAGGATTCAAGCAAGCCGGGCCGAAGAGGCTGAAATGCCAGAAACCGGTCCCCGGTAGCTTGTCTCCTTTCTGGTAAAGAATTGGCTTGGTAGTTTAGTCTGCCCTGTTCCCATGATGCACTGGGCCAGGGACAGACTGATTTGCATATAGCCAGGTTCTGAGCTGGGATGGGGCAGTGAGATAAATAACGGTGATGGATCAAGCCCTGATCTTTGGACTGGGTAAGAGTGGTCTGCTCAATTCAGACACTCTGTTCATCACCACCCCCTTTTGTAAATCGATTTTGGCCACTATAGGTGTGGCAGGGTATACTCAGACATGAGTCCCTTTCTCACTGCTCCATCAGGATTCAAGCAAGCCGGGCCGAAGAGGCTGAAATGCCAGAAACCGGTCCCCGGTAGCTTGTCTCCTTTCTGGTAAAGAATTGGCTTGGTAGTTTAGTCTGCCCTGTTCCCATGATGCACTGGGCCAGGGACAGACTGATTTGCATATAGCCAGGTTCTGAGCTGGGATGGGGCAGTGAGATAAATAACGGTGATGGATCAAGCCCTGATCTTTGGACTGGGTAAGAGTGGTCTGCTCAATTCAGACACTCTGTTCATCACCACCCCCTTTTGTAAATCGATTTTGGCCACTATAGGTGTGGCAGGGTATACTCAGACATGAGTCCCTTTCTCACTGCTCCATCAGGATTCAAGCAAGCCGGGCCGAAGAGGCTGAAATGCCAGAAACCGGTCCCCGGTAGCTTGTCTCCTTTCTGGTAAAGAATTGGCTTGGTAGTTTAGTCTGCCCTGTTCCCATGATGCACTGGGCCAGGGACAGACTGATTTGCATATAGCCAGGTTCTGAGCTGGGATGGGGCAGTGAGATAAATAACGGTGATGGATCAAGCCCTGATCTTTGGACTGGGTAAGAGTGGTCTGCTCAATTCAGACACTCTGTTCATCACCACCCCCTTTTGTAAATTTTCCCCAAACGGAGGCATGGAATGGAAGAGCAATCTTCGGTTCTGCCCCGGACCTTGTCATAGAATCAGATGTCAGAAGTTCCGGTGGGGGCGCTCGATTTTTACACAGGAGTGTCATGGTCTCCGCAAGAACAATCATTACACATCAACTGTTTAGATCTTCTAGCAGGCTCCTTTGCAGTCCGATGTTGGATGAGGGACAAAGCACAGTCTTGCATGTTACTCAAGATGGACAATGTGTCCACCGTCAGATACATCAACCATCTCGGCGGTACGCGCTCCATAGTCCTCTCAGGCCTGGCGACCGGGCTTTGGCAAGATTGCCTAGAGCATCAGATTTTCATGACAGCGAAATAGCTTCTGGGCCAGGAGAACCAAGTGGCGGATTGGCACTCCCGCAACCTGAGAGACTCCAGCTTGTAGAAACTAGATCCGGGAGTATTTGCAAAGTTCCATGCAAGATGTGGTCCATTCTCAGTGGACCGCTTTGGGCTCACGAGCAGGGATATGCTTTCCCACCCTTCGCCATGATCACCTGGACCATGGCTCAGATCAGACGCCAACGGGCAGAGGTGGTTTTGATCACCCCAATTTGTAGATTTCAAGTGTGGTTTCCGGTTCTACTGGAACTTTCCTGGGATTCTCCAATCCAACTCCCCTGGTTTCCTCATCTTCTTTTCAATCCGGACAGGTCTCCCCATCAGTTAGTCCGGGACGGCGCCTGCACCCTGATGGTGTGGTGGATTACAGGGGACGATGGTCAGTCCCAGGACTTTCAAGCCTGGCTCAGGACCTCCTTATCAAGGCCTGGGCCGACAGCACAGTCAAGAGGTTTAGGTCAGCATGGACCCATTGGAGTATGCGACGTGGTTTCAATCCCTTGGGCGTTGAAGTAGTGCAGGTAGTCAACTTCTTGGTAGGGCTAGCAACAGAAGGCCTGGCCTATCGATCCATAAATACCTTCCACTCAGCAATATCTGCTGGACATAACCCAGTTGACAAGAGTTCCTGTGGGAGAACATGTCCTTGTATGTAGGCTCCTTCGGGGAATTAAGCTCTCACTGCTGCCATCGCCGAGGTATTCAGCGCTTTGGGATGTTAACAGAGTACTAAGCCTCTTCCTTTCATGGTAACCAAATAGATCCTTTTCACGTTAAGACTGGTCTGCCAAATTGGCAATGTTATTGTGTTTAATCTCCTGCAGAAGAGTCTCGGGCATTCAGGCCCTGGATATAACAGAATGTTTTACCTTCTAGGATATATTTCACAGTGTCTAGGAGGACCAAAACTAATACAAGGGTTAAAGAATACCCAGCCTTCCCTGACTCCCCAAAACTCTGCGTAGTCCCCAACTCTCATGTAGGAAAGTTTCAATTCTATTAAGAATGCGGAGGCAAGGAGTATCCCATCTGGTGAGAAGTCATTTCTCTCCGATGAAAGACCCGCACTAAGACGCAAGTAAGGCTATGTGGATTTTATAGGCCCAAACTTACAGTCACATTAATGATGTCCGTGCGAAATGCTCCGTACACAGATTATCCCTGATTTGTCTCTTTTATTCTTAAGTTCGAATGGATCCAAGTCGGACCAATAAGAAACTCACTGTGGCATGACTTGTGCGAAGAAAGAGGGGGGCGGGGGGGGGGGTCAGAACAAAGAAAGGACTATTACACCCTCATGTGGACCCCGATTGGCCACGGAAGGAAACTACTATTGGACTTTCATTAGTTACATTGTGATACCATTCCTAGGGACTCTTGGGACAGTTTTTCTTCGCTTCATGTTGAATCTTAAGGAAATGTTTGTTTTTAAAAAAGGCTGCTATTTAATAAAGCGAAGAGAGTAAAGCATAATCCTCGCCTCTGCGTCAATAGAATTGCAAATTTCCTACAAGAGAGTTAGTAACAGTTTGCATTCCTTTCCAAGTCACCCTTATGGCATTTAATTTGTAGGCAAAAGTGGATTATAATGTAACATCATGCTGCCTTTTAACTGTTTCAAAAGGAGATATGTGTACATTATACTACTACTCTTAAAATACCAATTGTACCTGCTGTACTGTTTATTTATAGATGGCCACACTATTTTGATAAGAAATATAGTACAAACTGGAACACAGAAAAAACAAAATACTGTCATTAACATGTACCAAAAGTGAGTACAAGCAAGGGAAGAAAAAGGACCATTACAAGACAGCAAACGAAGGAGTAAGTCATTTTCTTCCAAACAGCAGGAGATACTTAAGGGCATTTTTAACATTGTGGAGAAATGCACAACCTCGAATTGTGGTGGAAGTGCATAGCAGAGGAGGTGTTTTGGGAGGCAGAATATCGAAATGTAGATGCAATGCATGTGGGAAAGACAAGGAGGCTTTTATTGGCAAACCTTGAATTGCAGGTAGGTGTGTAAGTAGATGGGGAGTCGGATAGATATCTAGGTGATACATGATGGGTGGCTATCAATATCATTCTCAGTAGTCTTAAGAGGGCCCTGATACGTTTAGGAAGATGTGTGTGTTTTAGGAGGTTAGTTGCAAAGTTTAAGACCTTGCCCAGTAGAAGAAAAGAGTACTGGGGAGGCTTACAAGTAACCTATTTCAAAGGTCCAGCGTGCTGAGTATTGATGGGCTAACCAGTGCTTTAGCTCTGTGGAATGAAATGAAAGGGTGCATCTCCCATATTTAGAAATTTACAGCATGCTGGCAGTGCTTATGAAAGATTTCCAATGCACAGAAGGATTGAACAGAAAGCAGTGATTTCTAGGAGAGGTGGCAAAATTCAGGAAAAGGAAAGTGGACAGATTTAGAAAAAAGGGATGGCCGAGATGGGTACAGAAATTAGAGGGCCTCACTTTTTCTTTAATTCATCAGGTGGAATTCTAAAGACACCAAGTGACAAACAGCACACAGGTAGGTAAACATATATGCCTGACTTGAGAAGGAGGGGCAGAACTGGAAATGAGAAAGATTTAGGTGTGATCTGCTTACAGATGGTGCCGAGAGAGAAAAGGGAGGGTCCCAAGGCTGAGCCTTGACGCACACCGAACAAAAAAGGAGTGGCTTGAGTACATAGTTTCGAATTCTGGATTTTTTAGAAAGGAGTAGTTGAAGCGGTTGGAGAACTAATTGAAGGCTGAAGAAGAAATGCTTGAGGTATTGAGAGGGAAGCAAAGTAGGA
The DNA here is from genome assembly GCF_964263255.1 of Lissotriton vulgaris. Classification (NCBI taxonomy): domain Eukaryota; kingdom Metazoa; phylum Chordata; class Amphibia; order Caudata; family Salamandridae; genus Lissotriton; species Lissotriton vulgaris. The sequence continues at coordinate 1,208,683,313 of NC_141691.1, forward strand.
CCAACAGTACTGAAATAGCTAGATGTAGCAGCATGTGAATAGATGATAGTGATTTTGGTGAGTAGAGGTCATGAAATTTGCAACATGAGCGAATGCAGTTTCAAGAACATGGTAACATGATTGGAGATGGAGTAGGTTATTAAATGAAAGGTATAGAGTGAGGCAATACAATTTCTTTCACCATACCGTTGTCTTTGTATCCTTCAGTGACTGGATTGTGTAATTTGCTTGTTCCATGTTGAAGGACTGCTGTGACAGGTTATCTCTCTGCTGTTCATACCTGTGGTTCATATAGTAAAGTGACATCAGCGGATAATAATGTTTTCTTGTTTATTTAGCAGTTGTTTGTAGTCAACAAATCGTACACAGCATCAAGTGAAGGCAGTATTGGCCACATCCAGGGGAACAGATCATAATTAAAATAATACACCGGACAAGAAGAAGCAATTTTAAAGTGTCAGCAATAATAGATGCAGGGTGAAAAAAAGCAAGTGTGCAAAGCTAGAAATTAATGTGAGAGGAATACATGTTTACATGGGAGTATTTAACTCCAGTTGGCCATACAGTTCTAGTGAGAACAATGTTCTTCACACGCATGAAGATGTAGACCAAGCAAGGAAAGGTTTGTATAGGTAGTTGTGGAGCAGGTGTCATATGGCAGATGTTTTTTTTCGAGATTTTTATCAAGACTGATGGTACAAAATAGATTTGCCAATCTGGCAGATTAATGAGATTTTAAAAGAAAAATGCACATATACATATTAAAGTATATCACACAGACACACTCAAGTCATGCTACCACAAGACCTGCAGAAAACAAACATACACAACTCTAATGAATGAGCCACATATATACATTAAGGCATTAATACACATCATTTAACAACCAATTTGGTAAGCTAACTAAGGACTGAACTGTAAGGAAATGAAAACAAACTTATTCATCAAACAAAACCACAAGCAGTTTTCTCGCTGGTAAATGCTCTGAATTTTTTGGCTAATTTAACCTTCCAACTACCGACTTCCTCCAACTCTTTGCCTGCTAGCTTTAACTTTTTTACTGTAGCTTTTTGTTGGCTTAGGACTCTGCGCACTTAACCACTGCTGAACAGTGCTATAGTATATGTGCTTCTTCCCTAAACATGGTGACATATGGTGTATACCCGATTGGCATATTTAGTTTACTTATAAGTCCCTTGTAAAGTGGTTTACCATTTAACCAGGGCTTGTTATATAAATGCAACTAGTGGACCTGCAGCACTGGTTGTGCCACCCACCGAAGTAGCCTTTCAAACTTGCCTGCCAAACGCATGTGTATGCAGTTTACTGTCTCTACAACTTGGCATTTAAAATCGCTTGCCAAGCCTTAAAATCCGCTTTCATTTCATATACGTCACCCGTAAGGTAGACCCTAGGTAAACCTAAGGACAGGGTGCTTTGTAAGTAAAAGGTAGGACATGTACTTTTAAGTTTTAATTGGCCTGGTAGCGACAGACAGCTAAATTCGTTTTTCACTACTGTGAGGCCTACTCATCTCTAAGGCTAGCACTGGAAATTCCATACAACATTTAAGCTGTAATTCCTGATTAGAAAGGAGTACTTGCACCATGTTTCATATCTTTGGGATGGTGATGATAAATCCTCTTTACTAGAGTTGTTAAATTTAACATTACAATTTTAGAAATGCCACTTTTAGAAAGTTGACGTTACTCTGCTCTTACCGCTCTGTGTGCCTTGCAGTCCGTCTCGAATACACGTCTGGGGTGGGTGACGGCTACACTTTGTGCATTCTCTCTAGACAGACACAAACACAGGAAGGGTGGGTGTGACTGAGAACTCATCTACATTCAACTACATTCTGTTAGCTCTTCATGGGCCACCTTCCACAGTCACCACGGCTCAAGAAGAAATATATTTAGAATCAAGACACGCGGTCTCTTTCTCTTCAAGCGTTTGGATTTCGGCTACAGGAATAGTGGTTTAACTGACCAGCTCATCGTGTAGCTGCTCGCTAATCTTCACTTAACTATATTGGGACCTACATCACTGCAGATTCCACATGAAGCAACACCGCTATATCAATTTTATACATCTTCCTCTTGAGAATTTTGGACTTGCCCCTGACATATTTTCATGGAGGATGTTATTTTGAGGCATAGTGCGTACCTACTGCCGTCTTTGCTACTCATAAAGATACGAAGTACCACTCCTAAATCGCCCTGAAGAAGTCCCAAGTCGGGACGAAACGCGTCAGCTGTACTGTCTTTTCTACTACAAAACAGAATAAGGAAATCAAAACTGAGAAGCTTTCGCTCATATCATATTTGGATTTGACTTAATTTCATTGTTGATATTCTGTGGTGCACCTGTGCTTTTGTTCACACTATTGAGTTCCTGTTGGAACTAGCACTGTGACGGTGGGTGTCTACCAGTTTGCACACATCTCCCTATGTTGAAAAGAAGGGATTTTTTCATATTAGAGTCATTTTAGGTTAGGTGCTGTCACTAAGAAGGTTCCACAGTACTCTTGCATTTTTAATAGCTCTAAGTGAGTTTATATCAGGCAGAGGACATCCCATGAACTCTACCAGTGACCTGCTCTAAATCTAGTTAAGTAAGTGGCCTTATTAATTTAAGTCTAAATATAACTCATTTTAAAGGACAAATCTCAGCTGCACATGAACATGGTCCATTCCAGGTGTCAATCGCTCTCCCACCTCTTTCAAGTCAGTGACTTCTGTACATATTTAGAGCGAAATAACGCATATAACCAATTTCACTGAAAAGAGCAAAATGAATGCATAGAAGAGCTGCTCTCTCCACCAGGGAAATACATAGGAACCATAAGTAAATCTATGAGTCTTTTTAAAACAATTAACATAATAAGTTTGATTTGCAGTTTGTTGTCTGGTTCTCCTACTTCATAAAAGCTATCCTGCAACTTTGATTATAGTAGGCTTCCTGTTTTTGAGTTTTCTAAGGTTTTCAACAACTATTCCTCTAAACCTCTATCTATAACTGATTCAGTATTTTAATATGCAATTTACCAGTATATGTTTTTGGAGGGTTGTCCTCCAAATATTCACAAATCACACCTAAGAAAGACTATGGATGTCTACCAAACTACAGCTCAGATGTGCCAAAGTCTGTCGAAAGCTGTGGTGTGATATACAGATAAAACCAAATGTTATGCTTCTGTCAGATCTGTTACTGGGGCCCAACAGCTTTCAAAGGCGTGTTTATTGATTTCACAGTATCTCTCGAGTGACTCACAAGGTTTTGAGATGTTCAGTCAACAGGAAACAGATCTGTTGCATCATACCAGAGATGAAGTTGATTCCTGGATCTGGTTTGGTTTCATTTGAAATACCAGCCCTGAATATACAAAGAATCAATAGATCATACATATTCGTAATTGTATCCCGACTTAGGGGAAAAGCCTAGCGAAATCGTGTGACAAATTCCACAAGTATAAAGAGATACCATTGGCAGGCTGGATGTCTCCCGGATGCCAGTGAGGTCTCTTCCAAGCCAATGAGGCCCCTTTCTATTAAATGAGATGCCTCTTGAACTAAGGGCATATGTTGCAAAGGAGCCATAGGAACCCAGCTTCTGTTCTTGAGCTGACCAGTAGGACACTATTGGCAAACTGTACCTAATATGGACCGTTTTCAACTATTTACGCATACAGCTCCAGCCAATACAAGCTATTTCGATATTTTTTAAACTTTATTTATTGTTTTATCATGACTTGAAAAAGTCAAGTAACGACCCCAAGAGGGGAGCATTACAGTGTTTACAATATAACCACAAATTGCAGTGGACACTGAGAAGATAGGTGGTACAGGAATCATGAGCAAAACAGATGAGCAAATCATAATACACAAAGGGAAATTCCAGTGGATAAGAGTTCACTGATGAAGAGAGGAGAGGCCAAAGTCCATGCCCACCAGTAGGGCCGTGGGTGCCCAAACAAGGGCGGTGAGGCAACATCAACTTTCATGAATCCAATTCTGCGGATTTTAACTTCTGAAGGTAGTCTCTGAGACATTGGTAAATGTCCTTCAGGCTAGAATTATGGGGTTGAAGGGAGGCATATAGTTCTCTGTTAGTGTCACAGTACATCAGGCTATTTAACCAGGTTTTGGCAGTAGGAAACCATTTGCTGCCCAGTGAAGAGCGATCTCACGCTTGGCCATCAGAAAAGCAATGGCGGTGAACCACTGAACACTCTTAGGAATATCCTCAACATAGCCCAATAGGGTTAACAATGGATCAGGTACCAGGTCTAGGTCTAACAGGGTGAAGTGGGTGAATAAGTCACACCAAAAGGATTCGATATGGCAGCATGTGGATGCCATATGTACAAAGTCAGCCCCAGCGACATGGTACTTAAAACAGTTGGGGAATCTTGGGGGTTCCAGCCGGGATAGTGTGCTAGGAGTAAAATAGGGTCTGTGTAAGAATTTGTAGTGTATGAGCTTGTGGCAATGGTTGGGTGAGACAAGGCGTGTCTGAGCGCAGCAAGCCAACCAAAGTTTGTTGGTCAAAGGAGATTCCCAGTTCGGCTTCCCAGATGCCCCTCGGCTTCCACTTGTGCAATGGCAGGAGCGCCATGCAGGTACAGTAGAGCTTTGAAACCAGGACACTTTGTTTTCAGTGATCGCTAGCATGAGGGGTGTAAACTCATCAGGGGCAAATGGGTATGAAGGGATCTTGGCCCTTAGGGAGCTGTGGAGGTGGTGCAGAACAAAGTAGCCTTTGTAAGTGGCACTAGCGAAGCAGGAATCATCGCCATGGGAAATGGCATGCCAGTTTGGAAAATGGGCATGTTGTGTTAGCATGCACTGGACCAGCTTCTCTTGTGTTATGGGGAGTCAAAGAAAAGAAAAGAAGGCCATCCCCCCCAATAACTGAAGAAGTTTCCACCAAGCCCAGCTAGTGGTGTAGAGGGTTTGAATGTCTGTGGGGTCGAAGGGGAGGCCTGCCAGGAGTATTGCGTTCAGAGGCAGAGGGGCAGCTGGTCCATCTTGGGTTTAGAGTAGGGGAGGCAGGCATCAGTATGGTACCAGTACTGAGAGAAATGACAATGCGCATAAATTGGTCCAACACCAATGATCACAAGTGGTTCACTATAATGAAGGACTCATTGAGTGAGATCGGAAATGCATCAACGGATGCGATTCAAGCATGGTCCCATTTTCTGTTAAAACTAAAACAAAAAATGAAGTTGCCAGTTATGAAATCCAGTATAGATGGACCACAGCAAAAACATCCGAAAGAGCTACAAGACCTGCGTAGACAACTTCAGAAAACTCAAAGGAAGATAAAGTTGACTGACCGTGGTACCAGTCAATGGGCCAGCTTCCGCATACAAAGAAAAGAATATAAAAATAAGGTCTGGGAACATAAAAGGTCAACTAATGAGAGTTTTTGGTCCAAATTAATCTTCAGTTCAAAACTCCAGAATACCAATATATTTTGGCAAACCATAAACCAGTTAACAAGACCCTGTAACTCCCTCATATCAAATGTGCAGGAATCGGAGTGGGCATCATTTCTTGCTATTAAATTTACAGATATCGTGAAAAAAACTCAGAGTAGCACTCTTGGTCTAAACAGTCAAAACAAAATGTGCCCCGCAGAAGAACAAGGGAGACAACCTTTGACTACTGATCCCTGTAACGTATCCAGCACTGTTCCTCAGAATAAACAATATACGGCGGAAGAGATCATTAAACTGATCAAAAAAGCTAAACCCAATGGGGCGCCAGGCCCGAACGGTATCCCGCAAGCAGCTTACAAACATGCTCCGGAATTCTGGGGACCCTGTCTGGCGCAACTGTTTTTGGAGGTGCAAAACTGGAACAGAGTACCCGAAAGCTGGCAAGGATCCATATTTACGCCAATCTACAAAGGTGGTGAAAGATCAAATCCAAATAACTATCGCCTAATAGCATTGCAGGACGTTGAGGCAAAATATTTTGCAACGCTTCTCTTAAATGATTTGGTCATTTGGTCAAGTGAAAAAGAGCTGATACCCATTAATCAGACAGGGTTCAGGAAGGGGATAGGTACAACAGCAAATATCCTATCTATCACTATGATCGCGGAGAAGTGTATTACCAGCAAACGGGACCTGAACCTGTGTTTTATTGATCTTCAGGCCGCATTTGACAGTGTGGACCATAACTTATTGTGGTCGAAATTGAGAGCATGGGCAATACCGGAGAATATTTTAAGGGGGTTGCTGTTATTTTATTCTAGTACTTGGTCGCAAGTAAAAATTGGGGATGGCACACGGTTGTCGAGAAAAGTCTTTACATCAATTGGACTCAAACAGGGGTGTGTCCTTGCCCCTCATCTATTTAATCTCTTCATCTCGGATCTCACCGTGAAACTGAACAATTGTAATGCTCACCCACCTAAATTAGGAGACCTACAGCTGACCCACTTGGCTTACGCTGATGATATAGTACTCATGAGCCTAACGAAAGTTGGTATAACCAGATTAGTTACTGAACTCTCAACATTTCTGTTGGCAAATAAGTTGGCTTTAAATGTTTCAAAAACCAAATCCATGTTGATAACCAATCGCCGTGGATCTAATTGTAACATCTGGCTAAAAGGAAAACCATTAGAGAGAGTCTCAGCATACAAGTATTTGGGTTTCTATCTGGATGATAAGCTTGATTTTAAAGAACAGAAGAAATATCTGACGCAAAGAGCGGGTGCCCTGATATTCGGACTAAGTACATTGACAAAAAAACTTGAAGGTCCATCACTTAAACCTTTAATAATTGTAATGGCCAACAAAGTTCTTCCAACACTGTCCTATGCAAGTGAGGCATTGCATGGAAAGGATATGGTCCTACTTAACAGTTTAACAACAAAAATCTACAAGAAGGTCTTACGATTACCCAGGATGGCGTCGCCAGCCCAAATGCGACTAGAATTTGGAATAAAAAACGAAACTGTGGGCAGATTATACTCCTATATCAAGGTATGGTATCAGATCAAGCAAAAAGCAACTAACAATAACCTTAATACACACCTATGGCAAGAGCTTGAATCCCCAAAAAAATCCAAAGCAAATCAGTTCCTCACGCACGCTTTGGAGGTGACTTGTTCAAAAACTCTATGGGACAAAAATCTGTCATTTGCAGCACTAAAACAGGCATTAAACAAAGCGGCCAAACTCCATTCATTGGTATTGGACAAAGAGATTTTTTCCCATCGCTCGCACTCCTGGGCTGTGATAAACGGCTATAAAACACTAACCCCAGCAGTGTACCTGGAAACAACATATTCCATTTTCATGAAAAGAAAGCTGATGTTACTGAGATTTGGCAAATTCCCGACATTGGCAGAGGAACCAGCTTGGAAACAGCATGTAGCTGTAAAATGTCGATTGTGTGGTAGCCCCAAAGAAGATTTAATACACATAATCTGCCACTGTAGGAAGCTGTCTAAAGAACGTTCATACTTTTTAAAGCAAAGCTTTCGGATCAAGAAGCTACGAACATGTAGATCTGCTATAATTGGAAGCTTGGATATAACTGCCCCTCGAATGCATTGCAAGTTGGTGAAGTTCTTGCAAGCATTTGAGAAATATCTTAAACAACAGGAAGATCTCAACTGTTAATAAGCTGGAAAAGCATTGACTCTCAATTTTTGCTCTTATAAAATATTTTTAATCCTTTTTAAATGATAATTTATACATTTTTATAATGTGTGCGAAATATATCAAATTGTTATGGTTTTAATTAACTAAACAATAAAGTTTAAATTTACAAATTCAGTAGAGCTTTGAAACCAGGACACTTTGTTTTCAGTGATCGCTAGCATGAGGGGTGTAAACTCATCAGGGGCAAATGGGTATGAAGGGATCTTGGCCCTTAGGGAGCTGTGGAGGTGGTGCAGAACAAAGTAGCCTTTGTAAGTGGCACTAGCGAAGCAGGAATCATCGCCATGGGAAATGGCATGCCAGTTTGGAAAATGGGCATGTTGTGTTAGCATGCACTGGACCAGCTTCTCTTGTGTTATGGGGAGTCAAAGAAAAGAAAAGAAGGCCATCCCCCCCAATAACTGAAGAAGTTTCCACCAAGCCCAGCTAGTGGTGTAGAGGGTTTGAATGTCTGTGGGGTCGAAGGGGAGGCCTGCCAGGAGTATTGTGTTCAGAGGCAGAGGGGCAGCTGGTCCATCTTGGGTTTAGAGTAGGGGAGGCAGGCATCAGTATGGTACCAGTACTGAGAGAAATGACAATGCACAGCTAGGTAATAAATATGAAAGAACGGAACCCCAAAGTTGAGGAATGATGAGGGCCTATAGGAGTCACAAAAGAGCGGTTCATTGGCAAGCTAATCACTACCTCATGCAAAAGTCGGAGGCAGTAACCCCGCTTCTAGTGCTTCAGCAAACATGGCTAGGAAGTGGGGGGATAGTAGATGTTGACTCATCCAGCAAATCAATGGCCTGTATGATCTTCTCGGTCAAAATCGATTAACTGCTGCTGGACCCTTGTTAGCCAAACCATTTGTACCTCCGTGAGATATGCAGCACTGTCCGTAGTGTTCCCAGCTAAGTGGGAGGAGTAAAGGTGGGTGTAATAATTGAGCAGTGTGGTGATAACGTCTTGATTGTCAGATACCAGAGTCCTGTTGTCGAGCTGTATCTCCGGGATATAAAAGGTAACACTAGTGGGGCGAAGCAGGTGAGCCAACACGCGGCCCGGTCTCTCACCTTAACCATAGCGACGAGTCTGGCATATTTACCAAACAAATTTACCTCTCTTTTGGCCAGGTCACAATGTTCAGTCAACAGGGTGGCCCGCCTATTCAATTGTGGCCCTTGATGTAGCGTGGTGTCTGTGCAATCCAGATCCTTCTATACGGTAGAGGCTTTTATGTATATCACGCAGCACTCTGGAGTGCTTGGATAGACAAATGCAGCATACTTAGGCCTAAAGGCCTCCCAGAATGTGGCCCGTGAGGAAACTGAGCCTCTGTTGAGTTCGAGATATTCAAGCTAGCCGGGCTGATGAGAGGTGTTACCTCGAAACCGGTCCGGTCCTCGGATGCTTGATTCCGGTCTGGGAAAGATATGGCTGTGAAGTTCGGACTGGACTGCTCCCATGGGGCACAGGGTCAGAGCTGATTTGCATAAAGCCATTATCTAACCCAGGGTGGTGTGGAGTGCAAAAAACGATGGATTTAGGTCCAGATCCTTGTACTGGGGTGAATGTAAGACATTGATCTACATTCTGTCCATCAAATTGTTTTTTGTTTTTTGTAATTTTCTCCCAGAGTTCGAGATATTCCACCACAGTCAACCAGAGTTCTGTGTGGAATAGTTCATCATGCAACACCATGCCAGGGAAGTGCCATTATCATTCCAGCCACCCTCAAACGGAATGCGCAGCACCATCTGGACCAGAGAATGGTCCGAAAGTGTGCATGCAAGGTATAAAACTGATCCTAGCCATGGGCGATTGTATTGGAAATACGCCAATAATACATGTGGATACAAGTGTTGTGCGGTGCTGCGTAAAATGTGTAGGCGCCAGGGGTATCGGAGTATGTAGGTGTTGCAGGGATCTCAAAGGATGCGTAGTGAATACAGTTTGCCCGTTGGCGTGCGGCAGTGGTGTCTAAGTGTGGGTTGAGGAGCATGTGCAAGTCGCCACCCAATGTGATGGGATCAGCTTCTATGCGCCTTATTAGGGAAAGAAGTGTCCATCAAATTGTTTTTTGTAATTTTCTCCCTGAGTGTACTGGGGTAGCTCAGACGTGGGTCCCAGAGCCTCTACACCACTGGAGTCAAGCTAGCCGGGCTGATGAGGTGTTACCTCGAAACCGGTCCGGTCCTCGGATGCTTGATTCCGGTCTGGGAAAGATATGGCTGTGTAGTTCGGACTGGACTGTTCCCATGGGGCACAGGGTCAGAGCTGATTTGCATAAAGCCATTATCTAACCCAGGGTGGTGTGGAGTGCAAAAAACGATGGATTTAGGCCCAGATCCTTGTACTGGGGTGAATGTAAGACATTGATCTACATTCTGTCCATCAAATTGTTTTTTGTTTTTTGTAATTTTCTCCCAGAGTTCGAGATATTCCACCACAGTCAACCAGAGTTCTGTGTGGAATAGTTAATCATGCAACACCATGCCAGGGAAGTGCCATTATCATTCCAGCCACCCTCAAACGGAATGCGCAGCACCATCTGGACCAGAGAATGGTCTGAAAGTGTGCATGCAAGGTATAAAACTGATCCTAGCCATGGGCGATTGTAGTGGAAATAAGCCAATAATACATGTGGATACAAGTGTGTTCGGTGCTGCGTAAAATGTGTAGGCACCAGGGGTATCGGAGTATGTAGGTGTTGCAGGGATCTCAAAGGATGCGTAGTGAATACAGTTTGCCCGTTGGCGTGCGGCAGTGGTGTCTAAGTGTGGGTTGAGGAGCATGTGCAAGTCGCCACCCAATGTGATGGGATCAGCTTCTATGCGCCTTATTAGGAAAAGAAGTGTTTGAAAGAAGTTGGGAGTGGCTATTTGGATATTCTAGATTATTAACAACATATGTATGTTCATCACCTTTTACAAAGCATTCTATCTGCAAACCGTGCCATGGATAATGTCTAGGAACTGACAGTTGGGCTTGTGGTGTTTTCCCTGGTCAATTACAGATGTGGAAAACCAGCCACTAGGGAAAAGTGAACATATGGAACAAGTTTGCCCCATTATTTGGGTGTGCCTGTTGGTACGTATAACACAGTGACTTAGTCTGTTGAGCAATTATTTTTTTTTAAATAAAAAAATTGTACTACATTTAGGTTTTCAAAAAGTATAATCATGCAATATGCTGCACATTCACTTGAGAAATGTTACTGACTCACAAGAATACATCCACCTAGAAGAAACGTCATGAAGGTAATTAAAATAAGCTGACAGACTTGGAGTAAAAAGTGCGTAAAATGATAGCCTTCAGAGCAGATAGGATGGGTAATGGAAGCAAGAAAGTAAACCTCCACTAACATATCAAACAGTCTTAATAATCCCTTTACTGGTCTGCAGAGTTCACACTCAGGTTTCCAGACAGTACAAAGCCCACACTGTATCCCAGCACCAACAACAGACAGTAATTCGGCAATAGTAGCAAATAGAAAAGATTACATAACAATACATATTCCAAATCTGGCAGTTCACCAAAGAGCTAAAGCAGAATGTACCACAGCTTTAAAGTGCCAAGTTAGTTTGCCTTTAACGTATGTAAAGGGAGCAAGACCTTGAATCCCCACTTCAACCCTCAGTGTACACTTGCTTTTGTGCCCAAACCAAATAAGTCTAACCTTAGCCCTTAAAGGCCTTTCTCTTCACGGACGTCACTAGGCTAACATCACAGAACAAAAGGAGCCGCTGACTGTGGTGTGCCACCTACATTATTTGGCAACCAATCTCGAAAAGGGTTCATTATATTTCTTGTTACCTAGTATGACCAGAAGCATGTCAAGGCCAGTTTTGGATTCTCACAAACCTTCAGTATATACCTTAAATGGATCAGTCCTTGACTTTCCAGACAGGCCATCTCTCTGTTAAAAAACTCTTCAATGATTCCTTCATATCATCCTTCTTTACACACCGGCCGTCCAATTCGTCTCAAAATAACAGTTCTCCTTTTGTTCCTCAAACTTTAAAGTCTGCATTCTAATGAGGGTATTGATGCAACCACATAATTCTAGAAATGGCCTAAACAACAATTTCAACCACTCGACATGTGCTGAAATGCTTTTCAGCTTGCTCTCCTGTGCCACAAATCACGAATCGATATTATCTAGTTTCTTCAATAACTCATCCAGGGACTCCTTCAGCATCTTTCCTTCCCTCAGCAGGCCCTTTTGACTTACATTCAGTGTTGTCAAATCTAGGATTCAGTTTTTCACAAGCTTGGCTGCACGGACTAAAAAATCCATCCTATGTGGCAGCAGTCCTGGCCTTTTCAGCGAGTGTCACCATTGTATCTGAAGTCTCTCATGTTCGATACCAAAGGTGACCAACCCAGGTAGTCAGCCAGAGTTTTGAAGGACTGCATTTTGTGGGCCATGCTAGGAGCCCCCACCTATTTACATTTCAGTACCAGACTTGGCAACCAAGCCTTGATTCACTTGCAGCCTCTTGCTCAGCTGCAAGCCCTGCAAGCCCTGGAACCACAGCACTAGCTCCCGGTATAATGCGTCACCAGCCTCACATTCAGCAGGATGCAACACCACTGAAGATGCTACGGATTACCGCCATCTTGAATTCATTGAACCGGAAGGTGGTTGGGGTGCCAGTCTGGCTGATTTCTGTTCTACCAAAGGACCTTTAACGATCCCACACACATCATAAGAAGCCACAGCTGTTCAACTCATTCGAAGTCATTTGGTGAAGGAATCGCTGGCTTGGTACAGCAACATCATGGGTCCAAAGTGTTAACAGCACAAACGTGAGGGTGGAGTCTTCATGCTGTTTAGCTTTTCTGATGCTACTTCCTTTTGTAATATAATCTCCAGCTGATTCTTTTGCCTTGCCCCATACTGACATGAACCCATTGTTTTTCTCTCTTTTTCATCACTCCTTTCTTTTAGCTCTTTGGTGGTTTTCTGTCTGCTAGTGAAATATCAGCTAATGCGTGTAAGGCCATCACTTTTTAACAGCTCAAATTCTTTTACAAATTAAAGAAACACAGAAGTTTTTGGATCATGTGTAGGAGTTCTGTGAGGATTTGTATAACAGCCATTGTAACTAGAAGGTCAGTGATCTTCTCATAGACTTCAGATTTACGTGCCATGGACTTTTAGCTATGTTAACTTGCACACAGAAAGACTGACATTTGTAGTCCTGAAAGCAGACTTGGACTATTTTACCCATTTTACGTACAAATCCATATCATCTATGTTACATTAATGGAGCCAGAGCCGCATGAGCTAAACTCGTCCGTTAAGTGTGGCATGTTGTTGGTCATGTTTTGTGGTAGAGATTGTGAGATTTTTTTAATGGAATGTGAGGACTGGTTGGAGAGCGGATTAATGCACAGTTTGAATAATGTTTTGCTTTGGCTATCACCAGAAATAACCTTGGTGCAGTCTGATTTTGCTTTGCCATGCAGATGTTGAAAGTGGAGAGTGGGTGCAAGTGGAGGTGTAGTTTTTAGTGACAAGAGGATTTCAGAGAAATACATTTTGTGCCAGGTTTACCATTTGACACTTTGTGGCATTGAGGTTGTACATGCCTGAGAGAGATGGATTTTGCTTATTTGTTTTTGTTGGTGACAGATGCATGGACGTCGATGAAGGCCTGCAGGGTATTATGTTAATATAAAAGGTTTGCTCAATGGTGTACAAGAACACCTTTATGAAGGAGCAGGGGGTGACTGTGGTGGATTTAGGCTGTCCATTTGTGTTAAGGATGTAAGTAGGTACATTTTTCTCTAAACTCTACTATTATTGTTTTTTGTACGCATGAATGATATGCGCTCAATATAGGCTACAAGGCTGAAAATGCTAATTAAATTTGAAATGTGATAGGGTAAGGAAAGGTTAGGTGAGGAGAGTTCCAGTAGGGTTACTGTCAAGGTTTTGGTGGTGATTCAGTCATCACCAAGGTAGATGTTGGAGGATGGTGAGAAGACATGTTGATGAGGTGATCTTGGCGAAGCAAAGGTTCTGGCGTAGCAAGCAGGGAACAATAGAAAATCAAACTACTCTGTGAGTACATGAGAGAGGTGTGGTGAAAGGCATTCAAATGCATGCAGGGAGGCAGGGGATTGGCATGAAAGGGTCCACATAGGTTAATGCTGAAGAGGCTGCAATTTGGTTTGAGGACATGGTGCTTTTGGATGATGTTGAAGCTATCAGAGTCAAGCTCATACAATGTGGGTGTGGATGCTGGGGGTCAATGAAGTTGCAGCGGAAAAGAGTATAAAAGTTGTGGCAACATTATATCGCAATTGCTAGAGGCAGGTCTGTTTGTCAAATGACTAAGATCAAGAGAGAATGATTAGGTTGGATGGCGTGCAAGGGCCTGCCAATAGTGCTGATTATCATTAGGTTTGATGATGTGATTCTGGGTGGTAACTAGGTGTTGAGTTTTTTGTAGCGGAGTTAGTTTACCAAGTTGGGAAGTTGGTGGGGGGAGAAAAATCACCTGCACCAGCTAAAGTATACATAGTCTTTCACTTCATGCCTCAAAGATCTCCGTGTGTGTGGGGGCGGTATTGTACCTTTTCTTAGTATAAATAAGATGCTAAAGGTAGAAAGTCATATTAATGCGTCAAAACATTAACGTCCCAAAGACAACTAAAATAGGTAATGGCCTTTTAGATGAATGAGGGGGCTTTGCATTACCAATTGCCTTTTTTTCATACACAAAACTCTTAAAGCTCTAGTGTTGGTAAATGTAGAGAATGTGCATCTGAAAAAGGAAGCACTTATGTAACTGAAGGACTAAAATAAGGCAGTGGTTCTTCAATCAGTTATATCATGAAAACAGGGAGTGGAAGTGCGGTGTTCCATTTCTGGCTATGGTGCATGACTGCAAAAAAAGTTGTTTGTAAACTTATAACAGATCGCAAGAATTGCTTTGCTCGTGAACTACAAAAAACCAGTGCAGAATATGGACCACCAGTTAGGTGTGCCTCAGAATGAGAGACTCCTTTCTTCAATTAAAAGTCAAGCAGAAATTACAAGACTCTAATGGGCAGAGGCAGTTTTTCCTTTAATTAGATCAATATTCCAAGATATTCAAGGGTACTTAGCCTCAGCTTAACAGCAGAGCATCTCAAGAATGAAAGAAAAACCTTCAAAGGGAGTTTTTTAGTTTTTTACTTGACCACTATGAAAATGTAGAGACACTGGAGACACTAAAGTAAGCCTTCTTAGGCAGAACATATAGCAATCTAGATTCTAAAAAAGAAACAACTAGGTTTTCAGTGGCATACTTGACTTTTATCTGCAAACTATAGCAATAACAGAAGCAAAAATTTTGTTCATAATCTTGTCCAATGAGAGCCTCTAATGGCGGGGGCGAAGCAGAGAACAATATAGAGGGGGGAATTACCTTAAATGCAAATTCCTCTTCCGAATATGAAGCCTCAGTTAAGTGATTTTTTCTTTTTCTTCTCCTTTAAGGAGCACGAGCTACATTAAAATAAAATGCAAACAGGGGACGTTGGTGTGAAGTACTTTATGTCCACTATCTGTCTATGCAGCCAATCACAGGGGTTTACATATGGCGACCTGCTTAATTGTTATTCATTAGGCAGGTCATTCTATAACCCTTTCCGGCTGGAAATTGAGATGCAACCTGTAAATATATGGGTTGCATTGCAAAATTAAACACTGGTTCCCAAAAATTAGTGTGCAGTTGGGGACCACGTTTCACTACTACTCATTTTGCACATTAGCCATTAGTCACAAAAGGATAATGCTGCCAATATGATCAGAATCTTAAGCAATCTGATTATTAGTCCTTCTCAATAAGTCTTAGCAGTTAATACGGCATAAATAACAAAAGTCGCTAATTTGTCATTTCCCAACAAGTATTGAAAACTCAGTTCTCATATTCCAGGAAAAAAACACTCCTATGCATTTTGCGAATTAAAAAGAAAAAATATAAACAGGTCATTATTAAGCAAATTCATATAACAGGGCCAACATCAGATCCCAAAAACTGTCTCACTGCTGTACTAGATGGGCATGGCAACATTTTTGCCAACAGTTTACTTAAAAAACTATGTAAGTGAGCCAATGAACACAAAATCCTACAATTCTGTCAAAGAGGCTTCCGACAGGCATGCTCTACTATAGCCAATATCATGGCTTTAAGTATAATTATAATGATCAAAAACGCAATGGAGGGGAACTGACAGGAGATACTTGCATGTTACATCAACTACTCCACAGCCTTCAACAAAGTCAACAAAACATCTCTTTGGCAAAAATAGCACTTGTAAGGAATCGTCTGCACCCTCTTACATTTTCTGTCAACGCTACATTGAGACTCTTGGGTGTAAGTAAAACAGTCCAACGGTATTGGTCGAACCCCACATTTTTACTAACTACAACTTAATGATTTGCCCAAGATCACAGGCTATTGAGCCAAGGCCAGGACTCGAACCTGGTTTCTCAGTTCCAACATCAGTCTGGCCATTACACTGCATCGCCTCCTGACCATACATGCTTTTTTTAAAACTTATTTTTATATAATAATCGCACAGCATAGAATACCACGGAAGGGCATGCACAAAGATAGCACATAAGTGAGGACCATATAGCCCTATACGTCCAACAATATACCATAAGCATACATTATAGTGCACACAAGTCATAGGCCATGGCGTACCGCCTTTGGCAGCCGTAGGAAACACCAACCTTGTGCGATAAAATGACATCTAGGACAGAGCAGGTGCATAATAGTGTGAAAATACGGAGCAGTGACAGAATAATACGCGAACAATTCACAATTTCAAAGCATAACCCCCCCAAACAATAATACAATAACCAACAGTAGAGGCAGCAGCAAACCAGCAAATATTTATCCTCCCAGGGCGGTCAGACAGAAGGAGGAGAGAGTCGGATCACGGACCTAAGGGGGACCTAGTCACCCCACACAAGAGGTACCTCCCCAGGAGGGGGTAACCAGATGGCCAACGCGATTCAGAGCCCAACCCATTGAAAATAGCCACACCCTCACCCCCACCGAGACAGCCCTGAGGAGATAACCCCATTCTCAAGCAGGCTCCACCCAGAGGCATAGTAAGAGACACACTCACTCCCTCCCTCTCCCCCCTCATACATCCAAACCCCCAGCCACACAGACCCACACACTAAGACTCAGCTACATATCATTCAGGAATACAGGAAATCTTCCTCGAGGTCCCTGGGGGCCCAACCGACCCCACAATCCGTGAATGTCCAGAGGGTGTTGCCTGCAGCGTCTCCTCAGTCATCTTCTCTTCCAACATATCACTTCAGATCTCTACATCCAGCTCTGCGTTGTCCTCAGTGAGACCAATTTTATCTGTTGCGATTCCGCCAGTCACTCAAACCAGCCCTCCATCTGACCAGCTTGGGCGGGATATGTCCAATATATTGCAATGCGGCGCTTGGCGAAGCTCTAGAACTTAGCACAGTGAACTTATGTTACATTTATGTCCTGATTTTTGGGGTTGGTAGTATGCCCAGAAAGCAGGGTTTGACCGAAGGCTCGATCCGCAGCTCATGCAATACCGCTGCCCAATAAACCTGCATCCTAGATTAATCCCAAGTCATATGAAGGAAAGTCACAGGCTCCAGATCACACCGAAGGCATGCCTGGGGGGAGGGATGTCAGGATCGGGGGAGGGGGGATTTGGGGGTGGGGCGGAGTCTCATGAAATCTACGCAGTTGCTGAGGCATCAAGTAGGTAAGGTGCAAATGATGGAACTACATGCGTTTCAAGTGTGCATTGCTAACAACCTTGCGGACCAGCTCAAACTCCTTTCGCCACTCGCCATCCATGAGGGGCAGCGGCAGATCTGCCGACTTATGTAACAATTCCTTGTTACTTCCACCAAATGGTCAGCCTTCAGGGCTTTGTATATGTGTGGAGAGTCCTACCCAATCAAAGCTAGGCTCCTGCCCCCTCCCACTGGAGAGTGGCAGGATAGGGGTTTACACACCCCAGGACAGGGACCCATTGGTCCCTGCCCTTGACCTACCTGTAACGCCCCTGAAATTAGTATTTAGGGGCACCCTGAACCTTCCTTCCTCAGATCCAGATTCCGAAACGACAAATAAGATCAAGAAGAATAAGACCTGCCGTGCAGCTGCTAACAAGAGGATGACACCAACTGACTTGGCCCCAGCACTACCGGCCTGTCGACCCTCGAACCTGCTCTTGCTAAACCCCGGTGTCTCCTGTGATCAGCAACCTCGAAAACAGCGGAGGACCTGACTGCCTTGCTCTTCCAAAGACTGGGACTCCCACGAGCAGTGGTTCTGCTCAAAGATCTACAACCCCTGGTGCTAGCCAGGAACCGTGAATGCAGCACACTCTGCACCCACCGAGCCCGGCCTGAGTGAACAAAGACCACAAGGACGTCCCCCCGGCGACTGTGACTCAGAATCCAGCCCCCAAGGACCCTCATTGACGCTCCTGACGACGCCTGCAGCCTCACAACCAGGGACCCCTCCAACCGCGACCAGCTGAGGGTAAGATATCCCGACACCAAAAGACACCCCTGCAACCAGCACCCCACGGCCCCCTGTGCCCAACTCCTGGGTGGCTACCTAACCTACAGCTTCCCAAATTACGGCTCAAAAGCACCCTGCACCCAGCCGCCTGAGTGCCACTGGAGGTGCAGTATCTATCCTATCCTACTTGCCCTGTGTAAGTGACCACGAGCTCAGCTCCCACAGCAGCGTGGCCTGTCTGCTAGCAGCCACCAACCAAATGCCCCCTACCCGCCATAGGCTAACATTGGGCCTACTCACTCTGCACTCGGCTGCCCCTGAGGGTGTAACAACTGTACCTACTAGACCCTGGGAGACCCCCGAGTCTACCCCCAGAACCTTAACTCTGCCAGTCGAGTACTTAACAAAAGACCGATAACTTGATTTTCTCTATAAGGAAACATTGGCTGGGTTTCACTCAGAATTTTTTTTAAGTGTCGATTTTGCAACTTTAAAATATCCACTGAAAATCGTCCGATCAACGAAAATGAAATTACTCACCTATCAGGAGAGATCCAAGTGCTGGATCTTAGTGCTCAGCACTGACCCTAAAAAGTAATTATAACTGATTTACCGTTAACTTGATTTTCCTCCATAGGATTACAATGCTTGGTTTTCAACAAGATTTCTTCTAAGTGTCGATTTTCAAAACATACAAATATTCCTTAAAAATCTCCTGTGTAACAAAAACGATTTCTTTCAACTATTTACAGGAAATGCACCAGGGCTGAATCCAGGATCCAGCCCTGAGTAAGAAAGACATTTGTAACGTGATTTTATTGCATTTACGTAAAACTATCCATTGAACTCAATGTCATTATTGTGTTAAGTTTATGTTGTATATTGCAACAACTCTATCTATTGCATTCTAAAGTCTATTGTTAACTGAACGTATTCAATTGCAACATCTCATTCTGAGAAAGTATTTATGATACCTACTTGTGGTTCAAAAATAAACAACAATATATTTTTATATACAATACAAATGGCCTAGAGTTCAGTTCTTGAGTGTGTGAGACCATTTGCTGACAGAGTGTGTACACAAATGCTTTACACTGTCCTCTGATACTGCCTTACTACTCGACCAAGCTACCACTTTAGAGAGTAAGGTTATAGCTAACTTTAGCCTCTGCCATACCTCTGGGGACTGTGGACTCTGTGCACACTGAACGTTACTTTGGTGCAGTATATACAGAGCCACTTTCTTAAACCAAGAAGCGGAAGTGGTCAAAGTTGCAATGGAGCCCTGTCACAAGAAGGGTAGCAGCATCCACCCCGCCTATGGGAAGAGAACCGACTTGTGATGCTTGACTCGTAGGCCAGAGACCATCCCAAAGGAGGCCATCATGCTCAGTGGCATGGGAACCAATCTCTTTGGGTGGCTAACAGATTAATGCGTCATCTGCATAAAGGGAGACCACACAAGTGTGACCTCCCATCATGACACCTCACCAGGCCATGTCTCGTGGCAGCCGTATCGCTAGAAGCTCCATTCCCAGGGCGAAGAAGAGCGGGGACAACTGACACCCCTGCATTATTCTATAGGGATACCCTAAGAGACCACCTTCCCATTACGTGCCATCAATTGGCTGTAAAGCAGGTGGACCCATGAGCTAAACCCTGGCCACAGTCCCATTCTCCCCAGTATTTCCCAGAGATAGTCCCAACCAAGAGTAACTACTGCCACCCACACATCAGTTCCAGTCATGGAATGAAGCACACGAGAGAGCCGCCGTAAATTCATATGTCTTACTAGCCGGCATAAAGCCACATTAGTCCTCATGAACAAGATGGGTCACCACACGACTCAGGTGCATCACCTGGGTCTTAGCCAATATTTTAGTGTCCACTCCCAGCATGGAAAGGACAGTAGGAACTGGGGTCGAGGGGATCCATGCCTGGCTTCATGAGCATGACAATTTGGGCCTCCGCATAGATGATGGCAGGGCACCAATACGCTTGGAGTCTCCAGCAAGCATAGCAACAGGAGGCCAGCAAATGTCACATAATATTACACTGGAAGCTCATCCAGGCCTCGGGCTCTGCAATGCGCCATTCTCTCAACAACTTCCTGCAATTCCTCCACCCAGAGTACCACTCCAAGAATCCCACACTGCGTCTCCATAAGGTGCGAGAGTTCCAAATCATCCAGGAATCTCACAAGCTCAACTGAGATACTTATGTTAATAACTACAACATAATATATTAACACTAGACGTTCTTACAAGAAATAATTGAAAAAACCCAATACAGAACCATTTTTTTTGTTTTATTATCCATACCCAGTTTCTGAGGGACACAGGGTCGCCCCATTACTGTTTACCAATACTCACATCTAGTCAGACAATCCAGCCTGTTCCAAATGTCCCCAACTCGATGTTGCATATGAAAAAGTGTATCACAACGCTCCTGGGTCCAAATCCCCAGGCCCTAAAGGCCGGCCTGGACCTCTTTCACCTCTGTCGGCTCCCTATCCATAAAATGCCTCTTATCTCCAATCCTAGATAAGCACTCTCCATGCGTCACCACTTTGAGCACGCCCCAGTCCAGCCCTCTTCTGGCGGTGGACAACCAGTTAGTATCAAAGTGCCCAGCGGTAACACCTCAAAGCTCCTCGCGAAACAAAGAGTCCCTGAGCACCTCTGGCTGGAGACGCCAAAGGGGGCACACCGGTGTCAGAAAGCGGGGTCAGGGATGGAGGCGGTCATCTCCTCCACGAGTGCCCTCGCTGCCTCCTGTTCAGATTGCAGCTGTGCAAGGTCCAAGAGGTGCGTCTGTCCTTCCTCACCATCCGACCCCAAGAGGCTCGCCACCTCGCCCTCTGCATCTCCCCGTCCTTCAAGGGCCCCAGGAGCCAGTTCCACACCACCCCAGGGCCAAGATCCAACCATGTCCTAGCACTTCAAGCCAGTACCAAGCAGCTTCCAGAGTACCGAAAAAGTGAGCATGATCCTCATGGAGGACCTTCAGCTTGGCTGGGTAGAGGAGCATGTACTGGAGCCCCATCACCCTCAGCTTTTGCTTTTTCCTTCCCAAAGAATGCTCCATCTGCAGCACCAGGAGGGTGTAATCACGAAAGGCATGGATTACTTTGTTTTCGAACGCGGGTTGGCATCTCGCCGAACAGCCCGGAGAATAGCAGTCTGGTCTCTCTAATTAGGAATATTTCCAAAAATGGTGCGAGGCAGTGCCCACGCTAGTGGTATCAAGGTACCTGCTCAACAACAACACGCATTTGCAATGCAATAGGTCTCGCATTAGGAAAGTTTGAGCTATTGGTATTGTAAATGACAATTTTTTTATTTAGGTTTTGTTTTTGAAAATAGCGAAATTAATAGCTTTGTCATTTATAATGCCAATAGTTATAACTTTCGCAAATGTGACACCTATAGCATTTGTAATGCAATATGTGTTGTATTTACGTGACTTACGTGTATTGATATTACAAATAATAATGGCTTTTAATTTTTTTTCAATAATTAATACTTAAATAAAAGTTATTGTAATTTATAATGGCAGGGGTGGGTGGGGGGGGGGTGTGACGGGGTGCGGGGGGGTGAGGGGGTGTGACGGGGTGCGGGGGTGTGATGGGGTGCGGGGGTGTGACGGGGTGCGGGGGTGTGACGGGGTGAGGGGGTGTGACGGGGTGAGGGGGTGTGACGGTGTGTTGAAAATGTTCAGATCATTCCTCAGGCTCTTTCCCTTAGTCAGTGCCTGTGCTACACAATTAGTGCTGCGTACATGTTTGTACAAGACATCTAATTTTCCTAGGAGCATCTGTCACCCAATTTTCTATTTAATACAACACAAGCTCAAATTTTCCATTAACTCGGCATTCACCATAGCCCACAGCTGCACAGAGTGTATCCTTTCCAAATCTGGGGCCCATTGTTTATCCGAGTGCTACTTCCAAAACACACTTCAGAATCAGTTCAAGTCAGCCAGGCATGAATGACTGCCCACACTACATTGGATTGTACACTACTTGTACATTTACCTAGCACAGCTATACAAATCTTGAATAAATCCCAAAGCACTGACTGGGATTTAGAATCTACGGCTATAACCTGATTCAGTAGTGATCCCTTTGTTCGGTATAGGTTTACACAGTAGTGAGATACAGATGGGGCAGGAGGGAGAGCAAGAACTGCACCTAATCTATATAGCTGAAATATACATGGTTGAGTTGGTTTGCTCACTAGCCTGCCACCCCACCCAAATTACTGTGACTGGTGGGCTGTGGTAGAAAGTGAAAAGGTCCCGTCCGATCCCACTTGCCTGGATTCTGGCAGTATACCAAAAGTACTTATAAATAAACGCTGTTAGCGTTACGCAGAGATCGGCCAATGCCACGGCTTGTAGACCACTGTCTGCAATCCAGTCACAGGGAAAGTGACGAGGACAAATCCGCCATACTTCAGGCAAGGCAAACCACCCCTCATCTTGAAATCGGCTTCAAAGTAATCAACGGCTTTAGGGGGGCGGGGAGGGGGGATGATAAGCAGCACGAATCTTAGGTTTTCGTTTTACTGGGAACCCCCCCATTCAGACATTTTGGACATTGTGAAAGAAGCTAGTTTTAGGCCATGATATCCTCAGAGGCCTTCAGCGCAGCTAGTTTTAGGCCATGATATCCTCCGAGGCCTTCAGCGCTCTGAAGTGAATGAAGAAACATTTCTAGAGCGCATGGTTACCCAGGAGCATCCCAGCGCTAGTGGTGCAAGCACCACTGAGACAAAATGACGTTCAAAGTATA
Source organism: Lissotriton vulgaris (assembly GCF_964263255.1). Lineage (NCBI taxonomy): Eukaryota > Metazoa > Chordata > Amphibia > Caudata > Salamandridae > Lissotriton > Lissotriton vulgaris. The sequence continues at coordinate 1,208,706,318 of NC_141691.1, forward strand.
AAACAGACAGAATTCAGAGTAACAAACAAAAACACTAGCTTGCGACGCAGATTAATCAACATTGTAAGTTCTGAGATGCAAAAAAGCTAAGGTTGGTAGATACACAATCCAAGCAATTGGATTAAAAGTTAACTTCTCTTGAAACTCGAGGCACTTTGCTTTTCGTATGTTGTATTTTGCTTCAAAATAAAACGGCTGTGCTGCATAGTAATTGATCAGAATAAGGGCAAAGCACAAATTCCTAGTAGAGTTAATGATGTGCCAGAGTGGTTCTGTAATCTTGGGCGGTGACAACAGAGTTGGGAAAAGACATTGTGGCCCAAACCCCGCTCTCCCTCCGTAGAAAACGTCAGACAGCCAAAGGCACAGAACGGCGGCGTCTGCCTGAGTCGGCTCAAGGCAGGCCCAGAGTGCATTCCTGAAATAGCGGACAGAAAACAGATGCAGACACTTGCAGCCGCAGTCTTTTCATCCTCGTTACTGAAGCCCCGCCCAAACATAAATCAACAGGAACAACTAGGCAAATGTCATTCTGAGAAGGCACTGGCAGGGCAGTGAGCAGGTAGGGAGTTCATCCCTAGCTCATATGTTAGCATGCCTAGGATTGATCCACAACGCCGCTAAAAGTTTAGCGATAGAGCGACCAGATCTTGGGAACCAAAAGCCGGGACATTTTACAACAAGTGTGCGTGTGTACTTCTAGCCCTTGTTTCATAGTCTCAGTATCACAACAAACAATCACAAAGGAGGGATTCTTAACTCAAATGCAGCTATCCAGATCTGTGTGCAGACATTATTATGAAGAGTCTACTGTAGCCAACATTCAAGGATTTCATTTATTTCCATAGCATTACGAACCAGGTAAGAAACGAGAGTGCCGCCGCGCTGCCCGCGGCGACCCGGAAGCTCTTGGCCGGCCGGCCAATCCACTCGCAGCCGACCGGAAGTCCCGCCTCCCGAGGTCCGCGAGGTCTGCGAGCTGCCGGCGCATGGAGCGCCCTGCCGTCTGGTGTAGCCCGGGTCCCCAGGAGGGGGCCGGGGAGAAGGAGGAGTGTGGCGCCTGTTGCGGGGCTCCTCTGACCTGAGGGAGCCCCGATTTAGATGAGGAGACGCGCCGTAAGGAGCCCCGCCGGAAGAGCGCAGTTGGTGAGTGGGGCCCAGGGCTGATGTAAAGTGCGTGCATGCGTGTATGCCTGGGGGGGTGGTGGAGGGGGGGGAGATCGTGCGCGCGTGTGTGCGTGCGTGTGTGCGCGAGGGAACGTGTGTGCGCATGCGTGACTGTGTGTGATTGAGAGAGAATACGAGGTAGGGGATAGTGTGCCTGTATGTGTGCCGTATGCCTGCGTGTGCATGCGCGCGCCTGTGTGTGTGTGTGTGCGTGCATGCATGCAGAGGGGTGGGGGCTGCCTGTGTCTGTGTGTGAGAAAGGGCTTTGTGCATGCGCAGCTACCAGACGCTCGCTCCCGAGGTGAAATCTGACCTCGTCAAAGCGCGCGTCTGGTAGCTGTCCACATTCCTAAATACGGGCCACAAAAGGTCTGAAGCAGACACTCTCAATGCTCACGCATTGAGAGTAGGTCTGCTCGACCTAAAAAGGGGGAATAAAGAAGCTATTGGGCAAGCGTCCTTAAACCAGCTCTCAAAAAAAGGTTTGGGCAGTTGGTACTCAGTCCCCTCCAGATATCCAGTGAATCTGAGATTACATCTCCTAGAGCGGGCCTAAGCATCTTTGGCCCTCCACTCCAGGGCCCCTGTTTTGGCTGAAAGGTCGGTCAGTGTGGCCTTCAGAGCTCTGACCTCGCCCTGCAATTCGGCCACATTTTGCTCCATGTGGAGATCAACCCTGAAAAGTATTGCATCCAGGGATACGGCGTCTATTTTGGTCTGCAGTGTGGCACTAGATGCCTCTGTAGCAGCAAGTATTTGTGCCCCACAAGGTTCTTGTGGTGCCCCCTGGTTTCCTGGTGGATCCCCTACCGGGAGGTTCCCCCCTCACAGGCACCCCATGGGTAGTAAATGGACTGTGGCATGCCAGTTGTAAGTAAGAGGAAGAGGACAAAGGGAAGGTGAGGACCACTGCAGGTACAGACGTCTATGCCAATGAGGGGAGAGTGCGGCCTCAGGTGTCACAGCAAGACTCACTACCCGCAGCAGTCCGGGGCGGGATGCAATACAGACAAATCAGAAACATCGGTCCGAGGAGGGTAGCTGAAATACCCTGCAGCCGAGATCAAGGATCGCACACCAACCTGAGCAGCCAGTCGTCAGGGGGGAGGGCCTCCAAGCACCCAGGTCCCTCAACGTACAATCAGTACCACAATATAGCGACTGGGCACTGTCTGCCCAAGGAGGCGATCAAGTGCAGACACCCAGGGGACTCACGTCAAAGCAGGTAGTAGACGTGGCAGTCAAGGGGTGCTGTGCGGGGCACCAACCACAACGATGGTTCCTGGATTAAAGTCATAGTGCAGCACAGAGGGACCTGTCAGTCCACCTAAAGCAGGGGGACCCTCAAGCACCACCTCAGTCGTCCACTGCAGACAGGGGAGTAGGCATGCCTGCAGACAGGTACACGCAGCCCACCCAATCCCGGACAGCACTTAGGGAGCCTCCGACCCGCATGTGTTGAAACCTCAATCATGGCAGAGGGACCAAGGCAGAACGACGGTGCACCATCAATTCTCCGCTCTGCAGAGGGGGGCCCTCAGCTCATCCCCCACAACACAGGGGAATCCAGTACAGAGTCCAGCATGCCAACTGGGAGAGGCCCAGGCAACAACAGGCAAGGAGACACTCACTCAGGGGGCCAAGTTCACTCGCAACCCTCCGGCTCCAGGCAGGGACAGTCTAGGCGCTCTGCTGGGGCAACAGCACTTGGAACCCGGGACCCAAGCCCCATAGATTGCCCTTGAAAATCCCAGCAACTTGCAGGGGCAATAGGGTCACCACCCCTCGGCAATGCCTCAACTCTCAGGGGGCAGGGCGAGCAACACACGCATCAGTCATCGAGGCACCCCACAGGAGACCAGGGAGGCAGTCAGGGCCATAGCGCCATTTCCGTTCAAATTCGTGAAACCGTAGCCGCATACTTTTCATGGCTGCTTCCCCTGCCAGGCCAGGCCACACCAAGACACAACATCTAAATAGCTGTAATTGGGGTCTCGAAAGACCCTCCCTGAGCTCTGGGGTGGTCTGGGGGGGCTCACCTGCACAATCCATCCCTCACATCATCAGCTGTGGCTCCAGGAGGCCCCCAGAAGCAGTGGGCCCTGCCAGTCTGGAATCCCTAGTAGCCTCAGCCACACATACTGCTACGGGGACAGCGGTCCAGAGCAGGACAGCTCTCATTGCGCAGTGTCAACCGAGTACTTCGCCCCCTTCACCACAAAGCAAGTTAGTCCTAATTAGCAATTGCCCTAGCAATTGGCCTAGAGCAGGTCAAAGCCTCACTCACCTCTTCAGGAATAGCGGGCGTCACAGCGTGGTCTCTGGGGCCCCACAATCTTGCAGCCTCAGCAACAGATGTCCACAGTTGGCAGCAGGACTATGCTGGTCGGATATCACTGCAGGCCTCTGCCACATGTGCTGCTCTGGTCCATGCGGTCAGATGGAAAGGGTGCAGCATTCGCAGCATGGTGTCTTCCAGGCCTGTAGCCACAGAAGCTGCAATGCCGGGAGGTTACCACAGGCAGTGGGGCCTCACCGGCAGAGAAACAATTCGTGCTTCGGTCACATGCGCCCCTCCGGGAACATAGCCAATGGGGGGGTGGGTGGTTATAGAAGGAACAATATTTTACAAAAGAATATCAGATACCCTCACTAGACGCACATTGCTTTATGAACAAATCACATCTTAAACAGATGAAGGGCAAATACGAACAGGGGACGATCTTAATCCTCTAGCCAAATCATTAATGTATAAAAACTCAACATTTACCCAAGATACGTATATTACATGGAGGCTGACCTATCTTGATTCTAAAAATGAAGGTTTACTTGAAATGAACACTTCTTTATAATCAGATTTTACTATTTGAGGTTGCTAGGAAGAATGTACCTATAACCAAAGACTTTGTCCATGAAAAGATAAGGAGGAATCATTTGAACACATCTTTTTATGCCCTGAATTATTATATTATTGCAAAAAAATATCTGTGATCTTTGTTTACAGATGCAAACAAAAGAGCACTTATCAAGGCCACCCTCATTTGTTTCAAATTACCATCTAACAGCTTTATTAGTTAATTTTTTTTTTTTTTTTAATTTTTGAAAACCTTTATTGTGCATGAAAAAGGAGTACAAATACGGGCCTACAACCGTCAGGCCGGCCACGAAACAGTTGAGCACGAGAGCGAACAATCTAGTCCACCCAGCGGTATCAGGCAAGATAGCAACAAGTAATAGCAGTTACACAAAATTGAGTCTTACCGCCAAGGAGAAGGAGCAGTGAAGGTTAATTTTAAGATTTTTTTTCCTAAACATAAATCGGTGAAAATTAAATCAAGGAGAACTGAGTCCATACAGTCCGCTATAGCACATGCAGGCAGCAATAAACATGGCAGTAGTGATAACACCCAACAGTATGGCGGCACAGTTCTAAACAACAGGAGCATCAGTCCGCATTTGCATACCACCCACAGCGCCACCCACGCCTTACAAACCCCCATTACAGACCCAGAACAAAGGAAAGAGAAATTATAAAGAGATCATAAATAGGCACCATAGAAAGTAACGAAACTAAAACATAACCCCCCACCCTACACACATGCAGAGGCTATGGCCTGCCCCCCCCCCCCCCCCAGCAGAGTGTCTGTCGCCCCATAAACCCGAAATGTAGCAAGAAAAGAGAAAAGGGAGAGAAAAGGAAGAGAAAGTAAAGTCCAAGATCGGAAGAAAGCATAAAAGAAAAAGCGTCACATTTGACATATAGGGAGGAAGACAAGTGAACAAACTAGTCTATAACCCCCCAAAAATGAAGAAGGTGGGGAGGAGCCAACACTTATCAAATTCTCTAGGCTCGCGAGCAAGGCAATGGTTAATATCCCAAACGGAGCTTCAAAATTAAAAGACCTAACAACAGGTATAAGCAAGTAGCCCACCTCCAGACCCCCGTGTCGCCCAGGACCAAGATCTTAACCACGAAGACTAGCAAGAGGATTTTAGAACTGCGGTCGTGAAAGAAGGAAAACATCCCCTCCCCGGCGTGCAATGCACAACAACTGCCATGACAGGCCAGGTCGACACCAGTCAGTCAGCAAGCCAGCGTGGTAGCATCCTCAGCCCTGGCCAGAGCGCCGAAATATCCCCAAACATGCCCACCGCCGTACACCCCTCACCGGCCAGACAAAGGAACAAAATGGCCTCCCCCGAGATCCACAGCATAAACATCGGCCATTACTGAGGCGTTAATACAGTATCAAGTAATCTTGCAATACAGTTGTGGAAAAACATTGTATGAAATGCGCCCATTAAACACGGTATCCAGGTCCAACCCCATCCCTTACAGCCAGCAAAATCAGTCAGCAGCGCGAGAGCAGCTTAGCCCTGACCCGATCGTGGATGGAACCTCAGGCAGACTTCCCCAGGAGAGCCCCTCCCCCCGTCCACATCAGGATAACATGGCTGCCTGAAAGAAGAAGACGAAGCAGGAGCCCAAAATGGCCACCGGCCATCAGTATAAGGTCCTTTGTCCTCCGTACTACGATCTGTAAGAGCATCCAAAAAGTAATCCCACGGGGAGCAGAGTGAAGGCCACCGGTCAAAAGCCGACCCGTAGGATAAAAGCTGCTCAGCTGAATCCCCCATTGGACTCGGCGGTGCAGGCAACAAGAAGGCAAGCCCGGAGGAAAGGGGAAACAATGTAGCAGTCGCGGGACTGAAGGGCTGCCAATCGTCGGCTCCGGCTGAGGCGCTCGCAAGTTTAGTTGCAGACCAGGCACAGGGAAACACTGTAGCATCATGGAGCGGCGAAGGCTGACTCAGCTGGGGGCAGACGCTGCGTTCGCGAGTCCCGGTAGTCATCATGGCGTCCAGCTGATCACCCAGTGCTCGGAAGCCATCAATCATCTCCGAACGGAGATCACGGAGGGCGGCCAGGATAGTTCCGTAGGACAGTGCAGGTATCAGCTCGCATGAGGCAGGTTCCAGCGACGGTGCTCGCAAGTCGGTGTACCGCCCCGGCAGGGCACGGCTGGCCATGGGCAGGAGTGTAGAAACTCTCTCCAGCCGCGGAATAACAAAGGGAGCCATGGCGCCGGTCACACGGTAGTGGAGCTGGGGAGGGTGCAGCAGAGGCGAGAATCTCTGAGAGACCTCGTGACCACCAGGCGTCGAGGGCAGATCAAGTACACCTCTCCCAAGACGTCTCGCGCCAGGCTGGGCAGCGAATAATGGGTCAACTGTCTGCGCTGAGCTAGGTCGCCAGGCACCATGCGCCGCTCACCTCCCGTTAGGAGCACAGAAGACACCGTCCACGGGCGTCTCAAACCAGCCGTCCCAATACAGGTGTAGTCCGCAGTGGACGTCTGCTTCAGTGCGGTAGTGGTCGCTGCAGATGAGGAGGCGCCGCCACTGAGATAGCTGCGCGAGCCGGCCGTGCGGACAATATCCGAGTCTCCAGGAGCCGCCGACGAGCGGCCATGTAGGCGAGGGTCCGGGGCGGGAGTCGCACTGCAAGTTTCAACAGCACCCGACCAAGCTAGAAGGTCAGAAAAGGAGCTATGAGCTCAGCTCGTCTTCACACGCCTTCCGCCGCCGAATTTAACCAGGAAGATATCAGGATTTTATTGCGGAGCTCGAGGGCCGGCGGAGCCGGACGACTACACGTCCGCTCCGGTCGCCATCTTGGCTCCTCCGCCGCTTTATTAGTTAATTAATTGCATTTCTTAACGTAGCCTATAACCATGTTATTACAAACTTTTAACAGTAAGAAACAATAGGTTTCATAGCATACTTTAATGCTTTTCTTACTTAAACCAAAGTTAAACCAAGAGCTGGAAGAGCTACCAGGAGGAGTACTGCCCCTTTGCTGTGTTGGTGCTTTGTTGGGTTGGCCTGAACTGCTGCTCCTGCCTTGGGCAGTGAAAGGACTGGATTGAACTTTCTCTACTTGTGCTGAGTATCTCCAAGGGCCTGAAACGGAGCTGGCCTCCTGCTAAGAAGTCTCAGGCACTGCAAAGACTTCACCAACCTCTGGGTACCGCTCCTGGAACCGTGGTTTCAGTTGCCACAGAGAAGAGGGAACCGCGACCGACTCTGTCATACAACTACATCGCTAGCCTTGTGTTCTGGAGGCACCGCAGGCTGCACCGTCTCGCCCTGCACCGCTCGTCTTGGTCTAACTGACGCCGTCCGCACGATCATCACTGAGCCGCTGCTTGCACCGCATCAAGGCACAGCAACCCGCATTGCCTCGCTTCACTTCACTTCGTTGGCCTGGTATCCCCGACATGGTTGCCGCTGCCTCGACACCCGTGACCGTCTTATCTCGCACAGCTGTCCGGCTCGGCCAGCACCAATTCCCGCCAACCAGCTCTGTTGCTTGCATTGCAACCTGCCACCACCGCATCGAGCACCGTCTCGCCCTGCACCGCACGCCTTGGACTCACCGACACCGTCTGCACGATTGTCACCGAGCCGCTGCCTGTACCGAGGGACACCGCACCGTGCACCGCTTCCACTTTGCACCGTAACCGCGATGGACGCCACAACTGGCTCTGTCACCGGCACCGCGACCTGCCAGCACCGCATCGAGCGCGGTCTTACCCTGCACTGTAAGGCTTGGTCTCACCGACGCAGTCTGGCCGAGCACCGATTCCACTTCGCATCACAATCGCAATGGATGCCAAGACCGACTCGCACCTCCGTGTGAGCCACACTAAGAAAGGTACTGTGAACGAACCTGTCCCGCTGTTACTGGCCCATACCGACGCGGTCAGTTGGAATTGCGAGACTGTTGTTTTCAGCATCACGGTAGGCTCGGACCGAGCTACCTACTCTTACGAACTGTGTTTTCAACATAACTTGGCAATTTAAAGACATTTTTGCAACGCAACTATTTTTAAAGTACTGTACTCTGGATTTATACCTTATTTGGTCTTGTTTAAGTATATAAAAAAATTGGATATTTTTCTAAACTGGTGTGGTGTCCGTTTGTAGTGTGTACACTGTATTACTGGTGGTTATGTGCAAATGCTTTACACACTGCATCTGAGATAAGCCTGACTGCTCGTGCCAAGCTACCAAGGGGGTGAGCAGGGGTTATTTTAGGAGTGTAACTCCCTTATCCTGACTAGAGAAGTGGTTTCTGCCTGGCTCTGGTGCAAACCTTAGCCAACCAAAACTCCTATTTCTAACAATGAGCTTTCTCTTGTTTGTTGAACATAATTTAACACCATCGCTGCTAGCGATATTTTGCTCCTGTGCTGTAATTTTCAAAAGTCCATTGTTCATGACGAGCTGGGCTCGTCATCAGCCTGGTAGGAGGCTACTTCATGACGAGCCCAGCTCGTCATGAGCCTGGAAGGGGTTAATTGATTTTAACGAAACCTACAAAGTTAAGTACTTTACCGACCAATGTATGTTATACATGCAAATATATTTTAACATGTTTACATCTGCGTATGTTTCTGACTGTAGACAGAAATGGTACCCATATGTCCTTTACTTTCATGCAAATTCTAGCAGAAATGTTATGATGGTTCTTATTAAATAAATACAGTGAACACTTACATTCGCTTCTGCTTTAGCACTCTCAGCGCTTTTTGCTTTACCATATTCTGGAAAGAGAAAAAAAAAAGATTAAAATGAACTGCAATTTATAATGTACACTTTTTTTTAAATTTCTTTTCACAGTTTTTGCCCCATGAACCAGTCTAACAGGTCATTTGGACTACATAAGAATGAAGAAAAACATAACAGAAAATCTATATATATAAAAACGAAAGTATGTCTGTTTGTCCTTTTTGCATTACTACACCATTCATCCGATCGCCATGAAACTTTGGGAAGTTGTTGAGTACACTCCCGCGAAGGTTTCTGGCAAAAAAAAAAAAAATAGAAAAAGAAAATATGTGTTAAATATCGGCCCCCAGGGCCCTCATAATCTTTCCAATACTGAACGTTTACAGTTTACGGTGTGACTCGCTTTTGCAATGACCATCAACAAAGCACAAGGACATTCGCTGCTAGTGTCTGGACTAGATTTGGAGAATCCGTGCTTCTCACATGGACAACTGTATGTGGCCAGCTCACGCATCGGAAAACCTTATGATTTATTCATGTACTCACCAGACGGAAAACAAAAAGTACTGTGTATCCACAAGCACTCGAATAAATAAACAGAATTAAAACAACACTTTAAAATGTTTTCCATATTAAAATGAATAAGTTTCAATAAAAATGACAATGTAAATTGAATGTTATCATAACAAGTTAACAAAAATTTCCTTTCTTCTGAGATCGCAGCAACGCGCGACGGGTAAGCTAGTTACATATAAAAAGTGACAATGATGCTTTCAATATTAATGTACTGTACTAAGACAAAAGACAAACAGAATATTCAACTGCACTGTAATCAAAAGAATATATCCGGTGGAAATATAAAAGTACAGATATGAAATGAAAGCATGCTGACAATATATAAAAGTAGTATACATGGAAGAAAAAAGTGTTGGGGCACCGTGCAACTAGAGAGAAATCAAAACATAAGGGGGGCACAATCAATCAATACCCAAGAGGAACAATGTGCTCAAAATAGAGTCCAGTGTCTTAAGTGATTATTCAGTGGGGTATTGAGGCGGAGAAAATGGACAAGAGTGCAGTGAATCGTGGAATAATGGTGGGAAACAGGAATTAAGAAAGCATTTCACATAATGTGGAAATCATGAGGGCTAAAGGCAGGGGTGTTAAAAGAACCTTAAGCAACTCATTGTAAGAATGACATTAGGGGAGGCATGACTTGTCAGAAAGAAGTTAAAGCTATTGTTCTATGCACCATAAATACCAACTGCCACTGTTCCATTCCCATAAACATGCTTTGTAAGGTTTTGGCCCAAGAAACATGCAGACGAATAGTAATGAAAATGTAAAGTGCCACAACTCTTTTGTTCTATTAATAAGGATTTGCAAGTAAAAGTATTTTAAAAAACGGTTTGCAGCAAAAGTAAAGTGCAAAGAGCTCATTAGTATGTTAAATATTTGGCAGAAATTAGCTTGAAAGATTGAGGGTATGTTTTTTGTATTGTGCAGAGTATTCATCACTACTGGTAAGGATAGTTTGATTGCGTAATTTATGAAGTTGTGTTTCTGGAAAATGGTGTAAAGTAAATGTTTTACACTGTACTCATTTTCTTTTAGTAATTTTTCATCTCTTGTTTTGTAACTCCTGAAACCTAGCCAATAATACTGCAGATTACCTTATACAATTGTAGGACTTTTATTTTAGGCTCACTGGTACTGCAGAGGCCCAGCGGATACACTTTTTGATTCACAAAATAATGTGGAATTAATTATTCTTCATTTTATAAACCCAATACAGAAAGGGGTGAGAGAAAGAGGTTGGTTGTTTTACAGAGGACAAAATAAAAGGAGAAAACCGAGGCAACTTTATAAATGGCACAAGGTCTCTCTGCAGTGTTTTCTAAGTACACCATTCTTACTACTTAAATAAAGGCCACTCAATCAACCTATTTATATTTCCTAATCTACACATGATTACTTTCCTATTTATTAAGAAATATAGGTCTATTAATTTGCTGCAGAATACACTGGGGGGGGAATTCCGATGGCGGACGGACTTAAGTCCATTCACCATTGTGTCAGGGAGTCGGACCATCCGCCTGTAAGGCGACCGCCCCGCACATGAGATTTCGATGCAATCGCCACTGTGGGGGTCGCATCGTCTATCTCTAACATTGCGGCGGGTGTTACTGGCTGCAACACCCGCTGCAATGTCCGAAATGCATAGTTTGCATTTCCCTGCACTACGTGGCAGGCACCACGCGGTGCCTGCCTACTGGTGAAGGAAAATGGTGCCCCCCCCCCTCCAACTGCAGAGCCAAATCCCCCCAGCACAAGTAGGGCACCCAAAGGGGCCCCCAAAATACATCCAGACAGCCTTCCCATGGCGGATTTACCGCCATGGAAAGGCTGGCAGGGATGCAGCATCATAATAAGGTGGGCGGTGTCTGCTAGGCACCGCCACAATTCTATTAATGCAAGCAGTCCGACAGCAGCAATCATTATGATTGCTGCTGTTGGACCCTTGGCGGACAGACTTTCCATCAGCCGCCTGCCATCGTAATCTGGCATGCATGCTGCATGATTGTGGTGAATTTGCCACTGCAGCCTGCCACTGCCGGATTCACCGCAATCGTAATGACCCCAACTGTCTTTTTGCTTTCTTGCAAATTAATACCTACATGCCATGAGCTCAATTTAGATGGTTACTATTTGGACCTTATACCGGCAGTCTAAAATTCAAAGTACAAGTTCCTAATTTCCTTTTGGTGTCTTGAAGTTTCAAAGCTAGTATCTGGAAAATGACAAAAGAATTAACTTTTTGCAGCTTGTGTTAATTGTATACCCCAACGGTCTCCTTTCTTCAGTCGTATTTGTTTCGGAAATAAGCAAGAAATCTCCTTTGCTTATCAACTTAATTTGGCACTAGAAATAATATAAGAGCCCAAGTTATTGACAACCCATTAACCCATTTTCTCAAAATGAAATCACAAATGAATTGGTTTTGGAAACTTTCTCTTAGAATTCTGGACAATGCTGCAGGAATCATGCTAACAAAACTCAAATTACAGCCCAGAATAATTGTCAAGATCTTACATTTTTTAACATAATATTTATGTTGCCAATCTCTAAATCAGGTTTCTCGAATGTCTTGGCTTTTGGTCCTGCCAGCGTGTGCTTTGTCTCGCTCGCAGCCTAAACCGGCTGCTTTGTATGAGTGGCTGGCTGGGGGTGGTGTCGGTTGTCTCTTTTGGCTGGTTGAGACTCATATCAGTTAACGGCTCACTCGGCCCTTGGCTCTTTTGGCTTGTGTTCGTGCCTTGGTATCACCCCCCTTCAGGAGTCCGTGTTCATCTCTCGCCTTGGAGCCCGTTAGGTGCGCTTCCTCACGTTCACCGGCGGTGAGTGTCGCTCTGAGATTCTGTCAAGAAGAGGTATCGGAACAATGTCAAACAATGAAGGCAAAACAGCAGGAGACCAAAAAAAGGTCAAAAAAGACATTCCCGACTCCCCGCTGAAGTCTAAAAGCGAAACGGCCACCCTAGAGACTATCCTCAGGAAGATCAATTGAGGGAACGCGGTGGCAAAGGAAACAAAACTAAAGATTGACAACATGCAACTAGAATTGGCGGCAATAAGAGCCGACCTGCACAGCACCAACACTCGAATGGAAGCAGCAGAAGGCCGCATAAGCTCTGTGGAGGACGCAACTGTAGAGAACACCAAGGCAATAGCAGAATGTCAGAAAGCCACGAAAGCCATACAAAGACAGCTAGCGGAGCAGGACGACAGGGCCAGAAGAGGCAACATGAGGATCCTTGGGGTGCCGGAAGGAACAGAGGATAAAGCAGGCTCATGCGCAGCCATGCTTGAAGACATGATTCCAAAGCTCACAGGCATCAACTTTGACAGGCGGTTCGAAGTACAAAAAGCTTACAGAGTGCCGGCAGGGAAACCGGTGACGGGAAGGGGACCCAGACCAATAATATGCAATCCGCTGCGAACGAGCCATACTGACGCCATTTTCGCATTTGCCAGGAAGAATCAGAACCTCACATGGGCAAGCAGCAAGATCGTGCTGACCCAAGACTACTCAAAACCAACGGTCGAGACCAGGAAAGGTTTCTTGGCCCTCAGAGAGACCCTGCGCAAAAGAAGCATCAGCTTCAGTTTCATTGGCCCGGCTCGTTTCAAAATCACGGACAAATGGAGAACAATGGTGTTTGAAAACCCGGAAGACCTGAGACGCTATATGCAGGGGCCGCTGACAGAGGAGATGGAAACAAAAAGCCCCGAAGCAGCCAAAAGATGCGCCTCACCTGATGAGGCCGCACACTCGGAATAAGGAACAACCCAAGCAACAGGATAACACGTCTACCTCAAGCAAGCAACCTCTCCCAAGTGACAAATTGGAAGTTTGATCCATGGTCATAAAGGTTTCTCGAATGTCACTTCAAGAGGCCTGGACCCATGCCAGATTTTTAGCATAAATGTAGTCATCTTAAATATTGTCATGAATACGGTTCTCCAGGACTGACTCGGAGAACCCTGCTCTAAATGAAGATATTTAAATGCTGTGAAAGATTCAAATCTTGTGTTCAAACTTACCATTTCATTTATCTGGGTTTGCTCAACCACCTGTAATTATTGAAGTACACACCCTATTAAGTTTAGTGTCAAACAGAATTGGCCATATTCTTAATGATTCACTATGATGCTGTATTCTTTAATGTTTATTTCACATTTCATTCACCTAGTACGGTATAGATGTCCTTCTGTCATGTGTCCCAATTATAAATTTCAGATCAGAGCTGTTTTCTGAATCAAGATTTTCAGAGCAGACACTGTACTGCCACCCATTCGCTCATTTGAACAGTGTGCTCTTTGCTTTCTATCATTCCTCATTTGAGTTGCGGATTGGTCCAAGATGGGTGAACCGAACCCCTTTCATCAAGGTATGTTGTAAACAACAACGCTCAACAGCTATACTCTGTCTAAGCCTCTATTTTCCATTTTTGACTGTAAATCAGCCTTTTTATGGTTTAAATCTTTTTTCCCTGGTAAAAAGTTTGGAGCGAGTCTGCTTAAGTAAATAATTAGCAAAGCAGAGAGAGGCAACACAACAATAGGAACCCAACAATCCCGCCCCCCACCCCCCCGTCCACCCAAACAGGATAAAATGGAAGGGGAAAAAAGGGAACCATGGTGCCCAGCAGGGATCATCGCGGTCTAGTAGCTCTGCATGCAGATCTCTCCAGTGGTATTTGTGTATCAGCCAGGTGCAATAATCTAAGGTACTGAGGGCGGGTCAGCTCCTAAATTCAGTTATGAGCAATGTTAAAAAGGGGTGCCATAGGGGGGCGTGGCCAGCAGCCAAGCATGGCGGTTGTCTGCTAACGGAGCTCCAGACCTGAGCCTACAATAATGCTGAAATATATTAGCCATATATAATAAACGAACGGCTGTAGCTGTGGGAGAAGGCCGAGAGAACGGGCCTGACAACTCGGGTTGGTCAGACGCCGATGAGAGACGCAATTTGCAATAATATAGCCGAGGCCGCAAGGCGCAGGGAGGAGAGGTGCGGCAGCCCGGATCGGCACACTGACGCTGCGAGTGCCGGAGGCTGATGCATCGGGGCTAGAACGACCGCTTCGGGCGGAGGGGGCAGCACATCTTTGCACCCGCCGGCTGCAGACACACCGGAGTTACGATCGCAGTCTCACTGGCAGGTGATGGGCAGCCTGAGGAGGTGATCTGGGGCGCGCATCTATGCAAGCCCGGGGATGTAGTGAGGCCTGCTTTTCCCCGGCGATATGCCCCGGCGGACCACGCCCACAACGGAGAGTGGAGAATCATCTTTCATAACTTGTGGCAGACCGGAGTCGGCAGGGGGGGCAGAGCGGTGCCCTACCAGCTTACTGTGGCGGGAGAGGACTGGGCAAACGCCGGGACTGAGGCCTAGTGGGCAGGCCCCTTGGCAGCGGTGGCCCTTTGCAATTGGGCCGGCTACTACTGTGAGTGGCTGTGAGCGGGCTGTTTGCCCCTGACTGCCCTCTGGGAGCTGCGCAGACCGGGAGGCGCGTGCTCGCTGCATGCTGCTTAAAGCCTGATGAATGGATGGCGGTGTGTGAAGGGCATTGCTGGGACTACGGAGGATGCATAATCTTGCCTAATCGCTGTACAAACACAAGCACGCTCTTCCGTGGGAACCTGAAGTGGTATGTGTCGTGCTGATCTACCCTACTGCTGTGCCCAGAAGGAACTAGAAGTTTCGCAGTATTAATACGGGCGTGGATGGCTTGTGTTGTCCCTGACGAAGATATTACTCTTCTACTCACCTCCAGTGCAGTGATACGGCGGTGAGAGTGAATCTGGGACAATATTGCGAGGTCCGTAACGTGAAATTGGGACTGCCCTGCCCCACTACAGGTAGCTGTGGAGCCTGGTAAGAACTGGGGGGTTCTGTGCACCATATGTGTACACTGATGCCATACATTGAGAGCGGTGGTTGCCTTGTAGGCCAGGAACATCTACCCCACCGGCACCAACGAAGGACATAACGTACATAGGACGGAGAGTAGTGTCTTAAGGGCCCCCCTGATCACGCATCTCTAGTCTAGTGTGTGATGGTGACACGATACAGGGGCAAGATGGGACGTAACAGGCCGAGAGCCGCAGAATCAGAGCGGCACGGTCCCGACGCAGGAGGGCCTCAGTGGCACGGACGGGGCGCTGGGGTCTGGTTGTGTGTCCCCGACTAAGGAGCCTGCCTCAGAAGACAAACTAGATCTTATATTGGGGGAAGTGCGAGATTCAAGGAAGGCACTCGAGCTACAAATAGGGTCCCTGTCCAATGGTTTGAATTTACCCCTGGCAGATCATGTAAAAACGGCAGAGAAGGTGAAAGATCATGCAACAACACTGGCGGAGCTACTGCCCAAACAGAAAAACTAAAACAGACGTGAAGCAGTTGCAGACACAGGTGGCCACCTTATTGGAACCAGTGGAAGATGCGGAAGGGAGAGCACAAAAGAACAACATCCGGGTGATTGGCTTGCCGGAGAAAAGTGAGGGACCTGACGCATCGGGGTATATGGAACAATGGTTCAGAGACCATGTCACGACAGAGGGACTCTCCTCACAGTACTGCATAGAGCGTGCGCCCAGGATACCTACCGGATGTCCAAAACTGGGTGCCCATCCGGGACCCCTCATAGTGAAGTTCTTGAATTACCGTGACCGGGACACTCTGCTGCAGAAAGCCAGGGAGGCGGCGCCGTTTAACTTTGAGAATGCGAGGATTTCCTTGTTTCCGGATTACACGATGCTAGTGCAAAAGCAACAGTCCTCTTATGACGGTGAATCGGTGGCTTCGAGACCTGAATATACAGTATGCACTACTATTCCCGGCACGGTAGAAAATATTACAAGACCAGAAATCGTACTTTTTTTAAAGTCTCGGAGATGTTGAGGATTGACTAGAGGTCATGGAACTAACTAACGCGGAGGAGAATACAGCAATCGCAGAGGAGAGGCAGAAATCCTTCGAAGCCACCTTGACAGGGCGTAAAGGCGGTAAACCGAGAAGAACCACTGGGCATGTAAAGGCTACCTCGCAACAGATATAGCAGACCAAGAAGCAGGCGATATTGGCTACGGCAGCATTCACGAATGCACCACGTACGATCACCAAGTCCTCTACGGAGGAGGAGGAGTCACAGGGATCGGACTCAGAGGGCCTTGTTCCCCTCGGCGACTCCACAGCTGATCACGGACCTCTTTGGGTGATGGACTTATACAAGTATCGTACTCCCTTTTTCTTTACATTTACACACCACAGCTGCGTCTAACCGTCCTTTAGCTAGTTTAAATGATGTATGGCAGGCTGGAGATTATTAGTGCGATGAGGCCGTAGTAGCTCAACTTGGCAGCTACCTGCCACACCCTACCACGTGCAGAGCGCAGGCGTAACCCCCCATAAGGCGAAGGCGCTATGTATGCCCTTTTTGTTGGTTAAATCATTGTATTCATTGTTGATCCTTACACGTACATTGGGGCAGTTATTGAGAGTTGTGGTCCAGTACAGCTTTCAGATTGGACGGAGTATTGGGGAAGTTGGGAAGGGGAACGGTCTCGAAAATGTTTGCCATTGTCGCAATGCTGGTTTGCCTGTATGACATGCTATATTTTCTCACATTATGGTTAATACAATGATGCATACACCCGGGAAGTACAAAATTATAACTTGGAATGTAAGGGGTATGGGCACACTACACAAACGTCACAGGATACACGCCCAACTACAGCACCGTAGAGCGTAAATTGTATATCTGCAAGAGTAGAAACAAAATGGGATGATGGACGGAGCGTTTGAGCAAATCAAACACTCACCCCCAGTCAACTGATCTGGGTTTAATCCATCACCATTCTTTAGCTCACTCAGCCACCCCAGTTCAGACATGGCCATATGCAAATCAGTCTGACCCTGTGCCTCATGGGAACAGTCCAGCCCGAACTGCCAAGCCATGTCTTCCCTGGACCGGAAACAAGCCTCCTGGGACCGGTTTCGGATTCATGTCGCACAGGATAGAAAGTGAAGTTGCAAAACTACGGAAGAAATGGAAGGGACAGGTATTCTCCACCTTATACTCAAATTACGTAAGGGGTGCCACGATATGGATCAGGCATGGGGTACCTTTTGTTGCACAAGTGCAGAGAATCGACAAATTGGGCAGATATGTATTCGTTAAAGGAACTTTGGATGGCCAATTGGTGATACTGGGCGATTTCTATGCCCCCAATTATGAGCAAGATCAATATTGGAATGTGTTAAGTGGGGCACTGGCAGGTTGGGAGGCGCACCCATGGATCTTGGGGGGGAGATTGCAACGTAATGCTGGTGGTGTCCCTGGATAGGTCGCACCCACCGTTACAAGGCACTGGTGTACACACACAAACTGAGGCACTCATACGATGGGCGGAGGGTAGGGGGCTCTGTGATGTATGGCGGATGCGACACCCACTACATAAAGAATACTCATATTACTCCGCAGTGCACGACCTCCACACCAGAATAGATAGTGTTCTGCTCCGACAGGATAGCAATGTAGGTGACTGAATCCACATATCTCCCCAAGACTTTCTCTGATCACAACCCACTGGAGTGATTTATCACATGGGGCATGGTACCTACACCGGTCCAAACATGGCGCCTATGGCCGCAACTCCTTGAGGACCAGGTATTCCGCAATACCCTCTCCACCACTATCGACCATTATTTTACAGACAACAGCAACACGGCCACGAGTAGATTGATAGAGGGGGACGCATTCAAGGCGGTAGTACGGGGGAAGGCCATTGGTTTGACGGTGGGAGCGCGGCAGGAACTACACAAGACACTAGTGGAAGTTGAGGAGACAATGGGCAGACTGGAGAACGAGGCAATTACGGATTTGGAGTAAAGAGGCCCCCTGCAAGAGGCACGTATCCGACATGCGGAATTGTTGGAATCTATGAGAGTCATAGACCACACGGCATACACACAACGAGCCCATAGTGGGGCCGACAAGGCGGGAGCATTACTGGCTTCATACGTGATGCCCCTTCAGCAGTGGTCATACCTCGGATAGTTAAAGACAATGGGGATATAGTTACCACTCAAGGGGAGATTAACGCGGCGTTCCGTGACGATCACGCCACGCTATATGGAGTGCCTGGCCACCCCACTGGTGACCAAACAGAGAATTTTTTATCTACCCTGACATGCCCAGAAATTCCGGGACCGCTACGTAGGGGCCTGATGGGACACATTACACCACATGAGATCAGAGTGGCAATGAAGGAGCTACCACGCAACAAAACGCCAGGTCTAGATGGACTACCCATTGAGTTTTACGACAGATATGCAGAGGCTCTAGTGCCCCATCTAGTGGAATTATATAAAGAAATATGGGAGAAGGGCTCTTTACCTATCACGACAGCCCAAGCCTTGGTTATTTCAATACCAAAGCCGGGCAGAGAGCAGACTGATATGGTTGATATTTGGGATACCGGCAGAATACATAATGTAGATACGAATATTATATAGCTCCCCCACGGCACGCACTAGAACTGGGGGACACATCTCAGAGGAATACACCATACATAAAGGGACAAGACAAGGCTGCCCATTGTCGCCCTTCATTTTTATTTTAGCACTAGAGCCATTGCCCATAAAGGTACGGCAGGACTTCTTCGATTGGGGGATAAGAATAGGTAATACGACCCACTTATTTTCGGCGTATGCGGATGACATCTTCATGTACATATCTGATCTCCGCAGGCCACTGGCCACATTGTTCGAGACGTATTGACATTTTGAACTATGATCGGTACTGGCTTTGAATACCACAAAAACGCATGCGTTTTTCTTTGTGGAACAGGAGGGCACTACTGATGTAGATGTCTGAGGCACTAGCATTCAAGTTACACAGTCGACGTTCAGGTACCTAGGCATTCAAATCTATCCAAAGCACAAAAATATATGTTAGAAGGCAACTTGAATAAGGCAATTAGGGCACTGAGATCCAGTGTCACATTTTGGACTGCGTTGCCACTCTCTGTTACAGGCAGAGCAGCTATTGCAAAAATGGTGGTTTTGCCACAATTGTTATACTATTTTATGAACTTGCCTCTGATCGTGCCACAGCCTACCTTTAACTTGCTCAACACTCTGGTTACGGATCTTATCTGGGTCAAGGGCAGGAGACGCATTAGCCTCAAGAAACTACAAGTGGGTACTCGGGCGGGCGGCCTAGGTGTACCAGATTTTTGCGCCTATTACTATGTATGTCACCTGCAGTGGTTGTCATATTGGACGGCGGGACGTAAATTACAGGAAATCGATTATACAGAAATAGATATAGATGATGGGACACTACACGCTTTACTCTTACTGGGTAGCAGAGTCCCGACAGATCTCCCCCCCCCCCTTGTTGTAGACGGCGCTACGGTGCTGGAGAGCAGCGTTGCAATACACAAATACGACACAGAGATATGCGGGGAACATACCATTATTAGGATTTACGCTAGCCAGTGGTAGGCTTACGAAACGCAAACTGACGCCCTGGTTGGATGTAGGTATCAGCACAGTGGCGGATTTGTTCAGAGAGGAGACACTAATGGACCAGGATACGTTTATAAATGAGACTGGTCCCCGGCACACTTATATCTAATGCATGCAGCACTGATTAGATTTCTCAAAACACACTGGGCTCCACAGAGAACTGCCCCCCCCCCCCCGAAAACGAACTGGTAAAGAAGGTATACTATATGGGTGGCGGACGCCATCTGATTAGGTGGCTGTACGCTGGTATTAGCACACATACGAGAGCACCCTTGTGGGCACTGAAGATCCTCTGGGAGTTAGACATAGGGAAAGACCTGTCGGACAAAGAATGGCCTATAGTACTGGAGCACCCCTGGAAAGTCCCACGGAAATCTTAATTCAAATTTATCCAAACAATGGTGTTACATCGGGCATATTTAACCCTGAACAGGCTAGATAAAATGTTTCCCCAAATGCAACACTCATGTCAGAGGTGCCTTCTGGAGGGAGCGGGTTTCATACACATGGTATGGGAATGCCCGAAGATTCTGGGATATTGGGACACAATTCGAAGCATAACAGAGGCAACCACACAACTTGCTATTAGTGATACATTGGGGGAGTGCATTTTGGGTCTTCATACTCACACCTCTACCCACAAGGTGCAGTACCGATTTATAAACCTTGCACTTACATTGGCTATCCGAAACATCACCATGAGATGGAAATCTCGTAAACCCCCTGAAGTGAGAATCTGGCACACAGAATTATTGCGTTGGGGTGGAGCAGAGGGCGCGGCACTGAGGAGAGAAGAAATCAGAGGCCTACGTAAAACACCGATCTCTCTTGAATGGGAGGTCATGTTAGAAGGGTTGAGATCTCATAACTTGGACTCTGCAGACTAGTAAAGGTACGATCTGGGGTAATTTGACCCATGCCATGTGTGTTCCACAGGCCTTTATGGGAGCTTCCTACAATTTTATAAGTGTGGACTATGTACTGTGAACGGCAGGACTGGCCAACACATGTTCTTGAATATTTGTAATAGGCGGATAGAGACCATCCGCCCGTTTCATGAACCTAAATTGCGCTCGCAAGGGGCCGGATTCTGAGAATCCGGCCCTTTGCGAGAGCGATTTTTGCATTTGGGATTCAGCATCCCAAATGCAAAAATCGCTAATTGCGATGTCGCAAATGTGCGAGGAATTACATTTAAGACTCTCTATTAGAGATTCCTTAAATGCAATTCAACATCCAATTTAAATTTGCGAATTCGCAATTTCCTGCCGCAATTTACCGCGAGGTCAGACCTCGCGGTAAATTGCGAAAACTCAGAAAAATGCATTTAAATGCATTTTTCTGAGTTGCATTTTACACACACACATGTCCTTTGGACATGTGTGTGTGTGCAACACCTGTGTGAAATTTCATTTGAGGGGTGCTACAGGGTGTCCTATTGACACCCCTGGCACCCTTCAAATCGCAATCTTATTTGCGATTAGCAAATTGCTAATCGCAAATAAGGAATACTCCCCATTCATTCCTATGGGCCTTTTGGCCCATAGGAATGAATGGCGAGTTATTCCTTATATGCGATTAGCAATTTGCTAATCGCAAATAAGGAATCAGTAGGAATCGCATTTTATTATGCGATTCCTACATGATTACCGTTTTGCGAGTCCTTAATAGCGAATCGCTATGATTCGCTATTAGGGGCTCGCAAAACGGCCCGTTGATGAATCAGGCTGCAAGACCTTAGGGGAGGGGAGAAGTTGGGGGAACAGTTAGGGTTTTTCATCACATGCACCGTCTTGAAATATAGCAGTACCAACACATTGTGTAGAAGATGTATAATAAGCAATATGTAGCAGGAATTTATGTTTTATATATGTGATATGTACGGCTTTCAGATGTGCAACCCTTTATACATTGTTCTGTAACAAAGATCAAGGCATAAATGTATTTGTCTAGAAGCATAAAACTCAATCTGTTTTTAAAAAAAAAAAAAAGGGGGAGCGCCATAGTTCCGGGAACTCGGACCCTCTGCCCGCCAGAGTGAGAGTCAGTTTCTCCATCCCCAACACTAGCCAGAGCCTCTGCAACCACCCAGAGTGTGGCTGAGGTTGGGGAGATCTCCAATGTGCAAGGATATTCTGAGTGGCCGCTCCAAGGGCGATTGCGATCAGTCTTCCTCTTCGGGACTGTGCTGGGTACATTAGTGGGTTAGTAAGGCCTAAGAGGATGTAGGCAGGGCAACGTGGAAGTTGTGTGTCTAGGTGAGAATCTATTTCGTCCAGTATTTGGGACCAGTACGATTGGATGCAGCTGCAGATCCACAGGAGATGTTCCAGTGTGCCTACCTCCCCGCAACCCCTGCAGCACAAAGCGCTCTGGCGGGGATCAAAGTGATGGAGCCGCGCCAGCGTGTAGTAACAGTAGGTTACTACCTTAGTTAGCGTCTAAGTGAGGCCTGTGTGGTACGCTGAGTGTCGAGCCCTATCCTGTCCCATTCCTTGTGGGTGGGAGCGCAGCCTATGTCCCACACCCATTGTGCCCGTTCTGCATTATACGTGTGAATATTGTTAAGTAATAAGGGCTTGTAGATATCTGAAATTAGTTTTTTGTCAGTTGTTCGGGTGACAAGCCACTTCTCATACGTGGTTAATAGTCGCTGGGCGCCAGGCCTAACTTGTGGCTGGAGGACCCAGTGTCTGAGCTGCAGATAGGATAGCCTTTCCGCCTCCGGAATACCGTAATCCGACCGAAGTCGTGGGAATGGGATGATTCCTTCTTGGTCAAATAGGTGACCCAGAGATCTGCAAGGAGTGGGGCGGCAATTTGCAAAGGCCCTGGCATCTGTACCTGGGTGGAACTCTGGATTATTAAAGAGTGGCGTGAGCGGAGAGGGAAATGTCGTCAGTTCTTGAGTAGTGGCCATACGGTCCCAGGCTTCCATAGTAGTGCTCATGATGCAAGAAGCATATAGGTTAGGTGGTTTATGTGCCTTGTGGAGGAAGGAGATACCCTGCAAGAGTGTGCCGGCTACTGCTTGATCTTGGAACGACCAATGTTTCTCGGATTCAAGACGAATCCACTCCACTAGGTAGCGGAGCTGTGAGGTGTAAAATATAGCCGTAGGTCGGGGACACCCACCCCACCTTGCTCTGGTGGCAGAATCGCTAGAGCAAGCTTGAACCTCGGTTTGCAGCCCTGCCATATGAAACGCACTAAGTCTGCTTGGGTTTGCTGGATCCAGCCGGCTGCAGGAAGCGTCTGGAAGAGGTATAGAATCTGGGATAATATCTTGTTGGCCGCAATCCTGCCTAACCAAGAGAGGGTGTGATGCTTCCATTGGCCTACCACTTTGCGGATATGAGTGCGGAGCCTATCATAATTAGCAGTGACAGTGGCGGGAATAGTAGAGCCTAATTGCACCCCCAAATATGGTATTGTGGATCTAGACCACTGTATTGGGTGTTCTTCTCTAATGTGGGCCAGTGTGTGCGGAGTGAGGGAAATATCCAGAGTGGTCGATTTATCCATATTAATCTTGAACCCTGAAGCCTGCGCAAAGCCATGTAATTCGATGAAAAGGGTTCCTAGTGCTTGAATCGGGTCAAAGAGGGAGAGCAGGATGTTGTCTGCATAAAGGCTGATGGTGTGAATATATCCCCCCCCCCCCCGAATTTAATCCTGGATATAAGTGGGCGCTGTCTAACCCGCAGCGCAAGTGGTTCCATGTAAAGTGCAAAGAGGAGGGGGGAAAGAGGGCACCCCTGCCTCGTGCCTCTAATTATGGGAAACCGGGACGATGTCTGGCCATTTACTCGGACAGTTGCATTAGGTGAGCGGAAACAGTTCAAAATGCGCGTGCGCAACTTGTCCCCAAAGCCAAATTTCAACAGGACTTGTTCAAGATAGGGCCAGTGAACCCTATCGAAGGCCTTCTCTGCATTGATGGCCAGTAGCATATATTCCCCTTGTGTGCAGGAGGCTTTTTCAATTAGGTGCAGGACCCTTTTAGTGTTATCGCTCGTTTGCCTTTGAGGTATAAACCCTGCTTGATCGGGTTCTAGTAGTTTTGGCATATAGGGCGCTAGGCGGGTTGCTAGGATGATTGTGTAGAGCTTTATCTCCATGTTTAGGAGGGAGGTAGGTCTGTATACGCTGCAGAGTGTTTTGTCTTTTCAGAGCTTGGAGATGACCACAATGGATGCTTCCAACATTTCTTTGGGGATGGTCCCTGTTTGTGCAAAGGTGTTAAATAGGTCCTGTAGCAAGGGGGCGAGTTGGGCAAGAAAAGTTTTATAAAAGGCTGCCGAGTAGCCATGAGGTCCCAGCGATTTACCAAGCCGGAGGCGGGAAATTCCTGCAATAACTTCCTCCGTCCCTATGTCCCTGTTGAGGTGGTCTGTCTGCGCCTGGGTGAGTGCCGGCATCCATGCAGCCTCTAGGTAGTCAAGACTGTGAGAAGCATCAAGAGGGTCGCTCGTGTACATGTCTGCGTAGAAGTCTCGGAAGGCTTCCGCTATGCCTGCGTCATCTGACGTGAGCTCTCCCCCCGGTGTCGCGTATGGCCTGCACTCCCTGACATTGTCGTGACTCCCGCAGTTTGTGAGCCAGAAGGAGTCGCCCCTTTTGCCCCTAGTATAATAGGAATGGCGAAGGGCCGAATATTCAGCCTTGTCTTGATCTAGCGCTGCGAACTGCTTCCTTTCCACACAGAGTTGGTGCCAAGCCCTCGCCGCCCCAGTGCGCTGGTGCATCTGTTCCAGCTCTGCAACCCGCTTGGTTAGTTCCGCTCGCTTTTGACTGTGTTCCACATTACTGGCAGCCGATATGGCGATGAAGTCTCCCCGCAGGACAGCTTTGAGGACAGATCATTACATCGCCAGGGACGTTTCTGAGTTGGCATTAAGGGCTAAGTAGTTTGTGATGCCGTTTTAATTTGGGTGACTGTGGATGGCTGGTGTAATAGCGTATCGCGTATGCGCCAGTGTTCGCAGTGGTTGTTGAGTGTGCGGGAATTGAAAGGTTGCCATAATCTGGGAGTGATCAGAGAGGAAGGCAGTAAGGATTTCAGTATCTGTCGCAAGGGTCTGTGGGGGGTGTAGCCAAGGAAGTAGTCTAGTCTGGCATATGTTTTGTGTGCCCCTGAGTAGTAAGTGTAGGCTCGACTTTGAGGGTGGAAGTGGCGCCACATGTCTGAGTCCCAGCTCCCGGAGACGATCCAGTCCAGCCCGGGAAAGAGCCTCAACCTGTGTCGTACGTTGACAAGAGCGGTCAGTGAGGTTGTCGAACACCATGTCTAAAAAACTTTCTTTCGGCAATATTGCCATAAAAGCACAGTGATATAACATTTGTGAGTTCAACATCATAAAATAGCAGACTAATAATTAAACGAAAAGAAAAAGAAAAACAATTACAATGCTAATAATTTAACATACAGGCCCCAGAAGTCAAGGAGGTGACAATATAGAGAGGGTCATGCCCCCTCAAGTAAATAACCCATAGAGAGCATTAAGCATGAACAAGTGTCTCAGTTAAGGGGAACATTGACAACATATTAGACAATGATATCGTATTGCACCAAGTATTTAAAAATATAAATAAACAGAAAAAAGGTTAAAAGAAGATAATTTTCAATTAATACCATTTAAAATCAGGGAAATTGATCTTAAATTTTTTATTTATTTATTTAAGTAGCTTATACAGCGCGCAGCTACCCCCGGAGGGGTGTCCCGGCGCTAAAACAGAAACTCGGGAATATAGGAGAGGAACAGGACAATAGTAGGACTAGATTCATGATCTGGAGAACAGCCACGTTTTTAATTTACTACGGAAGAGGGATTCAGACGGGCAAAACCGGAGGTCAAGTGGGAGGCAGTTCCATAGTTTAGCAGTCATTACGCTAAACCCTCTGCCGCCCATTCTGGATCGTCGAAAGCGTGGTACAATCAAGAGACGTAAATTGTTAGATCTCAGTGATCTGACTGATTGAGATATTACCACTCGCTTTTTCAGGTATCCTGGCCCAAGGCCATTGATAACACGAAAGGCGAGGGTGAGGATCTTGAATTGAATGCGGCTTGCAATGGGAAGCCAGTGTAGCTCTTTGCAATAAAAAGCAACCGACTGACGGTAGGGGATATTTCCTATCAGTCTAGCTGCCGCATTCTGCAGGATCTGAAGACGATCGATCAAATATTGTGGGGCACCGGCGTACAAGCTGTTGGCGTAGTCTAAATGAGATATGATGAGGGCCTGAGTGATGGTTCTGCGGGCGTCTAAGGGGAGTAAGGGAAGATCTTTTTAATCATGCGAAGTTTCGCAAAGCAAGCTGAGGTGACCTTGTTGATTTGCGCTTTACAAGAAAGTGAGTCATCAAACTGAAAACCAAGGTTACGTGCTGATTGAACAGGAGTGGGCGAGGGGTTAAGCACTGTGGGCCACCACAGGCTGGGGGATATTGGAGTTTTCTGGTTAAAAAAAAAGACCTCTGTCTTATCAGTATTAAGCCTAAGGTGGTTGATGGTCATCCAGGCACAGATGTTATCCAAACATTGGCGGAAGTTGGCAAAGGTGGAGTCAGAGTGATCTCTAAAAGAGAATATCAGCTGAGTATCATCAGCGTAAGATGAAGATGAAGATAAAACATCATCATGATTCTATACTCTAACACCATGTTTAAATCTCCCCCTAGCAGCAGGCGCCGTTCAGAGTTAGCGGTCGCCTCAGTAAGCGCTGTGTGGAAGAATTTCTCCTGTCCCTCATTGGGAGCATAAATGGAGCCCACTATAAGGGAAATCCCTGCCACTATAAACTTGTATGTTAGCAAGTGGCACCTGATCTCAGCTTTCCTCTGAAGAACCTTACCCTGAAAGGAGCAGGAGACCAGGATGGCGACCCCGGCAGACTTAGTGGAATTAGAGGAGAACATTTGCGTGGGGAAGGCACAAGACTTCATTCTGTGGTGATCTTTGGCTATGAGGTGGGTCTCCTGTAGGAGGCATATGTCAGCTTTCGACAGTTCCAGATAGTGGAGAACTGCCCTGCACTTATTTGGGGTATTTAGGACACAAACATTAAGTGTTAGGATTTTATGTGGTTTATGTGGCATGCGTCATGTAAGGGATGGACTGGCTAGGCCAATTCCCAGAGGGGTCTCAAGCGATCAGAGCTATGGAAGGAGAAGCGCATTTAGTCGTCGGAGGGCCCTGGCGCCTGGCAATGAGGGGGGAGGTGGACGAGGTGTAGCAATCACAAAAAAAAAAAAAACCCTGCAAAAAGAAAATTCCCAACCCCCCTAACCCAAAAATAGTCTAAACAAGAACAGTCCTCAAAAAAAGTCAGTTATCCCAGGATGACTGGTAGAACAACCAGATGGGGTCCATAGTGTGGTCAATATAAAGGGGTATTCTCCCCCGTCGCCCACCATAATCAGCAATGATGCATTCAGAGGGTTCAAAAGGGAGGATGGTCGTCAGGATGTTCACTTGGCACTAGAGTTCTCCTCAGCGAGGGCCTCCGTAGACGCAGTCAGTGCTTCCTGCTGGCTCTGAGCAATTTCGGAGGCAGGTGGTCTCCGAGGACGTCGTCTCCTGCCCTGTCATCGCCAGCCTAATGGAGAGATCGCCGGTCCAGAGCGCGAGCCACCGGCATCTTCATCCTCACTTGGCGCCGTCAGTCCCAGCAGGTGGAAGGCATCCACTAAGGAGCGAAGTTGGTGATGTTTGCTGTTGTACCGAAAGATAAGGTGGAATGGGTGCCCCCATGAGTACGATATCCCTGTTGCTGTAGATGATCCGTCGCTATTGTCGCAGCAGCGTGATCAGGGCTAGGTCCTGATATAGTACAGGGTAATGGCCTTGGAACGAGATAGGATGGAGAGTCCTTGCCTTGGAGAGGATAGATTCCTTGGTCTAAAAGTCCTGGACACACACCAGGATGTCCGCCGGTGGAGCATTAGGGCTGCGCCCACTCTGTGCCCCCTGTCCAAGACGACGTACCCTATCTGAGAGTCGCCTAGTATGTGCCGAAAGAGGTTAGTAGTAAAGGCGAACAGGTCCCATGTATCATCAGAGGTTCTCACCCCCCGGATCCGGATATTGTGCCTGCGGGATCGGTTTTCAATGTCTTCCAAGTGCATCTGCATATCCACGTTCTGGTCTTGTAGTCTGATGACTTCTTGCTGGAGCGTAGTGAGGTCGGTCACTGTGGCGTCACTTTTCTCTTAGAGCGTGGCCACCCGCTCCCCAACGCTATCTGATATCTTCCCTGAGAGTGAGGAACAACGACTCCAGAAAGGCTTTCGTGATGGGTTAGTCTCCAGAGGTCGTGGGGTGCTTCGCTGTCTCAGTGTCCGGCGCCGAAGTGGCAATATTGGGGCTGGACTGTGAGCGGCCAAACATATCCTTCAGGGATTTTACCTTGGCGTTCCTGGCTTGGACATGCTCCCGTTACACCAAAAGCGCCCGTTAGGGCGAGATCGAGAAGCTGGCTCGTCACCCAGGCAAGCATGGGTCCGCCAGTAGAGGGCGGCTTCCTCGCAGAGGGGCAGAGGGCGGTCAGTGATGAGGTTGTGGGAGTCTTTTCGCCCGTGGTAATGTGGGTCTCTTGGCCAATGTAATGGGCTGGCACTCGCCTCCCGGTACTGCTGTTGCACGCTCGCTACTGTCATGGGCGATATTAGGGCGCACTACAATTCCGAGTGGGAAGGGCAGGGCCACTTACGCGGTAGGCAGATAGAGTCACTCGATTCAACCGGTTAGGTATTGCCCACGCAGTCCATGCAAGTCTCTTATCGGGTGCCCCGTAGACACACCTAGGTGCAGAGTCGTCGCCCGCGAAGACCTCTTCGGTGGCAGCCCCCTCCACGAATCCTTCTTCGGCTGGTGTGGGCTCTCTGTGCTCTGTTCTACTGAGGCAGCTGGGCCAGATCACTTGTGTGGGGGCTACCCCCCAGAGAATCACGTAAGTCCGTGGAGCTGAAACTCAAGGTCAGTGCACAAGGCCCAGAGCTGTCGGCACAAGGCGCACGTCTTTCAATGGCGCCGGGTCCTCCGCTCACCTCAGGCCAGGGGTGCACACGGTCCAGCGTGTCTGCTACACCCCCGGGGTGTCCGCTGCACTCCACCCAAGTTCGGTGCGGGGGCCTCACCACGAGCCCAGTCTGGTCCTAGGAGCGTCTCGAAAGCCCACTCCTGGGCTTGCCCCCACGAGGGCTCCAGGGACAAGACGGGCCTCAGTCGCGGGCATGGCCGCGCCCGGAGCTGTGGCTCCAACGCGGGCAGGGAGAAGACGCCCGACGAGCCACTGGTCCGTGGTGGGGCGCTGAGCACGAGCCAAAACAACTAGGCTGTGCACTCTCGGCCCACATCAAGTTCTTAGGTCGCCACCTTCGTCATCTTCGTTAGGTCGCTCTCAGCAGTCTTGGGCCCTCCCTTCCTCTTGTCCCCCGGATGGCCGCCCTAGTTGAGCAAAAGAGGAGAGGTGCGCTGGGGAGGGGTCGCACTGGACAGGCGGCCCGGCACGGGGGTGTAGCGATGGCTCCGCAGCCCACCTCCTGGAGTCGCGACCTCTCCTAGGCCACAGCCGCGTTGCCTGCTAGTCCTGCGGATTTACTCCTACTGCAGGTCGGGGATCTGCGCGGCCCGGTCGAATGGATGGGCGAGCAGACAGCACTCTACACGGAACTTAAGGCAAACTCAGCGGAGCATTTGCTGCGGCCCCGCGGGAAGTCAGGATGATCACCAGCAAAGAGTCCCCTCCTCCGTTGCCCAGGGGACGGCACGAGTGACATCTGCAGTTGAGGCCCCTCCCGTGGCGAGGAGCTCCATCGCCCAGTGTGATCCTGGTGTCGGTCGGCACACCGGGCAGAAGGCAGGCTCTGTGGCGGTCAGGGGAGATGAGGCTTTCCTCGATCATTCGCGTCGCAGACCACCACGTTGTTGGGGATGCCGGAGTTGCCTCCCAGCCGTCTAACAGGATGCCTGTGTTCGCTCCCTCCGTCAAGAGTTTTCGGTCCCAGCCGTCTCACAGGATGCCTGTGTTCGCTCCCTCCGTCAGAGTTTTCAGTCTCTGGATGGGTCCGGAGGGCACCATTCAACGTTTTAACGGACCCTTGGGCTATTTTACGCACTGGGAGGGCTCCGCTATGCTATACTGGGAGGCGACGGCAGGAACTGGGAAGAATACGTCCTAGCCTGTCGCCATCTTGGCCACGCCCCCCTAAATCAGCCTTTTTAAGTAGTTTCATGCTCATGTTGACATCTCTGTTGAGACCAGCTGCATCGGTGGCAATACAGAGATGCAGTGAGAATGGACTGAGAAGGCTAATACTCCTTTGTTCTTCTACTTCCTGGTTTCCTGTAGTTTTCCAAATGCAAACCTTGTGTGTGATGTGCTACTTGATGGGGGTTGCGATAATGTGGAGGGACATATATTACATCTTTATTCACTTTGTGGCTAGACTGCTCAGTTTCATAACTTACAAGACCACTTTCTGAGATTTAAAATTCATATAACGGCAAGTAAAACAAGCATTTACAATGCAATGGTCTCCGCATTATTAAAGGTAGAGCTATTGGCATTGCTCATGACATTTTTTTTTAATCTATTGCATTTACACCCACACAGAGCCACACAAAGCCACCCACACACACACATACAGAGCCACCCACACAGAGCCCCCCACACACACACAGATCCCAACACACAGAGCCCCACACAGACACACACACAGAGCCCCACACAGACACACAGAGCCCCCCACACAGAGCCCCACAAACACACACACAGAGCCCCACAAACACAGCCCCCCCCACACACACAGCCCCCCCACACACACAGCCCCCCACACACACACAGCCCCCCCCCCACACACACACAGCCCCCCACACACACAGAGCCCCACACACACAGACCCCCCCACATAGGCCCATAAACACAGCCCCCCACACACAGAGCCCCACCCCCACACACAATGCCCCCCCACACACACACACACACACACAGAGCCCCCCCCACACACACAGAGCCACACACACACACACACAGAGCCACACACCCAGAGCCAAACATACACACACCCAGAGCCAAACACACACACACATCCAGAGCCACACCCAGAGCCAAACACACACACACATCCAGAGCCACACACAGAGCCACACACACACACACACCCAGCGCCACACACACACACACCCAGAGCCACACACACACCCAGAGCCACACACACACACACACCCAGAGCCACACACACACACACACACCCAGAGCCACACACACACACACACACCCAGAGCCACACACACACACACACACCCAGAGCCACACACACACACACACCCAGAGCCACACACACACACACACCCAGAGCCACACACACCCACACACCCAGAGCCACACACACACACACACCCAGAGCCACACACACCCAGAGCCACACACACACACACCCAGAGCCACACACACACACCCAGAGCCACACACACACACCCAGAGCCACACACACACACCCAGAGCCACACACACACACCCAGAGCCACACACACACACCCAGAGCCACACACACACACACATACAGAGCCACACACACATACAGAGCCACACACACATACAGAGCCACACACACATACAGAGCCACACACACACAGCCCCACACACACAGCCCCACACACACAGAGCCCCCTCACACACACACACAGCCCCCTCACACACAAACACAGCCCCCTCACACACAAACACAGCCCCCTCACACACACACACAGACCCCCACATACACAGACCCCCCCCCACACACACACAGCCCCCCCCCACACACAGCCCCCCCCACACACAGCCCCCCCCACACACACAGCCCCCCCACACACACAGCCCCCCTCACACACACACAGACCCCCCCCCCCACACACACAGACCCCCACACATAGCCCCACAAACACAGCCCCACACACACACACAGAGCCACACAGACAGAGCCCCCCCACACACAGAGCCACACACAATGCCCCCCACACACACAGAGCCCCCCCACACACACAGAGCCCCCCCACACACACAGAGCCCCCCCCCCCCACACACACACAGCCACACACATACACACACACAGAGCCACAGAGCCCCAGACACACAGAGCCCCAGACACACAGAGCCCCAGACACACAGAGCCCCAGACACACAGAGCCCCAGACACACAGAGCCCCAGACACACAGAGCCACAGACACACAGAGCCACAGACACACACACACCCAGAGCCACACACACACATCCAGAGCCACAGAAAAACACCCAGAGCCACAGACACACACACACACCCAGAGCCACACACACACACATCCAGAGCCACACACACACACATCCAGAGCCACACACACACACACATCCAGAGCCACACACACACATCCAGAGCCCCACACACATCCAGAGCCCCCCCCACACACACACACACCCAGAGCCCCACACACACACCCAGAGCCACGCACACACACACCCAGAGCCACACACACACACACCCAGAGCCACATACACACCCAGAGCCACATACACACACAGGAGAGCAAGTACAGCGAGGGGTCAGTGAAGCTAGCACAACCAGGGGGCAGGGAAACCAGCACGGACAGGGGAGAAAGCACAGCCAGGGGGCAGGGGAGAAAGCACAGCCAGGGGGCAGGGGAGAAAGCACAGCCAGGGGGCAGGGGAGCATTTGTTTTCTACGTGGCAAAATCCCCTGATTGATTGATTGGAGACACGTGACATGCAAAAATACGTGTGAAGAATAAAGGTCTAAGTCAAAACAAAATTCGCAAGTGGGCAAGGACGCGTGAAGAGAAGACCTGGGAGCTGGGCTGCCGGAAGGGGCTGTCCTGCCCCCTTCTTTAACCCAAACATAACCTTCCTAATAGAAGAAGCTGTTGCAGGGGAGTATCTCAAGCTTAAAGGTAGGAAACTCTGACCCGCCTCCTCCCACCCACCCTCTTCCGACACGAGCCCCTTGAGATGAAGCAATATCCTGAATGGAAGTAATATTACGCTAACATCAAACCAGCTCGAGAACATGTTGCACCCCGAAGACCTACAGTCTACAGCGTTACTTAGTTCGTCTCCCAGTGAAAACGATCAAAGTGCTTATCTAATGAATTCAGGAGAGGGAAATGCACGCGCTGTCGCAACAACATGTTAAGATAGTCAGGGACGCTCCCTCAAAAGGGGGCTGCAGTTTTTAACTTCACAGGTTGAAAAGTTTGACCGAGAGACACGTCGAGACCTGCCCCTCCTGCACGGATGCCCTTTGCCGTGGGACACGCAGGGAAATGCAGTAAAAACAATTCCTCTCTGAGCACCAACACGTCTGCACTCCGGTGGCAGCAGTTTTGGAAAGCCTTTTCCAGTGACCAACGCTTGCCAACCCGCCCTTTTCCTCCGGTTACGGTGACACTAATCTGGGGGCTGGCGGTGAAGTGCAGCAAAACGAGGCTCACAGGAACAGTTCCTCCCTTCTAGGATGGGTTGGGGGGCGAGGGGTGCAATATCAAAGAAACAAATAATGCACAAACACTCAACTCCACTGTGTTTATCATTTCCCTTATAAAGTACAGTGTCGCCACCTGCCCTCCCCAGATCCCCGTCCCCCAAATTTACAGACATATCCGGGGCGGTAGACGCCCTGAGCCCGTCCACTTCATCCGAGGTGGACATGGGCTCTCCTGGGCTCCGGTTCCGAGGCGCGGCAGAGCTGCAGCGGCGGCCTGGCAGGCAGTGGCTTGGGAGGAAGGTACAGAGAGTGTTCCTGGTCGGTGCCTCTCTGCAGGGTGTGTCTCCCCGCCCTGCAATTATGATTAACCCTTTGAGGAAACGCTCGGCTCTGATACTGCCTTGCAACACGGGGAGCTGTGTGAGAGGCACGGGGCTCGCCCGTGTAGGGCGAAATGGGTCTGTGCTGTAAGGGCACGAAGCTTCTCTGTCGTGTCAGTGCCTGGACACGAGTGGGGCATATGTATAACACGCTGAATAAAGCTAGTTTATTCTCGAATGGGAAGTGTGTGTACTAGCGTTACAGGGAGCGGACTCCTTTCCTGGCAGGGTTTGGCTCCCTGAAAGTAACTCACGGCAAGTGGGGCGACACTCATTATGGGGGGAGGGGGTACTAGTCTGTGGCCGGCGTGTGTGTAACACATCAAACGGGGTGCCTTAATGCTTCACAAAGGTGAGTGTGCAATACTGTATACCAGAGTGTCACAGCTGCATTCACAACTCTCAGCAGGCAGAGACTGCTCATTTTGCCAGTTCCCAAGTGTACCAATGTTGTGTGGGACACCCACCCAGGCCTAACGGGATGAAGATGGTAGAGGGAGCTGAAACTTAATCCTCCAGCATGTGTGTGTAGCACAGTCACACACAACGCTCTCAACTTGCACACTCCTCTCTCAAATGAAAACCCAACTTCGCCAGGTAAACCAGAACCAGAAGTTAAACATTCAAAGTTAAATTGCCCTCGGAATCTGAACGCTTGCATGTCTTTAACAAGGGATAATTACCTGATGTCCTCTGTAGGCGCCGCTCTCCTGGTTTTACCGAGCAGCAAAACGGCGGCCGAAGATTTCGGAATCGGGGGCGTGTTTTTGGCGTTCCGAGTGACTGATGACGTCACAGGTACAAAGAACGCAAAAAACACGCCCCCGAATCCGAAAGAGACGGGGCTTGAACGGAGTGACGCCCCTTTCCTCCAATGGCTGGCCTCCATTTTGGAAGCCAGCCAATGGAGGAGAGAGGCGGGTTCAAGCCCCCATTCCTAAAAACATTAAATCTCCCACCGGAGACTGCGCAAGCGCAGCCTTCGGTCCTCGACCTAAAAAGGTCTCCCCTTTTTAGGTCACGCGACCTATCAATGCGCGCAAGCGCATTGAGCGGAGCGAGAATTCATGTCGGTAAAATCCTCTTCAAACCACGGGCTTTCAGCCGCGGTTTTCTTTAAGTTCACGTGAATCACGTGATTAAACATGCACGCGCATCGGCAGCATTTCTCCTGCACAAGGCTCGCAAAAGGCTCTCCTCCCTCCCCACATCAAAGGCATCAATCACCCTCCCACAGGCTTCCCCAGCGCTGCCCCGCCCCCTGCTTCACGGCCAGGCCATCTGTTCCCTGCCAGACCTCTCACACCTCCGTCACAGCATGCCTGTGTATTTCAAAGGCTTATCACTTCACACGGCCGCAGGCCGTGCAACCAGAGCACTTCAGTTGGTGTGCAGCCCCCCTCCCAGCACTGCCTTGTTACACTCGGCAGCCATGACTCCCTAAACACTTTTTATATTTAATTAGCAGCAGCAGCATTTCTCCTGCGCCAGGCCACATTAAAGGCTCTGT
Organism: Lissotriton vulgaris; assembly: GCF_964263255.1. Taxonomy (NCBI): domain Eukaryota; kingdom Metazoa; phylum Chordata; class Amphibia; order Caudata; family Salamandridae; genus Lissotriton; species Lissotriton vulgaris. The sequence goes on from NC_141691.1 coordinate 1,208,741,511, forward strand.
GCCACTTTTACCCACACAGCACCACTTTCAGACACGCAACGCCACTCACACCCACGCAAGCCCACTATCACCCACGCAACACCACACTCACGCAACGCCACTCACCCAAGCAACACCACTCACACACGCAACCCCACTCATCCACGCAACCCCACTCATCCACGCAACCCCACTCATCCACGCAACCCCTCATCCACGCAACGCCACTCATACATGCAATGCCACGCAACGCCACTCACCCACACAACGCTACTCACTCATGCAAAGCCACTCACACCCACGCAAGCCCACTATCACCCAAGCAACGCCACTCACCCAAGCAACACCACTCACACACGCAACGCCACTCACACACGCAACGCCACTCACACACGCCACTCACACACCCAACGCCACTCACACACCCAACGCCACTCACACATCCAACGCCACTCACACACCCAACGCCACTCACACACCCAACGCCACTCGCCCACGCAACGCCACTCGCCCACGCAACGCCACTCGCCCACGCAACGCCACTCACCCACGCAACGCCACTCACCCACGCAACACCACTCACCCACGCAACGCCACTCACCCACGCAAATCCACTCACACCCACGCAGTGCCACTTTTACCCACACAGCACCACTTTCAGACACACAACGCCACTCTCACACACGCAACTCCACACTCACACACGCAACTCCACACTCACACACGCAACTCCACACTCACACACGCAACTCCACACTCACACACGCAACTCCACACTCACACACGCAACTCCACACTCACACACGCAACTCCACACTCACACACGCAACTCCACACTCACACACGCAACTCCACACTCACACACGCAACTCCACACTCACACACGCAACTCCACACTCACACACGCAACTCCACACTCACACACGCAACTCCACACTCACACACGCAACTCCACACTCACACAGGCAACGCCACTCACACAGGCAACGCCACTCACACAGGCAACGCCACTCACACACGCAACGCTCACTCAAAGCCACTCACACCCACGCAGTGCCACTTTCACCCACACTGTGCAGTGCACAATAGGTCTCGCAGTAGGAAAGTTGGAGCTATTGGTTTTGTAAATGACAAAGCCCTTTATGTTTTTAAAATGAAAACAAAAATAAAAGGCATTGTTATTTGCAATTGTAATAGCTCCAACTTTCCCACTGCGAGACCTATTGGCAACGCCAGTGCTTGTTTCTTCAGTGGGTTAATGGATATAAACTCAAACACGTAATCTTCCAGCACACCTATTTTTCATTCAGGAGACGCATCTAATTTAAATGCAAGGGAGCGTATTTGATCAAGGTAGATGACTGCGCAAATCATTCAGATGAACTTTATATGAGAATGATTATTTCTGCCAGGATACTATGAAAATCCTTGCTCTGATGTAAAGATGTAGTTGAAATTAAAATTTAATATACTTTGACTGCTGTCCAGTTTGGAGGGAACTCTACAAAAAACTCCTGCTCTACAATCAGCTAGCAGATGTAGGGAGTGAATGAATGCAGGAGTTCTGAATGTAGGAGACGGTTTGAAGTTTATGTAGTAAAATCCTTAACAAACCAACATTGTATTCCACTGCTACTCTGAATGTGATATGACTTTTCCATGCAATGTTAACTACTGCAGTGTTGTAAGACAATAGGTAATTTTTAAGTCCTTTCATGATAACTTTGAATGTTGTGTTTTGAATTTTTGTAAAGATTATTTTCTTGCTTGGAATGTCTTTACACTTTTTGGCTGGATTTACAGCCGCCCGCCTTTTATCAACACAGCGTCTGCTTCACAGCACCGCGATTCATGTTTCATGAAGTGCAGAGACCATGAAGCGGGTGCCATGTTGCTAAAAGAAAGGCCCGTGGCAGCTTCCTCCGACTTTAAAACAGGGCTTTAATTCTGGTTTATTACTTTAGTTTACTTCACTCGCAGGAAATGTTCTAATTGCCGGAACAGGTTTCAGGAGCGAGTGCGATATAGCTTCTTTTGCTGTATACTTACTGTAACAAGAAAATCTTTTAACATCATGGTCAGGTAGGGGCATTATTAAGGTTTTGGACTCAACAGATTCGATCTAGTCGATCTAGTCTTGCGAGTTAAATTTGTGATTTATTTCATTGACCTATTCTTACCCATAATAGCTTTGCTTTTCCCATCGTGTTTTCCGTCCATGCACAGGATTAGGCTGTTTTTCATGATACACAAGGACTGCCACAATGGATCCCATTACCTTGAAGGGATTATATGGAGGGTCCTCATTTTACCTTACAATTGGTGGCAAATTGGTGTTCTCTATGGGGAGAAGAGTTTGGCTGTTACTGATGCAAACTATAGCCGGACACCATGTAAACATTTATTCTAGCTTCACTGAGGATTTCCATCTTGAAACATCCTCATAGACCCTCCCAGGGTGAGTATTCCCGGAGATGGCATGTGGCAGTTAGGGTTTGGCATAGCATATCTGACTTAAGGGCTTATTTACATGCTGTTGGCGTTATTGCTGCCTTGTATCTGATACTTGGTGAGCTATAACCCATTGTTTAGAAAGGCCTCTGTGATTTATTACTATGTTTTGAATTTGAATGTTATTTGGCCAAAAATACAAAATAGACCTGCGAAGGAAAGAGACTCATGCAAACGTTGGGCTTATATATTCCTCCAGATGATGAGGGGAAATGTCGTCATGTATTTAGTTTTCTAAAATCCGCTATTAGGCTCTGGGCGAGTTGCAACTAATTGGCTGTTTTTTTTATAACTACCCCTGGTTTCATGAATTTGGTTAGCTAATAGCTTGTAGAATAATTTAATGGTATTATTGCACTATCTATAATGTTTTAATCTAGTACTCTTAACAGATGTGATTAGTAGTGGTATGTATTCTGGACCTGTGCTGTCCATAAACATTTAAGAATGAAGTGCCAATTTGTCCACATTTGGTCTGCTTTGCGATTGTATAAATTGTACTATACCAATTTTTAGGACGCATTATATATTGTGCTTTTATGGTTTTATCAACATGAACCCGAATAAAGATATTTTGATTGATTGATTGTACTGTATAATATCAGCTTCATAGGAACTTGAGCAAAATGTCTCCCCACAATAATGGTTAACACAAACCAGAAAAATGTTTTAAAAAGTCAAAAATTCTCTTGACAGTGCAAGGATCTTTTAAAAACATGAAGATAAGGAATAAACTAACACCAGGTGTTAGACTTGGCATCTTTTGGCGTGTTTCCCCAGAGTTTTTGCTTTCTGCCTTCCCGGTTTAGACTGTTTTTGCTGGTATAACGTTTCTGTGCACTTTTCGCACTGCTGATCAGCGGTAAAGCAATGGTGCTCCTATGGAAAATTGTGTTATGATTGGATGTGCGACTTACTTGTCAGCCCACAGTAACGGGCACTACGGGAGCTGGGTCTTGTGAGTACACCGCTGCTCGTGGGCCTTCAGCACAGATTGTGCCAACCATGTTCGTAGTCCGAAAAAGGTATAAGTGAATGGAGTTGGGTATGCCTGAACTCAGTTTCTAAAGACGCAGCCTTTAGCAAGGATACCCTTTTCATTCTGAGTTCATAAAGGCCACTTTTAGATAGTGGGTATTATTTTGCTCGGTCATCCTGTGTGCCTCTGCTGGAATGTGGATTGCCTGTCTGTTTTTGGGACGACAAATGGCTAGGTGAACAGGGTGGCTCCCAATAGTCTAGGTAGGTCAGGGAAGGGCTAAAATAGACCTGGGTTATGAAGGGGGAAGAGGGAGGGAATCTCCTTGCACCTCAAAGGGCCTGGTCTGCCTCTGACAAAGCAGTCTCCACCTCCTGCCAGGAATTCACGCCAGAGACAGTCCAACTGGTTCTGGCCGGACACAGACCCTCATTGCCTGAAAGATCAAAGGATTTTTAGATACAAATGCTGGGTCCCAGACCCCTGAACTTTAGAACTCATCTGGATCAAGAAGACTGCACAGAAGAAGAGCCGGAGAGACTGCTGGAAGGAACAAACACTTTGCTACCTGCTTTGCTGGGCTAACCTGCAGCTGAATGCTTCTGTCTTGGGCAGTGAAAAGCCTGGACTGGACTTTCTGCAACCGAATTGGTGAGACTCTCCAAGGGCTTGAGGTAGAGCTTGCCCCCTGTTCACAAAGTCTCAGGAACAGCAAAGACTTCAGGTTCTTCGACCCGCACCAATGGACACTGTGTTTTGAGCTGCAACCCGAAGAACGCCACCCGACGACATCTACGACGACCCTGACGAACCCGTGTCCTGAAGGCATCGCCGCAACGTGACCCTGGTCTCACCGATGACGCCATCACTGAGCCGCTGCTCGCACCGCGACCTGTGGGCACCGCACTCCGCACCGCTCTGCTTCACACCAAAGCTTTGGCACCGCCGACACGCCGCACTGCGACCCTGGTCTCGCCTGCTAACGCCATCACCGAGCCGCTGTTCACATCGCGAGCTGTGGGCACCGCACTCTGCACCGCCTCGCTACCCAACGACGCCTTGGCCTTCCTGACGCCACCACTTCCCTCCGAAATCGACGCCGCTGCCTGCACCGTGGTTTGGGAGCACCGCTTGTAAATTACACAACACACCGCCCTCATCCCGCACCGCAGCCATGGCCTACCGACGCCATCGACTCCAGTTCGTTAGCCAACAACAGCGCTTCAGCAATGACAACGCCGCTGCTTGCACGTGACCTGCTAGCACCGTGACGAGCACTGGCTCCATCTCGCACCGCGACCCTGGTCTCACCGACGACGCCTTCTGGTGCCGCCACGAGCCGCTGCTTGCACCGCGATCTGGGGGCACCACACGACGCACCGCTGCACTTCACAACGCAGCATCCGACGCCTGTTGGTGTCAGCACTCCGGATCCCATCAGAAAAGAGCTTGACCTGCAACGCGAGTGACTTCAAGGGCCCCATCGCCCTGCATCTCTGAAAGGTACTGTTTGCGGTTCTTCACGACACCGTAGTTGCTCCAGGACAGCTTCCACTCGCCCCCCTTTAAGATTTTGGAGCATAAATTGCAGATCCTTGCCACAACATAGATACAATATCCATGACTTTCTTGTTGAAAATCAACCTGATGCGATATTCCTAACCGAGACGTGGCTCAGAGACTGCTCAGGCCCGGATACTGCAGATGCCATTTCCTCCAATTATGCCATTCTTCGTCAGGATAGAGTTTCTGGCAGGGGTGGTGGAATTGCAATTATTTACAAGAATGCATATACTTGTAAATTGGTAGATACCACTCAAAAAGATTGTGAATCAGCCCTATTTAAATTGTCCATTACCCCCCAATTCACGCTGTCAGGATTATTGGTATCACTAAATCAAAGGAGAGAGGGAGGACTAGGTAAGCTAGTCTGAATCCCCGCTATTATATATTCAAAATCAAAAGAGACTAGCTAGGTTAATACAGATAAGACTCAAAGGAGTGCGTATGTCAAGGAAAACCAGTAGGTTTTATTTGAAAGCCCTCACCCACCAACCTAGTTGGTGGCATGCTTCATCATCGGGCCCCACCGCAGTGGCACCTAACGTGCCCCGGGTGTGCTGCGACGCCAGGTTACTGCGGAGCTGGTATAATTGCTGAGTGTGCAATGTGGTGAGTATGAAGGTGAAGATTAAAAAGCCATACAGAAATCCCAGCACCCGAGGGTAAAAACTATTTTAATGAAACTGGGTATCTGTTGGCACGTTAAAAAGGCAGACGGACACAATGGAGTATGGATTATGACCTCCAGTGTCCTGTGTGGTCTACATGTTTCAGCCTGGCCTTTCTTAATTTGAAACAGGCTTTCCTCAGGACCAAGTGAATATGTGTGGGGTTATAAAATTAATTTACAGTGAGTGTGTTTAGGATTCTATGTGTAGCACGCACTAAGGTGCTATACGGGTGCGGCGCCCGGATGTATTACAGGTCCAGGGAGGAACCAGATCGATAGTTTCGGTCTCTTTCTCTGCCAGGCGACCCAAGGAGGCTTTGATCAGCCAAACACTGTCAAAGCGAGAGGGAACCCCCTTCTCACCCGTATAGCACCTTAGTGCGTGCTACACATAGAATCCTAAACACACTCACTGTAAATTAATTTTATAACCCCACACATATTCACTTGGTCCTGAGGAAAGCCTGTTTCAAATTAAGAAAGGCCAGGCTGAAACATGTAGACCACACAGGACACTGGAGGTCATAATCCATACTCCATTGTGTCCGTCTGCCTTTTTAACGTGCCAACAGATACCCAGTTTCATTAAAATAGTTTTTACCCTCGGGTGCTGGGATTTCTGTATGGCTTTTTAATCTTCACCTTCATACTCACCACATTGCACACGCAGCAATTATACCAGCTCCGCAGTAACCTGGCGTCGCAGTTCACCCGGGGCACGTTAGGTGCCACTGCGGTGGGGCCCGATGATGAAGCATGCCACCAACTAGGTTGGTGGGTGAGGGCTTTCAAATAAAACCTACTGGTTTTCCTTGACATACGCACTCCTTTGAGTCTTATCTGTATTAACCTAGCTAGGATTATTGGTATACCGTCCCCCTGGGACAGCGAGCTCATGGATAACAACATTACCGGATTTCTTAGCTCCAGTAATGCTGAAAGCGTCGAATTTTACGATCTTAGGGGACCTAAATATACATTTAGACGACCACGAGTGCCCTAATAGAAATCAGCTTCTCTCCATCCTGGAAGCTTTTAATCTTCAACTTCAAAACACAGGTCCCACACATTGTGCCGGTCATTTACTGGACCCGATCCTGTCCAACCTGTCTTTAGACTGTTCTCGTGAAGCTCTACAAATTGCCTGGTCCGACCACTTAGCTGTCCCTTTCTCCTTAGATATGGCTGAAACAGCAATAAGACCTGAGGTGGAAACTACGAGGCCAGTTCGGAATTGGGGGAAGATCAACATGCCAGAACTCAATAAGCTATTGATCAAAACACTCCCGTGTGCTGAACTACCAGTTGCTGCACTCAATTGCGCCACTTAACTCTGGCTAACCAATGCGGTCAATTTGGCGCTACCGATGACATCAAAGTCCGCACTTTCACACCATCCCCCGGCTCCATGGTACTCGGAACAACTTAAAAGCCTCCGCTCACAATGTAAGACCTTGGAGCGTAAATGGAGACAAGGCTATTCTCCTTCACGCAAAGTCATATATAAAGAAGCCTTGAAAAAGTCCCACAACAGCTGTAAAACTGCTAAAGCAGATTACACTAAAAAAACAGTGACTGATGCACAAAACTGCCCAAAGGTGCTATTCTCCGTTGTTAAAAAATTGACTGGTGCAAATTCTGCTCCTCCTCCTCCGGCACTTGATGCCACCCAGTGTCAGTCCTTAGCAGATTACTTTATAAATAAAGTTGATCTTATCTACGACCATTTTACTATACTTCCAGGTACTACTTCCATTGCCCATGATATGGTCCAGGAACCGGAAAATACCACCACTGATGCAGTAATTACTACCTGGCAGCCTTTAGATGCCACTTCCTTTGTCTCCTGTTTAAATAGTGTGCGATCGGGCTCCCAACGGGACGCTCTCCCGGCCAAAATACTAAAACAATTAGATCCCCTCACTCACCCCACCATTATCAAATTACTAAACGCTTCTCTGAGTGAGACCCATGTCCCCCAACCTTGGAAACACGCCATGGTTGTACCTTTACTGAAAAAACTGGGTGCAGATCCTTCCAACCCTGCCAATTTTCGCCGTATATATCTGTTGCCAATCTTCTCGAAGATACTGGAGAGACATATAAATTCCCAGCTTTCTAAACTGGTCGAAAACACTGCTTTTCTCCATCCTTCTCAGTCGGGCTTTCGGCCTAGGCACTCAACTGAGACAGCCCTCCTGGGGGTAAAAGAGAGTCTTAGGCACGGTGTAGATCAGGGAAACACCATGGCGCTCATCCTGCTGGATTTGAGCGCAGCCTTCGACACCGTGTCGCATTCCATCCTCATTGACTCTCTGAAATCTCTAGGTGTGGCAGGCCAGGCCTTGGCCTGGCTGGTGTCTTTCCTCAACGACCGAAGCTTTCAAGTGTTTTCTTCTAAAACAGCTTCCACCATCTGCCCATCTACCCGCGGCGTCCCCCAGGGCTCAATCCTTAGCCCTTTATTATTTAACATTTATGTTAAACCCTTGGCAACCATAGTTGAACAGGCTGGGCTAACCCTGTTTTCCTACGCAGATGACACCCAGATTGTCTTCTCCTTATCAGGGAGAGACGAGAACAATATCTCCGCACTCAAGTCGGGCCTCACTCTTGTGGCCGATTGGATGCGGAGAAACTGTCTCAAGCTGAATGGGGAGAAGACCGAGGTGGTCATTCTGGAACGTAACAAACATCTATGGGGTCCCTGCCATTGGCCGACCGAACTGGGAAATGCGCCTACACCATCTACTGCAGTTCGTAACCTGGGTGTCATTATTGACGACAGGCTAACTATGAGGCAACAGGCTACTAAGGTTGCAGCCATTTGCTTCTCAACGCTGCGGTGGCTTTATAAGATTCTGTGGATGCTCCCCCTCTCCTCCCGCAGAACCGTAGTCCAGGCACTTGTAACATCACGCCTGGACTATGGCAACATTCTCTACTTTGGCGCAGATAAAGCCACCATACATGTGCTGCAGGTTGTGCAAAATGCGGCTGCGCGCCTGCTAAAGAACGACCCTAGACGCACTTCAGCCACTGCCGCCTTGCGTGACCTTCACTGGCTGAGCATCCCTGAACGTGTTAAATTCAAGGCACTCTGTTACATGTTCAAGGCCAAGCAGGGCAGCGCCACAGCATATATTCAAGGGCTGGTAAAACCCTACAGACCCCTGCGCTCACTAAGGTCATCGGACACTGGTAACTTCACAGTGCCAAGATGGAAGCTGACAAAAATGGGAGGCCGCTCCTTTTCTACTTTGGGTCCTAAATACTGGAATTCCCTCCCATTGGCACTAAAATCAGAGACCAACCTACTCCGCTTCTGTAAGGCTCTGAAGACTCTGCTTTTTACTAAGCGTGACCAATAGTCGGCTGTGGCCTCAAGTCAGGTGATACACCCTCCTTTCTTCTATAGTCTATCCCTGGCGCCGGGAAACCCATTGTGGGTAGCTGTGCGCGATATAAGCTTAAATAAATAAATAAATAAATAAAATAGTTGGCCTGCGACCCCGCGGTCAGACAGAACTGTTTTTGGATTTGTTGTTCACAACGCTGTTGATAGCCCGGGGTGGAGCTATCGACATTAAGGAACTATTTTTAAAAGCATCTTTTGATAAGTGAAGAATTTGACGTATAGTATTGTGGATTTTTATGGTATTTGGTCTTATCTTAAGTATATAAAAATTGGAAATATTTTTAAACTGGTGTGATGTCCTTTTGTAGTACATACACTGTATTACCACTCGTTATGTGCAAATGCTTTACACACTGCCTCTAAGATAAGCCTGACTGCTCGTGCCAGGCTACCAAAGGTGTGAGCAGGGGTTATTTTTAAAGTGTAACTCCCTTATCCTGACTAGAGTGGTGGCTTCTGCCTCGCTTTGGCGCACGCCTCAGCTAGCCAGAAATACCATTTCTAACACCAGGGTACAACTATTCAATTTATTTTACTTTTCGTTTGCATGCAGCACAAGAGAAGCACGGATGAGGACTCAAACGGTCGAGAGTGGGAAGGGAATGTGTGGGACAACAAAGTTTATAGGTTGATAAAAGGAGGTAAAGAAGGGAACCAGTGGATACACTAAACTTTTCAAGCGTTAACATTTAATAGCATTACACATGGGGATCTTGAGGTGTCCCAGGACAGCAAATAGTACAGCATTCTGTGTACAATGATCAAAGATGGCATACTCAGTAAGAAAAACATAACAAATACCTTTCGATAGTTTATGATTCTAGACAGGGTCTGAGAATTTAATGTACTTTATAGATAAAGTACATTCCTCCAACTTTTGATTTTCACCATCTTAGCATTCTTCAGTAGATTTTGTCAATAACCTTAATTTTTCAGTGAAGCAAAATCCATGCTACCAATTCCCCGCTTTCAAAGTCACTGTATCATCCTGCCAAACAGGTCTGATGATCTCACATGAGAAGCATTATTTTAGGAGGTAAACCTGCCTCCAGCCAGGGGCCTCACCCTTGCGCCACAGCACTAAAACATGTTGAAGAATTCACAGACATTTCAAAATACCAGGAAACGGGTTGTGATATCATCTCATCTGTATGAGCCACATGTTTTTAAAAGACAACTAGGTTAAGGAGTCTCTTAAGGATACAAATTCTCACCTTAGCTGGGCCCTCTCTCATCTTTTTCATTTGATCCTTATACTTAGCCAGTTCTGTATCAAGTCGAGAGATTTTCTTGTCAATTGACTCTGCCCTGCTGTCCACCTTTGAAATGAACAAAGATTGAAGTAAACACAAACATGAAATTTCAGCAGCTACAATGCTTTAACATGTTATAGTTTGGTGTTGAAATGAGACAGGTTATACTGTACTTATTAACTATAATTTGCGCACCAACCAAGTAAGTTATAGTTTAGTTGCCACGCCAGTTATAGTTTAGTCGATTAACTAAAACGTGTGCACCTACCACGCACTGCTCACAAACTACCTTGGGGAGCATAATACTCATTAGTAAATTGAATACTATTCTTAAAATCTAATGAGCGATGTCATCAATGAGGTCATTTAACATGTCATGAGTGATGTTTTATGTGAAGTCATGAGAATTGCATCCTAACCTCATAACCCCAACTTTACACAAATATATCCAAACAATAATGGCATCCACTTTTAAACTCAAATTAACCCTTACTTACTTCGCATCATTTGTAGGACTGGGTTCATGCGTCTAACACTTAATGCACATTTGGACATTTCTGAGTGAGAATGGATTTATACGCATATCAATATATTTGTAGGGCCACTTAAGTGTAGATGCTATGGACTCAAATAAGACTATTAAACTACCTACTCCCACTGTAGATACTCAACAGTTCTCAAAATCACTCACAATATGTTTACTTCAATCCACACAATAAAAGTGTGGGGTCAATTTCCATACCTACTAGAATAGCTCCTGCCGTGAAATTTAAGCCATGAAAAACCCTTTCAGCTATGGGGCCTGCCATAAATAATATGGGACTCCAATCAATGGATAGATGATCTTCTAACAGTGCTCTAGCTTTTCTGATCTTGCTTCTAAGGCCGCCATTCGCTCAATTATGTGCCCCATTACAACTTATAATCATATAGGCCTCTTGGGACATTTTTGACTCATACAATGTTTGACTTGGCATATGAGAGGCATGGCTGCAATGATCAACAGAGAGAACATTTACTCCTGCTTAAAACACTGGGGGTACACTGTGTGTCTCCAGGAGCCCACGTTCTGCAGGACCGGCTGTGCCGTAAGTGGGGATTGTAAAATTGCCAATACTACTTATTCCTCACTAGCAAGGGGTATGCCGGTGTGGGTGGCCCCTGGAGTTTCTTTCAATACAGTTCAGACTTACATAGACATGGATAGTCAATATACCCTGATCTATGGAACACTGGTCCCTCTGACTACAGCAAGCACATACGCCCCTAATGTAGGACAGACCCAGTTTCTGAGTATTGGACTCCTCTATTGGTTTGCCATCATCAGGGAAGGGAAGGAGATCATAACTTGGTGTCAAACTGATCTGGACAGATTCTTTACCCCATCCTGTGGTGCATATAGTGAATCAATATTGTATAATTTTGCTCCTGGGTTAAAAATTGCAATTTGGTTGATATCAGGAGGGAACTTCCCTCGATGTCACACAAATGCTCCTATTACACTGCCTTGATGTTCTCTACTCAGAATTAGACATGCTATTGTGTACAGGTAGCATCGGGAGGTTGGACATGGGATCAGAGTACCTAGCCCATGTTCAGATCATAGTCCTGTACGATAACTCCTCGGATGGGGGCAGGATATTTTGAGGGTGCCACTTTAGCGTTTGTAACCACCACCAGCGACAGCATCAAGTACAACTCCACCTCACCACTGGCATGGACCGACCACTATAATACACATCCAAATCAACACACTGCTAGTGAACGCATCAACAAACGCCAGCCTACCGACCCGCACTTGGGGCAAAACCTCTGGAGCAGACTGGCTCAATGTCGTCAGAACAAATCAAAATAACCTCACAGACAACCTCAACGAGGACTTCACCAGCTTCAACAACAGGATTAGGAACAGTGCAGATGCCCTTGCACCCATCAAACCCAACAGGCAAAGAACAACCAACAAGTAGGCCAGCTGGTACCTAGAGGACCTTCAATATTCCAAACCTCACTGCAAACAGCATGAAAGAAAATTAAGAAACAGCCACGAAACCATAGACAGGACCACCTACATGGCTGCACTCAGACACTACCACTGGCAACTGAGATACCAAGGAAAGGGCGCTAGCTGAAAACATTGAAAGGAGCCCCAAACGCTGCAAGGAAACTTCACCACACCTTCTGCCTCAGTCAACAGCTTCCTCCCCTCCCAAGTACTCTGCAATGACCAATCAAACTTCTTCCACAAAAAATGGTAAACATCTACAGCAACTTCGCACACCAACCAGACCCCAGCGATCTCATCACAAGCCTGCCCATTACCAACCAAGATGACCACCAGGCTGAACGGAAAGCTCTCACCAGAGTAAACAAACCAATGATCATGCAGACCATCCATTCAGGAGCCCCTACAAAGCTACAGCCTTGGAGCATCACCCATCAGCACCACCCTCACCCAGATCATCAACACATTCATCACATCCGTCACATTCCCGGGAGACGGGAAGCATGCAGCAGTCAATGCCTTCCTTATGAAGCCGTCAGCCAACCCAAGCCAACTGAGCAACTTACGCCTTATCTCTCTGCTCCCATACCCAGCCAAATTGATAGAGAAGGACATAAACAAGCAACTCGCAACCCACCTAGAACACCAGCACCTACTGGACAACACTAAATCAGGATCCAGAAAAAAAACACAGCCCCGAAACAGCACTCCTCATCCTGGCCATCTTGGTCCAAAGAGGAACAGTGGCCGTCATTTTGCTCGCCTTTTGTGTGGCATTCAACATGGTCTCCAACTACACACTCATCAGAAGACTCCACAAGCTAGGCACCCAAGGACCTGTGCTCAACTGGATCTGCTCCTTCCTCACAGAAAAAAACCCAAATGTCAGACTACCAACCTTCACAGTATAGACCAAGAGCCTGATTTGAGGAGTCCCCCAGGAATCATCTCTCAGTCCTACCCTGTTCAATGTCTACAATGCTCCTCTCGCCAACATCAGCTGACTCTAAGGCATCTCCCTAATCTATGACGACAACCAAACTCATTGATTCAATGACAGACAAGACAACCACCACTGGAGCCAACTTCAACAATTGCATGACCATGGTGGCAAAACAGATGAGAACCAACTGCTTGAAGTTCGACTTCAACAAGACGGAAGTATTGGTCTACAGAAACAGGACCTCCCCATGGCATGGCACCTGGTGGCAGACAGAGCTGGGACCAAAACCCACCGACCCGGACCATAATCTGTGGTTCATCCTGGAAGACAAGCTCAACATGAAGGCAGAAGCCAACACAGTGAACGGAGCCTCCTTCCACATCCTACATATGTTAAGTTAAAATTATTTGTAGAGCGCACATACACCGGTCGGTTTCTTGGAGTTACATATGCTAAGAAAGACCATTGGCTGCCACACAACACCAGATGCACATCACGCAAGCACTCATCACAATGAGACTCGACTACGGCAACGCACTCTAAGCCAGAATCTCAAAGCAGCTCCAACACAGACTTCCGAGCATCCAAAATTCCGCTGCAAGACTACTACTCAACCTCCCACGCCACACTCATATCTCACGCCACTTCAGAGAGCTCCACTGTCTTCCCATTCACAAGCGCAGCCAATTCAAACTCCTCATGCGCACATATAAAGCCTTGCACAACAGTGGGCCAGCATACATGACAGCTGCATACTCTTTCACAAACCTGCTAGACACTTATGCTCACAGTGATCCCCTCACTGCTGCTCATTGAGAGGTCGCTCCCCTAGTCTCTCTTGAGAGACCTGGTATCGTGTGCTGCCTTCATTTAAAATTGCTTTTTCGTGTGTTGCCTGCACTTGTTGCTGCATTGTAGCGCTTCGCCTCGCTTCCGCGTGTTGCCTGCTTCTGTTGTTGTTTGCTAGCGCTTTGCATCGCCTCCACTGCATTGATTTTTAATTTATATTCAGAGCGAGTTTACCCCCGGCGCTGTGCTCTGCCCTCCCCTCCGCTGCCATTTTGTTGATTGTTGTTGTCCTCGTCAGCCCGCCCCGCCTCCCAGCTGAGACGCCCTCGCCCCTCCCCCTACCACTTCCCATTTATGCCCTATGTCCCAACGTGCAGCGTTCACGCGCAGCAACCGCGCCCAATCCGCGCCGAAGGTGTGCCAAAGGTAAGCCCGTCTACGCCCGTCCGCGCCTGGACCGCGCCCAGCGCCAGACCCCCTGCCCCTCGCGCTGCCCAGCCCTCCCGCATTACCTACGATGCCTCCACCCTCCTAGCCCTTAACCCCGGTCGCGCCCCCAACTGCGTCCAAGCCGCTCCTGGACACACTCATGGACCTTTCTCTTGCCACTCCTGCAAATTCATCGGATCCGACAACATCCCCGCTACGACCACACCACAGATTCCCGACCCCAATCACCTACAATGCATCCTTCTCAACACCCGATCGGTACACAGACACGCCATTGACCTATGGAATCTACTAGACACCATCTCTCCAGACGTCGCCTTCCTAACAGAAACATGGATGAACGCTTCCTCAGCCCCAGACATCACCATTGCCATCCCTGAAGATTATAAGATCACACGCAAGGACCGTACCGGCCACACAGGAGGAGGAATCGCTATCGTCCATAAAAAATCAATCCGCATCTCAACCAGCTCTGACGTCAACCTTGCCAACTCTGAACACCTTCACTTCCAGATCCACATCGACCCCAAGACCACACTCAGAGGCACCCTCCTCTACAGACCACCAGGACCCAGCGCAAAATTCAATGAAGACATCACGGACTTCATCACTCCACACGCGCTCCCCTCCAAAGATTACATCCTTCTGGGAGACCTCAACTTTCACCTTGAAAAGAACAACGACCGCAACACCACCACCCTCTTGGACAACCTCGGACTTAAACAACTGGTCACTTCCCCCACCCACATCGCAGGTCACACACTCGACCCCATCTTCACCTCCAGCAATCATGTCTCCTTCAGCCATACTACGGATCTCCTCTGGACTGACCACAGCTGCGTTCACTTCACCTACAACAAGCCGGAACCCATCAACCACCTCCAACCAACTCTGCAAAGAAACTGGAACAAAATCACCATCGACCAGATCTCCTCATCGCTCCTTCTAAACACCCCAGCTCACTCTTCTAACCCAGACCAAGCCGCCGCCAACTTCACCCTATGGTTATCCAACACCGCCGACACCTTAGCACCACTGAAAAAACGTCAAAGCAAACCTGGCAGCAAGAAGGCCTCATGGTTCAACGATGATCTTAAGAAGTCCAAGAAACTCTGCCGCTCCCTTGAAAAGGCCTGGAAAAAACACCCAACCACCAGCACCAAGGACGCCTTCAAAAACGCCACCCGCATACACCACCAACTAATCCGAAAGGCCAAGAAAACAGCATTCAAGGATCGACTAGACAACAACGCCCACAACAGCAAGGAACTTTTCAACATCGTCAAGGAATTTACCAATCCCTCGGCCAACTCCAACGACATCACCCCCTCTCAAGCCCTCTGCGACTCCCTAGCCTCATTCTTCCACAACAAAATTGCAGACATCCGCAACAGCTTCGAAAACCAACCCGGAGACCAACCCACCCAACCATATGATGAACATTCTCCCCCCTTGAACACCCTTAACGACTGGAACCCAATCTCCACTGAGGACACCATCCGCCTGATGAACTCCATCCACTCAGGATCCCCCACAGACCCATGTCCTCACCACATCTTCAACAAAGCAGACTCCGTCATAGCACCGCACCTCCGAGACGTCATCAACTGCTCCTTCAACTCCGCCACCTTCCCGGAAAGCTGGAAACACGCTGAACTCACAGCCCTTCTGAAAAAACCCACAGCGGACCCCACCGAACTCAAAAATTACCGCCCCATATCACTCCTTCCTTTCCCGGCCAAAGTCATCGAGAAAGCTGTCAACAACCAGCTCGCCGCTTTCCTCGAAGCCAACAAATCCCTCGACTCCTCACAATCTGGCTTCCGAGCAAAACACAGCACTGAGACCGCCCTCATCGCAGCAACAGACGACATTCGAACTCTACTGGACAATGGAGACACAGTCGCCCTCATCCTCCTCGACCTCTCCGCAGCCTTCGACACAGTCTGCCACAGCACCCTTTTACAACGCCTCAGAAACATCGGAATACAAGGAAAAGCACTTGAATGGATCACCTCGTTCCTCACCGGAAGAACCCAGAGAGTCCGCCTTCCACCATTCAAGTCCGAGGCCTCTGAAGTCATCTGTGGCGTACCACAAGGATCCTCACTCAGTCCCACCCTCTTCAACGTATACATGAGCCCCCTCGCGGCCATCGCACGCCAACACAACCTCAACATCATCTCTTACGCGGATGACACTCAACTGATCCTTTCTCTCACCAATGACCCCAACACCGCCAAAACTAACCTACACGAAGGAATGAAAGAAGTTGCCGAATGGATGAAACACAGCCGTCTGAAACTGAATTAAGATAAAACTGAAGTCCTCATCTTAGGTACATCCCCCTCGGCATGGGACGACTCTTGGTGGCCGGAAGCCCTTGGAAAAGCACCCATCCCGACAGACCACGCACGGAACCTAGGCGTTATCCTGGATTCTTCACTTTCAATGAACAGACAAGTCAGCGCCGTATCCTCATCCTGCTTCAACATTCTTCGCATGCTCAAAAAAACATTTAGCTGGATCCCCACCGAAACCAGAAAAACAGTCACCCATGCTCTGGTCACGAGCCGACTGGACTACGGAAACACCCTCTACGCAGGCACTACCGCTAAACTCCAGAAGAAACTCCAACGAATCCAAAACGCCTCAGCCAGGATCATATTAGACATCCCGCGTAACGAACACATCTCTGGTCACCTGAAAGACCTCCACTGGCTACCCGTCAATAAGAGGATCATTTTCCGACTGCTAACCCACGCACATAAATCACTCTACGACATCGGACCAGAATGCCTCAACTCACGACTGTCCTTCTACACCCCCTCCCGCCAACTACGTTCTTCCAGCCAAGCCCTCGCCACTGTACCTCGCATCAACAAGACAACCATGGGAGGCAGATCCTTCTCATACCTGGCTGCTAAAACATGGAACTCACTCCCCACTTACCTTCGCCTTACCCAGAACCACCTAGCATTCAGAAAGCAACTTAAAACGTGGATATTTGACAAGTAATCCTCTTCCCCTCCCTAAGCGCCTTGAGACCCTCTGGGTATGTAGTGCGCTATATAAATTCTTTGACTTGACTTGACTGTCACTCATACACTGCCCCTTCACAAAATCGAGCAGGTCGCTCATTCTCCTGCATCACACTCAAAACATGGAGTGGCCTCCAAGTACACATCTGATCCTCCTCCTCACCTCTAGAGTTTGGCAAGTAGCAGAATACTTGGCTCTTCAAATAACTCTAAAGGAACCACACACCACGCCACCTCCAGTGGCTGGATACCCTCATGGGTGATTAGTGCACTTTACAAATTGGCATAACATAACTTTGGTCAACTTGATTTGGTTTTTAAACAAATGAGGGGAGCGCTTCCCGTGCTGCTGTTGAATGGGATGCCATTAAAGTGATGACAATAGAGAAATTAGTGAGGTTGAGCAGAAAACACACGACAGAGTGTCCGGTGGTTACTGGCCTGGGTTGTACTGGCTGAAGCCAGTTTGAAGTATGTGGATTCGTGTGACAATTCTGGTAGGTTGTTGGTGTAAATATTTGGATCGGATGTTAAGCAAAGGCCAATATGTGCCCTATGCTCTCAGTCAGGAAGATACCAAGTTCGCAATCTGAGACAAATTCTGCTCTCAGCAATATAGTGGGTTTTACTCCTTGCCTACGCCAGTAGATGTAACGAAAGTCTCGTAGTCTCTAGACTATATCCCATTGACTGTGCTGTCATATGAACAGGTGATGGAGCTGGATTTACTGTTGTACGTTGAGAAAATTGGCATATGCTAGCTGGCCAATCCGGATAGGCTTCCTTCTGAATGTTAGGTTACATAAAGGCAAATGGATACCTAAATTGCTTAAGTTGTACACGGAGGTTAAGATATTGGCCACCTGCAGCTGTATACCAAGGAATCCTTGCTGGGAGTTGGACTGAAGCTGGACAAAAATCTGTATGACTTCACATTCAGCAGAACACTTTCACCGCAGACTACAGAAAATAAAAATATTTATAAAGTATACAGTTCTGATAGGGCTCCAGGGTAGTATATTAAATACCCGGACCCAACAAAGTCAATGAAAGCATTAGCTCATCTGAGCACAAGCCCTCTCCCACCTAAGGGTGGCATGCTTCATCATCGGGCTGTGCTCCTTGTTGGGCCGGTGCTGCAATGACCAACAGGCCCCTGTAGGTTTTTTAGCCTGAGATCTTTTTATCATCAACTGGGTTGAACACTCCAGTATCTCTTTTACTGAGTAAGCAGAGGTTGTTGTACCTGTAATTTCAACTCCATTTCGCCAAATCCTACGCACAGCAGGGGCTTATTAGGAAACTTGACATAAACTCCAAGCCCTTTTAATACTATGTGGTGGTTACTGCGCTCTTCTGGTACAAGGGGGTGACGAAGAGGAGGCGGATGAGTCTTACAGCATGGAGCATGAAACACACCAAACACTCTACATTTGGGTTAGTGAGCAGTGAATAATTTATTCCACAAGTGACATCATAATGGATGCACTCAGTCCTATCGCGTTTCGTCAACTCCCTGACCCCTAAAAGGCCCTGGGGACCCCATCCCTTGGGGCCAGCTCTATTACCCTGTCCAGGGGAGCCCACACCAGAGACAGTGTAGCTTCCCTGAGAAGGAATGTCTGATCTCACTGTGCAGGAGATTTAAACATGTTCCTGCTGGTTGGGAGCAGACTTCTGTTTCCCTGCCTGCACTTCTGCAGGCAGCGAAACAGGCCAGATATTGCTACCGTCCAGAGGCAGCAAGCATAAATAGCTACTCCCTCCGAGCAGAAGCGATGCCAGCGCCTACAATATGCAGAGAGTCAGCTGGGGCTGTGGGTGCTCTGGAGATCCCACACGGCCCTAACTTGAAGTTCGTAGGTGCCCAGATGGGTAGTGGGGCACTCGCCTGTGTCCCGGTGTGAGGGAATCTCCAGGGCCCAAGAAGAGTCGGGGGTACACAGCCCCTCTCTGTTTTTATTATGGATTTTGGCCCAAGGTGTGGGGTCCCTTGGGCCTTATAAGGCTCAGGAAGGGAGCCAAGCACCACCCTTTTAAATATCATGCGGCCCCAGGGGCTGGGGTCCAGAGGCCATTTTTGCTTCAGGGAGGTTTGCTGCCTGCGGAGATGGTTGGCCACCTGTGGCCAGGCTCTGTGGTCAATGCTCTCTGGCCAACACCCTGATGCGCATGGCTGAAGGCTGCCTGCAGGGGGTTTGGCCAACCCCCTGTCGCACACTGCCAAAGGCCTATGCAGGGGGCTTTTAAAAAGGTAACAAAATGTTACTTTGTTTATAAAAAATAAACAGAAATGTCCTACCTACCTACCTGCCGTGAGGGCAACGGCTCAATCACCACAGCACAGTCCAGCGCCGTGAGGGGAACGGCAGCCACGCAAACCAGCTCAGCTCCACCGGGTCAAAGAACTGCAACCTCCAGGTGCCCCGGCGGCCGAGTCGCGTCCCTGACGCTACCTTGGCGCCTGGAGGCGCCTGAAAAACAAGCAACACCTCTCGCAACGCGAGTCGCGCCCGGGGCTAAGCCCGGGCAAAGGGCGGGCCCTCTGTGGCCCTCAGTGGACCGAACAGGACGGGACGGGCCACCCCCCTTGTAACTTCTGCTAAAGGAGGTATAGTTTACATATATTATTTTACCTTTCTTCTGTAACATCACCATCTCCTCTTTGAACATGCCCTGTAAGGGGGGTACAAACTCTGCTGCGCAGGGGTGTTCAGGGCAAGCGGCGCAAATGCACCAAACGACTACCACAAGCTCCCTGCCTACTGTTCATGTGACAGACATAAACTGTCCCTGTTATTCTCCATCTAGTACGCTATCTCCTCCACTATTCTCCCCAAGAATGCATAACCTGTCCTTGTGGGATGAACTAAACAGTCTATGCAAAACTAAGTATGTCAGTGTGGATGCACCCTCTCTCGCTAAAGGCACCTGTACTACAAATACTAAAGGCAGTACACATGAATCCCCCTTTTTATCAAACAAAGTTAACACACAAGCCTCTGTACTTTCATGGTTATTACCCGTTAAAGGAAAGCATGATGAGGACAATGCCGAAAGGACTGAATCCAAATTCCACAAACCATCTGTAAGCCCTGTACTGTCTGGTCATAATCTCCCTATCACTATGGAGACTGATGTCAAACTGGATGATCTAACATCTTATTCCCAGATCTCTTTTCTGACTCAGATTGAACAACTTGTTAAAACCATCATTTCCCCATTAACAGAAAAAAATCAACGCTATAGGGGAAAGGCTCTCGGGTCTAGAGAATAAAATCACGGCTATCTTGAAACCCATCGATAATCCAGTAACATTGAACTGACCCCAGCCAATTACCACTTTTCCAAGAGCTAAGCTAACTGCCATCCACAAAAGCATGCAAGTCACCCTACAATCCCCTAAAATCCCAGAATCAACTACCTCAAAAGCTCCTTTCAAATCTGTTATATCAAGGCCCTCAGAGGTCAAGACAGTACGCAAACTACCATACATACATCTTCCGCCAGAAGCCGCGCCATACGTGTCCGTCCTTTCAGGAGTACCAGCACCTGCGATGGGAAAAGCTGAAAGACAGCAGGACCTATTAAACAAAGTTATTTTTTGGATGGGAAGAAATAGACCCCTACCACCGGACAAAGATGGCGGAATCCTGAGTGTGAGAAGGGTGGGCTGGTTGGGCCCACTACCAAAAAACATTTCAGGGGACTTGGTACTTGTTAGATTCAGGAACCGGAACATCGCATCATATTTAAGATCTTGTCCGCCTCAAGAAGGGGATGGCCCAATACATATTTGGGATTTATTTGATTTTTACCCCTGTAGGCCAAATATCCCCCGGCCAGGACCAACAATAGCTTACCACCACCGGTTGGGTGGGGAAGCCCAGGTACCTAGTGGTACTAGTTTTTCTGTTTCCAACAGATTTGATCCACTGCACAACTGTGGTAATTTTTTAGTCTACTCACCTTAAAGGACAAACCTGTGTATTTTTACTCTAGAGAGGGATAAAACCCCTTGAATATGTCACACCACTGAACTCTGAGGGTGGGGTAATGTCTTTTTGAAATTGAAGTTATGTTACCCTTGAATGTACATATTTATTTTTAATTTGACTGTCATTTTTCTGTACGCTTTCATGATTTTAAAAAACAAAATTGAATAAAGCTTTCTTTCATTTCATTTCAAACAGAAATGTACATATAGGTAGATCATATATTAGATATGAATTAAATTACTAATATAACATGTAAACATATACAAGTTATTTTCTAGTCCACAGCTGGGAGAAAATATTAACTTGACATTTCATTTAGTTGTGCATTCTATTCAATTGATATTAATGATGGTACCTATTCAATCACTTAAGCAGAGCTGTAGTCTTTTGTCTTATTCATTCCTTTGCTAAGCTACCCTTGAATCATATATATTACCTACTGACCATGGGTATTTATAGCTATGACCTAGTTTCCATAGGAAAGAAGCGATGCCTGCTTCTACAATATGCAGAGAGCCAGCTGGGGCTGTGGGGGCTCTGGGGATCCCACACGGCCCCAACTTGCGGTTCGTGGATGCCCCAGATGGGCAGTGGGGCACTCGCTGGTGTCCCGGTGGGAGGGAATCTCCAGGGCCCAAGAAGAGTTGGGGGTACACAGCCCCTCTCTGTTTTTATTATGGATTTTGGCCCAAGGCGTGCGGTCCCTTGGGCCTTATAAGGCTCAGGAAGGGAGCAGAGCACCACCTTTTTAAATATAATGCGGCCCCAGGGGCTGGGGTCCCCGAGGTCTTTCTTGCTTCAGGGAGGTTTGCTGCCTGCGGAGATGGTTGACAACCTGTGGCCAGGCTCTGTGGTCAATGCTCTCTGGCCAACACCCTGATGTGCATGGCTGAAGGCTGCCTGCAGGGGGTTTGGCAAACCCCCTGTTGCACACTGCCAAAGGCCTATGCAGGGGGCTTTTAAAAAGGTAACAAAATGTTACTTTGTTTATAAAAAATAAATAAACAGAAATGTACATATAGATAGATCATATATTAGATGTGAAATAAATTACTAATATAACATGTAAACATATACAAGTGTTATTTTCTAATCCACAGCTGGGAGAAAATATTAACTTGACATTTCATTTAGTTGTGCATTCTATTCAATTGATATTAATGATGGTACCTATCCAATCACTTAAGCAGAGCTGTAGTCCCTTGAATCATATATATTACCTACTGGCAATAGGTATTTATAGCTAGGACCTAGTTTCCATAGGAAAAGTTTTATGTGGTTTGCTTATAATTTTGGTGACATTTGGGGAATCGTCACAAAATGTCCCCACTGCAAAAAAAAGTGCCCTTCTTTGCCTAGTTCTGCATGAAAAGCTTTGTGGTGATGCGTCAATAAGGGGCCGAGAAAAAGGGGGTAGTCAAAAAGCATGCATTTCCCATTGAAATTTTACACACAACTACAGTCCGAACCGCTGAACGAAATTACACTAAATTTGGCTGAGATCTTGCTCTTGGTCCGGAAAGAGTGCTTTTTGTAATTCAGTATAAATCTATTACGTGGTTTCGAAGTTACAAAGTGAAGATGTATAGATATCTAGGGACATTAATCGACCATGGGCCCACCACAGTGGATCTGATCCGCAAATTTGTGCGCCAACAGCAATGCCATGACTGGGTAGCCTCAACTTGATGAGAAAGTTGCCACAACATTCTCGATTGGGGCACGGTCCCAGGGCCTGAAAATTCAAGTGTAAACATATTAATGGGGTCAGAATAGAGGTATCCTGACCCCATGGTGTGATAAAGGTGTCTCTGAGGGAACCTCTGATGGGCAAGAAATTGGCCAAAAACAGGTTTGGTTTTCCATGCGCCTGGATCTGCAGATTCATCTCGGCACTTCACGCACCAATGTGTAAATCCACGACCGAACCATGGATCCAGTCCAATAGGGAATATAACACACTCACAGACCCACAAAAACATACACACCCACCCATACAACCACTCACTCCCCCACTCAGAGACCAAAACAACCACTCACACACCGACACCCACATATGCAGCCACTCACACACCCATACAGCCAGCCACACACTCACTCACCAACTGATACAGCCACAAGCATACCCAATCAAACACCCATGCAGCCACTCACAGACCCACACAGCCACTCACCCACATACCCCTCTCACAGACCCATACAGCCACTTACACACCCACTCACAAACCTATAAAACCACTTAAACATCCAGTCACCGACCCATATAGCCACTCACACACCCAGCCACTCACACACAATATAGCCACTCACACACCAATACACCCACTCATACCTGGCCACATACCCTCAAAACCACTTACACCCCCATACAGCAACTCACACACACAATCATTAACCCATACACCAACTCATTCATACATCTATTCAACCACTCATACATCCATACAACCACTCACAGACCCACACACCAACACAGCCCCTCATACAACCACTGACAGATCATGCACATACCCATATACCACTTAAACACCCACTCACATTGGCAATATAGTTAGAAATACCAATAAAAAACATAGAAATTCACAGAAAAAAACAAAGGTAACAGGGACATTATCTTTGGGCTCAGATTTATCATGTACAAGACCACAGAAATTCAGCACTTATAGTTACCGGAGCTACAAGTAACTTATGCCCCCGCAATGCACTGCTTATGAACTCACTTATTACATCACTCATGACATTGTCAGTGAAATCACTAATGACATCTCAAATGACATCACTGATGACAGCATCCAGTTAGTGTATGTGTTTTGTAAAAGTTTGAGACTTAAAGACATTAAGCTACTGCATAAGTTAAATTACTTTTCTTTCTGTACTACTAATGAGTGATACTATTTCTAACATGTCATCTGATCTATAATCCCATTTTTAAATACGGTGTACTACTGATCAGTGAACTAGCTTTACACTGACATGTTCCCGGCTGATGTACCTGTATGGTAGTGCTTTGTGACAGCCTAAGCTGTTCATTGAGACTTTCCCCCACAGTGATGGCTGAGTATAGGTCAGTTTTATGACATACTGACCAGTTTCCTTAGACCTCTCTCTCCTTTGTGAATAAGGAAAGTAGGAGTAGCTTGTAATAAATTCATCTGTTCACTAAGACCTTTCTCTAGGGCGATGACTCAGCATAGTAGACATTTACAACAGACTCGCCTCTCTGCTCACAGTTTTCTCCAGGATGAAGAATAATTTTACTAGTGGTTTGCTACACAGTGACCTGACCGCTAAGACCTCTCTACTGGTTGTACGTTGTAGTGGTTTGTGTAAATCTGACATTTGCACATCCTCTTTCCTTGTTCACTAATGGAGTTGTTGTGGTTTGCAATAGACTAGCCTATACGGTTAGTCTTAATTTGGTCATTAGTGTTTACAGTAGTGGTTCAGTAGAGGCAGAACTATCCACCGAGATCTCTCTTACGTAATAAGAGTGCCATTGTTGATAATGTTACAGTGAGCTCTGTGCTGTATGTCTCTCACCTGTGTCGTTTTTTGGTTGTTTTTTTAAGTGTTAATGGTATTTTATGAAGTATATTGAAGCTTACTTTGCTGACTTAATCAGTCATCAGTGATGTCACTGACCAAGCCATAAGTGATGTAATATACAAGGTCATAAGAAGTGCATTGCGGAGGCATAAGTTATAGTTCCCTGAGCTAACTATAACTGCTAAATTTTTATGGTTTTGTGTGTGTAAAATCTAAGCCTTACAATAACGTCCATGTAACCTTTGTTTTTTTTCCAGTGAATTTCTAAGCTTTTTTTCAATTCGGTTTCCTAACTATAATGTCCCTGTAACCTTGGTTTGTTTTTAGTGAATATAATATATATATTTATATAACCAATTCGCCACAATACTGCCAAACAGACTTATGGGCAGCCGTTTTCTTCGTGACTGTGGCCGTCTTGCATTACATATTCACCAAAATCCCAACAAAGGAGATCAGGGAGACTCCACAATTTTCACATTCTTCAGTTTATTGAATGCAGACTTGTTTCAGCATTACACCTTTTTCAATACCTATTTTGCATGTATTGTCATTGCCCCCAGTTTAAACATCCCAGTCCTTTCTCCACTGGATATCCAGAATGCAGTAAGTGGTGATGGACTTTACTGGCATCGTTGTTCCTTCATTTTTGTCACCCTGTGTCAACACATGAATAAATTTACAATATTCTCTTAGTGAGTGTTTTATATATAAACACACACACCATGTGTGTTTGCATGCGTGCGTATGTATATATATATATATATATATATATATATATATATATATATATATTCACTGAAAAAACTAAAGGTTACAGAGAGGTTATAGTTCAGAAATTGAATATTAAAAAAGTTAGAAATTCACCGAAGAAACCAAAGGTTATAGAGACGTTATAGTCAGGCTCAGATTTCACTTGCATAAAACCAGTGAAATTCAGCAGTCAGTTAGGAGAGCCAACTATAACTCACGCCCCCACAATACACTGTGTATGACATTACATATTACATCACCCATTACATGGTCAGTGACATCACTGATGACATCATCCGCAAAAAAAATCACTAACGCACCCAATTCAATTCAATACACTTTATTCGATTAGATTAAAATCATAAAAGGGAATAGTATAAAAATACATACAATCAGTGAGTTAGTACTATATAAAATCAGTGATGTTCATAAAATTTAAAAGCCAAATGCCACTCATGATTTAAGTTAGCAGAAAAAAGGTGCAAAGATACATAACCAGAATACAATAATCTCTAATAAAAGAGGACATCATGACTCCACATGATTTATGGGTCTTAACTTCTTCAGTCTCACAGCTGCCACCAAGTAGCTCCCAATATTAAAAATGACCCAGACATTTTGCAACAATTGCAGAAACATTAGAGCAGGTTTAACTTGGCGTAGCCCCGAACCCTTTAGTAATGGGATAATATATTTTTTCCTTATGACTGAATAGTGTTTACAAAAAAACATGAAATGTATGGTGTCCTGGATAGAGCAATTATCACAATCGCAGGGTAAAGCCTTATCTGCAGAGCCCCAGGCCAGGTTTGTTCCCAACTAAAAAGGAATTAGGTTAAACCTAAACCTTGTTAATAGCCATCTGTGAAAGGGTCTATTAACTACCTTTAAATAAAATTCCAAAGAATCTGGAGTGGCAATCAAGGAATAGGCTCTTACTGTAGGTTTCAACAATTCCACCGCCTCCCGCACATACGCACCCAGTGACACCCCATAGAACTTTTTATACACCCACTCCCACACAACCATTCACAGACCCATACCAGTACTTACAAACGGGCTCACTGATACACAGATCTACACACACATCCAATAACTCACTCATACATTCACTCACTCACTAACTAACACAGCTACTCACAAAACTACTTATACACCCATATAACCACTCACACACTGAGTCAGTCACCCATAGAGCTACTCACACACCTACTCACTCACCCATACAGTCAATCACACAACCACTTACTAACCCATACTGTTTCACACACGCCTACTTACACATACAGATACTAACACATGCTCACTCACCTAGACAGTCACTGACAAGCACACACTCACACATTCAGTCACTCATATAACCCAGCTACTCACCCATATATGACTGACTCAGTCACCCACCCACACAGCCATACACACTCACTCATCCATACAGCCCCCCTCACACACATATATATATATATATATATTACCTACTGGCGGTCGCCAGTAGGTATATATAGTTAGGATTCTTTCTCTATGGGATTTTTGAAAATTCTATGTCTAATAACTTTGGCGTTTGTGGACGGAATTGGCTGACATTTTCGGAAAATTGAACATTTTGTTTCTGAGCAGCCCCTGACAATTTGGGGGGGTTTCATCAAGGGGGGGCCGAGAAAAAAGGGGGGTCCCAAAACGCGTTTTTCCCATGTTAATTTCCATAGGGCGGTTGGCCTCACTTTTAGCTCGAACGGCTGAATGGATTTGCACGAAACTTGGCAAAATTGTAGGGACTGTTAGCCCGATGTGCCTTTGCTAGGTCTCAATATATGTGCTCCAGTGGATTTTGAGTAATTTAGGTTCAAAAAAAGATATATATCTGGGCGGAGCCTAACCACACATCTGATCTGATTGGCTGTCAGCACTTCATCCAAGAAGTGTTGGCAGCCATCTTGGGACCAATATACATGATGGCACCTCATTAAAAAGCATTGTAGTTAATAGAGGGTTTTAGGACTTTAGTTACATTATAAATCATTTGTTGATGGTACCACACTCGTTTTAGGAATTGTGGTGAGTTCTAAGGTGATTTTACCATGTGAAAAAACCTTCTGCTGTGATATCATGAATATTTTTTGAAAGAAAACTAATATCTCATGATTTTCCCACAGTGGTTTGGAAGGGGATCTATAAGCTGTTGTATGTTATACTGTAATGGGACAATGTTATGACAGTATGTTTTCCATTTCCTCTGCCAGCGTCATACACGTCACCATAGAATGTTAGGAATGTATTTATGTGACGTCACCTGTGCTGGTTGACAGATGACAGCTGACTTCGTTCACGCTAGTTCTTATCCCGCTACTGCGGGCCCTTGTTATTCCAATAAACATCTTATCTCAACACCTTATTATATCCGTGTGTTGTATGCTACAATTGGCGACGAGGGTCTTGTCACAACAAGGGCCAGCGGAGGTAATTAAAGAATCGGCCGATGATTGATGATCGAGATCGATCCATGAAGTAAATTGCGGGGAGTGAGAACGACGAAGCAACAAGGAGTGAGTACAGTGCGATGGCAATTGAGCGCTGACTGAAGGGATCTTGTATGAACTAAGGTGCAGCAGCGCGTAAAGTGAAGCCTATTGCTCATGACGTGTGGAACGAGGAAGTGCTGCGGGTGATATCAGCACGAAATTTTCCGGGCTGCCACGCTGTGTGTAACCTGAATCTATGAGAGGAAGTGCAGCAGTTGAATGAACTAAGAAATACTTGCAAAGCAGCAGCGCTGTATGAAGCTGACGAGGAAATCTTTCGCGCGCTTCGGTAACAGCGCTCAGCTGAGGCGTCAGTCTATTACCTCAGCTGAGACGCGTGAAGCATGCCGGGAGCGCGCTGATTGGTGCGCGTCACGACGTAAACAGCGTGCGGCCATTTTAACAGTAGTTCTGAACATCGGCTGTACTAATACAAAGCAGTTGAGGCACTTGGAGAAATCACACGCGCAGAAATAAAAATAAAACGAGGAGTCGAATTGTGCAACTCATAACACAAGTAAGCCACAGAATAGTAAATCGGAAGTAAGGAAAAGTATTTTAAAGTGGAAAGCTCTGTGGAAGTAACCAGAAAAGGAAGTTAAATATATATAAAATGGCAGAATGCAATAATATATGTGCTCCTCCACGTTTCTTGGATGAGCCCGGTAAACCCACCATGAAATGGAAAAAGTGGGTGAGGGCTTTTGAAAATTACATCGTTTCAATAGATGGGAAAGCCTTTGATGCAGAAAGGAAATGTTCTTTGTTGTTCGGACTATTAGGTAAAGCAGGTCAGGATATCTTTGACAGCCTGCCTGAATATGAAAGTCCACCTGGAACATTTATTCCTATGAATGAATATCAAGAAGCATTGAAAAGATTGGAGAGGCAATTTGATGAGGAGAACAATATCATGGTTGCCAGGCATAAGTTTGCTCAAAGGAAACAACAAGAAGGAGAGTCTGTAGAAGACTATGTTGCATGTTTAAGAGTCTTGGCAGTAGAATGCGAGTATGAGGCAATGACAGACATATACATCAGGGATCAGATTGTATTTTACTGTTACACTAAAAAAGTGCAGGAAAGACTGTTGGCATGCAAAAGACCAACTTTGCATGAGGTCATAGATATTGCTAGAGGTATAGAGAGATCTCTGACTTCCACTAAAGAGCTATCTTCAACAGGGAATAATACTAATGTGTTTTATTTACAGGAGAAGAAGAAGGGTGATGGTAAGACATTTGAAAGAAACATGAATGAAAGAAAAGTGGGAGGTAAGCAGCTATGCTGTTTTAGATGTGGATCAAGTGACCACCTAGCAGATTTTAAAAATTGCCCTGCGGCAGGGAAGAAATGTATTAAATGCAAGAGGTATGGTCATTATTCAACCCTGTGTAAGACCAAAAGAAGTAGCGGTAGCACAAGTATAAATACAGTAGGGAATTTCGATGAGGAGATGTGTGCGAATATTGTTTTGTACATAGAAATGGAAGATGGTAAGATAAAAGGTCCTATTAGCGATGTCAAGATTGGGGAGGTTGAACTGAAATTTACTGCCGATTCAGGTGCCCCAATCACGACTATATCAGATACTCTTTTTGAGGATAAGTGGAAAGGTGTGCAATTGACAGAGTCTGATATGAACCCAAAGGCATTCGGAGAAAAGGACATAAATATGTTGGGGTATTTTGTTGACACGGTGACCTTTAAGGGGAGAGTGATTGAGACAAAGGTCTATGTAGCTGAAAAGGGAAGAATACTAGTAGGATGGAGAGATTTAGCCCAGCTGGGGGTGGTTTTAGTCCCGGGGGCAAAAGACCCAGTGATACTGAGGGAAGAGTGGATAAATAGTATTTGTGATGAGAGAGAAGACAATGATTTGAATACTGTTTTTCAAAAACATGATGATGTGTTCAAAAATGTAATTGGGTGTGTAAAGGGGTTCAGTCATGACATCAAGTTGAAAGAGAATGCAATTCCATGTAAGCACAAGGTAAGAACAGTGAAAAGTCAGGGGACATTAGGTTGTGTGTAGACCTGAGGTCACTCAATAGAAACATTATAATAAATTGTCATCCTCTACCAAAGATACAAGACATCCTTCAGTCAGCGGCAGGGTCAAAATATTTTTCGCTCATAGATTTGAGGGCCGCTTATCATCAGGTGTGCCTGTCTGAAAGGTCAAAATCATTAACTACCTTCATCACGCCGTTTGGAGCATTTAGGTATGTGAGACTTCCCTTTGGCCTGGCGTCATCTTCAGGAGTTTTCCAAAAACTCATGGATGTCTTGTTTGGAAAGATGAAAGGGGTAGAAGCCTTTCAAGATGACATTTTGTTACATTCAAAAACTGAAAGTGAGCACATAAAATTGATTGGAGCAGTTCTGAGGATCTTGAAAGACAAAGGCATGACAGTTGCTAGAGACAAATGCAAATTCATGACTAAAGAGGTGGAATATTTAGGGCACGTCCTTACTGCTGAAGGCATTTTATCCAAGGACGATTTAGTTCGCGCAATAAGGGAGGCCCCTGAACCAAGGA
Source organism: Lissotriton vulgaris (assembly GCF_964263255.1). NCBI lineage: Eukaryota > Metazoa > Chordata > Amphibia > Caudata > Salamandridae > Lissotriton > Lissotriton vulgaris. Next base: position 1,208,772,464 of record NC_141691.1, read on the forward strand.
ATAAGGATACACTCAAGTCATTCCTTGGCCTGAGTGAATATTATGCGAAGTTTATCAAAAAGTACCCAGAAATGGTGAGTCCACTCAGGAAACTGCTGAAGAAAAATGTAAAATATGAGTGGAATGACGAACAAGTTGAGGCATTCAGATCGGTCAAAGAGGAAATAGCCAGAGCGCCAGCACTGAAACCATACGATCCACAACTTGACAATATAGTAACTGTGGATGCGAGCAATGAAGGGATAGGGGCTGTGTTTTGCCAAAGGAAAGGAAATGAAGAAAACACAATAGCTTTTATTTCGAGACAGCTAAATGAAACAGAGATTCATTACAGCACAATTGAAAGGGAGACTTTAGCTTGTGTATGGGCTGTACACAAACTCAAAGACTATCTGTGGGGTAAGAGTTTCAAACTGGTAACCGACCATAAACCGCTTGTGTATATGATGGATGGTAAGGGTCGGGGCAATGGCAACGCAAGTTCCAGACTGATCAGACTAATGTCGAAGCTTCAAGAATTCAACTTCAAAATAGAGCACATAAAAGGAGGTAAGAACAGTAGAGCGGATTGCCTATCCAGATTGCCAGTGAGAGAAGAAAAAGATGAGGAACTGGACGACAATGAATGCATAGTTGCGCATATTGACGCAACAGTAATGTGTGAAGGATCAATAGGTGAAAAAGAATAGGAAGAAAGTACGAAGGAAGATACTGTTTTGGGGAAGGTGAAAGAATATGTACAATCCAAATGGCCACATGTGAGGAACATGCCAAAGGAACTAAAAAATTATCAACAAGTGAGTGATGAGTTAACACTTGAAAATGGATTCTTGAAAAGGGGTGAGGTCTTCGTGCCGCCATTGGGACTCAGGCAGAAAATAATTCAAATGGCTCACAGAGGGCACCCTGGCACCACGGCCACAAGGAACGTTCTAAGAATGCACTATTGGTGGCCGGGGGTGGACAGCGAAGTCAGGAATCTTATTGACAAATGTGAGCAATGCTTAAGATCTGACAAACACTGGAGAATGGAGAAAAATGAATTACAGATGGTGCAAATCCCTGATGGTCCCTGGGCTAAAGTGGCAATTGATTTTGCTGGACCTTTCAATATTTTGCCAGATGAGTGCAAACATCTGATAGTTTTGATGGACTACTACACCAAGTGGGTATGTTACAAATTTGTGGAAATGGTTACTACTGAGGTAGTAATAAAATTCCTGGATAAGACCTTTGAGAGAGAAGGGCAACCAAAGGTCATGGTATCTGATAATGGATCACAGCTGGTATCACGAGCAATGGTCGAATTTCTAGGTAAACGTGGAATAAAACAGGAAAAAACTCCCCTCTACAGTCCCAAGAGCAATGGCCAAGTAGAGAGGATAAACAGGTTCTTCAAAGAAGGAATCCAAATGGCTGTGGCAAATGAAATGAATGTAAAAGAATTTATTAAAACAAAGATCAATGCGTACAACAATACGCCCAAGGAAGCTACGGGGTTTACTCCGTTTTTCTTGATGAGAGGAAGAGCATGCAACAATGCCATGACACCAAAAATAGGTGGATGGGAAAAAACAGCTGTTGAAGCAGGACAAGTATGCGATAAGGAACTAAATGTGAGGGAGAATATAATATGCAAGCAAATGCAGAATAAAACATATTCTGACAAGGTAAACAGTGCTAAGGATAAGATCATTGCACCTGGTGATTGGGTGCTAGTAAAAAAGCCTGGTTTGGTGAGCAAGGGAGAGTCAAGACTCAGCAAACCAATGAGAGTTGGTAAAGCGTCAGGAGGAGCGGTGTTTGTCGAAGGAGAAGGATGGCGCAGTAAAGATGATATAGTAAAACTGAAACCAGGTCAAGAACAAATCATAATGAGAGAAGCAGAAGAGGGAGAAGGAAGTCTAGATGAGAGTGTCCTAGAATGGGATGATGTGTCTAGTGGCTCAGAGATGTTACATTCAAGTGCAAGTCGAGGACGGTCTATGGATTCTAATGGAAACTCCGTCAGACTCTCCTCTAGTCTGGAGGGTACTGCTTTAGTTCAGGAAGATTCCATGATAGACAATGAAACAGAGAGTAATGAAAATGTTGTAACTGGTATGAATGATGTTGGTAACCATCTTGATGGGGGGCAAACTTCAAGAACGGGCAGAGTAATAAGATTGCCTACCAGACTTAAAGACTATGTTATGGAATAAATTCAGGTTATGTTTTCATGGAGGAAGGGAGATGTTGTATGTTATACTGTAATGGGACAATGTTATGACAGTATGTTTTCCATATCCTCTGCCAGCATCATACACGTCACCATAGAATGTTAGGAATGTATTTATGTGACGTCACCTGTGCTGGTTGACAGATGACAGCTGACTTCGTTCACGCTAGTTCTTATCCCGCTACTGCGGGCCCTTGTTATTCCAATAAACATCTTATCTCAACACCTTATTATATCCGTGTGTTGTATGCTACATAAGCTAAACTGAAAGCATATTTTCTGTAAATTCACATTATCTTTCTCAGTCATGTGAGAATGAAGTCTGACATTCTCAGTAAAACATGTACATCCAACAAGGACAGAGACTGTCAGTTGATTCCTTTGTGTTCTACTGCAGCCTCCTAGAGTGTTCTAAAGAACAACTAGAGCGCTAACAGTCCTACTTATTACAAAGGTATGGCACACCTGAAGCCATCTTGATTGGAATAAAGTGGTAACTCTTAAAACATTTAATTTAAAAAGAAACAACATGAGGGGGTATATTTTGCCATAGAAAGTATGATTAGTGCTGCAGAATGAAAAATTAGGGCACATTTTGAGTGACTTCTCAAATCCTTTTCTATTTCATTAAAACATTCTGACATGCAGTCTCCCAAAATGGCCACCAGAGACAAAAGAGCCCAAATGTAGCCCAAATATCACCCAGATGTAGCCCAAGTATAGCCCAATGACAGAATGTCCCAGAGTGTTCTAAAGAACAACTAGAGCGCTAACAGTCCTACTTATTACAAAGGTATAGCACACCTGGAGCCATCGTGATGGGAATAAAGTGGTAACTCTTAAAACATTTAATTTAAAAAGGAACAAAATGAGGGGGTATATTTTGCCATATGAATTATGATTAGTGCTGCAGAAAGAAAAATTAGGGCACATTTTGAGTGACTTCTCAAACCCTCTTCAATTTCATTAAAAAATTCTGACATACAGTCTCCCAAGATGGCCACCAGAGACAAAAGAGCCTAAATGTAGCCCAAATATCACCCAGATGTACCCCAAGTATAGCCCAATGACAGAATGTCCCAGAGTGTTCTAAAGAACAACTAGAGCGCTAACAGTCTTACTTATGACAAAAGTATGGCACACCAGAAGCCATCTTGATTGGAATGAAGTGGTAAGTCTGAAAACACTCAATTTAAAAAGGAACAACATGAGGGGGTTAATTTTGCCATAGAAAGTATGATTAGTGCTTCAGAAAGAAAAATTAGGGATCATTTTGAGTGACTTCTCAAATCCTCTTCTATTTCATTAAAAAAATTCTGACATGCAGACTGAAACATGCACTTTGAATACCAGCAGCAGACGTCCCTGGTGAGCAGTAGCTTTACTACAGTGATCTAATGTGCAACTAGAGTGCTAACATTCAGAATTTATGGCAAATGTGTGACACATCTGAATGCCTTCTTGATGGAACCAAAGTAAACAAGCATTGAAAATGCAATAGATCTCGCCCTCGTTTAAGTTAAAGCCATTCTGTTTGTAATGAGGTGGCTTTTTAGCTTTGCTTTTATTAGTGTTTTTTCAACTTTCATGTAAATAACATGCATCTGTATGCATATAAGTATATGTATGCATGCATTTATGTTTGTATTTATATAGATATACAGATGATATATATATATATATATATATTCACTGAAAAAACCATAGGCTATAGACCATGTATAGTTAGGAATTAGCATTTACAAAATCTTGAAAATTCACTGAAAAAACCATAGGTTATAGACCATATATAGTTAGGAATTAGCATTTACAAAACCTTGAAAATTCACTGAAAAAACCATAGGTTATAGACCATATATAGTTAGGAATTCGCATTTACAAAACCTTATTTTACTCACACAAAACCATTGAAATTCCATATATAGTTAGTTGCACTAACTATATATCGCGCACCCGCAATCCACTGCTGATGATGTCACATATTACATCATTCATGACATGGTCAGTGACATCACTGATGACATCTCAAATGACATCACTGATGACATCACTGATGACAACATCCAGTGACTGTATGTTTCTGTAAAGTTAAAATATGTCTTACATATTGAAGAATGAGTGGATGTATAAGTGTCTGGATGAAGGATTTAGTAGGTGCATGACTGACTGTATGAGTGAGTGATTAAATGTGTCTCACTGAGTGCATGGGTTAGTGACTAAACTGTCTTAATTTGTGCATCATTATGTCTGTTGTTCTGTAAACTGTTGCATGTGTTGATAAGTAGCTATATGAGTAACTATATGGGTTATTGATTGGTTGCTCAAGTATTTGTATGGGAGACTGAGTGTGTGTGTGGGTGGCTGGGAGGTGTATGACTGTGCATAGATGTGTGAGCAGTTGATTCACTAGATGTATGGTTTCAAAAGTGCATGTGGAAACAGCTGTATGGGCGGTTGACTGTGTGCATGAGTTTATTGGTGAGTGAATGGATATCTCAGTGCTACATGTCAAAAAGTACGTACATATGTAAAACACAGTACATGTGAGAGTTGACATATATAAATAACTGTGCATAAGAGCCAGTGAATGTGTGAGTGACTGTATGGATCATTGTGAACTTGTATCAGGGATTGTATAAGAGAGTAAATATGTGTTAGTATATGTTTGAATAAGTAAAGTTTGTATAACTGTATAGTTGAGAAAATGGAGGTGTGATTGATTCTTTGCATGACTGACTAGGTGTGTGAGTAACTCCATGGATGAGTGACAGTCTGAGTGTCTGTTTACACTGATTGTATCTAAGGTTATATTAGAGTCTGAAGAGGTTCATCGTATTATCACATGAATGATATCATCAGTGATGTGATCAGTAATGTCAAATGAGATGTCATCAGTGATGTCATTTGAGATGTCATCAGTGATGTCATTTGAGATGTCATCAGTGATGTCACTGACCATGTCATGAATGATGTAATATGTGACATCATCAGCAGTGGATTGCGGGTGCGCGATATATAGTTAGTGCAACTAACTATATATGGAATTTCAATGGTTTTGTGTGAGTAAAATAAGGTTTTGTAAATGCTAATTCCTAACTATATATGGTCTATAACCTATGGTTTTTTCAGTGAATATATATATATATATATATATATACACACACAGCCATTGATTGACTCACCCATTCACTCATCCATACAGGCAGTGACACCCTCTCTTACCCACCCACACAATGAGATACAATACAGGTAGTCAGACAACCATCACTCATCAATACAGCCACTCATGTACCCACTCACACACCCATGCAGCTACTTAGACACCAAACGAAAGACTGATAAATTCACACAACCAGTCACTCACTCATACATTCACTGAGACACCTAATTACTCACTTATAGTCAGTCACGCACCCACTGAATCATCCATACGGGCACTCACACCCACCGATAAACCAATACACCTTGATATTTATCACTCATTGGATGAGTTAATCAGTGATGTCACTGACCATGTCATGAGTGATGTAATATGCGAGGTCATAAGCAGTGCACTATAGGGGTGCAAGTTAAAGTTAGCCCAGCTAACTAGAACTGCCGAATTTCACTAGTTTGTATGAGTGAAACCTGAGTCTAACTATAACCTTTGGTTTTTTCAGTGAAATTTCTATATTTTTTTTAAGTAGTAATGGTGTTTGCAAAGTGGTGGAGAAAGGGGTGGGTCCTCTGACCAGCTCTCAGCAAATCAGCTGGGTGGGACTTACTTAAGTAACCGGAGGGTTAGTTGGCCCCCACGCACCCTCAAGAGCCAAGCGGACTTCATGTCCCAACTAGAAGTGCGCCAGGAGTCGCGTTTGCGGAGTTGTGGGGAAAGGGAGTGTGGCTTCCAAATACCTCTCAGCAATCAGCTATGTGGGACTTACTGATGTTAACAGGAGGGATAGTTGGCACACAAGGATGTTCTTGGGGGCCAACAACACCTCCCGTTACCTCTAGTAAGTCCCACACAGAGAGATTGCTTAGAGATATTTGGAAGCCACACACCCTTTCTCCACCACTCTGCAAATGCGCCTCCTGGCGCACTGCTGTTTGGGGGATGAAGTCCCCTTGGCTCTAGAGTGTCCTTTCGGGCCAACAACTCCTCCTGTCACCTCCAGTAAGTCCCACACAGTGGAATTGCTGAAAGGTCTTTGGAGGCCACGCCTTCTTTTTCCACTTCTCTGCAAATGCGCTTCCTGGGGTGCTGCTGGCTGGGGGATGAAGTTAATTTGGATGCCGAGGGTCCTTGGGGGCCAATAAGCCCTAGTTACCTCCCGCAAGTCCCACACAAGCTGATTGCTGAGGGGGCTTCGGAGGCCACACACCCTTATTCCACCACTCTGCAAAAGCACCTCCTGGAGCACTGCTGGTTGAGGGATAAAGTCCCTTTGGCTCCATAGGGTCCTTGGCCCCAACAACACCTCGTGGTACCTCCAGAAAGCCCCACATAGTGGGATTGCTGAGAGGTAGTTGCGGGCCACGCCCCCTTTTACCACCACTGCAAACGCACATCCTGGCGCACTACTGGTTAGGGGAAGAAATCCACTTTAGTCCTGAGGCCCTCGGGAGGTAAGGGGACGTTATTCCCCAACCAGCAGTGTGCCAGGAGGCCCAATTGCAAAGTACTGCAGAAAGGTAGCGGACCTCTAGCGTCGTGCTGGAAGCATTTTCTTTTTTTTATTATTATAATGGAAAGGGCCCTGGGCCGTATTTGGCCCCGGGGACCCCACCTAGAATGTGCATAGAGTTCACTCATCCAGACATGCAAGCCCCATGAGGCAGGCAAGCGCGTAATAATTCTAGTCATATGCAGAGCTCAGCAACCACACAACATCACTCTTCTAGCCGTCAGTCTTGCTACTCAAGTCCCCTATCCGCTTCCAGGGGGGCTCAAAGAAGGCGTTGGAAGAGGTGTGGCTAGTTTTCATTGCTTTGCGAGTCGAGGGTTTTGGCAACGGAGAAGCAGCATGTTCGGTGCCATTGGAACGGTGGCTGCATAGCGCTGTGAAGGTTCGATCTTGGGGATGGATGCCACTGCTGAGCCTGCGCCGCAGGCATTGATCCGAGGACAGTTGTATTCAACGCAGCCAGCGATGGAAAACTGCGGCTCCTGGCCAAGCTGCTGAGCAGCAAAACTTTGTCTGAGGTGGTGGTGTTGGTATCGAAGTGCATGGATGACACCACCCTGTTGCAAAGGGCGGTGCGCTAAGGCTACCTGGACATTGTGTTCTACCTTCTGACCCAGTGAAGGGCTCCTGAGACTAGTGGTGCTGTCAGTTTCAACAGAGAGACCATCAAGGGTGCCCTGCCACTCTGGGCTGCTTCGACAGTCAGGCACTGGTGGAGCACGGGTCTTGGTCAACACCACCGCCTTGACCAACTCCACCTGCAGCATCAACGGACACCTAGAGTCGCCAAGTACCTGGTGGAGCACAAGGCCAACTTGGAGGTGGCCAAACAGCACGGTCACACCTGTCTCATGGTCATCCGATACAAGGGCATCGCATAGTAACTTCTAGAAACGAGGGGGTAGATGTGAACAGGAAGACTGTTACAGATAATACTGCTCTGCATGACTGCAGTATATGAAAGTTTCAACATCATAAAGATGCTTCTCAAATATGAAGTGAACGTAGAAAAAGATGGTTACAGTATGACAACAGACCTAATAAGGGCGTTTTAGACTAAAGCCCGAGACATTTCCGAAATTATCGAGGAGTTGTGCAAGCTGCAGAAATGGGACCCTGGGAGATGAAAGATATGCTTGTGCAATCCTAGAGCTGTTTTTACTCATCTGTCGTCCTCTATTCTCATAACAATAATATCTTAACTATGGTTATCATTTCTCACTTATACTATGTGCCGATGTGAATAAAAGACTATACCTTGGTTGGACCACGCTAATCGCTGTTGTCTCTCTCTTTGGGAGAGGGTGGGGGAAGACACTTGCACGTTGCGAGAGCACTATAAAATGGAAGCAATTAGCAATCTACGAAATTATTTAAAACAGGAGACATGCAAGCTACTCGTGTAATCAAACTACTCGTTTAATCAAACTCACAAAGGACTTGAAAACGATTTGTTTCTGGTGTGAATTACACCCGGCATGAAATCAGTTTACACATTGCAGAGCTGCGCAGATAAATGTCGCGAGTCAATAGCCCCTCTTTGATCAAAGAGCACGTTATATTCGCCAGCGACAGCGGTCCAGAGCAGCTGAGGCTGAAAGAGACGAGTCATGAGACCAGTCCTGTGTGGGTGGTGCCAGTGGAGGCTGTGTGACGTCTGCAGGATCAGCCCCTGCCAGGCCCAGCCACTAAAATGCAACACAAAGGACACCAGGAAGTAAAAGTGATACACAAAGCGATTGTGCTCAAGCAATACTGTATGCCTGTCACCCACACAATCTAAATCCAGTATTCCTCAGGGTAGCAGACGCGACGCTATCCCGAGTAACGAAAAGTGTAAGTGTATAGTGTCAAAGGTATTAGGGTCTATGCTTCAGGAAGTCACTGGAAAGCAATTAAGTGTATAATCTAAACCTTACAATTAAAACAAGTTCGTGGATAGGTCAGCAGTGAGAACAGCGAATAATGCGATTGGTTGAATAATGTGTAATACAGATGTAGTGAGGCTAAGCGCTGTCTAATGCTATGTGTCCTACCTGGGGAGGGTGACAGGGGAGTTTGGTGTGACCATAAGCGTACACTAAGCCGTTTGGAGAGGCCATGAGGGGAGTGAAGTTAGATAATATTAAACATTCTCAAGAGGCGCTAGGAGATCACGCGTGTTATTTCAGACTCTTGGAGGAGGTTCACTGGTGTTCTGGGCAACTATAGTCACTTTTCTATAAAATGAAGTGTTTGTTAAGGGGCAATAAAAATGCCAAAGCAGGTGTTCAGAAACAATGGCGGATGCGCTGACGCGCGAAGGACCAATACTATAACAATCAATGGCAGATGGGGAGACACTAGAGGGCAAGTTAAACTCCAAACACACATCTTGGATTCGCGCCTCTATACTACCGCACTCTCAATTCCATAAATCGTACTATACACCATGTTCGGTAGATGCAACTCCCCCACACACAAAGTTGGTGGCAGACGCTCATAAGAACTCACATTGCCGATGCAGTCAGTCAGGTTAGGCGGCGGTGCCTTGGGCTTGCCCTTGCCGAAAATGCGGTTCATGGCTCCTCAGCTCTCGCAATACTGGGGTTACGGGGACAATGGACGCAGTGCCGCCGCTAATGTTACTCCAGAACCGCACTCAGAATCCCAACGCCTCCCTGGGACGATCAGCTGCACTGACAGCCCATCGTGACGCCCAATCAGAGTTCGGAATCTTCCAGGAAGTGGAGCAAAGACAGAGGCCTGCAGGGCTGTGGGAAACGGAGTCGCCATCTTGAAACATTACACTGTTGAAGGAACAATATTCAATAATCTTTGAACTGTTTTTGTTTTTTTAATAAACCGTAATTTATACTAATACCTTTTGCAAATATACAAAAGCAACACCAGAATTCCTAATTCTATGAAGCAATACCACTGACAAGATTTAAAGCAACGTTAATGAACATGACAAATCTCTCAGGTGTCTTGTCAATTTCGCACAACTGTTTTATGGTGGAACTGAGGAGTCCCTACTCTGAGACTCTATCTTCATATTTCCATTGGGTACGCGTAGGTAAAACTAGGAATACCGTAACGTAATCATTGGAGAGCCTGGCAGGCAGGATTTACGATGTTATGACGTCTAGATTTACACTAGAGCTACACTTGAAGTCGATGTCGTCCACAAATTGAAATCGAAGAAAATGACCTAGGTCTTTTTTCCAGCCACAAGGTGCAGTAACGGTTTCACGATATTGGACGCGTTCGTTATTATATAAAGTATTCAATGCTTTTTCGTTACACCGTTTTAGAAACGGCTCGAATTAAAGATGGCCGCCACGCTATCCTAGCTCTGAACACATTTCTTTTGAAGGGTTCCCCGGCACAGTTAGGAGCAGGCTTTATCGTTTGTAAAAGCACTTTTGAAAGAAAAAAAACGTGTTTGTGAGATCGACCGAAACTCAGGGGAGGAGTGGAAGGCAGCAGCTACCTCGTAGTAGTGACTAATGTCTGTAACTATGCGCAACTGACTGACGTAAACAGACGTGCCCTTCCTTTCATGTTATTTGTTAGCGCCCCATGAGTATGTTTTGTCAACTGCTGGGGCGCACAGACAGGACTGACGCCTTTCCCAGAAATAAATACCTATCATTTGTTCACGCTTTAAGAAAGGCCGGGATATGATATTAAAAAATACCTTTTTACAAACACTTTTTATTAATTTTTAACGTGCTTTTCTGCCTTTATGTACTTTCATTATTGACCAGGGATCTTTAAGACAATTCTAGGATATATTTGTGGTGTCAGGTGGCGACACCAAGGGCCAGAAAGGATTGGGCCCGCTAGGTTACAGCGCTGCGCTTAATGAAAGTTACACAGACACAATGGGGCATATGTACGAGGAATTGGCGTAGTGCTGCGTTAGCCGTCATATTATAAATAACAACAAGGGCACCCAAACGAGTCAGCACAGGACCTCGGGGAACATATTAATGAAGACAACAGTGGTCCCATGCAAAAAGGAATTTAGAACGCAGAATGAATATAGACTGTTAGAAGGCGACCTCAGGGAAGGGCAGGAAGTGTACCTGACCACCCAGGGACCCACCTCCCTAGGTACGAAGACGAGCACTGGAGGGAGACTTCTCAGGGGGAGAGTCTCGAATCTAGGATCGTACACACTACACAAGCACTACACGACAAAGAGACACCACACCGTAGCTTCTTAAGAACGTTTCTTTATCTCTTGATTCAAGGGATCTTTATGATCAGAGAAAGCTGGTAGTTACAAGTGGAGCAAGAGCTCAAAGAGTCTCGGTCAGGGTAGGGGTAGCGGGACAGTCTTATAGGATCAGTGTCAATGTCGTTGCGTATCCGGCGCACAGCTCTCAAACCTCGAGCCGGGGGATACGGGGCGACCTTTCAGGGTCCAGCCAGACCAGAAGAGTCAGGGAGCCGCGAGTCACTCAGCAGGGCTCAGATGTTCCAAAGTTGCAAGGGAGCCGCAAGTCTCTCAGCAGGGCTCATGCATGATGTCGGAGGTCTTACGATCTTCAGGGGAGCCGCAAGTCACTCAGCAGGGCTCAGATGTTCCAAGGTTGCAGTGGAGCCGCGAGTCACTCAGCAGGGCTTCTTGAAGTAGGGGAAACTTCTAGGGGATTGCCTTTGAAGTGCACAGATCTCCTGACGTCCCTGCTCTGGTTCCAGAAAACTAGAGGGGTACGAGCCTGTTGTGTGAAGGTGGGGCACAGTCTATTCAGGTGCAAGTGGGGCTGTGCTCAGCTCCGCCCTCCCATCATGTCAGTGATGGCCCATCCAGGCACACCTAAGCTCCCTACTGTGTGTGGCTGTCTGGGAGGAATACACAAAGATAAACTGCCAGGCTGTAGGCACTAAATGCCAACTTTCTAAAAGTGAAAAAAAGTGGCGTTGGTTGCGCCTCTAGCTGTTGCACTGCTGTAGAGGAACAAAGTCTTCCAAGTTATCCAATATTTCAAATTTAAACCAAGTAATCCATAGTAAACCAGTCAGTTTTCATCCATTATACTCATTATCATCTTAATGCATGTGTGGAGTCAATCCGGAGACAGTTGAAATTCACATGATATTTTATTATTGCATTTCAAACGTTTTCTGTCGCTAATCCAAGCTTTTACATAAACGTGTGCTATTCTGACAACATTCCATGTGACCCAATGCATTTCGAACCGGTCAGGTTCTCCGTCAGGGTTGCTGTGAAAAAATTTCAAAGATATGTATGGCTGGAGATATATTTCCAGCTCATTAGGAACTGATTGCAGCAGATAAAAGATTACAAATGGGAATTTAACATTATGTTGTTGCTGTTTTCTTTAGTCAAATGGCAATAAGTGGCTAAAAGAGGAGAATTTCTACTTAGGACATGAGATATATATTGTGGAGTGTTCTGTGCTGCATTGCTTTGCACTCCCAGATCATAGAAAATACTGCCCTCCCACATGGAGGCTCAAACACGAAGAAGCAAAGAAAACAACACAACACCACCTGGAAAGGGATTTCACTTTTATAAAAGGAGACACATCAAAGAGTGTATTCAGAATAAGGCTTGGGGTTATGTTTGTGCAACACTCTACAACAAAAAGGCTTTCCGTGATATCAAATGAACAACATTCAAATGTATATAGAGATATATATGTATATATGCAATACATGGAATATACATGAAATATAATGCAGGCAGATAGCAATAATAAAATGAAACGCAAGAAGATAGTAATATGGAATGAAACACAAGTAGATTATGCTGGACGTCCTACAAGAAATCAGAAAGAGATATATACACTAAATACATTAGATGATTACAACCACTGAAAACAACTCAGATGATTATAGTCACAGGCAACAATCCAAAATAAAATACATCACCGGCTGCAAACTTCATCTTGGCCCACTCCAGACTGGAGGATTCACAGTTGAGGTCAAGAGATTCAGCAAAACCGGGAGCTGCTGCACTGTAGGCACATCCGTCATTCAGGCTAAACCAATCCCAGTCTCCAAGTCAACAAACCCCAGCTTTATAATCTCAAAACACACTAGAAGGTTCCAAAAGGCCCTCCTCTGCGCCAAGGAAACTTACTGGAATTGGTCACTTTCCATGCAAGCATTCCAACGGCAAAAGAATTCACATGCTCCTTCTGCACTTTCATATGTTCCATACTTTATCTTAACAAAGCTTACAAAAGTCTCCGGCAATACATTCAACAATCTCTGAATGCACAGAAAACAAAACAACCTTGAAAGTGAATAACCTAAACAACTTGAGTAATCTTGGGGCCTCCCTGTTTACACAAAAGCTCAAGCTAGCCGACAGATTTCAAGATTACATGAGGGCATGTCAAAGCCAATAGAAAAAACTTCATAATACTTCCCAATGTACAACACAATGCCCATTTGTGCACCACTGCCTATAATATCACACACTTCATCTCCCAATGTGCAACATAATGCACATTAGAGCACCTCTGCTTTTAAAACTGCACTCTGAGACCAAGAGGTGGGTCAGTCAGTTTAATTTACGTTTATTTGGACCGTTGGTCCTCAAACATTACTTATATTTGTTAAAATACATCTAAAATTACATATCCTTAACACTAAAACACATCTTAAAACACATACAATTATAACACCCTCCATTAATTAAGTCAGGGTGGATTATTTGCTAAAAACGTATTTAAAACAGATAAGAAGAAGTGCCTTCACTCTTTGCATAAATGTCCCAATAGCAACAGCAATATCTAAATGGCTCATTTCAGTCACGAAAATTACAGCCTGGGCACTAGTCTTAATCTCATATTTCCTAAAAATCGGTCTTAAAAACATAATTTGAATATCAAGAAACTTCTGGCAATCTATTAAGATATGTAACAAATCACATGAGGTGCCCAAAGTGCAAATACATCTTCCTGTCTTATCAATCATTGAGCTTTTTAACACATTATTTACATAACAAGGATTCACCCCAATTCTTATCCTTAAAATCTCTCTTCGTAAACAACAATCGGGTAGCCTGTCAACGTAGGGAAAGCAATGTTCATTTTTCCCTGCCGCAATCATAAAATGTACTGAGATTTTGTTTGCAAGGTAATTTTGATCCTGTACCTGCGATTTTTCTTTCCCCTTCGTCCTAAGTACCTTCTTATCAATATTGATCATGTGAGTAATGGGGCACAATTTAACCTTCATCATGCAACACAGCTTCATCATGATAGCTCTAGTCTCTCTTGCCCATTTTATTTTTCTGTTCTGAATTTCGTTTTTACACTATTGTGATATTTTGGTGTTCTCACCTGCTCCTAGGCTTTGCCAGAAACGGAGTAGGGCCATACCTGCTAAAATGCCCCATGAAGTCAGTCCTAATTTAACAATTAAACAATTTCAGTCTACTAATCTATGCTGATGTTCTTAATTTTATCGCATCTAGATGGGTATGCCATTTCAAACTTCTTTCAATCCACAATCCAATCCAAAAATTCTTTATTTCGGTCTACAAGACCATAAAAGATACATGATATATACAATCTAGCAACATTTTAAAAAAAGAATTACAATTATAAAAACACATATACATTAAATGATTAACGGATCATTCCAGGGACGATGAGGGAAAGAGTGAACATTTCTTAATCAGGAATAAAATAGACATAAATTGATAGAAAGCACAGTCCATGAATATGACGACAAGTTCATAGTTTAGGGTTTTGTGCAATTAGCAGTTTTTTCCTGATGAGCCACATAGCCATAATGAATTTCGCCACAGCAAAAACTACATGAGGCAGAGTACTGGTTCTTAAAACTCTGTAGGCATCTATATAGCTCCTGAAACCCAAATTCCTGCAAAGAGGGACCAACCAGTATTTCCTTCGTCTGTAATATGCAGGACAGAAGAAAAAAAGATGGGTTTCTTCCTCATCGTGGAAGTTACAACCCGGACAGGATTTATCATCCCTCTGAAGCCATTTGGAGGTAAAAGTTTTGATCGGTAAAGTGCCAAACCTCCACTGTATAAACAGCTTCCTGGCAAGGATTGGGAAAATAATATCCATAAAATCCTCAAACTCATAAGAACTTTTGGATTGGCAGGAAACGTTCGATTAGGGTGCCGTTGTTGGTCGAGGTCATAAGTAAATCGAGGCTTTTTTCCTTATAAATTTGGACAAGTCGTTTCCGGGATAGCCTTTGGCAGCCTACTGCTGGGGCTTCCCAGAGTTCAGAAAGATTTAAACGGTACAGTTCCTTCTTAACAAAGGCCAGCCAGGGAATTCTGTCTCGTTGATTCAGGGCAATACGTGGGTGAGATCACTCCTATAATGTTCAAGCTCGCTGGTGGACCAGAGCCTGTGCCAGAATCTTACTGGCTTAGACTCCAGATCAGCAGCGATAGAGGGTAAACCCACGTCCAATCTCAGGGGAATCAGGGGTGTGCCACGGGGGAGAGCCAGTAGGCGTCTGAGAAAGGTGTTTTCTACTCTGGCGAAATCCAGACCTGCTCTGTACCCCCAAAGCTCACTGCCGTACATTGCAGCCGCCTTGGCTTGCGTTTTGTACAGTTCCAGTGCCGGACTTATAGGTTTGTAGGTTGAAGTATTTGCAACCTTCAGGATTGCACCAGATAATTGGGTCAACTTTAGCCGAGATTTCACTATCTGGGGTTCCCAAGATAAATTCTCGTGCAGAGTCACCCCCAGATATTGAAAGGTTGTGACCCTTTCTAAGCTAGCTGTACCCAGAGTGGGATTTGGTCTTCTCTTTGGTGAGGGATTAAAAATCATGAATTTGGTCTTCTCTGTATTGATCTCTAGACCATGTTGTCTACAGAAAAGACCAAATCCATCCAGAATCCTCTGGATCCCCATTGGGCTTTTGGAAAGCAGGAGGGTGTCGTCAGCAAACATGATAGCTGGAACCCTCCTGCCTGCCAGAGAAGGAGCGTCATTATCTTTTACTTCATCAAGGTGAGATATAACACTGTTCACAAAGAGGCAGAACAGGGTCGGCGCCAGGACGCAACCCTGCCTTACCCCCCTGAGAACAGGAAACTTTGAGGAGAGCGCTCCATCCCTCCCACACCTAACCTGCGCATAGTTGCCATCGTGCAGCCTGATTATGGCATGCAGCAGCTCGGTTGGTACGCCCAGCTCCTTTAGGACCTCCCATAGTTTTTTCCGTGGGACCAAGTCAAAGGCTGACCTCAGATCCACGAACACCATGTATAGCCTCCCACCCTCAATCCTCACCGTTTTCCAATACAGGAGGATGAGGCGGAAGATCTGGTGGACGTGTTTTTTCTGAAGCCAGCCTGGAGAGGACTAAGAATTTTGTTTGCCTCCATCCAATCGAGGAGCTGGTCCAAGAGGAGACGAGAGAAGAGTTTTTGGGGAACGTCTATGAGGCTAATCGGCTTGTAGTTGGCTGGGAGGAGAGGAGAGCCCTTTGTATAAATTGCCCCTATCTCTGCTCCCAGCCAAGTACAGGGGATTTCCATACCCCCCAAGATAGCATTAAATAAAATGAGGAGGTAGGGGCCCCAAATTTCAGGATATTGTCTGAAAAGATCACTGGGCAACCTATCCAAACCCGGAGCCTTCCCCATTGCCAATCTCTCTACTGCACCCACTACCTCACCAAGAGTGAATTCCAACCCAGCCACAGGAGTGATTATATCATCGGGAGCCACTTCAGAGGCGGGCAATACGGTGTCCTGGTAAAGTCTGCCAAAGTGGGCCTCCCAAACAGATGGTGCAATATTTGGCTCCACAGCAGCTTTAACCTCTCCAGTGCCATTATTCACCAAAGACCAGAATCTTTTTGAGTCTCTGGTTTCTAATGCGGAGGAGAGATCCTGCCAGTGATTCCAATCCCACTTCCTTTTTGCCAACGCAATGGCATCCCTATGATCCCGTCTGAGTTTGGCGATCGTACCCTTATCTGACCCTGCCTTGATATTGACAATTAATTCTTCCTTGGCCTTTCGACAGGAGGAGTTGTACCAAACTGAGGTGCGTGTCTTTTTACGCCGTGGGGCTGCCACAGGATGGAAAACCTCTGCTAGGGAACTCACTAGATTTGCATGTATCTGTCCCAATTTGAAGTTATAGTCTGTGGACCCAGTCTGATTAATTAATTCATCTAATTCCACAAACTTCGGGAGTGCAATATCAAAGATTTTCCTTATGTTTTCTTCAGTGCTGCCTATTTTCCCCCATTTTACCCTGCGCCTGTTGGAGCTAAGGGCCAAATTTCCCGGGTCATCCTTGTGGTTAGTAGATAGCGAGTCAGCAGAAGGTGCTGGGTGTTTCAGGTCTAGTAAAAGAGCGTTATGATCGCTATCAGTTCTGGGAGATACTCTAAAATCCTGGACCCTGGACCATGAGCCAATGTCGACAAGAATATAATCCAACCTGGATTCGTGACCCTTCCTATTGAAGGTACACGATGAGGGGCTGTCTGACGGAGTGCGGCCGTTACAAGCCCTCAATGCATAGTTTAGGGTTATGGACATGATTTGCACAACTAGTGGGGACCAAGATTTGAGATGAGGGGATGAACATGGTGGAACACCCCAGAAATCATCTTCGGTAGTAAGGGCACCCTCCCTTAAGCCTTCCAGGGGTTCGAAGTGGCAATTGAAATCTCCGCCCAGCACGATTTTATAGTCGCTGGGCAATGAGTCCAAAAGGGACGCAAGATCTTCTAGGGTAGGCGATTCCTTGGTTGTGCTAACTGGACGGGAATATACGTTTATAATTGCCAGTTTTGCTGCATTGGGCCACCCGAGAAGTACACACTGGATGTCTTCAGAGGACGTGGGAACGCTCTCCGCAGTGCAACCAGTGTGGCTCGCTACCCAAATCGCCAAGCCCCCGAGGGTCTCCCCTTTCCACTCCATTTAGCCTGGGTCTCAAAAACAGCAAAGCCCACACTACTCACTGGTTCCCTGGCCCATGTCTCCTGGAAGAGACAGATATCACTGGTACTAATTAGAAGATCCCAGTCTGCTGTATGTATGTATTTTGTTAGCAATACCTGCCACATTCCAGGAGAGGACTTTTAGAATTTCGGTGGTCGATTTGGGAGTACGCCCTTTAGTTATTTCAGGAGTAGTGCCCGTGGGTGGAAATACGGAGAGCCGGTCTTGCATTCCCGGGGTGGATTTGGCAGAAGATGTTACATTAGGAGCGCAAAGCGCTTCAGAGGGATTCAGGGATACACTATCTGCAGTGACCCTAAGGCTAGGGGATTTCAAACCACCGCCCTGGTGTAGATTCAATTGTCTATTCGAAAAGTCAGCCCCATCAGTTCCCGTCTCCTGCCCCACAGGTTCATTGTCATTGACTTGGTAAGATTGTAAGGGAGAAACCCCTCGAAGTCAATCTACTTCATCAAGGCAATTAAACCTGTTGGGATGTACATAGTTTGTGCTGGAAAAATGGGTATTATACCTAAGCCTATATCTAGACCCATCCACTGCAAAGCCCACCTTTGTCCATCCTTCGTCCCTTCTCGTAGATGACTTACTGGTGTTAGGATAAAAATATGAGAGAGGGACGAGTTCGATCGATGTATTGGCGGTGTTACCAAACCAGTTACAGATGTAGGAAACAACCTGGGGATTCTTAAAACTAACAATTACACAGTCCCCCACACTTTTCTTGCCGGTATAGCCAACCCACATAACCCTTCTAACTATAAGGACTTCTCCTTTTAGGCTGGATGAAAGGGGCCTTTGTATGTTAAGCCAGCTAATTACCTTATTTCGTAGGGATTCAAAAGACTCTGTTACCCTGCTAGCCAATTCAGGTACCCCCATCAGTATAACGGTGTAACCCTCTGCCTCAGGGGGCAAGTTCACTGCCCTGCGCCGTGTTTTGGGACTAGGCCGGTGGGTAGAGCTACTAGTTAGCGTATTTGATGGAATCCCCTGTGTGGATGGGTTAGCAGGAACTGGTTGTTTCGACCTCCTAGGTGGGGGAATCGGAGGTAATATCCTGGGCAGTGGTACTGGTGCAGTTTGAGGCACCGAAGTTGTACTATGAGTGCTAATTTCCCCATTAGAAGTTGTAGAAGATTGGGGGACCTGAATCGTGGTGACCGGAGGGGGATGTAGATTTCCGGCTCCCCCTGCGGATAGCCCTTCTGTACTTACTCCTGTCCTAGACCGGCCTAGACTGCCCACGCTAAAACTCTCAATTGCAGCTAATCTCGACTCTATTGAATCCAATTTGAGAAAAATAGGATTCAGCAGAGCACTAAAAGCAGCAGTGAGTGAAGCAATAATAGGATCTGTAGCGTTAGGGCTAGCCCCACCAAAAATAAATGGCTGGGAAAGTGCGGGAGTGGATACAGGGGAAGGAACACATGGCAATGCCCTCTCCTTCCCCAAACCTAAAGTGTCTTGTGGGCCCAATTGTTCGCCAATAGTCGGTGGAACAGAATCAGTTTTTGCCCTTTTAGCACCTTTAGGCTTTCTGGATCTTTTCCTTTTCATTACACAATCCTCTATTGGTGCCGTGTGCTCCGGCGAGATGTCAACCACGCCCTGTTCCCCTGATGGTATTGACTCTGCAGCAGGTGAGAGATCCACATCGCTGATGATACATGGTGTGTCTCTTTCTTTTGGCAAGGATGACGGTGTCCTCAACTGTTGGAGTACAGCAGAGGTCTTCAAACTTTTCCAGGTTGAGCCCCCCCAGCTGAATTCTCCCAGATGTTGGGCCCCCCCACCAGCCGACAGAAACCTCGGGAATCCGGTACACCACATGATCGACTACAACGCGCACACCACGGGCCATATCCGGCAAACAATGCTCAACACAACAAGAGTGCCTAGCAAACTGCAGGCCTGTGAGTGGGTGTGACGAAACGACAGAGGCGTACCAGACAGCTCAAAACACAATCCTCCAAGACAAAATGTGCGCAAATTCTCCCCACTAGGATGTCCTGCCTTACACAGGACACAGATCAACAACAACACCACCAACATGAATGTGACGGGTGTGCCGGTGCCCAGCCACACCTAGACTCTCAATTTGTGGGTGAATCCCTGCCACTGCCATCCTCAGGCTGTGCTCCACATCCAGTTCTAAACGATACCTAGTCTTCAACACCGCAAGTGCTGAGAACCCAATCTCACAAACTCCCCAACAAATAAACAAATACATTGTAGGATGTAAAGCACCATGCACAAGTGAACCAAAGGGAGGACCGCCGTGATGAGCCCACTATAGGGAACACACCATGGGTTCTTCACCAAGCGGAACCCAAAACATGGAACCCGACCTTGCCCATGGGGGCCCCGCATTCAAGTAGTAGCTGGACGTCACGCAAAATGTCACACGCATGATGCATAGATCCCACACATGAGCACACATAGAATACAGAACAGCAACACATAGGCAAGGGAGCAGCCAAACAATTCAAATACCTTCCACTCTGAACCACAGCTCTCATGGCACCAACAAAGCAAAGGAAGTCATCACAACCCTCCCCATCCATCATGTACACCTTGTCATCCACCAACTCCCCCACCATTCATTCCGTCCCTCCATCTGAGCCCCATCCACATCCAAACCCCTTCAACCACTTGCAAACTCATCCACCTTCCATCCCTCCATCCATTATCTCACCCATCCATCCCTCCATCCACCCCCTCACCCATCCATCCATCATCCATCCATCCCTTCACCCAATCTATCCCCTCACCAATCCATCCACTCTTCCACCCATCCATCCACCCACTCATCCATCCAACCATTCACCCAAGCTATCCTCCCACTCATCCATCCACTCCTCCACTCATCCATCCACTCCTCCGCTCATCCATCCACTCTTCCACCCATCCATCCACTCCACCACCCATCCATCCATCCATCCACTCATCCGTCAAACCACCCACCCTCTCACCCATCCAGCCATCCCCCCACCCACTCATCCATCCACCCATCCATCCCGCTCTCCACGCTCCCCCCCA
The DNA here is from genome assembly GCF_964263255.1 of Lissotriton vulgaris. Taxonomy (NCBI): domain Eukaryota; kingdom Metazoa; phylum Chordata; class Amphibia; order Caudata; family Salamandridae; genus Lissotriton; species Lissotriton vulgaris. The sequence goes on from NC_141691.1 coordinate 1,208,793,339, forward strand.
CTCATGCATGCACTCTGACCCATCCATCTCCATGCTCCTCTCCTCACCCATCCATGCACACACCTGCCCATCCACTCTGCCAATCATTCATCCATGTCATCACTCATCCATCCATCCATCCATCCATCCTCCCCCTCTCTCTCCATTCCCCCCTCACCCAGCCACCCATCCATCCAGCCACCCATCCCTCCATCCACCCTTCACCCATCCACCCACTCATCCATCCACTCATCCACTCATGAATCCATCCATTGACCACTCATCCACCCCTTCGCTCCTCCATCCATCCCCCATCCATCTACCCTCCTCAATCACCCATCCATCCCCACATACACCCCTTCACTCATCCATCCATCCATTCATTCATCCCTTCACCCATCAATACATCAATCCATCCATCACCTCTCTCATCCATCCACCCACCGACTCGTCCACCATCCACCCCCCATCGATCCATCCACCATTTCACTGATCCATCCACCCCTCCACACATCCATCTACCCTTCCAACCATACACACATCCATCCTCTCCCATCCATCCCTCCACTCATGCATCCATCCTCTCTCCCACCATCCATTCACCCCTTCACTCACCATCCATCCCCTCACTCATCCATCCTCCCCCCACCCATACATCCACCACTCCACCCTCACACCTTTTATGATTCAAATTCGAATCTGCAGACCAACATCCCTGAACACCTTCGGTGCCCACACAAAGATCCTCATGAGTTGAGGACCACAGACCGGAGCCCACTGTCCCGATTCATGGCCCAAACCCGATTGCAACCTCTCCCTCCCTTCCCAAAATAACTGAAGGACTCCCGCCCCCCCCCAACTCCCCCTCACTCCCACCCCCCTTGAAAGGCTGGGGCCCTGGACCAGAGCCCACCCTGCCCGTGCCTAACTCTCCCAGGAGGGGGTTAATTCACAGAGCTGACAGCTTCAGCTGCAGTGGGAGGAAAGGGGTCTCCTCTGCTAAAACTGAAAGCGTGTCTGTTTGTTTGCTTTCGTTTTTAGCAGAGGAGACCCCTGCCTCGCACCGCAAAGCTGTTTACTCCGTGAATTGGCCCCCTCCTGGGAGAATCACCCAGACAAAGAAACGGGCACAAAGAAAAGATCGAAGTGGAGCCCGCGCCCCCCCTGGGATGGCGCCGCGCCCCCCCAGGGGGGCGCGCCCCACAGATTGAATCACCCTGGAGTACAGACTCTATTGTTTGGTCTATACTGTCCATTAGTGATAGGTGGGTAGCATCAAGCAAGAGCGGTGTACTGATGGACAATGAAGGGCCTGGCGATGATAAACACGAGTTTTCAACACCCTCCTCGTTGGTTTTGTCTACCAAAGCGATGCCCTTTGTAGTCACTAGGTTGGCCTTGCGTAGAAATTTGTCCATAGTTCCAGAAACCACAGTGACAGACTTACTTCTGGTTTCTCTGTTTGCCATGGTGAATAAGTCTGCTTGAGGTGGGCTCGGGATGAGGGCGAAAGAGGGATGGCCCGGTCCGGTCTCTGCCGTTCTCTAACGGCCTCAAACGGCCCGCCCTTTGCCCGGGCTTAGCCCGGCATCCGCCCGCGCGCGTCCCGCGATGCGCGTTCCTCGTGCTAGTCTTGTAGTTGATATTGGGGCGGAACCCCCGGGATGGGGGCGGGGTCAGGGGGGAAGAGCCTCCAGGTGCGGAAGCTGGAAACGCCGCTAGAGTTCCTGGGACTCGCAGTCCCTCCGTTCCTGCCGCCTGCCGCTCACATACACTCCAGGTATTGCTGCTCCCGCTGGCGTAGATCCAAAGACAGGCAAACTGCTCCTTCGGTCCTCTGTCCTCCCTCGCAACTACGAGCGGCTCCCGCGAAGCGGGGGCCGCGAGTCGCGGTTTTGCTGACCCGGGAGGGGGGCGGGGTCAGGGGGGAAGAGCCTCCAGGTGCGGCAGCTGGAAACGCCGCTAGAGTTCCTGGGACTCGAGTCCCTCCGTTGCTGCCGCCTGCCGCTCACACACACTCCAGGTATTGCTGCTCCCGCTGGGGTAGATCCAAAGACAGGCAAACTGCTCCTTCGGTCCTCTGTCCTCCCTCGCAACTACGAGCGGCACCCGCCACAATCCCAAATACCTATATTCTGTGCCCATTTCTACTTTCTCAGCCCTCAAAAACCATAAGAACCCACCTTTTGTCAGGCCAAAGCTCAAGGCTTTAGTCCAAAGAGTACATTCCACACCTCTCTCTCTTGTGCTTTCAAATGCACATCCCACACTTACTGTTACTGGCAAGGCTGTTCTACTCTGTGAAAGGTCTCCCACTTTAAAAACTACAAGATTACATAAAGGACATCTTCAACGAAACGTGCACATACAGGGAAAAATTATGTTGTACATTCAGATTAGAGTAAAATAATACACCAAAAGTAAATTAAAACAATGGTGGTCAAAGGTCATCATGCGGTTTCAAAACATAGGAGTGCCTCTAGCACTACATGTGCTCCTATTGTATGTGAATGTTAAGTAGTCTTGTTCGTTGTCTCGATATACCTAAAAATGATTTGATAAATGTATTATAAATACTGTTTTATGTGGCCATTTTCCTGTTCTATCTGGTCATAGCTGAGAAACCTGCTGAAAAATGAATATGAATACTGTTAGGTAAATAATCTTTGATGACAGTGAATTATAATGTTGTAGGCAAAAAGAAAAAACAGCTGGGGTAGTAAAGTAGCGTTATGACCTACAGAAGACATTTAGTCATTTGGAAGTTTAAGTCACACTGTGAATAAAACTAAGTAAAGAAGTATAGTAGGCAAATCAAATCAAACATTTCTTTATTTGGTATCAATTAAGAAAAACCATAAAAGTACATACATATAAGCCAAAGACATTCATGATAATTGATACAAATTTAAAAGACGAATCAGTCTGGATAAAATAGCTTAAAATACAGAAATATTACTAAAAAGAAGCAAGCGAATTGTACAGTAGAAGACAGAGTAGAAAAGTTCAACAATCTTCTGTTATAAATTACTCCTGTGTCTAATACCATACTTCAGGAATTTAACATTGTTTAGCACCAAGCATTCTGAGTCCATAAGTTGTAAGACGATGAGGGCAGGATGACATTGGCGTAAGCCTAAGACTTTTAAAATTGGAATTAACCAGCGCTTTCTAGGTTCTGCATAGAATTTACAAAAGAGGGTCAGTTGGATTAAGGATTGGGGTGAGACATCATCACAGGTGCAAAGAGATAACAGTTTCGACCAGTCATTAGTTTTAGGAAAGGTTACCAATCGGTGAAAAATATTGAACCTGAAGCGGGTCAACAGAAACCTATCAGAACCATTCAGATTACCGATTAAATAAGGCTGAATGGCCAAGGAAGATTGTATCAATAGCAGTGAATGTTGAACCGTATTTTTGTTAACTTCAGAGGCCAGGAGCAAATCTTCCAAATTACTCAGGCATAGGTTTTTCAACCTTTTTCTCGATAGCTCTGATATTAGTAAAGGGTTATAATAGTATTTTACTAGACCCAAGTCCTGCAAAAACTTCTTGACATATAGGAGCCAACCGATCTTAGCTAAATTTTATCGAGTGCAAGGCAGTCTTTCACAAGGCTTTGAGTAAAAAGTAACTTGGAAGATGACCAAAGGCGATGCCACAATAGAATTTGCTGCATTTTTATAATATCGGTGATAAAGGGCAAGCCTAGTTCTAGGTGGCAGCCAAAGGTCGAGGTACCTTGAGGGACAGCGAGGAGGAACCTCAAAAAACTGTTCTCCACCTTTTGGAGGGCTTCCACCTGTAAATAGCCCCACACCCCTGCTCCATAGATGGCAGTGCTAATGCATTTTGCCTGTTACAAAAGGATCATCTCAGCTGGGGGTCTTTTTCCTAGACTCTGTGAAAAACGTACTAGTGCCGAGGTAGACCTTAACAATAACAGTTTTCTGGCCTCAATAGCTTTTCTCCAGGTGCATTTGTCATCTATTAAAATTCCAAGATAGGGATAGGTATTCGTATTCTCCACCTTGGTATTGTTAATAAAAATATCTCCCCTTTTTTTATGTCTTGGCCCTGCGTTCATTATAAAAGTTGTTTTTAATATTGATTTTCAAGTCTAATTTAGACATGTAGGAATTGTATCTGTTGAGTGAGCGTTGGAGTTCCAGGGGAGTACGTGCAATGATCACAGCGTCGTCCGCATAGAGGAGAGCGGGTACGGGCGATTTTGGAGTAATGGAAGGTCCTGGCACCCCTCCAACATGGCTGCTTCTAAGCCATTTGTTTAGAGTGTAAAAAGCAAGGGGGCCTGGACACAACCCTGCCTGACACCCCTCTCAGCCCTAAACGGCGATGTCAGCTCCCCTCCCGCTCCAAATCTCACCCTGGCAGTGGCGTTGGAGTACATTTCGCGCAGGAAGTTAACTAAGGAGAGATCAATACCCATGTCTGTTAAAATGCCCCACAGTTTCGAATGGCTTACGCAATCAAAAGCTGATGTTAGATCTACGTATGCCATGTGAAGTCTCCCACCCTTTGCATTAGCATATTTACCCATTAAAAGAAAAAATATGGAAGGCTTCACGAATTTGCGTGTCATACCTTGCACAGGGGCCATGCTAATCTTCTCTGTTAGCGTTCCAATTTTAGTATATGTGCTGCCGAAGCGAGGGGGCGTGGCTTGGGCGCCAATGTAGACGCTAGCGGGACCCCGGGGCTCCTCCGCATCCGCCCCTCGCAACAACATATCCTGACCCCCAAGATGGCGGCGCCCGCGTGAGTGCCCCGGGCCCCGGACTTCTGGCCAGACACGTTGGGGGGCCTGCAGTTTCCCCCCCCCCTTGTGGAGGAGTCTCCCGGATACTGAAGCGGGAGTGACGGCGGACCCTGTACAGGGAGGAGCACGACGGCCGAGGGTGGTGACAGGGGGCTGCTCGAGACTGTGGACCTGTCACGAGGAGGAGTCAGGGGGTCCGGGGGACGTCTTCCCGCGAGGCCTACACGTAGCTGCCATGGCCCGGTGAGCCACCCCCTGAGATCTCTGGTGTCCCGGGGCCAGCGGTGCCGGCACTGATTGCTTTGCTGGGTGCCCCGGGCGGGAGAAGACCGGTGGGGCCTCCTCTTTCTTCCCAATCTTGGCGGGGACTACGCTGGACTTGCGATGAGTGGCCTAGAACTCCAGGAGTCTGCCCCTTGGGACGGAGGGCACCCCCTGCTATCCACGGGCAGGCCTCCCCACTTTCCTGTCGATTGCTGCAGCGGATGACCGCCTCGGACAGGCCCTGGAGCCCTCTCTGAAGATCCTGGTCGGGACGTCCTCCCTGCGCTGACTTTGCCCCAGCATCCACTATCGGGGGAGTGGGAGTGCTCATGGGCGCAAGAGACGAGGGGACGCGGACCTGGTGCCGGGGCTCCCCTGTGGAAGCGACTGAGGGCCAACGGGCCCGATGCACTGAGCCTGAGTGGGTGGCTTGGAGCGGCCTTCGGAAACCTACCACACGATGGTCCGGGGGGCCCGGAAAAAGGGATTTGATATATTGAGGCTCGATGACCCGGGTCACACGATGCCGGGGGGAGAGTAGGCATCTGGCTCTGGGGGCTCAGCCCCGCCACGGGACCCCTCCCTGAGTGACATTATGCAGGCCATTATGGTGTCGCGGGAGGCCCTGGAGAAGCGAATGGACACCATTGGCACTGACCTGTCCCTTTTGAAGGATGACCACAGGAAGCTGAAGGAGTGAGTTACGACCACGGAGGCGAACATGAAAGACATTCCAGGTGACGTGGCAACCCTGAAGGCCTCATTGGCGGAAGTGGCGCAGAAAGTTCGGGTGCTGGAACTCAGGGCTGAGGACAGCGAGGGACGCTCCAGACGTAACAACCTCCGCCTTGTGGGAGTCCCGGAGAGGGAGGAAGGCCAAGACGCAGTGGCCTTCTTGGAACGCTGGTTGCGGACGGAGGTGGCGCGGAGGGGCTCTCCCCATTCTTCGCTCTGGAGCGCGCCCACAGAGTCCCGTCGTGCCCGCCTAGAACCGGAGGACCGCCTCGCCCGATGGTGGCGCGCCTCTTACACTACTGGGATCGTGATCACATTCTCCAAGCGGCTAGGGCCCTGCCGAACCTACGCATTGGTAACAGCAAGGTCATGATTTTCCCGGACTTCCCCAGAGACGTTCAACGTCAGCGATCATCCTTCCTGGCCGTCAAGCGGAAGCTGAGAGCCTTGCAGCTGCCTTATACTATGTTGTTTCTGGCCCGCCTAAAGGTCATTGCCGGCGGGAGCACTCATTTCTTCCTTACTCCACAGGAGGCTTGGGACTGGATAGAGACCAGGGGGACGGCTGATTGAGACATCTCCGCTGCATCCACGCCTAGACGCGGCTCACCTGAATTGACACCAACGCGATGGCCTGGCTCCCCTACTGGATGGCAACAGGAGAGAAACAAGGCGGTGCTGGCGGTGGCAGAATGGGTGAACTTTTGGATGCTTGGGGGTGCGGGGGGGAAGCTCCGGATCTAACTGGCGTTGACGTTCCGCATAGCCTAGCCTACTCTTGTTGATTGACGCTTGTTTTGCAGGGTTTGGATGGGGTTACCACGTTGGTTATCTGTCCTGGGGAGAGGGAGTTGGGTAGAACTGATACTGGGTATGAGGGGTGGGGGGTGGGTTCTGGACGTGTCAGAGGCTCCCATAGGGGACTGTGTGAACTACAATGTGTACTGCCATGGGACCCGACTTAGGATACAAATGTCTCACGTGGAATGCGAGGGGGATGCATACCATGCATAGACGCCACAAGATTCACTCCTTCTTAATTCGGCGGGGCATACATATGGCCTTCCTCCAGGAAACGCATCTCTTAGCGCAGGAAGGGAAAGCATTGCAGCGAAGATGGAGGGGACAGGTGTATCACACTGATTACTCGGCCTACGCCAGAGGGGTGGTCATCTGGATAAGAGCGGGGGTACCCTTCAATGCAGGCACCAGCTTATTGACCCGGAGGGTAGGTATGTAGTGGTGAGGGGCAGACTAGATGGGAGGGACCTCACGCTGGGATGCATATATGCACTGAATACGGACCAACCTGCCTTCTTCTCCTTGCTGTCCCGCACATTGGCACCGTTCTTAATGGGCTCTCTGCTCCTTGGGGGGGATTTTAATTGTGTATTTGATACTGCCTTGGACCGGTCAAATCCCCCTTTACTAAATGCACCGGCGAGCAGACTGGCGCTTGCGCGTTCCAACTGGCAGCGGCGTTGGGGGCTAATTGATACTTGGAGAGCCCACCACCCTTCAGACAGGGACTACTCCTTCTTCTCCTCCCTTCACGAACTTCACGTCCGCATAAACGCCTTTGTGTGCTCCCTGGAAGTGCACGGTGAGGTGTCCCATAGCGAATACCTTACGCGCACGATCTCCGACCATAACCCGTTGCTGGTGCACCTGCAATGGATGCAGTCCCGCCCACGCATCCCCACCTGGAAACTTCGCCCAGAGGCGCTAGACGATCAGGTCTTCCGGACCACGATAGCCACGGATATAGAGTCGTATTTTCGGGATAACGCGGGGATAACGCGGGGACTGCGGGATCGGCGACAATCGAGTGGGACGCCTTTAAGTCGGTGGTGCGGGGACGCTGCATTGCGACGGGGTCGGGGGTGCGGAAGACCCTGCTCAGCACAGTTGACCAGGAAGACGCGAAGCTACGCGCGCTGGAGAAGGTGCGACCTGAGCGGCCAGACATTCAGGAGGCACTCCTTGAGGCGAGGGAGTCGGTGGCGGCGATGGTGGAGCGTCTCTGGTGCTTCGATCACAAAGCCTACCTTAGACGTGCGTATTTGGAACGGGACAAATCCGGGGCGCTCTTGGCCTGGCTAGCCACGTTCGGGTATTCTCGAACTCAGGGACCATGCGGGAATGGTGCGGTTCGGCCAACAGGGGATAAATTACTTATTCCATGACTATTACACAGAGCTTTATCGTAGTCGGGTGCTTCCACTGGAGGCTGAGTTCCAGAGCTTCCTGGAGGGACTGGACATACCGGAACTGGATGAGGAGACTGCGAAACCCCTAGGGAGTAAAATTGATGAAAGGGAGGTGAGAGTCGCCATCAAGAGTATGGCGCGGAATAAAACACTGGGCTCTGACGGACTGCCGACGAAGTTCTACCACGCCTACGCCGACCTCCTGGCACCCCGACTGGCGTGGCTCTACAATGAGGCTAAACGTCTGGGCAGCCTACCGAAGACCACTGGCGAGGCGCTCATCGTCCCCCTTTTGAAACCTGGCAAGCCACCTTGGGACAGGTCAGCGTACCGCCCGCTGTCCATGCTTAACCTGGACTACAAAATCTTGAGCAAGATCTTGGCGACGCGCCTTCTTCCCAACATGGCCACTCCAATCCACGTGGACCAATCGGGCTTCATCCCGACCCGCAACACCGCACTTAATATAAACGGCTTCTCCACGTTCTGGAGGCTGACACCTACGAGGTGGACGAGGCAGCGGTGTTCGCCGTTGATATGGAAAAGGCTTTTGACAGCCTTGAATGGCCGTATCTTTTTCATGTCATGCGCGCCATGGGATTGGGTGCGGATTTTGTGGACTGGATGGCACTCTTATACAAGAACGCTACGGCGAGAGTCAGAATGGGAGGTGTAATATCGGAGACTTGCGTGGTAGGGAGAGGCACGCGACAGGGTTGCCCACTCTCGCCCCTGTTGTTCCCCATAGCGGTCGAACCGTTGGCGGCGTGTGCCCGTTTGGGACGGACATATCAGGGGTTGGACGTATATGGACAGGTGCACCATATTGCATTATATGCTGACGACCTCCTGCTGTTTCTGGCGGACACTGCGGCCTCTCTGCAGGGAGCTAAGGCTCTACTTCAGGCGTTGAGCAGGGTGTCGGGCCTCAGAGTGAACTGGGCGAAGTCGTACCTATTCCCGACTCGGGTTCGCGACCCATGCCCACACTCTTCGGAAGGAGTGACCTGGGAAGAGAGGAGCCTTCGATACTTGGGTACTTCGATCTACCATACTAACATAGAGATTCTGGAGGGCAACATCGGTTCGGCTATCCGACTCACTAAGACAAACTTTGACTTCTGGAGTACGCTCCCCCTATCCCTGGCGGGAAGGGTGGCACTCCTTAAGATGGTGACGCTGCCTCGGCTGCTCTATTTTTTTCAGACTCTTCCGATCTGGATCCCGGCGAGCTACTTTCGTTGTCTACGGGCCATGGTGACCGGTTTTCTATGGGGCTCGGGTAGGCGCAGTTTGGTGCTGACCACGCTTCTGCGGCCTCGCGCTGAAGGGGGACTAGCGGTGCCAGACTACGAGCTGTACTACCTGGCGGCCCAGATGCAGTGGTTGACACAGTGGGCAGCGAGAGCCACGAGGGAGGAGAACGGATCTGGTGAGCCGGTGGGGCCGGTGCAGGTGATCTCCCGGATTAACGACGGAGATCCCTGACACTGCGTGGTCGGGTATAGTTGAACGGGCGTGGAAAGGGACGCGCAATGCGAGGATTCAGCTGGTGCATTTTTACATCCTACACAGAGCGTACCTGACCCCTGACAAGCTCCATAGGTATTTCCTGACACACTCAGTGGCCTGCCCACGCTGTCCGGCAGAGGTGGCTGATTTCCAGCACATGTTCTGGTCCTGCCCGGCTCTGGGCTCCTTCTGGCAAGGAGTGGTGGAGAATCTGCGGGAGGTCACTGAGAGGGATTTGCAACCCACAATGGCACACTGCGTCCTACACTGGTTCCCACACACATCGAAAAACAAAATCACTAGTAAGTTCCTAGATCTGGGTCTGCTGCTAGCGAAGCGAGGTACAACATCCCAATGGAAAGCAAATAGGGGGCCCACAGTGGAGAGGTGGCGAGCGGAGCTCACTAAATGGGCCAGCTGTGAGGGGGATATACGTCTGCAACTGGCACTTAGGGCAAGCACTGATACTGCTCTGGAGCGGGCCCGGGCCTGGAGGCGGTTGGTACTGGAACTCACGCTGCCGACCTCTGACAGCGAGGGCTCCCCCCGCAGGTAGCCCTGGTCCTTAGACACCATGGCTTGGGTGGGTGCCAGTCCCGGATCCTTCCTGGAATCGCCCCGCGCCCCACGTGTTGACTGCACTTTCCTACTGCTTAATCCTGATTGTCGGTCTCGGATCTGCTGTGCCCGCGGAGGAATCGAGCTTGCTCTTGTGGACCTCTGACACGCCAGGGGGGAAGGGTGGGGGAAGGGGGAGTAGTATAGGGGGATATGGGGGGTAAGAGATGATGGGGTTGGGGGGGGACTGAGAGGAGGGTAGAAAGTTGTTTGTTATTGTTCAATGCTCCCTGGAACAAGTAAAGGGGGAACCTGATGGTTGGAAACGCAGCCATATGCACTACCTTAGAAACAGCTATTTGTGAGTGCCCTTACAGATCTTAGCGAATAATGCCCTACTGTATATTGCCGCTCGACCTCCGGGGTGTGAGCTGAATGGCCGTGTTAGACTACGTTTCCCATATCAGAACGTTTGTACCACGAAAGTATGATGCTGCCCTCATAGGGGGCTAGTTTGTACATGTATTCCGGCTGCAATAAAAATTATTTTACAAAAAAAAAAAGTGCTGCCGAAGTGAGCACGAAGTAGGCAAATTGCTAAATGTAGGAAGACCACATAGCAAGGTCTACAGACTTTCTCAAAGCTTTTCTTTCTTTCTCCTTTTTTCTTATGTACATTGTTTGTCAGTCCCCACCAGAGATTGTGTATATTTAGAAGTCAGCATGTGGCCTTCCAAGCATTGATTTCTACTATGCATGCGGGCCTATATTCATTTGAAAGCAATACACGGACTTCAATACTCACGCCAAGAATATGAGAGAGTTGCACCAGCTACTTCATCTTTGTATTCTTTGAAGACCTTTTCCCCAATGCACTGTTAGGGTGTATTTTCCTCCTTCTGGAGAAAGAGCAAGCACATTTAAATATATTGTCTTATACAGCAAATCAAGCTGACTTTAGATGAGGTGAGTCATGCTCCCAAAAATGGAAGAAAAAAAGAGTTGAAAGTAGGTCCTGAGGGCATAATGACTTTTGGGATGGTCACATTAAGATATTCGATGTCTTTTAAGTGTGGCATAGGTAGAGCATCCAACATAGAACAGTGCTTATTATTAGGGGATTCATATGTACTACTCTAACTACACATTCTCCCAAAGCAATAGAAGTGAAGCGTAATTCAGTGTTATCCAGTTTTCACCGAAACACAAATATTTGCTTCTGTGGGATTTTTTTTAGTTAACACTGATTTGTACTGAAAGCCAGAAACAGTACTTATAGAGTATTTTGATTTTTGTGCATTTTAATGTTTGACATCGTTTTTACTGCACATACATTTTTCTGTGCATACAGAGCATTGCTGAAGGTACACTATGTGCTGAGTAGCGAATGGGCATAGAAGGAAGTGGGAGAGGGTGCAGGCTTGGTCCAAGGCAGGTCATTTTCCTAGAGCTCTCTGACCTTGGTCAATAGATGTGTGGCTGCCAAACAGGTGCAGGAGAAGTCTGATTGAGTACAAGTTGTGCCAAGCCACCACTATGACCGGGTAGTGGGTACATGGCAAAGTCATGTGCGCACCCTGTGCATTCATGGTTGTCTATAAAGATCAGCTACAGAACAATGCTGACAGATTCCATGAAAAATCTTCTTTGATGTTATGGTCAAGATAGAAAAACCTATATAACCTCTGAAATTCCTCTCGCAGAAAGAGCTCTCCAACCACAATACCCCATATGCATTGCCCCTAACTACACACAAGACATCAAAGATGACATTGCAAAAGATTGCCCTTTATGTGGAGCATTCAGCGTACAGGGGAGTGCAGTGGCCAACTGCTGAGTTCTATGCCTGTTATATACAGTGGCATTGAGCACACAAGGCGTGGCCTTTCAAATCCTTTGGTCCCAATGTACGCTTATTTTGACAATCGAGGGTATAGCATCTGTGTCTTGCACACAGCTTACATGTCCAATGTCATTCGTGTACCACACATTGGGTCATTCGCACATGGTGTTTGGCCCGCTCTGTGACTTATGCTACTGGTGATCGCATGTTACGTCATCAGTATTGTAATCTGGATGGCTCTTTCAGATTGGAGAAAATATTACTATACAACCTTCATAATGACTTCATCCTGATTCTGTAATTGCAATGAAAATCACCTTGACAATGTTTTTACCGAAATAATTAAAGGAGATTATTTTCCCCATCTTGATCCCCTAATCTCTTATCCAACTAACCCTAAATTAATTAGATTTAGAACCATGGTAGCTTTTAAAGAAAACAGCTAGCTGCAGCTCTGTAACTTTGTGGGAATTATGAGTAATCACGCACCAAAGCCTCTTAATTTTTATTTTTTGGTTCTCAACTCTCCCAGATAGAAATATAGAGATGGGGAAGGTGCGCTTAGGCAGACTAATGGACTGGCTTTTGTATAATGAAATCATTTCTTGGGAATTTGCTTGTGTAAAATTAGCACCACAAAAGGTTGTGAACTAATTCCCCTATCTACAAATTACAAGTTTGTTAATGACATATAGGTCACCACACTTGGAAACTACTAGGGATGTTTTTCAGGATCTATATGCTTCCAACTAGATTTAAGAATATAAAAAAAAACTGAATTATTGTTTGCGTTTATACAGGATAAAGTGGGCCAGGTAACTAGGCATCAATAAAAGCTGGAGAGAATGGGAAGAAATATTGGTGTTTGATAGCAATGCACAGTGCGGGCATAACTTTAAGTGTATACAAATCTTAGCTCAATAGTTAGTGTACTATTCCTTGACCTGGGTGGAGTTTGCAGAGTTCCACTATGCAGAACTCCGTGACGTGCCGAAAAATCTCCGCCGTGCTCTGCGGAGTTCCGCAAATGGCGGAGTGAAGTAAGTGGTGCTGATTTTTAGCACTGGGGGTTTCTGCCCCACTGTAAACTCAGTGCAAACCGCACCAAGAACAGCACAAGAGGGTTCAGCTTCTTTCTGCTGCTCGAGGAGATGTTCTACTCGAGCAGCAGATTCCTCAACGCGAGCAGCAGGTTTCTCAAAGTGAGCGGTAGCAACCTGCCACTACCACCCACGTTGAGCAATCTCGATAGGAGATGGTCTAGTGTACGATTTTCCTCGCTCTTCAACTTAATGTTTGCGAGCCATGAGAGAGGAAAATCTATGCTCTGCGCCGCTATGTGGAGTTTTTCAGAACTCCTTGCTCTAACTGGAGCTTGGAGTTGAAAAAAACTCCACAAACAGAGCGGAATTTTACACCCTGGCCTAATTATTCCCCAGATCAACTACATAAAAACAATAATAACATTAGCAACACCTGTACCAGATGTAAAGAAGTAGGGACCTGGGCACCTATGATTTGAAATTGTCATGCAATCCTGGAATTTGGGGGAAATGTCATACTGTTTATTAGCAACTTTGTTGGAATTAGCATATCCCTTACATTGTATTGTCAAGTAGTTTTAGGCAACTAGAGTTAAGCAATAGAGATGTAAGTCTTTCCTGGTTTATTGTTGTTTTTGTTGCTTGTTCCATAAATGCAATGAACTGGGACGAGAGAGATCCTCCAGAGTACAGTGAGGGGTTAATTAAGCTTTGTAAAGTACATACAAAGGAAATGTGCGACACTAAATTGCAAATTAGATTGTATTGTTTTTTGTCTAATTTCTTTAAGCCAAATGATTTCTTTCGTACAACTGGAGTGAAGCAAAAAAAAAAAACAGTAGTGTAATCGGTGATGTTATATGAAAGGGGTAGGGAGGAGTTAAACTTGGGTAGGAAAACATAGGGGGAAATTGATAGTGCTTGTTAGGTCTTGCATTAGCCAAGACATCTTGAATTTAATAAAATCATAGTGATATAATTATATATATATATATATATATATATATATACATACCAAAATGCTTCTGGAGATGACTGAGTGGTGCCTCACAAATAACACCTTTATTTTTGATAAATTGTTTTATAAACAAATCCAAGGTTCAGCAATGGGCACTTGCTTCTCCCCCAGCTATGCGAATCTGCATATGGGCTGGTGGGAGGAGCGGGTGCTGATGACCCAACACCAGGAGACAATGGAAAAGAATGTCATTGTTTATAAACGCTTTATTGACGATATTTTTATGTTATGGGAGGGCAGTGTGGAAAGTGCAAACAGCTTCACAGACCAGTTAAATGATAATTCACTAAATTTAAAATTTACTTGTAAATGCTAGCAGGGAGAGCATTCAATTTCTGGATGTGGAACTGTTTGTAGAAGATGATAAAATACAAACACGCACGTACCGCAAGCCCACTGCGGGCGATACAATCCTCCACGCCAACAGTTTTCACCCCACACCACTGAAACAATCCATCCCATATGCAGAATGTCTCAGGATGACTCGCAATTGCAGCACAAACGAGGGGTTATCAAAAGCCAAAAATAATCTCTTCATGAGATTAAAACAAAGAGGATACTCTGAAAAAACATGCAAGGCTGCGGAGGTAAAGTGTAGTTCCAAAACCCGCCATGAATTACTATTTCCAAAAGAACCAGAGTCTGGGGCCTCCGCACCAGAAAGACAACCACCCAGGTTAATCACAGGTTTCAATCGCCACCAAGCCAACCTTCGTAAAATACTCAGAAGGCATTGGCCGCTGGTCAGAAATGACACAACCATAGGAAACTTAGTGGGTGAAAGACCACTAGTGTCTTTCAGGAAAGCAAAATCCATGCGGCAGCAATTAGTCTGTAATGCCCCAGCTATACCTAAGCAAAAAGTTTGGTTCCAGTCACAAAAAGGCTTTAGGAAATGCACAAAATGTAAGGCCTGCATTCATGGCAAAAATACTACCAGCATTACAGTACCCTTTCGCAAGCAACCCTACCACTTAAGGGATCACTACACATGCAAAACAGATCATGCTGTATACATGCTGACATGTGTGTGTGGCAAAATATATGTAGGGTCGACCATTCACCCAGTGCATGTTAGGGTATTGCAACACCTAAGGGCAATAACAAACAAGGACCCAGCTTACCCTGTAGCGAGGCACATCCACGAAGTACATGGTGGAGATGCCAAAGGTCTAACTTACTGTGTCTTAGACAATGTCCCAAAAAATGTTAGGGGTGGCAATCGCAAACTTGCATTGCGCCGCCTGGAATCCAGATACATTATTCTGCTGAATTCCAAGATTCCCGCAGGGCTGAATGCCGACGAAGCCCTAAGTGTGCATATCTAGAGCAGCTTACCTCTCTTTTCCCAAGTACCCTGTAACATCGCATACCAGTTTACGCGATAAATTTTAATTAATCACACTTTCTGTCACATGGTCACACAGCACCCTGAGTAGATGTTAAACACCTCAAAGGTTTCATTTGGTACACCTTGTATTTTATACGTGAGAAGTAACCTTCCCATGTAGGAGAGTAAATGCGCACTTGCGCGGGATCGTAACTCTCCATTTGGTTTGATATTGTCGATATAGGCAATTTGTCTTTGGAGGCTCGCCCTGACAAACAGGTTTACTTACCGGCTGCACGAGGACGAGTGGTATAACTGCAACATGTTCTGCCTCTGCCGCCAGGCCAGCAAACCGATTTCCGATGAAACGGAGCCCATTTGTGTAAAACGAGGTCCGTGAAACCAATCACGGACAGTGGTTTAACACACCTCCCATCTGATACGCCCGATCCTCTATGACGCAGGTTTACATGCAGGGTGTCACGTATCACGGGGGTTTCTTCTGCCAATGATTAAACTTGCAAATTGATAATGTATTTAAAATACAAGGTTCAGAAACGCAATGGATATGTATATGAACATGAAGTAAATGTTTAATTAATACATGCCAAGTAACGTGACATATAGAATGTACTATAAACGCCAAAGTATGTCTGAAGCAATATATGCAGTCACGTAATTGTGTGGGTGTAACTCGTAGTCACCATGGCAACAAACCAATGCCAATTAGGGTTGACAATTATGACTCATGTGAATTTTTGAACATGTATAAAAAGCGTTACTTTGTCTGGTCAGATGTTAGTGAGCAAGGCGGAGGTTGCCGCCAAAACGCGTCTGAGCAGAAGTTGATGTAAAATAAACACCCTTGAACTAAGATACACGGAGTCAGCGCCTTCTTGGATGGTGAAGTTTGGTTTGGTGTTAATATATATATATATATATATATTCACTGAAAAAACCATAGGTTTCACACCAGTTATAGTTAGGAATTAGCATTTAAAAAACCTAGTAAATTCACTGAAAAAACCATAGGTTTCACACCAGTTATAGTTAGCTGGAAATTTTACTGACATAAAACCATTGATGTCACTGACCATGTCATGAGTGATGTAATATGTGACGTCATCAGCAGTGCATTGCAGGCGCGCAAGTTATAGTGAGTCCAACTAACTATAACGTGGAATTTCAATGGTTGTATGTCAGCAAGACACAAACCAACAGCAAAGAAACTCAGGGCCTTATTTATGAAGGCCTTGCGCCACCGGTGCGTCACTTTTTCCCATGTTAAAAGTGACGCACTGGCGGCACAATGCAATCATAAATAAGGCCCAAATGTAAATACCATTGATTTGCCCCTAAAATCGTTTTTTGAATAACATTTTAGAAACACAGCGCGGGTCCTATGTACAAGCATTCAATTTCACTACTGAAACTTCACTATTTCACAAAAAACAATTCCTCTATCTTGCATATGTTAATATCAAGCATTTCCAAAAAACATGCCACAAACCAACAAGAAAGAATCTCAATCTGCTTCCAAATCTGAGGTAATGCAAGTGACATCATTGTAAAAGGTTCAAATATATTTATTTAATGAGGCAAACACTATTAATTTCTTCTAAAAAATATAAGCCATCCATTTACCCCAAAATCATTTTTAAATAAGATTTTAAAAGCACAGCACAGGTCCTATGTACAAGCATTCAATTTTACTACTGAAACTTCACTATTTCACAAAAGACAATCTATCTTGCATATTTTAATAGCAAGCATTTCCAAAAAACATGCCACAAACCAACAAGAAAGACTCTCAATCTGCTTCCTAATTTGAGGTAACGCAGGTGACATAATTCTAAAAGGTTCAAATATATTTCTTTACAGAGGTAGACACTATTAATTGCTTCTCAAAAATATAAAAGCCATTCTTTTACCCCAAAATCGTTTTTTAAATAACTTTTTACAAACACAGCACAAGTCCTATGTACAAGCATTCAATTTCACTACTGAAACTTCACTATCTGCTTCCAAATCTTCTCCATAGAGCAAACAAGTCCCTATCTAAATTAAATGAATCATTACTTACCTTTACAAATGCTTTGGGAGATTGAGAACAGTGTCAGACACACACACCAATTTTTCTTTAGCAGAGCAAAAAGTGTGCACTCAATACACTGAAACCAAGACTGGCACAGAAAACCTCTAATTCTACACACATATGCCTCATTTCAACCAATCAAAACTCTTCCCTCACTATTTTCAAACCAACACCCTTCCCCCCTCAGCCCTTTCTATCTGTTACCATAGCAACTCCCTCCTAACTGAACTCTCAGGTTCAAAAGTTTATTCCACAATGTTGCAAATTAAGTCAGCAAGGATGTTTGACCTCTCAATACACCAGCTTATCCAGGGCATTATTGCTTTAATTGACTTTTTCTTAACCATTCAAATTGCTTCTTTCACACAACACAACCATGCACCCTAACTTTCAGTTTTCAACTATCTGAATCCACCAATCATTGCTTGTGATTCAAGAGCAGGGAACCTACACAATTATTTTTCTGTAAACTCCTACTGTTCCAACTGCCATTTCATCCCCACACTTCATCTGACTGCACCAGAACCTTCTCTCATCATGTATTCTGTGTGGATTATTGGACATAGCTACATCCACTGGGCTCAAAGGTATGCAGCTAGCAGAAATTTTCACAACCTTGATTTATCAAATGTGGAAATCAAGTGGATTGGCCAGAGAGGATTGAGATGTCACCAATTGATACCATTGGTGAAAACCTTTTTGCATCTGCCAAACCCTGACCTCTTAATAGTGCACTGTGGTGGAAATGACTTGGCCACTTTGACTGGGGTTGGTCTGGAAATGCTTTTAAAGGACACCTTTGAGCAATTGATGGCACTTTTTCCTCAAACTGCCTTGGTATATTCCAACATATGCCAAAGACAGAAATGGAGGTGGTCCAATCAATTTTGTCCACAAATTGAGAAAGCGAGGAAGCATGTAAATAAGTCTGTTTCAGCTTATATGAGAGACCATGGAATGGGCTCCATCTACAACAATAACTTGCGTTACTACATGCAAGATATCTACAGAGGAGATGGTGTGCACTTCTCAGATGAGGGGAATAGAATATTCCTCCTGAATTTAAGACTGTGCATTGGAACCTACTTGTAGGTACTTAAATCAGCCACAGAACCCAAAAGCTCTTTTCAGGGCTACCCTACCTCTGATCACTCATAATGATTTTCTTTTTCTAACTTTTTTCACAATTTTTCACCAAAGTACGCTCCCCGGTACGCTTCCCGGTACACGTACCGGGTGCTCCCCCCGTGAAAAATGTAAAAATGTTTTTTTGGGGGGACATAAATGGGCCTCCTAAACCCCCCTCAGAAAACCTAGAGTGTTATGAAGTGTCTACCCTGCCCCTTCTACCCATTCCCAACGTTGTCTGTCCTCCATCTTGTGTCTCAATTCGACCAAAACACAAAATGGCGGACTCCCGTAGTGCTCCTGGTACGCGTACCGGGGCGCGCACCGGTAAGCGCTCCCAAAAAAAATGTGGGAAAGTAATTTACATAAAAACCACTGGAGACACTTACACCAAATATAGAATAGGCCCTACTACATAGCAGTCCCTACCATTTACCCAAATTTGGTGGAATTCCATTGAGCCATTTGGGCTGTAGCCCTGTCTAAATATCCTGAGGTAAATTACATGACAAAAACACATATGAAACTGTTTGAATTTTCAACCAATTAAAATGTTACTTACATTTTGTACTTTTTTTTTGCTGACAATTGATTGGTTAAGTACATAAATATATTTGAAAAATGAGAGGGAAACACAGCCATTTTGACTAATACTACCTAAGGTACATTTGGAAAGAATTTTAACAGAAAACTTCAACTACTTTGAAAAAGGTAAGTTGTTAATATGAAAGGAGAACTATGTTATGCACTTTAAGTTAATTTGGGAAAACGTTTTCTGATAGTTATATACTGTCCGTCTATAAGAGTTAGAGATTGAGATAGGCTTCTCTGTTATAGTTATGGATTGAGTTAGGCTTCTCTGGTATAATTATGAATTTACTTAGGCTTCATCACATGCACTTTTTAATAGTTCTACTTCCTGCTTGAAACCATACACTGCCCAAAGATAACTTCACTGTTAAAAACTCAAAAGTACCTGTCTGAACTTAAACCCAACAGTGCCCTAACTCTACTGATATATATTTTTTTTGTTGCAATTTACAGCAAAAAAATGGAAGGAGAAAAACAATCAACTGTTATTTCTTTTGAAGTAAAGGTGGAAAATCCAGAAGAACAAAAAGATGAATTTAATTTCATGGATGACTCTTTCGACCAACAGTTACTAGAATCTTTGGAACAAATAGAATCATGTACTAATGATTATGAGGAAATTCCGGACGATATTATGTTAGAAGTTTTATTACATTTTGAAAAAGAATCAGAAGAATAAATTTATATTTATTAATTAAAAATTGTTTGAGACATTATTCATTTTAATATGTATTTCATGAAGTAGTACCAAAATGTTTATGTTATAAAGTGAGACTTATAGTATACTATGCAACTTTTTTGTGTTACATAGTAAGCTTACTCATAGTTACTACCTTTCTCCCACTATATTATCTCCAATGTGTATTTTACATCTCATTTTCATCATAAGGGAACAGGATAGATTACCCATGTTCCCCTAGGACTTCTCAGGGATTGCTTTAAATATCTGTTTCTGCTTTCCTGACACACTATGGTATGAATTCAATATACCACAATAACTTCTATAACAACATGCAAGATATCTACAGAGGAGACGGTGTACATTAAATTTAAGACTCTGCATTGGTACCTACATGTAAGTACTTAAATAAAATGTTAAAAAAACAACAAAAAGATTTTTTTTTTAAAACAGCTACTTTTCTTTAAAACTGTCATTCTTTTTCCCCATGGTACGCTCCCCGGTGCGCTCATCAGAAAATCGATTTTTTTTTCTCCCCGCGGGGCCCTTTTATGGCCCCCACATCAAACCTAGGGAGTCAGGGGAGGTCTACCCTGCCCCCTTATGGTCATTTCCCCCTTTGTTTTTGCCACCTCTTGTGTCTCGATCCTACAGCGACACAAGATGGCGGCCGCTCCGGACTGTATCGAATGTTTACAGACACCCGTGAGCCAATCAGCTTTCCGTGCGCAAGTCGCGTAGCACGCCCGGTGCGTTCCCCAGTGCGCGTACCGGGGCGCGCCTATAGATATATATATTTTTTTGAACCTAAATTACTCAAAATCCACTGGAGCACATATCTTGAGACATAGCAAAGGCACATCGGACTACCAGTCCCTACAATTTTGCCAAGTTTGGTGGAAATCCATTCAGCCGTTCGGGCTAAAAGTGAGTTCGACCGCCCTATGGAAATTAACATGGGGAAAACCCCCCTTTTATCTCGGCCCCCACTTGACGAATCCCCCCCACATTTTCAGGGAAGGAGCGGAGCGGAGCGGGCCACGAACTTTGAGAAATTCGCGAAGATTCGTCCACCGGCGCCAAAGTTATTCCCAATAGAATGTTGCGGATTTCCTATCGAAAGTAGATCCTAACTATAACTACCTACTGGCGACCACCAGTAGGTAATATATATATATATATATATATATATATATATATATATATATATATATATATATCGATCACTTTATCTCCAATCGTTAAATCCCTTCAGTTGTACAAAATAACACAGACTCCAGTTTTTTCGTGCTGCTTGTTTTTTTACTTTATTCTCAAACCGTCTGCCATGATATATATGTGTGTGTATGTGTGGGTGGGTGTGCGTGTGTATATATATTATATATATTTTATATATATTACCTACTAGCGGTCGCCAGTAGGTATATATAGTTAGGATTTTTTTCCTATGGGATTTCTGAAAATTCTATGTCGAATAATTTTGGCGTTTGTGGACGGAATTGGCTGAAATTTTCAGAAAAATGGAACATGTTGTTTCTGAGCAGCTCATGAAAATTTGGGGAGGGTTTCGTCAAGGGGGGGCCAAGAAAAAAGGGGGGTCCCAAAACGCGTTTTCCCATGCAATTTTCCATAGGGCGGTTGGACTCACTTTTAGCTCGAACGGCTCAATGGATTTCCAAGAAACTTGGCAAAATTGTAGATATTGTTTGTCCGACGTGCCTTTGCTATGTGTCAATATATGTGCTCCAGTGGATTTTGATAAATTAACGTTCAAAAAAATATATATATCTGTAACAGCGCTCCGGTTAGCGCCCCGGTTCGCGTACCTGACGCGTAACGGAACTTCGCGAAGTGAAGCTGATTGGCTCTCCGGTGTCTGTCAACATTCTAAACAGTCCAGAACGGCCGCGATCTTGTCTCTCGGTAGGATTGAGAGACAAGAGGTGGAGGAAAACGAAGAGGGAAATTAATGAAAGGGGGCAAGGAAGACCCCTCCTGACCCCCTAGGAATGATGTGGGGGCTATTAAAGGGTCCCGTGGGGCAAAAAATAAAAAATAAAAAGTTTTAATTTTTTCGCGGTAGAAGCGCTACCCGGTACGCGAACCGGGTAGCGTTCCGGATAGCGTATCGGGAAACTAACCGGCAGCGTAACGGGAGTCCGCCATCTTGTGTTTCGGATGAATTTAGACACAAGATGGAGGATAAAGAATGTTGGGATAGGGTATAAGGGGGCACGGGAGATGTATCCTGACCCCCTGGGTTTTCTAAGGGTGGCTGAGGAGGCTCATATATGTAAAAAAAGAATTATAATTTTTCGCGCGGTTAGCTGCCGGTAGCGAACCGGGTAGCGAACCGGGAAGCGAACATAAGTGAAAATTAGTGAAAAAAGGTACATTCGAAATTTTTAAAGAGTAATCATAGTTAAGGTAGCTCTGAAAAGAGCTTTTGGGTTCTGTGTAAGTTCTAGGTACTTATAAGTAGGTACCAATACACAGTCTTAAATTTTGTATGAAAACTCTGTTTCCCTCATCTGAGAAGTGCACACCATCTCCTCTGTAGATAGCTTGCATGTAGTAACGCAAGTTATTGTTGTAGATGGAGCCCATTCCATGGTCTCTCATATAAGCTGAAACAGACTTATTTACATGCTTCCTCGCTTTCTCAATTTGTGGACAAAATTGATTGGACCACCTCCATTTCTGTCTTTGGCATATGTTGGAATATACCAAGGCAGTTTGAGGAAAAAGTGCCATCAATTGCTCAAAGGTGTCCTTTAAAAGCATTTCCAGACCTACCCCAGTCAAAGTGCCTAGGTCATTTCCTCCACAGTGCACTATTAAGAGGTCAGGGTTTGGCAAATGCAAAAAGGTTTTCACCAATGGTATCAATTGGTGACATCTCAATCCTCTCTGCCCAATCCATTTGATTTCCACATTTTGTAAATTGAGGTTGTGTAAATTTCTGTTATCAGCATACCTGTGAGCTCAGTGGATGTAGCTGTGTCCAAGAATCCAGACAGAAAACATGGTGAGAGGAGGTTCTGCTGCAGTCAGATGAAGTGTGGGAATGAAATGGCAGTTGAAACAGTAGGAGTTTGTAAAGAAAAAAAACTGTGGAGTTTGAGTGCTAATGATTCAGTAGCAGTGATTGGTGGATTTCCATTGCTGAAAACAGAAAGTTAGGGTGCATGGATGTGTTCTTTGAAAGATGTAATTTAAATGGTTAAGAAAAAATGATTTTAAGAAACATTGCAGTGGATTAGCAGGTGTACTGAGAGTTCAGAGTTCATTTGAAACATTGTTGTGTGAACTTGTAAACATGAGAGGTCTGTCAGGAGGTAGTTGCTATGGAAAAAGGGCAGAAAGGGCAGAGGGGGGAAGGGTGTTGATTTGAAAAATGTTAGGGAAGAGTTTTGATTGGGTGACATGAGAGATATGCGTGATGAAATACAGCATTTCTGTGCCTTTGTTGGTTGCAGCCTCTGGAGTGCATACCCTTTGCTCTGCTAAAGAAAAATTGGTGTGTTTCTGAGACTGTTTTGAAATTCAAAAAGCATTTGCTAAGGTGAGAAAATATTCATTTAATTTAGATAGAGACTAGTATAGTTTATGGAGAAAATAAGGAAGCCAGCTGTGAATTTAAAATGTTGTTTTGTGTCAAGTGTTTTCATTATGTTTTCTAAAAAGATTTTGCTTCTTTGACAAATTATAATTAGAGATAATGTGAAGTATTAGTACAGGGTGTGCTTGTACATAGGAGCTGTGCTGTGTTTTCAAATTATGACCAGAAAATCGTTTTTAAGGAAAAGGAATGCTTTTTAAATTTATGAGAATTTATTTACTTGCGATGTGACTCCTGCAATGCGTCGCTTTTGCAGAACAGATGCATGACGCATCTGTGCCGTTTTTGCCCCATGGTGCTCCACATTGTAAATGTTAAAAGTGACGCATAAGTGGTGCAAGGGCCTTGTAAATACACCCCCATTTGTGCTTGGCCATTTTAAGTCACTTCCCCCTGGTGCAAGGGCCTTCTAAATACGCCCTCATGTGTGCTTGGCAATTTTAAGTCATTTCTCCCTGGTGCAAGGTCCTTGTAAATACGCCGTCATGTGTGCTTGACCATTTCAAGTCACTTCCCCCTGGTGCAAGGGCCTTGTAAATACGCCCCCATGTGTGCTTGGCCATTTCAAGTCACTTCCCCCTGGTGCAAGGGCCTTGTAAATACGCCCCCATGTGTGCTTGGCCATTTCAAGTCACTTCCCCCTGGTTCAAGGGCCTTGTAAATACGCCCTCATGTGTGCTTGGCCATTTCAAGTCACTTCCTCCTGGTGCAAGGGCCTTGTAAATACGCCCTCATGTGTGCTTGGCAATTTTAAGTCACTTCCCCCTGGTGCAAGGGCCTTGTAAATACGCCCTCATGTCTGCTTGGCAATTTTAAGTCACTTTCCCCTGGTGCAAGGGCCTTGTAAATACGCCCTCATGTGTGCTTGGCAATTTTAAGTCACTTCCCCCTGGTGCAAGGGCCTTGTAAATACGCCCCCATGTGTGCTTGGCAATTTTAAGTCACTTCCCCCTGGTGCAAGGGCCTTGTAAATATGCCTTCATGTGTGCTTGGCAATTTTAAATCAATAACAATAACATCAACAATGTCTGTTGTGGAACAATCTCTAGATGTGGAACAATCTCTAGATGAGGAACAATCTCTAGATGTGGAATAATCTCTAGATGAGGAACAATCTCAAGATGTTGAATTAAAATTATATAAAAGTTTTCAAAAACACCCTGTGTGAAGTGTCTTTAATATAACTGTGTAATAGAGTCTCGAAATTAGTTGAGATTAACATATAAACAGAGCACAGGTCATATGTAGAAGCATTCCATTCCATTGCTACTATTTGAGAGTTTAAAATGTGTCTATGTTGTTAAATTACTGTAGGTAGAATTGACAACTAGTGTGTTAATTGTTTGCCTACTGTTATTGGTTTACTGTTTGGTAATAGTGGTTAATAACAATTTTTAAATTTTTTTTCCACAGATTCAACTGAAGATCTTTTGAAAAATTCAAAAATGCCCACAAGGCAGAGGAGAAAAAAAGAAGCAAAGCGACTTACACTCCACCTTGGTAAAGATTTGCAGCAGTCCTCTACTATAAAATCGTTTCAAGTCACCAAAAAAGCTCCGGGTAAGAAAATGAAATCATTTTTAAAAAGAATTCGCTGCCAAAAAAATACCACTACAGAACATGTTTTAGTGCAGAAGAAGAGAGACAATTTAAAGGAAAAGGAAAGGCCCGTCAAAAAAGTTTCTGCTACAGCAGGAGATAACTCTGTGCATGGCAGTAGAAGGGAAAATCAGTTCAGGGACATTCGTAGACCAATGTTCCGCAACAGGATAATTGTCAATTTGTTAAAAAATATTAAGAAAGGTCAACAGAAAGTGGCATTATATAAGAAAAAGAAAAATGTAGAGAAAATTATTGATCAGGCTTTCGAAATTAAGCGAAAGTTATTTATTTTGGTAATCAATAGAATTAGGAAACTAAACAAGGTAATTTATGATTTCAAATCAAATAGTAGATGGAAGAGAGTAGTTAATCGTAGTAATTTTTGTGAAGTTTTTTCAGGAGAATGGATACATAGTTCAAGTTATGAGGCATTTTTCAATGAGGAGAGTTACTTCCAGGACAATGATTTGGTGCATGCAGTTGACACCAGTGGTCGAGTATATGAGGTGAAAGACGGTTGTCCGGTTGAAAAAGAAAAACTTGTGTCTGCAGATGCAGAAGAGGTGTTAGGTGATGAGGTTTTAGGAAGACGTCCTAAGGGTCCAGTGTACACCTGGAAGTGTAGTAGTGTTTGCAGTGTGCGACAGGATTGCATCAATTTGCATTGTGATTTTGTTCGTACATTTAATAAGAAAAGTTTAAAACAGAAAATGAAGTTGTTGCAAGAATTAGATCCTTGCAGAGTGAGAGAAGTAACAGGTTTGCATGGTCATTCACTGGCTTGTCTTTCCAGAAGAGTATGCCAGAGTGTTTTTCATCATTTCAGGATGCTAGCAGTGCATCATAATAAAGTGAGGAAATTAGTCAGAATGTTGTATTATGCTAAGAGTCCAGCAATTATGCTTAAACAATTAAGCAGTGCTCTTTTGCATGGTTCTGAACTACATGTGAAGAATATTTGTGAAGAAATTGAGTTCTGTTACTTTGCTAGTATAGAGAACAATGTTGAAATTGACCCAGTAGAAGAAGGTAATGTGGAAGAGAGTGTACAGATTTCTAATATAGATAAGTTTCACAAGGAAATTTCCATCTTTCAGGTGAAATCAAGTGAGAGGCCTAATTTCACTTGTGTGTGTTGTCGACGGACTTATTAAAAGAATCAGACTAAGTTAGTGGATTTATATGCAAAAAGTGAAATGGAAAACAATAATGAATGGAAGGATTTTGTCACATACTTGATGGTAGAAAATTGTTTTGATTTGGGATCGGACCAACGTATGTGTACTTATTGTTTTAACAAATTAAACCAAAACTGGATGCCTGCTAGAGCGGTTCATAATAATCTGGAATTGGTTGACATTCCTTCTGAATTGAAGGATTTAAATACTCATGAATCTATTTTGATTCAAAGTGTGCATCCCTTTCAGGCTATTGTACGAATGGAGCCAAAGACAGGGAAATTGCCTCCATCAGATTTACAAAGAGGATTAAAGGGAAGAGTTGTTTATTTGCCTTTAGATTTGAAGAAAAACATTAATACAATTGGAGTAGAGAAAGTGGAAGAGGAACCTCTGGTTATCCTAGTTAATGGGGTTCCGACAAAGAGTAAGAAAATCTGGCAAGATTTAGTGGATGTAAAAAGGCAACATTGTATTTGATAAAAAACAACGAGTACTACAAGAATGTATGTGTTGCAGAAGAGGAAGTAAGTGAAGAAGAGGACAGCGATTTGTGTGCTGGACAAATTGAGAAAGTAGAAACCTCTAAAAATGAATAAATATATGAACATTATAGTGTTCATCCTTTGCATTCCAAGGAAGTCATGGGGAATGCTATTGAGTTGTTTCAAATGAAACAAGCCAAAGGGAGTCCCATTAGTGTTTGGGAGGAAAGTTTGGAAGCTCGATGTTTTACACAGTTATTTCCCACAGGTCGAGGAGGATGATATGATGAGAGACCTGATCAAATTCCTGCTTCTGAATACCTGACTTTACGATTGTATGCAGAAGATCCTAGGTTTCGTCAATGCATTCCCTATTTGTTTCATCTACTGTTTGAAAGTGATCTGTCTGGACTGTCTTATGCAGTGAACCACATCTTGAAAAGTGGTGTACAACTGCGAAATATCTCGGCAAGGGACTTTATGGATAAAGTCAATGTGCAAGACAGTATTTTGGATTCTCACCTAATTAATCTCATGGCATGTCAGCGTGGTACTAATGAGTATTGGTACCGCCGTCATGGTGACTTAAAATGTATGCTGAGGAACTTAGGAACTCCCACATGGTTCCTTACTCTCAGCTGTGCTGAGTATGGCTGGGAAGACTTACTTGAATTTCTACGAGAGGCAAATGGAAACATTGAAAATATTGAATTCAAGACACCCGGAGAACTGTGCTCTTTGGATCCAGTGAATGTATGCAGGTACTTCAATCATAGATTTGAAGCTATGATGTCTTTCATCACGAACAAGAAAAATCCACCTCTTGGAGAGGTGTTGGATTTCTTCTGGAGAAAGGAGTATCAAGCAAGAGGTGCTCCTCATATACATATGCTGCTATGGATCAAAGATGCACCCAAATTTGGAACAGATCCGGATGACTTAGTGATGAATTTCATAGAACAGTATTCTACATGTGCTGTTCCAAAGACAAAGGAAGACAAAAGTCTAAGAGAACAAGTTTTACGGTTTCAAAGCCATCGTTCTGGAAAGTACTGTCGTCGTAAATTCAGAAACAAGAACAAGTACTACACCAAATGTCGTTTTGGATTTCCACGATCGGTGATATCTAAAGGAAGAGTGAACAATTTGATGTCTTCGCTGCGACATAATGTGACGAGGAAATCACCCAAAAATACATACAATTTGAAAAGAAACGAAGAGTCCAAGTACATCAACGACTACAACCCAGTGATTTTGTCCATGTGGAATGCTAACATGGATATACAGTTTGTGGCTGACAACTGTATGGCTGTGGCTCGGTATGTGACGGCTTACATCACAAAAAAAGAAAAGACAGAACTGAAGGATATGTGGGAGGACATTTCCCTTGAAAAGAGCCTCAGTAAGAAGTTGTACAGTTTCAGTCTGAAGATGTTGTCGCATCGAGAAATCGGAGCTCACGAATGTTCTGACCGGTTATCTTCAGCAAGTCTCTATGCCAAATCTAGGAGTATCATTTGGGCGAGTCTTGGTCTTGCTGCAACGCGTAATCGAGTTCTGAAACCTGTACGGGAAATTGAGTATTTGGCGGAGAAGGAGCAAAGCAGTACAGATATTTTGAAGACCAACATTTTGATACATATTATCCAAATAGAAGCAGTCACCTGGAGAATGTTTGTCTATATGAGGTTCTACAAAATTACATTTTCAAGAGGAACATCAAAGAAGATATTGATAAAGGAGTGTATGCTGTAATTGGAAGTGAGGGATGTCTGGTCAAGCAAAGAAAATGTCAATTGGTAAATCATCGAAAATTGAATTGCGAATCTCCAGAAAGAAAAGAGTTTTTCTATTTAGCTCTTTTGCAACTTTTCAAGCCTTGGCGTGCAGAAGAGGAACTGCTTAGAGATTTCCTCTGTTACGAAGACTCTTTCAATGCAGCCAAGGAGTATATAGAATGTCCTGTTTTTCCAAAATACCTAGAAATGTTGAATGCAGAAATCGAGCAGGAAGCAACAATTGCAGCCGAGATTGCTAGAGACAATTCTCAGGACAGTCAGAGTTCTGTTTCATTGAGTCAGGATCCACTAGGAGGACCAGTTATCGAAAATGAAGCTGCCACTGCCATGATTGAAGTGGAAAGAGCCATGGCACATGCTCAGGAGGATACGGTTAACTTAGAAGATTTGGAAAGACAACTCAACGTTGAGCAGAGGAAAATATATGACGAAGTTACCAACCAAATTGATCATGGATTAAGTCATGAGAAGAAAGAGTGTTCATGTACGTCGTTGAAGCCTGTCCGACTGTACGTGAGTGGAGAAGCAGGAACTGGAAAAAGTTTCCTCATTAAAGCAATTTCATGTTATCTGCAGAAAAGGACTGAGTCATCGCTGTCTTGTGTTGTCACCGCTCCAACTGGACTGGCAGCACATAACATTAAAGGTATTACTTTGCATCGGCTACTGATGCTGCCAGTGGAGCATAATAACAAATTACAATACCACAAGTTATCTGGAGATGCTTGTTGTGAAGTATCTAGAGTCCTGAAGAAGATGAAACTTCTTATCATTGACGAAGTAAGCATGGTTTCCAATGTCATGCTTGCCTTTGTGCATTTGAGAATGCAGGAAGTTCTTAAAACAGAGTATGATGTGTTATTTGGTGGCAAACACATCATTGTTTTTGGTGATCTTCTGCAGCTGACACCAGTGAAAGGACAACCAGTGTTTAAACTGCTTACGCATGAAGATACCAGGAAGTGCCTAGGGAGCATTGGCAACGTTAACATATGGTTAAACTTTAATTATGTTGAGCTTCGTGAAAATATGCGTCAGGCGAAGGATGAAGATTACAAGAATATTCTACAAGATGTTAAAATCGGGAAAGTGACCTAGCGTGGGAAAGAAGCTTTACATGCACGATTACTGTCAAATTTGTATCCAGAAGAAGACGTTCTGCCAGAGAATATTTTCAGAAAATTACTGAGAAGAAATCTGGAATATGTTTGATGCCAACTCTTGCAGAATGTTCTATCTTCAACAACAAAATGTTGAATTTAGAAAACCAAGAGATTGTGAAACTGGAAGCTATTGACAGAATAGAGCATATGGGAGCAACAATTATTTTGTCTGAGAATTTGAAATCTAAATTAGATTCATTAGAGAAGACTATATCTAAAAATGCTGGTTTTGAAAAGACTCTGAATGTGTGCTTAAATTGCCGTATCATTTTGAGAAGGAATTTACATGTTGAAAGAGGTCTGGTAAATGGATCAATGGGTAATGTTGTTAATTTTGAGAAATACAGAAATAGAGATGGAATTGAATTTTTAAAAATTAAATTTGATGGCATTGAGGAAGTACAGCTAATTGGTCGTTGCACAGCTAGGTTTTTGCTTGTAAAAGACTTATATGTTCGCTGTAAGCAATTTCCTGTTTGCTTGGCATATGCGGTGACAATCCATAAATCACAAGGTTTAAGTGTAGACAGTGCTTTGGTGAATATTGGCAGTTCTGTGTTCAAAGAGGGTATGGCTTATGTAGCATTGTCACGAGTCAGAACTTTATCGGGATTGTACTTGATTGAGTGTGATGTCACAAACATTTGTGCGGATATAGATTGTGTTAAGGAATACAATAGGTTAAGAAGAGAGTATGCACCACATTTGCCTCAATATCCTTTGTTTGAGAAACGTGTGGTAGGCCGGAAACGAAGAAATGTCACCAATAGTAGGGAGGTTGTAGCAAAAAGACCAAAAGTCGATGAACCCAAAATTGTAGGCAGAAACAGAATGAATTCTGTTGAAGATGTTGTTGGTTTTCAATTTGAAAATAGTTCTGGTGTCAACTGCTATGCTAATGTAGTGGTTAATGTTGTCTTTTCTCTAGAAACTTTAAAAGAACAGATTGTGATCAATTCGGATCAAAGTTTTTGCTGTTTGTTGAATTCTGTGTTAGAGAAATGTAGCGCTGATAGAACAAGAGTAGAAAGTGTGTCTGAAATTCGAAATCTGTTAGACAAATGTTCAGGTCAAACACAATTCTCTCAAAATATTCAGCAAGATTGTCAGGAGTTTTTAATGTATATGCTTGATGTATTGCAAGATGAAGGTATAGATGTAGATCATCTGTTTGGCCTTTCTTATCAATGGCAGCATGACTGCGAGAATTGTAGGGTATCAAGTACTACTAGTGTAGACTCAGAAAGATTTATATATTTAACTTTGCCAGACAGTAAATCAGTATCCTTTAATAAGCTAGTAAAAGCAGCCGATCAAAACATGGAGTGTAGCCAATGTAAGTCTGCAATGCTGTCCACATTATTTATACGAAGATATGGCCAGTATGTCATTTTAATGTTCCAACGATGTAGGCCTGATGCAACAAAATTGACAACTTTAATTAAAAATTTGGTGGCTTCGCAGTTGTCAATATCAGGAAGGACTTTTTTAACTGCAGCAATTATATATCATGACGGTCCTTCAACAACATAAGGTCATTACACAACTTATTTGAAGTCTGGAAACGGCTGGTCATTCTGCAATGATTCTGTTTTAACTTTCAAAAAAAGATTGCCTTTTCACCTTAAAAATTCTTACCTGGTGTTCTTACAACCAAAATTTTAGGGAAGGAATCTCGGGATTTGCTCTGAGGAATTTCAAGAGGTTCTAATGGCTCCTACACTATATGGCCTTGTGGATAAGTATAGTCCAGAGCGAAAACTGTTTGTTTTAATAAGCTAATTCAAGCAGCAGATCAAAACAAGGAGTAGAGGTAATGTAAGTCTGCAATGCTGTCCACATTATTTATAGAAACTTATGGGTGAAATGTCATTTTACAATTTCAACTATATAAACTGGATGAACGTAAGTTGTCAACTCTAATTAAAAATGTTTTGGCTACACAGTCGTCGATTTCAGGAAGAACATTTGTAACTGCAGTTATTATATGACATAATGGTCCTTTGACAACATCAGGATATTACACAGCTTATTTCTAGGTGTTGATATAATTTAGTGTGCTGTTTTAAATTGCTTTGTGATTAACAGTGCTCAAGAGAATTAAATAATTGTAGTAGTCATAGAGGTAGTGTAAGTGTGCCTCATAGTAAGCAGTATCAGTGTTATAGGAAATGTGGAACATGAGTAAGCAAAAAGGGTGAGATATTACTAGTACAGGATTGTGAAACTGATCTTGGATGTTTTCTTTATGAAAGTTGTGGAAAAAGAAAATGGTGGGATTTGCTTAGAAGAATTCCAAGAGTTATAAATGGCCTTGAGGAGAAGTGCGGTAGAGAGCGAGGTCATTTATTGTATGTCACATTTTTGTTGAAACGATGGAGCTTTTCTTTCAGAAAGTGGCGGGCAGAAAATAATAACAGCACAACAGAGTATAAGCTGTTCATAGGACATCCTTTGACATCATGGAAAGTAAGTTACTTTTGAGGAGTTCTGATTTCTGATTGGTTATATTATATGGGTTTTTTAAACACAATCATTTTGATTGTGTTTTTTTCCCCTGCTGTTATATGATGAATACCTTCAACTCACTGTTTTAGTGAACTTTGATATATTCTGAGAACAGCAAAAATAAACCATTTAATATGTATAATTAATTCTGTACTTTGAATTGTGATTTTTAATATGTACTCATCTTGTCTCATGCTCACTCATCTTTTACTACCTTCTATCAATCCTATTTAGATACTCACATTGCCTTTTGTTTTATTCTCTTTCACCCTTGTTCTCTAACTGCACTTATCTTTCAAACATTGTTTCCCTATTCTAACTCTGCTTTTTTCTTTTCTCCCTTGCACCATTTTCCAGCTTTTTGACCCTCTGTTTCGTTTGTCTTTTCCATCTTTCCTCCCTTTGTTTTCTAAATTAAAAATTTTTAGGTTCTCCTTTTTTGGTGCAATCAGTTAGTATAACTCACCCTCACTTACTTATTTTTCTTTCTTGCCTTACTCAGTCTGTATCTGACAGTCTTTCGTTCACTTCTTCTGTCTCCTCTCTCCCTCACACTTTTTTCCTTATTCACCCTTTCCTTATATAGTTTACCTTACTCACTTTCTTTTAGTATCTTACACATCTTCAATTTAGTTTTCTCTTTCATCCTTCTTTTCTGTCAATGAAACTATCTTCCTTTTTTTTCTCTTAGTAATTTACTGCATTACTATTTCTTTTTGTCTCTATCTGTCTATCACCATTTCTTTCTCTTTCTTTCTGCATGTTTATCTCTAACTTTATTTCTTTGTAAAATTGGATGATTTTTAATCTTTTCCCTTGTCTTTTCTAATTTTTAAATACATGTTTTAATATTTTAAAATTTTTTGTTCTTTCTTTCACAGATTGAAAGTATAAAATTAACAATTGACTAAGTTAACGACAATTATAAGGTAAGTGTTTAGTATTCTTTCCGTTACATCTCTATCACATTTAGCTTCTATTAGTTCCACTGCTTCATTTCTTTAACCCTCAGTTTCCTGCCTTTGCTACTTCCCTCATTCCTTTTCTATTACTTACTTATTCTACTCCTTCCACTCCTTTTCTCAGTCCCTCTGTTTTCATAGTTCCTCACTCCTGTTCACTCAGTCTGTCTCTATTACTCTCACTGTCTCTGTCTCTTCACTCTTTCACTACTTGTTCATTATGCTTTCTCCCTGTAGTTGAAGCACACTATGTTATTTACATTTCTTTGTTGCTTCAATTATTCCTTTTCTGTCATTTCTTCTTTTCTGCTTTCTGTTTTTTCTCTATGTTATTCCATATGTTTTAACCTTATTCACTGTCACACATCTTTTTTTATTCCTATTTACTTTCGCTCACTGTTTTCTAAACACCTTCCCTCACGCTTGTTGTTTTAGTCCGGTTCTATCCCTACCTCTCATTCCACATTCTTTACTGTTTTTCTTCTTAATATGAACATTCACTCACATTCTCCAAGTAACTCTTGTTATTATTCTTCTACTCTCCTTTTTTTCTTTCACTTCCTTATCTATTTTGTTTTCTCAATTATACCCTCTTACATCTTTTCTTTGGAAAATAGATCTATTAAACAGTATCTCTGTGTTACTCCCTCTAGCTGTCTTTCTTTTAACATTACTCTCTGTTTCCTTCCCTTATACTCACTCTTCCTTTTTAAAATTTTTTTTTTGGTTTCGCTTCCGGTTCGCGTACCGGCGCGCGAACCGGGAAGCGAATCAAAAGAAAAAGAGGTTGCCAGAGTGCTAAACATTCGAGCAATTTTTTATAAATGGGAGGTAGTTCTGAAAAGAACTTTTTTTATTGTTTAAATTTTTTTTATTATTTTTATGAACATTTTTTTACTTTTTTTGTATTTTAAGAACGGTTTTATATTTTTTTTATTTTTTTGGGGGGGGGGAAACGAAAATCAGTCATTATAAAGAGCTCAACAGGAGCAACAAAAAAAAAAGATAATTTACTTTCTGGGCCGTTTTGTACATTTATGATTTTCATAAGCTCTTGATTAGAGTTATACTTTTCTCCCCATAGGAAATTAATTTGCCGCAAAAAATACAGGTATGCTTCATGTTCCCGAAGTTCATCTGTATGTTTGGGACCGTCTCCCTCGCCTCTGGTCCCGTCACTGCCTGTTCGGTTGATGTACTGGCCACATGAGGGGGGTTTTCCTGAAGGTCACGTACCTGTGCAGCACTGTAATTAATAGGGTGCCACCTCTCCATGTGGCGATGCATGGTGTAATTCCCGAAGCTGTACTTTTTTTATGTCCCTCGGGATAGTTCTCTGTCACAGATCAGACATGTGACATAACGGGCATTTACTTTTTTTTGGCCCCGGGGAAATGTGAAGAATTGCCAGATATCTTCAGGCAAAAACAGCCTGCTCACTTGCTCCTCTTCCTCTTCTTCCTCCTCTTGATTAAGGAGGACCTGAGGAGGTGGTCCATCCTTTTTTGGTGGTGGTGGTGGAGTGGCTCCAGCAGCTGCAGCTACAACACTTGCCATGTTTCAAAATTTTGAAAGTAGGTCTTTCTCTCATAAAAATGAAAGTCAGAGTGAGGAAAAAAAGGTGGGGCTTTCATCATTTGTGAAAAAAAAATGTAATGAACCAATGAAAAGTGTTATTTTCAGGTCACATGACCTAGCCTTACATCATTAGGAAACCAAAAGTAAAATGAACCAATAAAAAGTTTTATGAACAAGTCACATGACCTGTTATGCTTACGTTACGCGTCCCGCTACGCACCCGGAGCGCTTCCGGGGTGCTGCGCTTCGCGCCTCGGTTCGCGCTCCAGAGCACTTCCGGGTGCGCTAATGCGGAGCGTCATACGCATTACGCGACAACGCGATACGTCGCGTTTACACGACGCGTCACGATGTTGTTTTCTAGAGCGGCAGTTGCGCTAACAGAACGTTTCCCAGTTCGCGGACCGGGTCGCGGCACCAAATTGAGCTAACGGGAAGCTACCGGTAGCAAAACAAAAAAAAATAATTAAAAAAAAATATATACACAAAAAAATTATATTAAAAACATATAAAATTACTTTTTCCATTAAAATAAGAATACATTTTACAGCTTTTGATATTTTCTATTAAAAAACCATTGAAATTCACTGAAAAAACCATAGGTTATAGACCATATATAGTTAGGAATTAGCATTTACCAAACCTTGAAAATTCACTGAAAAAACCATAGGTTATAGACCATATATAGTTAGGGATTAGCATTTACAAAACCTTATTTTACTCACACAAAACCATTGAAATTCGCATAAATAGTTAGTTGCACTAACTATATATCGCGCACCCGCAATCCACTGCTGATGATGTCACATATTACATCATTCATGACATGTTGACAACTCAAATGACATCACTGACAACATCACTGATGACATCATTCATGTGATAATACGATTAACCTCTTCAGACTCTAATATAACCTTAGATACACTCAGTGTAAACAGACACTCACTGATTGTTACTCATCCATGGAGTTACTCATACACCTAGACAGTCATGCAACAAATCAATCACACCTCCATTTCCTCCACTATACAGTTATACAGACCTTACTTATTGAAACATATTCTAACACATATTTACTCTCTTATACAATCACTGATACAAGTTTTCAATGATCCATTCAGCCACTCACACATTCACTGTCTCTTATACACAGTAATGTATATATGTCAACTCTCACATGTACTGTGTTTTACATATGTACTTACTTTGACATGTAGCACTGAGATATCCATTCACTCACCAATACACTCATGCACACAGTCAACCACCCATACAGCTGTTTCCACATGCAGTTTTGAACCCATGCATCTAGTGAATCAACTGTTCACACATGTATGCACAGAGTCACACACCGGACAGCCACCCACACACACACTCACGATCCCATACAAATACTTGGGCAACCAATCAATAACCCATAAAGTTAATCATATAGCTACTGATCAACACATGCAGCAGTTTACAGAACAACAGATATAATTATGCACAAATTAAGACAGTTTAGTCACTAACCCATGCTCTCAGTGAGACACATTTAATCACTCTCTCATACAGTCAGTCATGCACCTACTAAACCCTTCATCCAGACACTTATACATCCACTCATTCTTCAATATGTAAGACATATTTTAACTTTACAGAAACATACAGTCACTGGATGATGTTATCAGTGATGTCATCAGTGATGTCACTGACCATGTCATGAATGATGTAATATGTGACATCATCAGCAGTGGATTGCGGGTGCGCGATATATAGTTAGTGCAACTAACTATATATGCGAATTTCAATGGTTTTGTGTGAGTAAAATAAGGTTTTGTAAATGCTAATCCCTAACTATATATGGTCTATAACCTATGATTTTTTCAGTGAATATATATATATATATATATATATATATATATATACACACAGACATATGTGTAGCTATAGTTATAATATATTCACCTAAAAAAGGTTACAGGAACGATGAGTTAGGATCAGATTTCACTTGTACAAAACCAGTGAAATTCAGCAGCTATTGTAACCTGAGCTAACTATAACTTATACCCCAACAATGCACTGCTTTTTTTTTCATTTGTTTATTGGTAAACATCGCAATCATGTATACAGAAAAGGACGGCAATTTTGATTTGCACACACAAAATAAATGGACAATCAGTAGATACAAATAAATATTACATACCATTTGCATCTTCTGTACTTCTATGCATGTCCATTTCCACCGTTGGAGACACCACTGGATTTCCTTGATAATTATTCCAAAGCGACCATTTCCAATCCCACTTTTTCGGGCACCCCATTGCTAAAAAAGACTTCCGTTTCCGCCAGCATGCATCTATCAAGCTCTCTCTCCCATGTGTAGACTCATGGTACGAGCACCCCCCCCCCATCCTCTTGCTATCTCCCGCTTAACTAATGTAAATCCTAGTGTCGTGAATTTCTTTCTCCACTTCCGTGAGGTCAGTAGCCTTCCAGACATTCAACAATCCCAATTGTGGCGTTAATACAATCTCTTTATGTAGGGCCGCCTGCATGTGTTCCGAGGCCTCCTCCCATAAGCTACGAAATTTCGGGCAGCTCCAGAGAGTGTGGTAAAATGTGGACCCTTGGCCACAACCCCGTAAGCATAGGTCGTCAGCTCTGGACCCTATTTTTGCTAGTGTCTGCCCTGTATGAGCGGTGCAGTATCCTCAATTCGATCAACCTAAACTTAAGTGTTATGGCCGCCTCTCGAGGGGACATAAGGGCCTCTTGCCAGCCCTCATCACTAATCACTCCCAAATCACCTTGCCATCGCTCTCTAAGTCTTGGAAAGGTATCCGGGAGATTATTACACCGTTTTTTTATAGGTGAGAGATATTGCCTTCGAGTTTAAGGGCGCATCTAGCAGCCTATCCTCAAGTGGTGAAGATTCTGGTATGTCCACAAAGGATGGAAAAGCCGCCGTAAGAGCATGTCGGATTTGCAGGTATCTATACGTTTCTCCCCGAGCCAGGTGATACTGCTTCTGGAGGTCCTCAAAGGTGAGTATAGCTCCCTTTCTGACTAGTTCTTTTACTGCCGAAATACCAATAAGCTCCCACTTATCAAACTCGGGCTGGTGACACAACATGCCCAGCTTTCGCGTATACCAAAGTGGCGTTGCCTTAGTGAGGACGCCGTCCCAGCCAAGGCGAGAAAGCACTGTTCGCCAAATCTGTAACGTGTGTAGGTCGGGCCCAAGAACCGCCACTTATTTGTCATATCATATGTATAAAGGGCCCGAGGTAGCCGGACGGATCAGTTTGGTATCGGTCAGGAGCATATGCAGGGTCATCCGGGGGACAGTATATCCAATGATTAACAGTTACTAGCTGTGCTGTCCAATAATAAAGTTGCAGGTCGGGAAGCCCAATGCCTCCGTCGTACCAGCTTTTTGTTAACTTCTTTAGTGCCACCCTTGGTGCCCTCCCATCCCACAACAACTTACGGACCTCTCCCTCAATTGCCCTGAAATACGAGTCCGGAACTTTATGTGGACAGTTATGAAGGATATACAGGAATCGAGGGAGAGCCAGCATCTTAAAAAGCGCAGCCCTACCCAGTAGCGAAAGTAGAAGGGATCTCCAATGTTTCACATCCGCCCGTAGTTTTGCCAGCGGGGGCCAAGTTAGAGCTGTAAAAGAGGTTTGAGTCGGACGTGACAAAAATTCCCAAGTACCGAAACCCCTCCTCTGCCACCACTACATCGCATCCC
The DNA here is from genome assembly GCF_964263255.1 of Lissotriton vulgaris. Taxonomy (NCBI): domain Eukaryota; kingdom Metazoa; phylum Chordata; class Amphibia; order Caudata; family Salamandridae; genus Lissotriton; species Lissotriton vulgaris. The sequence goes on from NC_141691.1 coordinate 1,208,831,746, forward strand.
GCCGGAAGCCTAGGGATCGAGCCATACAGCATAAACAATACAGATTTGTGCCAATTGATCGCATACCCTGAGTATTTGTCAAAATTTGTCAAGCACCACCGATATAGATCTGTATGGGGAAGCCAGGTACAGCAGTATATCGTCCGCATATAAGGATATTCGATCCTCCACGTCATCCACCCTCCTCATCTCTCGGACCATAACATCCCTGCGTATCCAAGCCGCTAGGGGCTCTAGTAACAGTGAAAATATTAAAATATTAACAGGGATAGAGGGCACCCCTGTCTAGTACCCCTTTGGAGCTTAAATATCCGGGACTTATGACGGTTCACCCGCACCTGACCCAAGACATCCGTATATAACAGTCAGACCCAGGCTATAAACTTGGGACCCAGGCCCACTCTTTTCAGAACTTCAAACATGTATGGCCATTCTATGGAATCAAAGGCCATTGAGGCATCGAGAGACAGCACCACTGCGTCCTCCTCGATGTATTTTATACGTGCCAGTACATTATGTAAGCGCCTTAGATTGAGGGCCGTGTTTCTTCAAGGCATAAACCCAGACTGGTCCGGGTGGACTAGTGTTTCGATAACCGACACCAGCCTATTGGCCAAAACTAGCACCTTTGCCTCCACATTAATCAACGAGATCGGCCTATAGGAGCCACATGCATCCGCTGGTTTGCCCGTATTTTGGATTACAACAATGGTAGCCAATCTCTGATCTGCTGGCAGTCGGCCCACCTCCAGACTCTCCTCATACATGGCCTTTAAGTGCGGGATTGTGCGGGAGGCAGTGGCTTTCAAAACTTCAAGTGGGACGCCGTTGGGCCCGATCGCCTTCCCTGACTTGATCTGCCCTATAGCTTTGCCTATCTCTTCAGGTGAGAGAGCCTCATCCAGTGTCTCCCTATCCGCCTCCGAGAGGGCTGGCACGTCACTATCCTGGAGAAGCTGGCGCGAATCCTTAGCCGTGTAGTGAGTAGAGGGGGAATATACCTTTTCTAGGTGAGCCACGAATCTCTCTGCAATGTCCTGCGGATGTGACATCATGTCACCCCCTGGTGTCGTCAGCTTATGTACCCATCTCGATCCCTGTTCTCTCCTCTCTAGCCATGCCAATGTCCTGCCCGCTCTATCCCCCATTTCATATATTCTATGCTGAGTATGGCGATACTTGGCCAACATGTGTTCCCTGTTTTTGATCCAATACTCATCTTGCTTCAGTAGAAACATGTGCGCCGTATAAGGAGAAGGATTCTGTGCATGCTCTCTCTGTAGGTTAAGAAGGTTGTGTTCCACCTGTGCCACAAGCTCATGCTTCTTAGTGATATATCTCATCTTCAAAGATAAGGCCTTCCCTTTCAGAACCACCTTATATGCGCCTCCCATATCGTCTGAGCAGATGTAACTGAACCAACATTTTCAGAGAAGTACTTCTCTGTTTGAGTGTGAAGTTCCTCCCTAAGGTCAGGTATGTGTAAAAGCCATGGGTTGATAACGATAGTAGTACGTGCCTGCTTTTCCCAATGTGTATACTCCACCCAGACCGGGGAGTGATCAGTTATGTCCCTCAGTAGAACTTGGGACCCTACAAAATTGCCTTCAGATGACAAATGTGTGAGGAAATAATCTATACGTGATAAGCTGTGGTGCATACCAGAAAAAGAGGTGAATAACTTGTCCGTGGGCTGCAGTGCCCGATCCACATCCCCCAATTCCAGTGCTGTCACAAAGTCAGCCATTAAGACACTAGATCTCGCCTGTGACCTCGGCGGGTGACGGTTGATCGTGTCGTCCAGTGTTATGTTATAGTCTCCTCCCATAATCAATGTGCCATCTTGGAGTCCCGCCAACCTTCCCCCAAGGTCTTCTAAAGCTACTTTACCCAAAGCGGGAGGCAGGTAAACCGAGATTATATTAAGGACCCTACCATCCCACTGGGCCTCCACTCCTGCAAATCTCCCCGCCGGGTCCGCACAGATCTTACCAACTATGAGAGGTAGCGATTTCTTAACCAGAATCGCCGTTCCCCTGGACCCCTATGTGTAGTCTGCATGGACCAGTAGTTTATACCCCCATCTCGTGAGGGCCTTAGTCTTCTGCCCCACCAGGTGCGTCTCCTGCAGCAAAACCACATAAGGAGAGTGTCGCTTCAAATACTGTTGCACTATTCCTCTCTTGATTTTGTCCCCCATCCCGTTAACATTCCAGGTCAGTACAGAAAGTGTCCTATCTCTATCCCCCCCATCCCAAGTAACAAAATAATCACCCCTTGCACGGATAAGTGAATAAAGTTGAACCTGCCAACTCAACAATTGCTGTCTCATGTTCAACATGGCTACTTCACATTTTTCAATTATAAGAACACAGTGCATACCAATAAAGCAGTCAAAAATGAAACATCCCCAAATTCCAAAACCCCTGATGTCCCTCCCCCACCATACCTCCTTTGCCATTGTCAAATCCCTCCCTCCTCCCAATCCCAACCCCTCAACTGCCGCCCCCCTCCCTGCCTCCCTGCCGGTGGATTTCAAACTACCCACTCCCAAACATGGCAGCGTGCCTCTCACCCCCCCCCCCCTGAAATGCTGAAAATGCACGTGGTATCTAACTCCCATCCCCGCCCGTTCACATCACAATTAACTTATACTTTTAGCCATCTACTATTTGTATTAATTAGTCCCACTCAATTCACATCATTTGACCCACAATGCACTGCTTTTGAGCTCACATATTACACCACTTATGACATGGTCAGAGACATCACTGATGACATCTCAAGTGACATCACTGATGGCATCATCCCACAACTGTATGTGCTTCATAAATGTTTCTAAAGATATATACTAAGCTTCAACGTGAGTTAAATTACTATTCTTTCTGTACTAGTAATTAGGCATACTATTTCTAACATATCTAATCTCAGTGGCTACGTGACTATATACATTAGTGTGTGAGTGGATGGCTGAGAGGCTGTATGGACGTGTGAATGGGTGTCTCAGTTTATGTAACAATGTGTTAGTGGTTTTGTAAGTAGCTGTATGGGTGGTGGAGTGGCTGTCTGAGTGACTGCATAGGTGAGTGGATGTGTGAGTGGTTGAATAGGAGACTGAATGTCTATGTGAGTGGTTGTAAGAGTGTATGAGTCGAGTGGTTGTATGAATGTGTGATTGGGTATGTAACTAGTTCTTTGGGGGGGTGAATGGTTGTATGGCTGGGTGTGAGGCTGTCAGTAGCTGTATGGGTGTTAGTAGGTGTGTGACTAGCTGTATTGGTGAGTGCTTGGCAGTATGAGTGGCTGTATGGGTGAGTGTGTGGATGTGTGAGCAGCTGTATGGATGTGTGAGTAGCTGTATGGGTGAGTGAGTGGCTGTGTGAGTTTCTGTATGGGTGATTGAGTGTGTGTGTGAGTGGCAGAATGATTGAGTGGATGTGTGAATGGCTCTATGGTTGAGTGATTGGTTATGTGAGTACTGTATGGGTCTGTGAATGGGTATTTGAGGTGTTCTGTGGGAGTGGGTGTTTGAGAGGTTCTACGGGGTGTGAGTGCTGAATTTCACTGGTTTTGTATGAGTGCATGTGAAGGGTCGACCCTTACCTCGAGGGGACAGCGGAGGGATATGGACTCTTATGCCTCCGGAACTACACCTCTCTCTGTCTTCCCACAGGCACCACCGGTAACACCGGTACATGGCGGACCGGAAACGACCTGTCGTGATCCCGGAAGTAGGAACGCTATTGAAGGACCGGAAGTAATCTCACCTAACCCCGGAAGTCATTCTACCGGAAACCGGCTGGAGGGTAGAAAAGCCAGCGACCCGGACAACTCGGGGTTCCCAACAGCGGACTCGTGGCAGGAGTTGGCAGAACGCGGAGAACCAGCAGCGGAAAGCAGCGAAGAGCCGAAGGACCGGAACGACGAAGCGGAAGAAGAAGACGTTTGGTGTGAGGACTGGTGGCGTCCTCAGGAGGTGGCTGGAGAGCGGCCGTAACTCAAAGGAGAGTTACGGCGGGGCACGTGAGTACCTTGTTACCTTTCTCCGTGTTTCCCCCTTGTAGTAGTGTACATAGTATAAATAGCCCTCCGGACCACTCTCACTGTAAAAACGTGCACAGGCACTGTATAGAATTGCGCACTCTTTTCCCCTCCCAAACACTCTTCTCCCGGTACCCGTCTTCCCCTTCTCTGCCTGCAACCCTACCCCTTCACCTCCGACTCAACCCCTCACACTCCCAGGTGTTGGTGTCAGTGTTACGACATTTTGTTAACCTTTGGACTAATCGCCCTGTTTCGTTCTCTTTTCCCTCCGAGGGGCTCGCCGTACCCACACCACGGAAAACGACCACAGCCCAGCCGTGGACACCCCGACGACATCTTCCCGGAACCTCGCCCCTTCAAACCCCACCTGGATTTCCACCCGGACCACCTCACCCTCTGAACTGAGTTTCTTTTGTGTGAACAATAAAGTTTTCGCTAATCATAGCGCACTTCATACGGCCTCCACGCCTGTTATTCCGGCCCGCCCTAACCCCCGCTCCACAGTGCCTAACTATAAAGTCCCTGTAACCTTTGTTTTTTTCAGTGAATTTCTAAGTGTCTGTAATTCTATTTCCTGACTAGTGGAGAAAGGGGGTGGGGACTCCCACGAGCTCTCAGCAATCTTGCTGTGTGGGACTTACTGGAGGTAATATAAGGTGTTGTTGGCATCCAAGGACCCTCAGCATTTAAGGGGACTTCATCCCCAACCAGTAGTGTGCCAGAAGGCACATTTGCAGAGTTGTAGAGAAAGGGGATAGGGCCTCCCACAATCTCGTACTTACTGGAGGTAGCAGGAGGGGTTATTGGCCCCCAAGAACCTGCAACATCCAAGGGGACTTCAGCCCCTGGGGCCTGGCCATTTAAATAATACATTTTAGATAGAGGAGGGGGGCCACGCTGCCCCCTCCTGCAGATGATTCTGGGGTTGGGGACCCCAGGGCTGGTCTTTAAAATATATATATATTAGGGAAGAGGACCGCGCGGCACCACTCCCCGGACGGTTTCAGCCCAGGAAACTCCATCCCTGGGACCCAATCATCACGCTGTGGGGAGGGGGGCTGCACGTCCCTCTCCCGGGGCCGATTTCAGTCCTAGAGAACCCAACTCCCTGGGCCCGGTCTCTTTATTCTGGGCACCCCTAGGGCACCCCTTGACCTCTGTTGGGGACCACAGGGGGAGCCTTAATGCCATTGCGGTCCCTGCCAGCTCCCCTCCTCCTGCGGGAGGTGGCGCTGCTCTGACAAACATGGTGCTGCTGATAGGCAGCACCCTATCTGTCAGAGCAATGTTTTCAACTGTTTCCCTGCACGCATATTGGTATGCAGGGAAACAGAAAAAAAGTCCACTTTCTGCAAGCCGGAGCTGTTTGATAGCTCCGGCTTGCAGAAGGCAAAGGTATGTTTGCTTTTGCTTGGTGGTAGCTGTCCCACCAAGCAAAAGCAAACAGCTAGCTCCCAAGAGTGGGTACCTCGGGAGGTAGCAGGAGCCGGGGGATGGTGGTCTCCAGGGCCATCCATGACTACACGAGGGGGGCTGCTCACCCCCTCCAAAGCTTATTTAAGCCCCAGGGATGTGGTGGTGGTCCCCAGGGCTGGGGGTCCATGATGGAACCCTTCATTATTTTCTTTGGTGCCTTGGCTGCAAGGGGCTGTGTGGGGCCCCCCACATTTATTATAAATTGCTTGCCACGGGGAGGTGGCATTCCTCGTAGTATGAATACATATTATAAAGTACCCCAGGGAGGTGGCAGTCCCCGGGGCTGCAGGGGGCCTTGCAGCTCCCCGCATTTATTTTATATTACGTGCCTCTGGAGGTGGCGATCCTGGATCTGCAGGGGCCGTATGGGTCCCCTGCATTTATTATACCTTGTGTGACACTGGGAGGCCTGCCCACTTACATATTTAACAGTGCCCTGGGGAGGTGCCAACTCCCCAGAGCGGCGAGAGTGGCTGTGCGGCTCCCGGCATGTACTTTACATTGTTTGTCCTGGGGAGGTGGAAGTCCCCGGGGCATGGTTGGGCCGGCATACATGCAGTGCCCCGGGTGAGTGGCAGTCCCAGGGGCAACCCATGGGCCCCATGCACCCACTCCTTTGTTTTATTATAAAAACTTACATGCCCCCTGGATTTGGCCCAATCGGGGGCACAATTACAAAGAAGCTCAGGCAGCTGAGTTTTTTTTTTGTTGCTGATTTTCGTGACGTGACTTTCTTTTTTTTTTTTTAAATATTTTTTGAAACCTTTATTGTGCAACATAAGCATACAGGTACGGGCCCACAACCATTCTGGCTGGCCTCGAAATCAATTTGTAGCACAAAAAGCAAGTTTAAAACAGCCCAGCAGTCCCAGAGACGAAAAGCAGCAAGTATTCAAAACATTACGTATGGGAAAAGTGACCGCTGGGTACAGGATAAATTAGGTTAATTTTAAAGTTTTAGATAAGAAGGATCAGACGCCATTCAATCCACCGAAAGCACACAGTGGGCAATGATCGCAGCAGATTATCAACAAAACGAAGGGTAACAATCGAAAGATTGGCATAAGAAGATACGTATCAGGATAATCATATGTAGTCACAGTACAGACTGGTCATTACCCGCCCCATGAACGTGGAACAGCTTAACTAACGTTAGCGGTAGGACTAACAGCAGAAACGATAAGCAGCGCTACACCTAGCCACCATACTGACCCAAAAGAAGAAAGAAAAAGAGAGAAGAACCAAGAAAAGAGAGGAAAAAATAAGACCCATAGAAACTGAAACAAAACAGAAAACCCCACCCCCAACCCCCCATCCTGCACGCATGCAGAGGCTACGGCCTACCCCCCCCTAGCAGTGTGCCTGTCGCCCGAAAAACAGAGACCCGAAATTTAGATTCAGAGAAGAGAAAAAGGGAAAAGAAAAAAGATTTAGTATAATACCGGAGGAGGGCCAACCCATCAGGCTCCCGGTCTCCCCTTCCACTAGTGTAATCGCCACCCCAAACGAAACAGTCAATTTCTACAGTCTCTTAGTACAATAAAAATGGGGGAGAAACATCACGTATTGCGCCATGAAGTATGTCGTAGGTACTCGCCAATCCGCTTCCCCTCCAGCCACACAGACATCAAACATTAGTGGGAAGCACTTTGCCCTGACCCGTTTTTGTAAGTCCCCCGTGCCAAGCCCGCAGAGGAGATCCCGTCCCAGCAGACAAAGGAAGACAAAATGTCCACGCACGGCAGGGGCGCAACTCGCCAACACAAAATGGACGTCGCCGGCCACAGACAGAGTCTCCTCCATTAAAGACAAACACTCCCAGTTCCAAGTCTGAAAAAGCATACCACAGCAAAGATACAGGGGCGAGGGAAGAGGCAGGAGTCATAAGAGGCAACAGTAGCTGAACCAGTGTCTGAGTCATCAGCGGCGCTGTAGCGGACGGGGACACCGCCAAATGCTGGGAAAGGCATCCTTCAAAACAATAGAGACATGTAGGCATTCTGCCCCAGACACCCACACTGTCCGGGATCGGCCATTCCCCTCCGCATCCAAGCAAAGCCACAGGATCCTCCTCAAACATAGGTGGGGGCAATTCCTCGCGCATCTGGGGGGCATCCGAACGCAGTTGCCCCAGTGTGAGCGCAAGATCGTCAAGCCTTCCACCAAGCGCCCGGAGGCCATTCCTCCAAGCAGACTGAAAGTCATTCAGGGCGGCGAGGATGTCGCTGCGAGACAGCACAGGCTGAAGTTCCCACATCGAAGAGCTACTCGGTGCCTCACACTCACCCTCACGCAGCACTTCAGTGGGCAAGGTGTAGTACTCCGTCTTATTAAGGCACCCATCAGGCGTTTCCAACTGGGAGGGAGAACAAAGGCAGGGCAGGGACAAAACCGGCTCAGGCAGACTGCTGCTGGAGTCTCGAGGGCTTCCAAGGTATGAACCCGAAAAGCAATCAATGGCTGTGGCCATCTCCTGTCCGACCCAACACCAGGCTTAAGTACGGGAGCGGCCCGTGATAACCGGGCAGGATAGAGAACAATGCCGATAGGCTCACCTACGAACTCCGCAGTCAATATCAATTCCACCGAGTCACCATGTCAAGGATGCACTCCAGCCGCACCGTGTGACAGCCGGGGCATCCTCAGAGAGTTCCGCTCTGGAGTTGCTGCTACCCGGTGGGCCGACTCCGCCCAGGTCCTGCTGGCCGCCGCCGATGAGTCAGCGCCCGGCCCTGTTTACCAGTCGAGGGCGCGGCTCAGGGTCGTTTAAGGCCATCAGTAAACTGCACCAATATGTCTGTCTGCGAGGCCGGTAGAGACGTCGGAATCGCGCATTCGGTATCTGCGCGCATTCACCCTCGCCCCGCTGCCAAATAATACCGAAATCGTGCACAGGATCGTTTTGCGGGGCTCGGAGGCTTACGGAGCCAGGAGCCTACACATCCATGCCGATCGCCATCATCGTGACTTTCTTTTTTAATGCTTTATTGCTGTGGCGGAGTCCCAGGGGACCCCAACAGAAAGGCTTGGGAGTCAGGTTATTCCTACCCGGCCGCCTTTTCTTCTTTTTTATGCTTTTTTGGGCCTCAGTTGAAGCTGAGTCCCAAGATGGCTACCAACAATTCCTGGTTGAAGGTTGGCAGCCAATCAGAGCTCTGTATTTCCCTGCACAAGCTCATTATTATTAAGAAAGTCCCCGTGGCCAGAGATATCACTAACTGTATGTTCTGAAATGTCTCCACCACTACTGGATGGATCTACACCAAATAAGAAAAAGCTGTATCTGAGTAACTTTATTTATTTATTTTATTTGGCACATTTGTAGAGCGCTCTGTTACCCGGAGGTGTCCTGGCACTGGTATGATAGAGCTAGCGTGAGTGAGCAGGCTTACTGAGTGAAGAGCCAAGTCTTGAGTCCTCTTCTAAAGGCCATCAGACCCTGAGATTGTCTGAGTACAAGTGGGAGTTTGTTCCAGGCCTCTGCCGCCCTAAGGGAGAAGCTCCTACCTCCCCAGCGAGCTCCTTTAATTCTGGGGACCGTGACCAGAGCCAATTCTCCTGACCTCAGGGTTCGTGCTGGTTTGTGCCAGCGAAAAAGCAATTTCATGTGTCTAGGGCCCATATCATGAAGGGCTTTGAAGACCATGCATAGTGCCTTGAATGCAATTCTCTTACGAATTGGCAGCCAGTATAGTGCCACCAAGTCCTGAGTTACCGAAGCAAATTTGGGGGTATCGGTGATCAGGCGGGCGGCTGCATTTTGCAATAGTTGGAGTTTATTGAGTACACTCTGCTGGGCGTTTAACATCAGGCTGTTACAGTAGTCCAGGCGTGAGAGCACTAGACCTGTAACAATCGTTTTCCTGTGTTTCTTCTCCCGATACGGGAGAATTTTCCTGATGGTTTTGAGGGTATAATGGAGAGAGGAAGAGAGTGCATTAATCTGGGGTTTAAAGGACAGGAAACTGTCCACCAGTATGCCCAGGTTTTTTACTTTGTCAACCGGCACGGGGAGTGGTCCCATTTCGTCTGGCCACCATCTCGGGGACCAGAAGTTCTCCCTAGCTCCAAAGAGCAGGACCATTGTCTTCGAGGAGTTCAGTTTAAGGCAGCTTTGTGCCATCTAGCACCCCACTTCGTGCATACAGTTTTTGAATCTGTCTGCTGTATTATCAGTATTGCCGGGTAGGAGGGACACCACAATCTGTGTGTCGTCGGCGTAAGCCGTGAGTTGAAAACCGAACGATCGAATCACCTGGGCGAGGGTCGACACATAAACATTAAAAAGGGTGGGACTAAGCGAAGATCCCTGGGGGACTCCACAGGGTAGTACGAATGAATGCGATTCATGGCCTCCTAGCGCCACTGTCTAGGTTCTAAATCTACCTTTCTGCCAAATTTGATTTGATTCCGTTAATCGGTTCGGGCTGTAGGCATGTTGTCAAGTCCTATGGGAATTAACATAGGAAAACACACTTTTTTAGCTCCCTTTTTTTCGGCCCCAGTTTGGCGGATCACCCTGCACAGTTATTTTAGAAAAATTTGTGACGATTCATCAACCAGGGCCAAAATTATAGGCAAGTCCAAAAATGTGTTTCCTACAGAAACATGGTCCTAACTATAACTACCTACTGGCAATCGCCAGTGGATAATATAGAGTGCTAGATAGATAGATAATATGCTTACTTTTAGTGGCATTCAGCCAGCCCTCTCCATCCATTGGTCTATTGTTGTGTCATTTACATTGTTCTTCCTTCCACTACAGCTCACAGCATGAATTAATGGAATATGTTTATAGAGCGCAAACAGCTGCTCCAGCAAGGAGTGTCCTAGCGCTAGGTACTAGTAAGACGTAACTGGGGAAGCTGAAAAAAGGTGAGGCCGAACAGATTTGGTCTCTCTGAAAAGGTGGGTCTTCAGAAGGCTTTTGAAAGAATCTTCTGAAGTAGCACTCCTAATATGCTCAGGTAAAATATTCCAGAGCTTCAGGCCAGATAAGATAAAGGACGCCCACCAGCTCTAGTTTTGTTAATCTTTGAGATGCAGAGCAATTTGTGGTTGGCCGAGCACAATGCTCTGCGAGGAAGGTATCTTGGGCCCGGTTCACAAAAGTAATCTGAGACAAAATCCTAACTTTACGACTTTCGGTAATCACAAAAGGCACTTAGTAATAGTAAAGTTAGGATTTCTAACTTTACCACTACTAAACTGAGAAAAATCCTAACTTTACTGCTACTAAATGCCTTTTGTGACTACCGAAAGTCGTACAGGTAGGATTTTGTCTCAGATTACTTTTGTGAATCGTGCCTCTTGATTTTATGGCTAATAACTTTCAGGTCTTTCATTTGAGAGGCTCTAAACATTATAATCAGAGCTTTAAACTTTATTCTTTGATTCATGGGGATCCAGTGAAGGCTTTTCAAGCCATTTCGGGCTGATTGCATTTTAGAAATATTCAGCACCAGTCTGGCTGCTACGTTCTGATCCAGTTGCAATCTGTTTCACAATGTTTGGGTGTATCCAGATGACCAATTCTTATCACTAGATGCATTTACCCCCCAGCAGCCTTCAACGGCACTATCAATATTCGTATATGCCACACTTCGATCTGCTATACAGACATTGTATCCCCAATTTCCAGCTGTACCAGCACCACTAATGGCGTTACCTGGGCTGTTGACATGCAATTTGCGGAAAGGCTCATACCCAGACTATATAAGGCGTCAATTAAAGATAAACAAGAAGGTCCAGGAGGCACCTTAGACAAATGGAATGCAGTACTTGATACGCCATTAACCACACAGACTTGAGAAGCAGGCTGTGCGTTAACAGGATGCCTCACTGCGAACTGCAACCTTAGTATAATACATTTCAAATACTTGCAACAAATATACTACACCCCCAGCCAACTGTGTAGGTATGGACTTAGGGAGAGTTCTCTTTGCATTGAATGTGGTAGGACGGATGCTGACTTTATACACTTGGTGTGGCACTGCGCCCCTTTATATAATTTCCAGTCCAAGGTGGCCTATATCTTATCAGAGATGGTGCTGGAGAGGGTGGAGTGCACCCCTCAGCTTTGCCTGCTAGGATCAGGAGCAACACTACAGCCATGCAACCACAGGCTGGGGGTGAAATTGTTTATTGAAATGTATTTATTTGTTGATTACTTAAAATCATTACAATCCGCAAAAACACATTCAGAACGAAATCAGGTTAAAAATGTACAGATATATTATGCTTTTATATCCAAGACGAGATCCCCAACTAAGCCCTAACATGATTTGGTTAACTACAATTAATCTGTTTACTAATAAACGAATAGCAGCAGAAATTAAAGTGCCTTGTGCTAGCAGCTAGAATTACAAGTAAACTATTTAAGTTTGATAAGGGTACATGATATACAACACACCAAGTAGCAGCAAAATTAAAGTGCCTTGTGCTAGCAGCTAGAATTGTACATGATATACAACACACCAAGTAGCAGCAAAAATTAAGGTGCCTTGTGCTAGCAGCTAGAATTGTCAGGTAAACCTTTAGATTAAAAAAGTGTACATGAAATGCCGTCCACCATTATAAAATTGAATTAAAAAACAGTACAGTACCTAGAATACAACCCACCAAATAGCAGCATAAATTAAAGTGCATTGTGCTAGCAACTAGAATTGTTAAGTAAACTTTCCAGTTAAAAAGTGTACATATAATACATTCCACCATTATCGAGTTGCATTAGATACAGTACGGAACATTTATAATATTAAATTTTAACCAAGCTTAAAAAAGCCTACACTCTCCCTAAAAACATTTAAAACCAATGTATCATTGCCAGGTTTTTAGATAGTTTCATAGTAAAAATGTCTTTACTAGATTGTCTATGTTACAAAGTTTCTTTTCAGATATAAAAATATACTTTTTAGATAGTCTTCATAGCACAAATTTCTTCACTAGAAATGTCTAAGTTTCTTTTCAGCTATAAAAATGAACGTAACAAATTGGCAAATGAGACGGATAGTAACACAACTTAAACATACAATAATTACAGACCTACAAGATCTTACCCATAGTTCATTAAAATGGGCTTTAAGATGGCCTTCCGCTCTTCTAACAATTTTGGGCATAAGGGTACTATATGCGGTAGGGTTTCCTCACACAACCCACATAGCCTACAAAGGTTGACCGGCCACTTCTCTCATTTTGGAATTCCATCTTTAGTTGGGTATCTCCTAAACCTTAATAACATGAATTTATTCTTCATTAAAGGTTTTTAATGAAACAACAAATAAGGTTGGGGAGCCAGTTTGCCAAAGGAGTTAGCTATTGACCATAGATGCTTTTTTTTCCTCAATTCATCATCTTTATCCATTATAGTAGACAATAAAGCAGCTGATTGATTGATTGATTTTTTGTAAACCATTTTACTCCTTACTTCATCTACTAAATTTGGACAATCAAAGTTATGTAAACACTCATTTAAATAGGTTTGCCAGCTACTCGCATATTCACTTTTTATTATCTCAAGCCAACACTGATTTGCTAGAGAACCCTCTTCGGCTCGAGACAATGTCAATAAGGACTTTAAAAATGTAGATTGTCGCCTGGATCCCTGTTGCATACCGTATGGTCGTGTGCTCGATTGTCTGGCTTTTGGAGGGGGGTGTGGAGCTGCTTGTCCGAGGTCCTGGGTTGGGATCTTCCCCGCACTCACCGACTGGGGTTGCTGCATGTTATGGAGGGCATTGGTGGGAACATCTATAAACGTCACCTGCTGCTCTTGGGGCTTGTTGTGGCCAAACGGGATCTGGCCCGGGTGTGGAAGAGAGTGAGGGCCCCCCCTTGTCTGCGTGGAAGGCAGGGTTGGACTACTATATGGGACTTGAGAAGCCGATCTTTGAGGCAAGGGGTTGCCCCCGCAAACACTACAAAATCTGGAATCGGTGGGCCGACTACAGAGGACTATCGCTGGATCCCCCGGTGGAACGAGAAGAGGACATATGATTGTGCTAAAGTTGTTGGCCCGATTCTGTGGCACACCCGTCACACTACACCTAAACCTTTACTTGCTGCTACTTGTACACGTGCGTGGGGAGGGGGGGGAAGGGAGGGGGTGGTCCTGGGAATTAGGGAGTTCTGGGAGTTGACGGGGTAGGGTGGGTTGTGGGTTTATTCATATTTGAGCCTATTTTCGGTACCTAAATGACCATTAATACATGTCCTGTACACTGTGTCCTAACTGTTGGTGGTGATCTCCGATCTGTGGGGTGCCACGATTTTATTGCCTGCTTTGCTCAATAAAAATGGTTGTGAAAAAAAAAATGTAGATTGTCGGGCCAACATCTGTTTCTTTAGACCAAATTCTAGTCTTATATTTGCACGACTAATATATCTGGGAATCCTAAAAACTGATGTATATGTCCTTAATTCAATATCATCAAGAATTTTCGCATCTTTGCCACAGAAGATAATGGAACCATAATCCAAAGATGGAATTAGTTTTGCTTTAATAACTTTCAGCAAGTGATCATAATTTGGACATAATAGCTTATCTCTCAGTTTTCTAAAAGCAAATGATAGTGATGTACCCTTAGCTTCAAGCCTATTAAAACGCTGCCTAAATGACATACTATCATCAAATGTGATTCCAAAATAGTTATCGATTTTACACATTCAATAACCCAAACCATTAATATTCCATTCTTTTAATCCTAGTTTGCCTCTTCCCACGGTCATTATTTTCGTCTTTTTTGTATTTATTTTTAGACCATTTTGTGTAACATAAAGGCTAAAAGAATCTATGAACCTTTTTAGTCCTATAACAGTTTGGCTTAATAGAATGGTATCGTCGGCATATTGTAAATATTTAATCTCTTTACCCAACAAAGCAGGAGAGTGGGCATTAACATCATTAAAATGGGCTGGGAGATCAGACATGAAAAGGTTAAAAAGGCAAGGAGCCAAAACACATCCTTGTTTCAAGCCAATATTGGTCTCAAGGCAACAAGTTGTGTGTCTTCCGTCGCCTACTTTGATCTGTACCCATGTGTAAAAATATCTTTATTTGGATATAAAATATCCATAAAAGGGCACATCAAAAATACCAGCAACAATACAAGTTATTATAAAAGAAGCAAAACATAAAAACAGCGAGTAAATGAGAACTTCCAAATTGCATTGGGAGACTTCAATAGCGTACGTATGTTAAAAAGGCATGATGTGCAAAACAACAATGTCAACAATGCCGTTATAAACATAAAAAGTTTGTGGCACTGACAAATTGCAAAATTGTGCTAGTAAATACAATCAAGTGTTCAACAAATAGCAGCACGTTATGGTAAAGTGCAATCAGATGTAAACAGTTTGAGCAGCGTAAAATAAAGTGCAATTTAGTATAGACTGTTTCTTTAAAAAAAGGCATTGACAGGCCCTTCCGGTTACTGAGTGAAATTACGGTATGCATGGTGTATAAAAATTCTAAGGCCTATGTTTAAAGTTGTATTTTCAGGATTCAGAGCTTCGATAATTGCCTGTCTATGGGTCCGGATTCCTAGCCTATTCCACTCAGTTTTCAGTTTTCGTCTGCGCTGTGACATGAGAGCGGGGTAAATAATTACTACATGCTCCAAAGTTTCAGCCGTCTTGCCACACCCTCTGCACAATAATTCCTCTGACGTTTGATGCCAGGAGGGTAAATCTTTTAAGAATTGCCAGTCACCCAGTCTGAGAGCCATAAAGCTAAGTTTTAAATACAAGGGATAAGTGCAGGACAGATCAGAAGAAGGAGAGGCCTGCCCATAAGAGTTCATTATTGCCCATGCGTGTCTACGTTTAGCGAAGTGAGCTTTATCAGTGATTTGGGACCTCATTCGAATAAGTTTCTTAATACTGATTTTAAATACTTCCTTGTTGGGATTGAGATCCCATAGGTCACCCGCAAAACTGGGTTTTTCTGAGTTATGTTTAACCAAAGTAATGACTCCAATGAACCTGGATCTGCTTGCCTAAGTTTGTGGCACAGGTTTAAATACGTGCCAGTGTTAGAAATTTCATAGTTTAGTAAGCCCAATTCTAATCTGATCTGTGCGGCAGAGGCGGTTTTAGGCATGTGAAGGATTTTTTTATAAATTTTGGTCACATGTTGGTTTAAATTGGCATTTAGTTTTCCCCTAAATATTTCAATGCCATATGACAGAGTGGGCCCGATTTTTGCTCTCATGACTTCCAATAGTGGTGATAGACTCGGACCAGACAGTTTTTTTGAGAGCTTGGAAAGATTCACCTTAAGGTTCATGGCTTTTACTGAAATTTCACTACGTTGTTTGGCAAAAGTACCCCTAGAGTCAAAATTGACCCCTAAATATTTATATGTTTTTCCTATTGTGAGGCTCATATTGTTATATAGCCATCCACCACCGAGGTTACGTTTTCTACCGAAGATAACCACTTGGGTTTTCTTTAGATTAACCTCTAAAGTATTCATGGTGGTATAGCTGTGTAGTTTGTTTAATAGCCTTTGCAACCCTACCCGGGTGAGGCTAAAAAGGACCAAGTCATCGGCGTATAAAAGGTTACTTATTGAAACACCTCCCATCTTGAGTGGGTGGCTGTTTATTTCTTCTAGGGTGGCTGGTAAGTCTGCTATAAACAAGTTAAAAAGTAGTGGGGCCAGCACACATCCCTGTTTGACACCTCTGGTTGTCATGATTTTCCGGGAGAGATGTGTGTCAGTCCCCAACGTCACTTGTATCCATGTGCCTGAGTGCAGTTGGATAATCGCCTCCAGAAGTTTAACTGGGATCCCCCATTTTTTTAGCTTCACCCATAGAGCAGGCCTGGGGACCCGCTCGAAGGCGGCTTTAAAATCTACAAAGCAGCAAAAAACAGCCCTAGATGTAATAAATGCTTTATCAACAATTATGGACAATGTCAATAGGTTAGTCATGGTGCCAGAATTTGCAGTGAAGCCGGTTTGGTTCCTTGGGATCAGATTATTCTGCTCTGCCCAGGTTCTCAGCTCTTCCAGTAGGATACCTGCGTAATGCTTTGCCTCAATGTCTAAAAGGGCAATTAATCTTTAATTGTTTGGGGTCACATGAGAACCTCACTTGTAAATCGGATGGTTTATTGCGCCTCGCCAAGAGTCCGGTATGGTTGAGCTTCTTAATGCAAAGTTGAAAAGCTTTATTAAGTATCCCGACCAAAGGTTTATATTTGTTTTGAACAAATTCTGTGGTAGGCTATTTGGGCCAGGCGCTCCATCTGGTCTTGCTTTTAATAACACTGTGGTGACCATTTCTTGGGTGATCTGCAGGTCTTCACTTGGAGATTCTAAGGATTCGGTGGGCCTGCTCAGGCGCTTACTCTGGCTTATTCTCGTTGAATTGAGAGCACATATGTCTGTAGAAGCTGTTCCCTCTGTGGGCCTGAAGTGGTTAGTCAAAAAGATGGACCATTCTGCTTCTGCAATGTTTGCTGTCGCAAAGGTGGATGAACTAGAGTTTTGGCGATGGATTGAGGCCAAAATTTTCTTGGGTTGCGATTTTTGCTCTCCCTAAGTAGTTTGCACCAGAATTGGCTTAGGTAAAGTTGTTTGTCTTTTTGTTGAGCATGCCTAAATGTTTTTTGGGCAGTTTTATACACATTCAAGAGCTCACTATTCCCTGGGGATTTCTTAAGGGCGCTCAAGGCGTTATTTCTAGATTTCTTCAGTACCCTAGTTTGGCTTGAGATCAAAAACTGGGGACTAGAGGAAGCCTTATGGGGATGCTGTTTGGATGGAAAAAGGCTTATCAAATGAGAACAGAAGATCGACCAGGAAACAGTGGGGGAGGCCGCCAAGTCAGTGTCTTCTGTTGTAAAGACCAAGCATGCCTTGATAACACTATGCAGATGTCTTGCTCCATCTTAGTCGTTTTAGGTTTTCAGTGTAAGTTCCTATACATGTTGTTGAGGCAAATTTATGATACACTGGCTTTACATTGAGGGTGACGACTTGTGGGTGATGGTCGCTTTCCGATCGAGGATGAATACAATAGTTACCCAAGTGTTGGAACAGGGCTGAATTACAGATGATATAGTCAAGATATGAATGTTTGCGGCTGTTTGTCCAAGACCACTTTGGTGAAATATCTTTCGTAGATCTACCGTTCATTACAAAAAAGCCTGCACTGTAAAGTTGCAACTCACAAAGCTCTCCTAGACCACAGTAGGCTTGGTTTGGTGGTTTCGACTGTGCCTCTACTTCTGTTGATGTGGTTGGAAAAAGCCCTTCAAAGTCAGCAGCGTTTCCCTGAAAGAGGTTAGTGTTAAAATCTCCGGTGATCATAAAGTCTGAATGGGGATGATCCGCAGCCAGGTCGCACACGATTTTCATTAAGCATGTTAAATGCTCATTTTTTTAATGCGTGCTCGGGTTAATGTAAACATTAAGAAGTAAAAGCGATCGCTGTTTGCTCCATGAACTGATTTTAACTCCGACTAACCAGTCCTCATCAAAGTTCAATAGCTCGATCGGGCCTTTTAGATTGTTTGAGACGTAGATCGACCAACCACCTTTGGGGTGGCCATAAAGACGGTCTCTAATTGCGGGTTTTAAGTATTCAATAAAGCCTATCACTGGACAATTTTGAGTGGCCCATGTTTCCTGAAGGGCTATTAAATCGTGCCGAAATGTAAAATTGTGCGTCTCCAAATTGGACATTTTCTGATGGAGACCACTGATGTTCCATGAACACAGTGTAAAAAAGGGCTGCGACTGGGGGTTTGGAAGGTTTGTGGGAAGTGATAATTGGGGTCTTGATTGGACCAAGTCATTGCAATTTGGGTCTGCAAAATGTTTTTCAAATGGTCAATATTTTGCGGGACAGAGCGGCCGGAAGCCATCCCCAATCTGAGTTTTTTTCAGGGTCAGGGGCTTTAATCCATACATTTTCAGTCAGTGGTGTTGTGCCTAAGGCATTTTTTAGGATTGAGTATGGCCTGTTTTTAACTCCAATCCTAAGACATTGCGCTCTTGTCGGGTGGCTGACTGCTTTAGTAGCACTGTGGGATAGCCTGGGGTGGAATAAGGATGGATTTTAATTCCCCATTGCTGAAAAGTATCCTTTTGGGCTAAGAATGCTCGTGCCCAAATAACGGATCTAAATGACACCAGGGTTACCTCAGAGGGTTGTCGGCCTCTTGGTGGAAGGAATTCAATGGACTCAATTTCGTCCGATGTCAGAGCCTCAAAACCTGAGGCACATTTCACTAATTTAATTATGTTTGATCTGTTGAGAATATCGGGCCAACCTTTTGATTTATATTCAGGGGCAAGAAGTATTTTGGAGTGCTGTAAGTCACTTTTGGCACTCTTGGTGCTAGAGCTTAGGTTAGGCAGAGTGGATTTATCAATTAAGGAGCCTAAGTCTGATCCCGGATAGGTTTGAGGAGGATTGCGTGAACCTTGCCTGGATGTCTGAGTGTCTTTGAGTGGAATTAATGTGTTATTAAAAATTACTTTTAGGGTATTGGGTCCGGTATTTAATTTTTCAGGGTGGGGTGGACTTGAAGGGAAAGCTAGTTGGGGTTGAGTTATCGTGACTGTCGTCTTCCTTGTGGTTAATTCGTTAGATTTACCCCCTGCTTTTTCAGTGCCGGGCTGTGGCTCTAGTGCCACTATTTCCGCGGGTAAAGTATTTTGATCATGATGACACGCAGAAATCTGTTGACTGACACTTGAGATGAAGTTGGCCATGAGGGGGCTTTGACAGAAACTTTTTGACATTGGTGGTAGTTGTGAGACACTTAAGTCTTTTTTATTGGCAGCGGTTGTAACAGTGGAAATAGTTTAAGAAGATTGACTGTTGGATTTGGTCTTAATTTGTTTCTTTGTTTGCGCTGACGTTTAGGCTCTCTCTTGCTACAAGGTGGCAGGGGAGCAGGAAGTATTTCAGGGTTGGGTGCTGCAGCAGCAGCTAATTGAACACAAGACCCTACCACATTGTTACCGGTAGTATGAGTTTGCCCACTCACTGTCTAAGGGCTTAAGGCCGATGATGGAATCAATGCCACTGAGGATAGAGGGTCTTGGTCTTGGTGGGGGTCTTGAGGGTGGTCGGTCTGTTTCGAGGAACATTTTAGTTCCCCACTCACCAGAGTCCCAATTGCGGGTGAGGTCAGGGAGTTAACCGATTCTGAGTTGGGTGTTGGGGGCTTTGAGGTAACTGGACGAGACATTCAGTTGCCCTGCCTCCCTTCAACAGCTTAACTTCATTTATGACACTGGTTAAAAAAGCTGGAAGCGAGGAGAGAGAATCAATGATGGGCGAGCAGCAGCAGACTGACTGTACTAATTTTGAGGATGATTGCGCTCCTATTATTAGATTGTTCAGTGGATCCCTGCTGTGAGCAAGCTAAGGTGTTCAATAGATCAACCTGCGTGTTCAATTTTTCGGAATGATAGTTTAAGGCAGTGACTGTCAATTGGAAAGTTTTGAGTAATTGAGGCCAGATTCTTGTTGTTGTGGTGACATCGGGGAGTGGCTCAGTTTTTAATCTAGGATTGGGTGAGTTTTGAAAGTTTTTGAAAAAAAAGGACAGGTCCGCTAGCAGTTGATAATTTGGATCGTTTTTTGTGGGGACTTTGAGAAGGATCTATGACGTTACAACGCGTTATTTTACAACGCAGACCGTTACAACGCAATTTTTACAACGCAGGTACCATTACAATGCATGCCATTACAACGCATGTCATTACATAGCAGATACTATTACAACGCATGCCATTACATCGTAAGTATAGGTAAGTATATCTTTTTAAAAAAAATGTAATAAAGTTAATTTAATTAATTTAAATTAAAAAATATAATTTAAAATTTTTTAAAACAGTAATTAATTTAATTTAATTTAATTATAGTAATTTAATTAAAAATAAAATTGTAATTAATTTAATTTATTTAATATAATATAATTAATGAAATTTATTAAATTTATAAATAGTAAATAATATAATTTAATTTATTACAATAAATATAATTTAAATTAAATTAAAATAATACTTAATATAATTTAATTTAATATAATTAAAGAAATGTAATTAATTTAAAATTTTTAAATAATATTATTTAATTTTAATAAATTAAATAAATTAAAAAAAGTAATTAATTTAATTTAATTTATAATTGTAAATATTGTAATTATTTAATTAAATTTAATTAAATTAATTTAATTTATTTAAAGTCGTAATACCCCTGTACCCCAAAAACCAAACCTAGCCCTAAAACCTAAAAATACCCCTGTACCCCAAAAACCAAACCTAGCCCTAAAACCTAAAAATACCCCTGTACCCCAAAAACCAAACCTAGCCCTAAAACCTAAAAATACCCCTGTACCCCTAAAACCAAACCTAGCCCTAAAACCTAAAAATACCCCTGTACCCCAAAAACCAAACCCAGCCCTAAAACATAAAAATACCCCTGTACCCCAAAAACCAAACTCAGCCCTAAAACCTAAAAATACCCCTGTACCCCAAAAACCAAACCCAGCCCTAAACCTAAAAATACCCCTGTACCCCAAAAACCAAACCTAGCCCTAAAACCTAAAAATACGCCTGTACCCCAAAAACCAAACCCAGCCCTAAAACCTAAGAAAACCCCTGTACCCCAAAAACCAAACCCAGCCCTAAAACCTAAAAATACCCCTGTACCCCAAAAACCAAACCTAGCCCTAAAACCTAAAAATACCCCTGTACCCCAAAAACCAAACCCAGCCCTAAAACCTAAAAATACCCCTGTACCCCAAAAACCAAACCTAGCCCTAAAACCTAAAAATACCCCTGTACCCCAAAAACCAAACCCAGCCCTAAAACCTAAAAATACCCCAAAATTACTTAAATTAATATATATAATTAATTTAAAAAAATACATAAATTAATATTTTAATTTATTTTAAATATTAATTAAATTATTAAAATAATGTAAAATAAAATAAAATAAAAATTATATACTTACCTATACTTACGATGTAATGGCATGCGTTGTAATAGTATCTGCTATGTAATGACATGCGTTGTAATGGCATGCATTGTAATGGTATTTGCGTTGTAAAAGTTGCGATGTAATGGTAGTGCGTTGTAAAAGTTGCGTTGTAACGGTGCAATACCCTTTGGGAACACTGTTGCTGCTGCTGGAGGTGAGTGTGGTCGTTGTTGGAGCTTAATTGACTCTGAACTCCCCTCCAGGAAGCTTTAAACCTATACTGAACAAGGACTAAATATGTCGGAGCTGGGTGCTAAATCTTTTTGTGTGTGAATTTGTGGAAAAAATAAAAGGGAGTTTTGTGGTAACGTAGTCAAAAAATTCTCTGTTTGCAATGATTGCAATGCTTGGGAACTAGAGTTGTCAATAAGACTTGCGGAGATGGTTGATTAAAATGGGCCTCTTGCTTGCAGATGTCGTGGGAGGGAAGAAGCTGACTTGGTGAAGGTTGGTGACTTGGTGAAGGATTTTGAGTGGCCCTCATAAAGCACTCCAAAGCGGTGTTCTGATCATCAACTAATGACCCAAAAATAAAGACATTCGGTACTAAAACAGGCTTGTTGGTTGATGTTTGAGACGGTTGAAACAAGTGCATGCTTGGCTCAGTAGATTGATGAGGGTCACAAAACTTAATTGCCTCAGAGGCTTGAGGGGAGGAAGGGTGCTTGACTCCACCAGGTACTTTTTTAAAGTAATCCAAAAGAGAGAGAGATTTTGAAGCGTTTTAGGATAGTGCGTAAGAGGGATGCATGTTGCTGTTGTGTTGCCATCCGTTTGATAGGGAGTTAGTAGCCTTCAATGTGGCCGTAGAGGTCAGTGGGTTCATGAGGTTGACTGGGGCACCCTCCACGTCTGTGGCCAGCCGTTTTGGTTTCTTTTGTTTTAGTACGGAGGGTGCTTTTCTTATTTTCCCGGATATCATCACTTCCGTTGTTGTGCGTGGCTATTCGGGGCCTGTGAGTTAAAAAGCCCCCTGCCGTCTGGTCTCTTGTTTGCCAACCGTACCAGGATGTGGTTCCAAGGGTCAGGGGGGGTCGTGAAGAACCAGCTTGGCCCTGAATTCAGGACTGCTGAATCTTGTCTTATCCTGGGCGGCAAGATCAGCTGGCGATGGCCGTGGTGCACAGGCACCCCCGCTCTCTTGGACCCAACACATCTCGTTGTTCACTGCCCGCAGCCACCTATCCGCTACTCCTAAGGCTACACCAAAGGCCTGATGCCTAGGCCTGGCTCCTAGGCCCCCAATCCCAAGTGCAGCGTCCACAGCTAGTGGACCAAGCCAAGACCAGGTGGGGACGCAGCATAGGGGGGTACTGAGTGAGTCGCCTGAGCCAGTTCCAGTCTGGGCAGTAGAGGGCAGTTATGGTAATGGGTAGGTGGGGGTGGGGGGAGCAGAACCAGGGCTGACAGGACCGGACTAGCGAGCACCCGAGAGCGGCTGGCTGGCAGTTGGGGGGCGGAGAGGGGAGCAGAGCGGAGACTAGGGGCAGCTGGGACTGAGGCTGGGGCAGCTGGGGGAGGCGCTGAATAGCGGCCCAGGCAGATGGCGTTGCGCAGGGCCGTGCGGCTGGGTGAAAAACCAAGCCGGGTCGGAAGCAATTCGGGGAGAAGCGGGGGCAGAGTAAGGGTCAGGGTTGGTTGGGAACACAGTGTGCCGAGTAGAGGAGCAAGGTCTAACTCAATGCCGACTCAATGCCGACTGTCATTGAGCCAGATGCGGTGCACAGCTGCACCGGGAATCCGCTGTCCTAAAGTCAACTCGGGACTCACCTTGGCTCGCAGGACAGTAACAGCTGGACCTCGGCTACTCAACTACCACTCTCTCGGTCGACTTACTCGTCCCGCCGTCACCCCTGCCTTCGCTGCTTTCACTGCCTCTTCCGCCCTCACCGCCACCACCTCCGTTGCTTGCAGCCTGCAGCTTGCAGCCGCGTCTGCTCCAGTTCACTCCGCTCCGCCCACAACCCGCGTCCTCGCCACTGCCCGCGTGCACGCTCAGCAATCTATCCTAACGTCTGTGGATCGCGGCCAGAAAGCAATTCCAGGTTGTTGTGTTTTCCCCCTGTACCCATGTATCGGAGTATAATAATTTAATCATCTTTAAAAGGGTGTTGGATATACCCCAATTAATTAACTTTGACCATAGTACATTTCGAGGCACAGAATCAAAGGCGGCTTTTAAGTCAATGAAACAAATATACAACTTTTGTTTCCTATATCTGGCTCCTTCGCCTAATAATGTCAATAAAATCAAATTAGTATAAGTTGATTCTCCCTTTCTAAAACCGGTTTGTAAATTAGGGATCACATCCTTTCTCATGGCCCATGATTCCAGTTCTTCCAGCAGACAACTAGCAAATATTTTCGCTTCTACGTCTGATAATGCGATTAAGCGATAATTTGCAGGGTTGTCCTGGGGACCATTTTTATAAATTGGTTGGATGATACTTCTCTGCCATGATTTCGGAATTAAGCCTGTTTTAATACATTATTAAATAGGAGAGTTAATACTCTGGCCAATCTTTTAAATTTGCTTTAAAAATAGCGTTCGGAATTCCATTCAGGCCAGGCGCTCCATTTGATCTAATCTTATTTATTACTTTTTTTACTTTATCAACCGACCATGGCTCATTATCAAGGGAACTTAATGGTTCATAGGCACTTAAGTCTGACCCACCATTTTCTATTATCTCCAGTTGGCCATGATGAGTAGGATTAATTTTACCATCATTGTACTGTGGGCCCGGAGGAATAGATTTAAGATTATTAAAAAAGTTTACCCAGCTTAATATTGGCACTATTACTTCAATGATTACCATATTCAAGTTGGTTACTAATACTCGAAAATAGCCGTGAATCTTTAGATTTACAAGCAAAATGTAATTTAGACCAAGTTTCTTCATAATATGCTTGTTTAGCCTTCCATGTTTCATGCCTATATCCCTTTTTTAATTGTCTAATTTGTTGGAATATCGTAAAGTGACATGTTCCTTTTGCTTTCCTATATAGTGCTCTTATTGTTTTATTGAGACTTCTTTTAAGGTATAATAAACGGGGCAAAAAACCACCCTGGTTTCTTTCATGTCAAAGTTATACCTTGAGAAGGTTTCAAATTAGAAAAATTGACCAAAAGAGCGGAACATAAACAAGGCCAAAGAGCAACCATAGAATTCCCTTCCGCAACAGCATCTTGAACATTTAAAATTAAACGGGAAAGGACTTCCACAATATCTTTTTCAGTTCTCTCATTCCATATTAACATTTTAAGGTTAAATGGAGTAGAAACAGGTTTGATTATTCTAGTTTCTGGTAAGTAATCAAAAGAAAAAGCGGAATATATAACTTGTGGGTTATGGTCGCTCTCAATCCTTGGTACTACCTGATAGCTTTGTAGTAAGTTAAAAAGTTTCTCAGAAATTATAGAGTAATCAATTATAGAAGGACTACACGTTTTATTAAACGTCGGTGTATTATCTTCATCTTGCATAATCTTAAGGTTACATTTTATAAACTCACAATTGATCCATTTGGATACAATTTTTGAATGTGTATTCAGCTTTTTACATGAAAAAAGATGCATGTTAAAATCACCAAAGATATCTATCATTGAATCTAGATGGTCATAATATAGCACTTTCACCATTTCCCATAAACATGAAAGTTGAGTGGATCTAACCTTTTTTTTCGAACTTAAATAAACATTAAAAAAAAAAATTGATTGTTTGGAGATTAATTTGATACACTGTATCCATTTAGCCTGAAGGTCAATCTCAAAATGATTAAGATCCAAATTCAAAGAGACATAGATAGAAAGGCCACCACTAGGACAACCAGTAGAGGCCTCACAAGTAGCCCCATTCAAATATTCAAAATAACCAATAAGGGGTTCACTAACCATATTCCATGTTTCTTGTAACATTAGTATGTCAAAGGTATTTAAAAAACGTATTACATTCAAATCTTCAAGAAGTGATTTAAAACCATTTGTGTTCCAAGAACAGATTTTGAAAGGTTTTAGTACTTTTTCAAGGGAAGACCAGCATCAGTCTTTCTTCACAGAGTTTCCATTTGTTAATATTGACGGCAGCCAACTCCAATCCTCGACCTGATTAGTTACTTTCTTTAACTCTTCACATATTCGTAAACCTGGCTGACAACTCCTGATCTTAATATCACACAACAAATTCAGCTCTGTTGATGGACCTGAGGCACCTTTCAGCACTCTAACATGTGGGGCTGCAAGGTGACTTGCTAGGAATCAACAGAGTTGGATATTGAGACCCACAAATTCTCCAGACTTCGATGCCCCATTTCTCATATAGGTTAATGTTGGCAATTATTTTACTGACAATTTCATCACTTTGCCAAGTTCTAAAAGTAATTTCATTATAAAAATTATTACAATCTTTCTTAAACTCCACTGATTCCAAATCATCTGATGTTACATCCTTCAAATCTATAATTGCATTCAATAGTTTCAAGATATTTCCACAGGCTGGGGGTGGTTTCCACGCTTCTAGCCAAAAGACAAGTGGAAGGCACGGGGGGGGATTATCTGCTCCTAAGTTAAATCAATTGTTGACTGTTGTATATTGCAGAGACCAGTTTGATAGGTATGCAGAGGAACTGCCAGCAGCCTCCCGGCTTAAGATATTATGTGGGCGCCTGTGACTGCTTACCTGATTGCACATCTGGATATGTCAGGATAGATACGATATGAATATATAGACAGAAATTATGTGTGTGGAGAGTGTGGAGAGTAGAAGAGCAAGCTGTGGGATGTAATAGCGAACAATTGATCCAGTTATGTGGTCTAATATGGCACTCTTATGGCTTGATTTGACGTGTACGCCACAATTAATCGCTCTGTTTGTTAGGTATGGATTTACTCTAAAACACTGTAATTGAATAAAAAGCTGCAATAAAAAAACTAAAGAAAAAGCAATGTTTGGGACGATCCTAAAAGCAGCATTGTTGGCACAGTCTAGTCCGGGCATGATCAGTGCATGAACAATGATCTTTCTGGTGTGTTCTGGCAGGAATTGGATGGTCTTTCTTAAAGTTTTCCACAGGAAGAAACACAAACTCCTGTAGTGGCATTGAAAAATGGCTTAAATGAGAGAGCATTGTCTAGCTTTACCCCAATATTTTTGTCAGAGGTGGATGGGACTGTGGGAGTCCTATTTCAGTAGGCCAAAGATGGCTCAGGTCCGATGTGGGGGTGTGCCAAATATAAGAAATTCAGGTTTTTCAGAGATTAAGCAAAGACAGCTTTATGCATCCAATCTGCTGCTGCATATAAAGAACCCTGAAAATTGACTGAAACAGAGGCATCCAGGTGTTTGAAAGCAAACATCAATTAGGCGTCATCCACGTAGGATACCACATTGAAACCCCACGCTTATATATAGCAGCGAGGGGGGACAAGGTAGATATTAAAGTGTCATGGGCTCAAGGCGGATCCCTGTGTACTCCACAAATTACCTCTCTATACTCTGATGTAAAAGGAGATAGGTGGACTGCTAGCTTACGGTTGGAAACAAAAGATTTGATCCATTTCCACACTGTGGCGACAATTCTGGCTTCTTCCCAGTCTTTGCAGGAGAATGTCATGCAACACTGTGCCAAAATCTTGCGAGTAGGTCTAGCAGGATCACATGGTATTTGTGCCCAGATTGAGATGGGTTTTCATAAACTCAGTCACTTCTAAGAGTGCTGCCTCTGTACTAAATCCCAATCAGAACCCAGTTTACGAAAAATGAAGCACATTATTTACATCAGTAAAATTGCTTACCTGATTGCACATCTGGATATGTCAGGATAGATAAGATATGAATATATAGACAGAAATTATGTGTGTGGAGAGTAGAAGAGCAAGCTGTGGGATGTAATAGCGAACAATTGATCCAGTTATGTGGTCTAATATGGGACTCTTATGGCTTGATTTGACGTGTACGCCACAATTAATCGCTCTGTTTGTTAGGTATGGATTTACTCTAAAACACTGTAATTGAATAAAAAGCTGCAATAAAAAAACTAAAGAAAAAGCAATGTTTGGGACGATCCTAAAAGCAGCATTGTTGGCACAGTCGAGTCTGGGCATGATCAGTGCATGCACAATGATCTTTCTGGTGTGTTCTGGCAGGAATTGGATGGTCTTTCTTAAAGTTTTCAACAGGAAGAAACACAAACTCCTGTAGTAGCATTAACAAATGGCTTAAATGAGAGAGCATTGTCTAGCTTTACCCCAATATTTTTGTCAGAGGTGGATGGGACTGTGGGAGTCCTATTTCAGTAGGCCAAGATGGCTCAGGTCCGATGTGGGTGTGTGCCAAATATAGGAAATTCAGATTTTTCAGAGATTAAGCAAAGACAGCTTTATGCATCCAATCTGCTGCTGCATATAAACAACCCTGAAAATTGGCTGAAACAGAGGCATCCAGGTGTTTGAAAGCAAACATCAACTAGGCGTCATCCACGTAGGATACCACATTGAAACCCCACGCTTATATATAGCAGCGAGGGGGGGCAAGGTAGATATTAAAGTGTCATGGGCTCAAGGCGGATCCCTGTGTACTCCACAAATTACCTCTCTATACTCTGATGTAAAAGGAGATAGGTGGACTGCTAGCTTACGGTTGGAAACAAAAGATTTGATCCATTTCCACACTGTGGCGACAATTCTGGCTTCTTCCCAGTCTTTGCAGGAGAATGTCATGCAACACTGTGTCAAAATCTTGCGAGTAGGTCTAGCAGGATCACATGGTATTTGTGCCCAGATTGAGATGGGTTTTCATAAACTCAGTCACTTCTAAGAGTGCTGCCTCTGTACTAAATCCCAATCAGAACCCAGTTTACGAAAAATGAAGCACATTATTTACATCAGTAAAATTGGTGATCTGGTAAGTAACTATAGATTCCAGCATCTTTCCATACGCAGGAAGAAGTGAGATAGGTCTATAGCTAGCAGGACATGTAGAGACCAAGTTAGGTTTATTTTAAAGTGGAAAGACCAATGCCTTTGAAATTTTAGGGAAGATTCTCTGAATCCTTCAAAGAAATCTTTTCGAAGAAAGATAGTAGGCTTTTTAATGTTTGGGAGGTTGGTTCGAGTGTGACTGACGTAGTATCTTCAGTGTTTGAAAATTTAGAATAGATGTTGAACACCTTGTCATGGGAAAATTCTGATATGTTATCAACAAACATCCTGTGATGTTGGTGTAGATTGATTTTATACTGAATGATTTATCAGGGAGTTGACAATTTACGAAAATTGGACAAGGTGCATTTTCTGCTTTATTGATGTGTTTGGTGAATAAAGAAGCTTTGTTGTTTTTTAAATGTTTTTCTGAACTGTTTAAGAGCAAATGCACACCTAAATTTTTCTTCCTCCAGAATATTGTCTTGTCATTTGCTCCCTAGGACTTTGCACTTCTGTTTTTCAGATTTAAGTGTGACAGAAAACCAAGGTGCAGAAGTAGAAAATCTTCTATTTGTGCTCACTCTCAAAAGTATGTATGTATGTATGTATGTATGTGTCTTGTAAAGCGCACTGCTGCCCTGAGGCGTCGTGGCGCTGTAGACCGCTGGGGAACCCGTCCTGGCTATCCCTGTGAGATGTTCCCTACTGGGTATCTCCAAGGTGAAACCAGGCATCCCCGGCGAATGTGGGGGGCCGTTGTAGAGATGAGGCAAGCTAATGCCCAGAGTTGCCGAGTGTGATCCCTGGTTAGAGTAGGCACCGAGGCGAGAATTTTCGAGTCCGCTGACCCTGGTCCACGACCCTGCCGCGTCAGGAATTTAACCCTGGTCCCGGGCCGTTCTCTGCTTTCGGGTCTGCCGCCTCTAACCAGTGAGCCACACCACTCCACTAAATCATCAAGAATGGTCTTGAGGTCAGAATTAAAGGAGGATCCAGCCAAATCAATGTCTGCAAGCTGGTTGACAACTATTTGTGAACAGGCCATATTTAGGGTGGAGTCAGCAATGGGGTGTCTAGGGCAAAAGAAAGATGGCTTCAGCTATTTTGAGGCCTGAATGAAGGGTAACTCTATACTAAAAGAAACTAAGAAGTGGTCAGTTCAAACTAGGGGGACTATGGGACCAACTTCTAAAGCAGAGATTTTAGAAATAATAAAATTGAGCATGCGCCATATGTTTTGAGTAGGATCTTTGACTCTCCTCACCAGGTTAAGGCCAGACAAGGTTTCAATAAACTGTTCTGCAGCTTTGCGGCTCTGATCATCTACATGTAGATTACAGTCACCCAATTCCACAAAATTGTCATGATGAGGACAGAGCCTGATTGCCATTGTCAGTAATTCGCCAAACCTGGTATCGGGGTTAGGGGGACGGGGCAAAGGTCAGCCTACTGCAGTCACTGGCTGACTTCACTCTGAATTATGCCATTCTGCTCTTTCACAAGGAGCACCTATGTACAGAAAGTAGTTAATTGCCAGTGGCAATGTGTGGTTTGACCAAATTCTTTTTTACTTGTAGCCACTTCTTTTTTAGGCCTCAGCTGTAGACGGTGCGCATGCGCTGTCTCGAACAGAGACATACTGTATCTGGTATGTGGGCCTCAGCCCACCCTTAGGCTTCCCATTAGCTATACAAGCAAAAGACCAAAAGCAGCAGATAAGGTCAAGCACAACGGATCTTAAAGTTCTTGAGGTTGGGTGGGCAATCTCTTCCAACATCTGCTGCTGTAGGATGTTCAATTTACCACAATGCAAAGAAACAGAATGGAAGGTGCACTCAAATGAAGTCAAGAGAGAAAGTAGTTTTTAAGTATCTTCTTCTTTATTCAAAAATTGTTCTTCAAGCAAAGGCACAGCCAACGCGTTTCGTTCCCTTTTTTTTGCCTTTAGGAATTTCATCAGGGCAAGCAAGTA
This sequence comes from Lissotriton vulgaris, assembly GCF_964263255.1. Lineage (NCBI taxonomy): Eukaryota > Metazoa > Chordata > Amphibia > Caudata > Salamandridae > Lissotriton > Lissotriton vulgaris. The sequence continues at coordinate 1,208,862,170 of NC_141691.1, forward strand.
TTTTCAAAGGGCAGCACTCATTAGCCAACAGAATTAGGTAAACTGGAGATAAAACCGAGCCCGATGGGTCAAATTTGAATGCCTTAAATTGGGAAAAAGACGCCCAAGTAGAGATGAAATGAAGTAGTCCCAGTCGGTGTGGTGAGGACGAATATGTTCCAGGTGCTATTAACAGCCCCAAGTTAGGGAAACAATCAATTTGGAAGGGTTGTGACGTCTTCAACAGGAATTCTCATATTGGGGCGGCGACGCGGTATAAGCAGTCTAATGTATTAAAATTCATAGAGTAATTGCCGCTAGCGTAGCGTAAAGGCCAGGGGTCCGTTAATGCCCCACGTTAAGAATCAAGGCAGTAATGCCGCACCTGTGATAAGGTCCCGGCTCTGACAACGTCAGCGAAAGAGGCGTCCTGCCCATTAGCTGCCAGCATCTGTTTAGCCCTCCCCAAATGCACCAGTGAACTACTATTAAACATATGCAGTAGGCATTGTCATCATTGTTTTGGGACTACTTTTTTATTTTTTAAAATGGGTGACCGGGGGGCGTGGTCAAGATGACGGAGTGAGCGGTCGCACTTTCTGCGAGCTCCCCGGACTCTAGACCCCTAAGCCCTGTATTTATGCCGATCTCCCCTGATCAGCCTGAAACTTGCAGCGGACGCGGTGGTGCTGCCGGTAGTTCATTGGGAGCTGGCGTCCGCCCCGGGGATTGCGCAGGCGAGGCTCCGCGGTGGGGGCCGGTGCCGACGCCAGAGACGTGGGAAGCTGCGACCCGAGGCCTGCCGGAGCAGTGGATCACACAGTAACCGGACCCACGACAGATCTGAAGTGGCAGATCGGCCGACTGAGCAGCGACGGCTTCCGCTGAACGACAGACGACGGCCCGGAGGCTGCGGAGGAACCGGAGGGGACCGGAAGTATACCTGAGGCCCTCCCAACGGCTGGGAGCTTCTACGCGAGGCCGAGGACGCGGCCTGTGGGCGGAGCTGCCTGGATTCCTGCACCGGGCCGAAAGATTGTGGCGTCTGTCACCGATTGAGGAGTGGCGCAGAGCCGGTGGAAGCGTGGAAGTCGATGGAACACAGGTCCACTGAAGCGACGAGGCCCAATGGTTACCGAGAAGGACTAGGCCCCGAACTAACTCCGCCAAGCGCGGCTTAGCCGGATCATGGCCAACTGAAGTAGCGGCTGTGATGCAGGAAAAATCTCAACACTCATTGAACTGGCCTAGGGTCCGAGATAGAAGTGAAGCTTTCCTGCCACAGCACCCGAAGGGCAGGGAGCCTCGTCGACACAGCACAGCACCAGGGCCTCCCGGTCTACGCCAAGGTGCGGCGAGAGGTGGATAGTCTGGGTGAGAGGGTAGCCAGCATGGAGGAAACCGGACATTCAAGGGACAAAGAGGTCATGCATCTACAGCAGGAGATGCTGCGACTGAGAGGACAGCAGCTGGACCTCCAGGCCCATACGGAGGACCTTGAAAACCGGTCCCACCGGAATAACATCCGAGTCCGGGGGGTACCTTCCACGGAAGAAGGAGAGGACATTGCTGGGTATTTGCAGAGCATGTTTAGGGAGATACTAGGTGAGCCGGAGGACTCCCCTATCAGAATCGACGGGGCGCATAGGGTGGGCAGAACGCGTCGGTCCTCGGCACCCCCTCCGGATATCCTGGCCTTCCTACCCTATTTCCCACTTAAGGAGCGAATCCTGCGTGAAGCGAGGAAACAACAATCACTCCAATTCCATGGGCATCCAGTTGCACTCTTCCAAGATTTATCAGCGATTACGCTGCAAAAACGCCGAACATTCAAAATAGCAACAGACTTTCTGAGAGCCCACGAGACACAGTATTCCTGGGGACACCCCTTCCGTCTAATCTTCCGGTGGAATGGCGTCCTACACCAGCTCCGATCACTCCAGGACACTTGCGAGGTGCTGGGTATCACTGCGACAGACGAAGAACCACACACCCCACGCAGAAGGCGCACCACCAGGGACGGCTGGCAGAGGGTCTCTGAACGCCGGTCCTCTGCTTCTTCTGCTCGACTGGACTCGCCTACCATTCGATCCGGAATGGACGGGGCACTCCGAGAGACGGCCGGTAACACTACCGCGAGTGATGTCGCTATGACGGCCTAAGCCGACTCCGGGGGGAGATCATCATAGCCTATTTTGCATTGCAGGTTTGGGGGCTCTAGGGGGAAGGGGTGGCAGGCGGGGGTGTAATGGTTGGACGTCCACATTTGTGACTTACCACAGACTTGTCCCTTGAGGACTGGCCTGGGACAAAATGCCGTTCTGGAACTTGTTGGGAGCGGGAGGGGTGGGAGCGGAGGGGTGTGTGGGTTGTTTTCAGGGGAGAGGGGGTCGGGGAGTTCGGTTGAGGGCAGGGAAGTTGGGGAATGGGGGGTCGGGGAGGTTCCTCCAGTGCATTATGCAGGTCTCGGCCGTGCTAACGGCATATATACATTTTTGCCCTGCTCTGGCAGGTATTTCTTGATTAACATTCACCACTCCACATGCCTCCCACGTCTCTTAAGATAGTGACTCTAAATGTCAGAGGCCTCAGTAACCCGGTCAAGAGGAGGGCGGTCAAGAGGAGGGCGGTGTTGTCTTTACTGGAGAACACACAAGCGGATATTTGTCTCCTTCAAGAGACCCACTTGCTACCTAGCGATTCCCACAGGCTGCGTTCCCATAAATTTCCAACACAATTCTTTTCCTCCAGCAACACTAAGACTGCGGGGGTGGCGATCCTAGTGGCATGACATTTCAAGGGGGAGGTCCTTCATAAACATGCAGAGCACAAAGGTAGATTGCTGGCCTACAGATTTAAAATTGGGGGACTCCCGTTTACGGTCGGATCCCTGTATAGCCCCAATGACCAACAGGAGAAGTTTTTATGATCGTTAGTGGATATTACTGTCTCGCAGGACAGATACATTATCATCGGGGGCGACTTTAATATGGTTTTCTATTCGGCCCTTGATAGATCGGCGCAGCGTAACCCACAGACTGGGGAATTTTCCGCCAGTTGTAAAACACAGCTGTCAGAAGTGGACCTCCACGACCTCTGGCGCTGTATGCACCCTACTGACAGGGAGTACTCATACTACTCCCATGCGCATAAGACGTATGCGAGGCTGGACCACCTTTTGGTGACGACCCAGGTAAAAGCGATGGCCTCGACAATTGAAATGGGGGTGATTTCCATGTCGGACCATGCTTCGGTACTCGCTACATTAAGCCTGCCACCGGTGACTTGCACCCCTCGGGTCTGGCGTCTTAGGGACACTCTACTTCATAGGAAAGAGGTGGTTAAACGCATAACAGAGGTTACTCAGGAGTATCTGTCCCACAATGATAACCCCGACACCACACTGGCGACAAGATGGGCTGCCCTGAAAGCGGTACTTAGGGGAGAGTTTATAGCCATCGCGTCGGCTGAAAATAGGGAAAGGCAGAGTAAAAGGGAGGAACTCACTCAACGGGTCCGTGAGCTCGAACAGATACACCGCCGCACAGGGGCGCCCCAGGTGTGGAAGCAACTCAAAGGAGCCAGGAAACTCCTAACGGCACTAGATATGGACAGTGCGGAATACGCAGCATTACGACTGCATCATGCCTATTATACTGGGGGGACCGTTGTGGTCGCCTACTGGCAAATAGACTTCGGGTACAACGCCAGCAACAAATGCTGAAGGAGATCTCTGACCCCACTGGGACGATGGTCACGGAAGATGCCCAAATAGCGGAAACCTTCCGCAGGTTTTACGCTAATCTCTATGCAGGGGACCTCCCGAACGAACCTGCAACAACGGCATTTCTAGACTCTGTTACCCTCCCATCCCTGGCACCTTCACAGGCCGAAAACCTAGAGAGTGACATTCGAATCGAGGAGGTGAATTCTGCTATTGCCAAACTTAAACACGGCAAAGCCCCAGTTCCAGACGGATATACGTCCCTATTCTATAAAACATTCTGTGCATTGCTGGCTCCGCTCCTCACCGGTCTATTCAACTCGTTCGCGACCCCGGGGGCCATCCCACCTGACCTCCTGCGAGCCTCTCTTACAGTCATCCCTAAGCCGGGGAAAGATCGGACGCTCTGCGGCTCTTACAGGCCGATATCTCTCCTAAACGTCGATCCTAAGCTATATACGGGGATCCTTGCCGCCCGACTGGCCCCTCACCTGCCAGGCCTTATTGAACCGGATCAGGCGGGATTCGTTCCTGGGAGGCAAACGGTGGACAACACCAAAAGGATCGTCCACCTCATTGAGAAGGCTTCCCGGATCCCAGGGGAAAGGATGATGTTGGCGGTAGACACCGAAAAGGCGTTTGACTGGGTGCATTGGCCTTATTTAGAAAAGGTCCTTCAGAAGGTAGGCATTGGAGAGAAATTTCGATCCTTAGTACTCAATTGCTATAAACTTCCAACGGCGGTAGTGCGGGTGAACGGGTACAGCTCACAGAGCTTTGACATCGAGAGAGGCACTAGACAGGGGTGCCCACTCTCACCCCTGCTCTTTGCACTGTATATGGAGCCCCTTGCCCAACGGATTTGCATGAATCCGGCAGCGACAGGGATACGGTTCGGGGCTTTACTCACACCATAAGCCTCTACGCTGATGATATAATATTATCGTTGGACGAACCCCGGACGGCCCTCCCAGCATGCAATGGGGAATTAGACTCCTTTGCAGCCGTCACGGGCTTTAAGATGAACATGGGGAAGTCAGTGGCATTAGACGCGTCCCTTGACCCAGCCACTAGGGCACACTTACAGGGCATGTTCCCCATGCTCTGGTCATCAGATCTTGTGCCTTTCCTGGGAATCCAGCTGGCCCCCACCTTGCCGGCTATGGTCACGGCTAACTATGCTGCTTTGGGAAAGAAGATTCGGGAGGAGCTGGGACGATGGAACCATAGCACCATCTCCTGGTTGGGTAGAATAGCGGTGGTTAAAATGACGGTTCTGCCCCCGATTCTATACCTCTTCCGAGCTCTACCACTCCAGCCGCCCGTTGGGTGGATCCAACAGATGCAAGCTGACCTTGCGCGTTTTATCTGGCAGGGCAAGAGGCCCAGAATGAGGATATCACTCTCGCTGTTAACACCTGAGGCCGGAGGACTCGGGATTCCGGATCTCCGAAAGTATTTCCAAGCCACACAACTACGCTATCTGGTAGAATGGAGCAGGTGGGAATCAGATAAGCACTAACCTTTTCAGGACCAGGCAGTGGCAGGCCGGCCTCTACAGGAAGTGCCGTTCTTACGCCGGGTCCATCGACCCGCGAACCTCTACGCCTCCTTCATTACTAGAGTGCCCCTGCGGGTATGGGATGCGACAAACATCATTTACAATCTTACTTCGTTCCCCTCGCCCCATACGCCCATAGTAGATAACCCGGACTTCACCCCAGGCACTGAGAGAGGGCCTTCACCCACTGGAGAACGGCCGGATGCCGAGCCCTGTGCCATATTTACGACGCAGAGGGTGTCATTCCCTTCCTGCGCCTCTGACAGGAGTACTCCTTCCAAGAGACCGAGAGGCTTCGTTATATGCAGGTCCGCCACTGGGCTTTGCACCCACAGGTGCGAGACGCAGCAGATAGGCAATTCCTCCCCTTTGAAAAGTGGCTCATGACCCGCTCATCAGACGCGAAATTGATCACGGACCTGTACAAACTACTACAGCCACCTGCCTCACACCTATATAATCCAGGAAGGGAACGATGGGAGAGAGAATTGGGCAGGACACTGACACATAAAGAATGGGAACAGATTTCGTACAGAGCACGGCACTCAGCGTACCACATGGGCCTCACCGACACCTTGACCAAAGTCTCCACTTATTGGTATTACACCCCACTTAGAATTCACAAGATGGACCGTAGTAAGGATAGCGCTTGCTGGAGGGGGTGCGGGCAGATGGGCACGCTGACACATAGCCTATGGGACTGTCCACTCCTAGAATCCTATTGGAAGGAAATACTAGACAAAATTGATTCCCATTTTGACACAGAACTGCTGCACTTCCCAGCATATATACTGCTAGGCCTCCCGAATGGGTTGATGTATCCCCTCAAATCCCGTAGGGGCAGACAAATAGCTATTGCATTGGGGTCAGCGGTACAGAACATTTTATTACACTGACGCACTACTACACTCCCTTCTGTTACGGGCTGGCTTAATAGACAATGGCATGTGTTAGAGATGGAGAAACTATCGCTCACGGTGGTGGGGGACATAGAGCAATTTGATGACCTATTGCAACCATTCCGGTCGCTGCTGCTCACCGAATTTAGGGAAATCACTTGCCCTAGATGCCTACGCCTTTTAATGTTTACGACACTTGTAGAGCCACCTTCCTGAATAACATCTGACTTTGCTTTTTTCATTCCAGGGAGATCGGGGCAGAGGGCAAGGGGCGGGCTGCGCACTGGAAGAGGGAGGGGTGGGGGTAGGAAAGGGGGGGGTTTGGGGGGGGTGTTTGGGGTAAGGGACAGCTCATTGAATATGGCAATGTATATTTAGAGGGGTTGCTGTGGTAGGGTCTGAACTTGAGTTGCTTTGGGGACAATCAATGCTTTGTATGCAACCCTAATCACAGCGAACTAATTTCGTATATGCTATGAATGTTCTGTCTCTTTAAGTTGTCTCAATAAAAAATACTTAAACCTAAAAATGGGTGACCGGTCCACCATACGTTGGGACAGTTGAGTCTCTCTTACGAGAGATTCATCCTGGATATCGACTTGTGACGTATCGTGAGCAGTCAATGTGGTTTCCAATAAGACATGCTCCGCATGCAAAACTCTCCTAATGATCGTGGTCCTGAGTGCTTTGGTCACAGTACCCCTTCTCCGAAGAGGGGCTGTGCATGTGTAACGACCAGATTTTCGGACCAGATAGAATCAGCTCACTAGGACACCACCAATCCAGCCGAAACTTAACCACCTCCCTCCTCAGAACCTATTTACCAGAGGCACCTGGGTACCTACCTGAGGATGGGGAATTAGCAATATACAAGCTTAGATCTTCTAAAATACCACACTCATACCTTATAGTCTCGCGGCAGCATAGACCCAGACTAGACTACCCTGAGGCAGTTCCGATTACTTACCATTACACGCTGATCACAATCAGTGCTCACGCAAGCCACAATCCGGTGGGTATAGGCACTGTATGTTAGGGGTGTTACCGGCCGTCTTAATTAGGTTCGGACCCAGAATGGATTCAGTGTATATATATTTAGAGTCAACAGGGTTGATTTAGGTTAGTGAATTAATTAGTGTATTATTTTAATGTTAAGTTTAATCAAAATCCTTTTTGAAATGTATTCTGTAGCAATTGCCTTTAGCAATGCTTGTTGGTTATTTAATTTCATAATGTGCCGTTTTCCTAGACTGTGAGCTCATGGGAGACAGGCTCGTGTCTGTCCTCGCGCTTGGTGTCATGAAGAGGGAGCCTCGCGCTGGTCTCGTGGCTGAAGCTATAAATACATGCTTCAGCCAACTGCCAAACGCTTTGTCTCTCGTTGTTCCTAGCGAGAGCTTCTGTCCCCGCGTTGGAAATTCCTCTGGCCTTGAAAAGCTCCAGTTAACCTCTGGGTTAATCTTGCCCCGTAACTCTTCCCTGAAATCCTGTTCCGAGAGGTCTCGGAAGCCCTGGCTGTCAGCGCCGCTGATGAATCTTCGAAGACGACGTGACAGCATAACTCCGAGTCAGCCGGGAGGTTGTTAACCCGCTCGCTCATCTCTGCCGGCTGGCAGTTCGAGTCTCCTGTCTACCCCTCGCAGCACTTCTAGAAAAGGACAGTAAGAGTTTAAATTATTCTTAACAATTGCCACGAACAATTGGGGTCAATGTAGAGGTGGCAAGGGTGATTTACAGGAAGTCGCTCTTGACATTAAAGAGACTAGCGCGTCGAGGAGTGCAGCTCTAAAAACAAGCATTGGCAAGTCACTCAGGAAAGTGAGCTGGAGCTAATTAACTTTTGTTTTAGCGCGAGTTTCACGGAGAGTTGCCAAACAAGACTTTCTAGAGACTAAAGACTGCAATTGAACTGAGCCAAACTTAGAACTGACTTATGTGTTCAAAAGCGGACTGAGAACATAAACAAGCCTTGATAAAGGCAAAGTGTAAAATAGGCTATCAGAATCTATCTGAACTAATAGTGATAAGTTAACTTTTAAACTGAGTTTGTAAGAAAGGTTAGAGTATTTACAAGTGTTGTCAGGAATAGCAACCTTAGATTGTAGTGAGATTTTGGATAGGCTGTTATTTTCTGTCTTCCAACTGCAGAATCTCCTAACAGAAGAATTACTAAAAGACTCAGGTATGGGCTTGCATGAAGTTTCTGTGTTCCGTTAAAACTAACCAAACTAATCTAGTTAGCCTGTCTTCTCAGTAAAAGTGTTAAGCTATTCTGACATGTTATGCTTACTTGAAGGTGTCAAGACTCAGAGCCAGAGCTAAAACTACTTTTTAAGTGCGAACAAGGGTCAGACGGATTAATGGTCAGTAAGCACAATGTTTAGTTATTTTAGTAGTTGGTTTTAAGGTCTTCAGTCGAGTAATTGCTGTTAATATTGCATCACAGTGTTGCGTGAAGGCAGCGCAGAACTTTCCTAACTGAAGGTCCACGGCCCGGAGCACTTTCAAGAGAGAGAGACAACCGTAGATATAATCTTGTATAATTTGTTGTGAGTCTCTCTGTCCACTTCCCCTTTCCCTGGGGGAGAAGTCAATCCAGTCAGTGTCAAGGTCCTGATTGGGTTGGTTGATCCTTGAGGGAGCTGGGAGCTTGCAGCTCGAGAGGAAACGTCAGAAGAGTCTTGCTGGACTCTTCAACAGTAGACAAAGCCAATCTTCCCTATTTAAAATCGTTTCCTTTCGAGTCTGCAAACTCACCCTCATGGATGCTGCTCAGTTGTCACAGTTAGTCCAGAAGTTGACAGTGGAAATGGAAAATTTACGTTTGGAGAATCAATCGCTTCGTCAGGAGCTAGATGAGACTAGGGCTGGTTTCTCGATTTGGAGGGATTCCTCTAAGGAGAGGAAACCGGTTTTAGCGCCAGCTAGATTTGGTGCCGATGTTGTTCAGCCTCATACCTCAGAAGACCGATCTGAAAAACAACCGGTTCAAGTAACTGTAGTTACCCCTACTCCTGTCCCTTTGGCCAACCCTGAAAGGTTTACTGGAGATAATAGCAGATTTGCAACCTTTTTTAGTCAGTGCCAATTGCATTTCATGTGTAAACCTCAAATTTTTTCTTCTGATTCTGCTAAGGTAGCATTTATAATTTCTTATCTGGGAGGGGTGGCTGCGAATTGGGCCATGCCTTTAGTTGATAATAATGACCCTTTGCTTCATAATTTGCAGAATTTTAAATCGGCTATGTCCAATTTATTTGCCAAACACACTTTAATTCAGTCTTCTGATAATGAGTTATTGAGTCTTCGTCAAGGGACCAAGGATCTTATCTCCTATATGACTACCTTTAATAGACTTCTGTCCGAAACTCATTGGCCTGAAGAAAAGAGAATTTCTTTATTTTATAGAGGTCTAAAAGATGATTTAAAGGATTCTCTTGCACACATAGTGAATTTGCCTGATGGGTTTAAGGAATTTCAGGATCTTGTGGTTAGACTTGATCACAGATTAGGTGAACGTAGAAATGAAAAAACAAGGAGTGATTTTAAAAGTCCTCTAGTTAAAGTTGAGAAAAAAGAGTCTGAAGTTAAGAATGTTTTTGTTGAACCTGTTGTACCGAGTGGGTTCAAAGGGCCTTTAACTCCTGAAGAGAAAGAAAGGAGATGTAAGGGCAATTTATGTTTGTATTGTGGCAAACCTGGGCATTTTGCCAAGGATTGTTCTGTAAAACCTGCTAAAAAGAAAGTTCTAGCTATTGAAACTCTTCCTATTAAGCCGTCGGAAAACTGAAATTCTCGAGGGAAGCAGAGATCGTTTCCTCGAGTAAAATTTCTTCTAAGATCTCCAAATTTGTCACCAATGTAACTACACATATTCCCAAACATTTTACTATTCGGATGGTTTTTATCTTAACTACTCTTCAAAGACATAGTATTCCTGTACTTTTGGATTCTGGGGCTACTGGGAATTTTTTCGATATTGGTTTTGCCCATAAATTGAATCTGAAATTTGTTGCTAAGGAGGAACCTGAGTCTGTGAGAGCTGTTGATGGTTCAGTTTTGTCTTCTGGTATGATTCAATTTAACACTGAACCGTTGACTTTGGTAGCGGATAATGGTCATACTGAGAAAGTGGTTTTTGATCTTATTGATGCACCAAGTTTTGGTGTCATCTTAGGCATTCCTTGGTTGGAATTACATAATCCCAAGATTGATTGGATTAAGAGGACTGTTACCTTGGAGTCTTCCTTTTGTAAGTTACATTGTTATCAAGAAACCCAAGATCCTGTGATGCCCCTTTTTTGTGCTGCTCTTACTGCTGAAGATAGTAAACTCCCAGTAGAGTATAGGAATTTTTCTAAGGTTTTTGATCCTGTTGAAGCAACCAAATTACCTCCACACAGAATTTTTGATTGCAGGATTGATTTAGTTCCGGGTGCTATTCTACCATGTAGTAGAATTTACGCCTTAACTGAACCTGAAAATGTTTATTTAAGGAACTATTTGGATGAGCTTTTGGAATTAGGTTTTATTCGACATTCTACTTCTCCTGTTTCGTCTCCTCTTTTCTTCGTTGCGAAGAAGTCTGGGGATTTGAGGGCTTGTATTGATTATAGAGCGGTTAATAAAGCAACCATTAAGAATAGGTATCCGTTGCCTTTGATTCCAGTGCTTCTTAATCAAATTAAAGGTTCTAGTGTTTACACCAAACTGGATCTTAGAGGAGCATATCATCTAATTAGAGTCAAAGAAGGCGACGAGTGGAAGACCGCTTTTCGTACGAAATTTGGTCTTTTTGAGTATACGGTTATGCCTTTTGGTCTTTGCAACGCTCCAGCGGCCTTTCAATACTTTATTAATGAGGTCTTGCATGATCTATTGGATGTCTGTTGTATTGTTTATATTGACGACATCTTAATTTATTCTAAGAATATGGAAGAGCATATACAACATGTTCAGTTAGTATTACAGAAATTGAGAGATAATTCTCTTTATGCTAAATTGGAAAAATGCGTTTTCAATGCTTCTCAAGTGGAATTTCTTGGCTATTGTTTATCACCTGAGGGAATTCATATGGATCCAAAGAAAGTTGAAGCAATTTTAACTTGGCCAATTCCTGCTTCAATTAAAGACACACAAAGAATTCTAGGATTTGCTAATTTTTATAGGCGATTCATTTCTAAGTTTTCAGAAATTGTTACTCCTATTACCCAGTTATTGAAAAAAGGGAAAGTCTTTTCTTGGACTGAGGAAGCCGACCTAGCATTTTCATTGTTGAAGAAGGCTTTTACCTCTGCTCCTATTTTGGTTCAACCTGATCCTGACAGGCCTTTCTTTGTAGAAGCAGATGCTTCACAGACTGCTATTGGTGGTGTGTTGCTTCAAAAGGATACAAATACTGGTCACCTTCATCCAATCGCCTTTTTCTCTAGGAAACTACTTTTGGCTGAGCAGAATTATACTATTGCAGAACGAGAATTGTTAGCCATTAAAGATGTGTTTCAAGAATGGAGGCATCATCTTTTGGGGGCTAAACACACTATTACTGTTTATTCTGACCATAAAAATTTACAATTTTATTCCACTGTTAAGGCTTTTACTCCTAGACAAATGAGGTGGTTGCAATTCTTTAGTGAATTTGATTTTTTGATTATGTATCGACCAGGGAAGAAGCAGCTGTTATCTGATACACTTTCACGTTTAGTTTGTGAAAAAGATTTAAATACTATGAAGGATCCTCCCAGCATTTTGCCTTTAGAAAAAATTGCTGCTGAAATCCATTCAGAAAGTTTCTTGGATTCCGTTAAAAAGGAATTAAAGAACTTTGATGTTCAAGAATGGTTATTTAAAAAAGGTAATTCCGTTAGAGATGTTTTTTTTTATCACAATGACAAATTGTTTATTCCCACAAGAGATTTACAGGATAAGGTCATGCGATGGAATCATGAGTTGGCAATTGCTGCACATCCAGGTATTAACAAAACCCTGGATTTATGTCAACGTCATTTTTGGTGGGAAAAAATGATTTCTATGATTCAACAATTTGTGAAAGCCTGTCCAGTTTGTTCACGTCAAAAGGCTTTACATGAAGTTCCAATGGGTTTACTTCGTCCTATGACTATTCCTCCTCATCCCTGGCATACAATCAGTTTAGATTTTATTACTGATCTCCCTAAGTCTAATGGTTTTACCACAGTTCTTGCGGTGGTGGATCTGTTATCTAAAATGGGACATTTTATCCCGTTACACAAGATTCCCTCTGCAACTGAATTCAGTACTGTATTTTTATCTAATATTGTGAAACTTCATGGTCTGCCCTCAAAAATTATTTCGGATAGGGGTCCTCAGTTCATTTCTAAATTCTGGTCACAACTCAGTAAAATGTTGGGAATCGAGTTGGCTCTGTCTTCTTCTTTTCACCCACAGACGGATGGTCAGACAGAGAGATTGAATCAGCATGTTGAACAGGGTTTAAGATGTTTGTTAACTACCTCCTCTTACCCTTGGGATGAAGTGTTACCATGGGCTGAATTTTCTTATAATAACACGACTCATTCAGCTTTGGGTTGTTCTCCTTTTTATTTTCTCACTGGTCAACATCCAAGATCTATTCCTATACTCTTACCTGATGAACAATTGTCTATGCCAGCAGTTACTGATAGGTTAACTCATCTGTTGGATATCCAAGATAAGGCTAGAAAACAATGGGTCAAAAGTAAATTATCTATGAAAAAGACTGCTGATTCTCATCGTAAAGCTGCTCCTTTGTATAAGGAAGGTCAGTTGGTATGGTTATCCACTAGAAACATTCAGTTGGAGGGTCCCAGGAAGTTGAAGCCTAGATATATTGGACCTTTTGAAATTAAAGAAAGTTTTGAACCCTGTATCTGTGAAATTAGTTTTACCTGAGGAATATGCCATTCACCCTGTTTTTCATGTTTCTCTGTTGAAACCTTTTGAACCTTCTACTCGTGCTGATAATCCACCACCGCCAGTAATTGTCGGTGACCATGTTGAGTACGAGGTTAAATCCATTCTTGATTCCAAAAGGATTCGGGGTGCCTTGTTTTATTTGGTTGACTGGAAGGGTTATGATCCTTCTGAGCGATCTTGGGAACCTGAAAAAAATGTTCATGCTCCTAGACTTGTTAGATCTTTTCATGCTCTGCATCCTGATAAACCTAGACCTGTAAGACAACCTTTGGGGGGAGGAACTGTTAGGGGTGTTACCGGCCGTCTTAATTAGGTTCGGACCCAGAATGGATTCAGTGTATATATATTTAAAGTCAACAGGGTTGATTTAGGTTAGTGAATTAATTAGTGTATTATTTTAATGTTAAGTTTAATCAAAATCCTTTTTGAAATGTATTCTGTAGCAATTGCCTTTAGCAATGCTTGTTGGTTATTTAATTTCATAATGTGCCGTTTTCCTAGACTGTGAGCTCATGGGAGACAGGCTCGTGTCTGTCCTCGCGCTTGGTGTCATGAAGAGGGAGCCTCGCGCTGGTCTCGTGGCTGAAGCTATAAATACATGCTTCAGCCAACTGCCAAACGCTTTGTCTCTCGTTGTTCCTAGCGAGAGCTTCTGTCCCCGCGTTGGAAATTCCTCTGGCCTTGAAAAGCTCCAGTTAACCTCTGGGTTAATCTTGCCCCGTAACTCTTCCCTGAAATCCTGTTCCGAGAGGTCTCGGAAGCCCTGGCTGTCAGCGCCGCTGATGAATCTTCGAAGACGACGTGACAGCATAACTCCGAGTCAGCCGGGAGGTTGTTAACCCGCTCGCTCATCTCTGCCGGCTGGCAGTTCGAGTCTCCTGTCTACCCCTCGCAGCACTTCTAGAAAAGGACAGTAAGAGTTTAAATTATTCTTAACAATTGCCACGAACAATTGGGGTCAATGTAGAGGTGGCAAGGGTGATTTACAGGAAGTCGCTCTTGACATTAAAGAGACTAGCGCGTCGAGGAGTGCAGCTCTAAAAACAAGCATTGGCAAGTCACTCAGGAAAGTGAGCTGGAGCTAATTAACTTTTGTTTTAGCGCGAGTTTCACGGAGAGTTGCCAAACAAGACTTTCTAGAGACTAAAGACTGCAATTGAACTGAGCCAAACTTAGAACTGACTTATGTGTTCAAAAGCGGACTGAGAACATAAACAAGCCTTGATAAAGGCAAAGTGTAAAATAGGCTATCAGAATCTATCTGAACTAATAGTGATAAGTTAACTTTTAAACTGAGTTTGTAAGAAAGGTTAGAGTATTTACAAGTGTTGTCAGGAATAGCAACCTTAGATTGTAGTGAGATTTTGGATAGGCTGTTATTTTCTGTCTTCCAACTGCAGAATCTCCTAACAGAAGAATTACTAAAAGACTCAGGTATGGGCTTGCATGAAGTTTCTGTGTTCCGTTAAAACTAACCAAACTAATCTAGTTAGCCTGTCTTCTCAGTAAAAGTGTTAAGCTATTCTGACATGTTATGCTTACTTGAAGGTGTCAAGACTCAGAGCCAGAGCTAAAACTACTTTTTAAGTGCGAACAAGGGTCAGACGGATTAATGGTCAGTAAGCACAATGTTTAGTTATTTTAGTAGTTGGTTTTAAGGTCTTCAGTCGAGTAATTGCTGTTAATATTGCATCACAGTGTTGCGTGAAGGCAGCGCAGAACTTTCCTAACTGAAGGTCCACGGCCCGGAGCACTTTCAAGAGAGAGAGACAACCGTAGATATAATCTTGTATAATTTGTTGTGAGTCTCTCTGTCCACTTCCCCTTTCCCTGGGGGAGAAGTCAATCCAGTCAGTGTCAAGGTCCTGATTGGGTTGGTTGATCCTTGAGGGAGCTGGGAGCTTGCAGCTCGAGAGGAAACGTCAGAAGAGTCTCGCTGGACTCTTCAACACTGTATCCCCCCAGTGCTCTCACTATTTCATACATACACAAGCCACAATCCGGTGGGTATACACATTGACCACAATCAATGCTCTCATTAACGCCACTTTTCCTAACGGCGATCTCATTACACACCGGGTTCCTCTGGTGCTCTCGCAAGCCACAATCTTGTGGGTATACACATTGACCACGGTCAATGCTATCATTAACGCCACTACACAACGACGATTACTTTCCTATGAATACCTTCAGCTCTCTCTCTCTCTCTTTCTCTATGTTGGGAAGTTTCTCTATCTACTGGGAATATAATATTATAGGTTAGGTGATGGATAGACAGGTCGATCCTCTCACACAAGAATGGCCAACTCACAATGTGCAAAGGTTGTTTCCTAATTTAAGTGCTCCTCTACTTCCTTGCTCAGTTACCATTTACCTGGACGGGAGATGCATCCGTTCACATAACAGCATCTGACTAGAAGAAAGGTTAACTTTATCATAAGACAACAACAATTACACAATAGTTCACTAAGAACTAGGGTACCTTTATTCGACAATAATAAAATATAACAACAATATAATACTGCAATATAACATATAGCCTGAAAAGCAAAAGGAAAGGATTAGAATGTGTGTGCACACTAATAAGAAAGGGTCAACGTCACCTTATGAGTACGAAGTCTGGACTCAGTTGTCATCTGGGTTCCCTTCTCGTCTGTGCCTTGGCTCATCTTAGGATCACCCCTGCAGTCACGGATACACATCTGCACCGCTATGCTCCGTCTCCTCTACTTCCTTCCAAGTCACTGGAACCTTCCTCTTATTCTCTGTGTCGTCTGCTGCACTCTCGCTGTTCTGCACTACTCCTCTCTCCTCTCGACCACGGACTATCTTCACCTTCCAACGTCGATCTTATAAATCAGTTTCTGCCGCTCTGGTATTCGTTCGCTCCGCTAACTTCTTCACTCTGTATGCCCTGATCTTAGTATCAAAGCTCGCCAGCTGCTCCAACTAAAATAACTTCAATCTTTCTGAGAGAGTATCAGCCCTCGGTCTTTCTCGGACTTCAAAATGGCGACTGTCTGCCTTAAGTTGATTATCTGCAATAATGCTAACGACTAGCTGCCATCTACTAACTGACTCCTGAACTCTCCGTGCTTTCGCTAATATGGAACCGTGTTCATGCATGGAAATTTACGGCCAGTAACCTGCCGCCCACCAAATTCTTGTACCACCCCATGCCAAGGACACGTTCTCAGCCGGCCGGCCTGATGTTATGTCTTTGACACAAAGAAAAATACAATCCTTCGATAAGGGCCAGCCTGAGCCGGTTCTCTCCAAGCGAACAACACCTTATAACTAAAACATTACATTTGACCTAAAAGCATCTCAAGCAGCCGAGGCAGAAAGAAAGATGGAGTCTCTCCCGTTCGAGGCCTACAAGGCCCGAAATAAGCATAACTCCATTAGAAATATGCTTGCAACCTTACAAAAGGACGGATTAATACTAATACTAAGGAATCTATTCATTAACATAAGTTTATAGACCCTAAGATGCAGAAAAGGGTAGGGAATTACATCAAACACCTGGTAAATAGGCCAGGTCTGAGGTTCTAATCCTCCTATTAGAATGATAGCAGGCTAAAGTCACCTTCACTCAAAAAGGGGCAGAAAACCCGGTCAGAACAGCATGCTACTTGGCAGAGTGCCTTGAACTCTCCCTCATCTGTCAAGGGGATCGGGGGTCTATTTATTTAAAGTTGCCTGTTGACTTTACTTCACCTAAGCCGCCATGCTTCAGTCCTGTGCTTGAAGCCATAGACTTCAAAGTAGACGGGACAGTAGTCAATATTTAAACATATTTGTTGGAATATAAAGGCGCTTTTCATAAATGAAGTGACACCAATGCGCAGCGCTTTATGCAGGGAACAATTTTTACAAGGCAGACAAACTTAAGTAGTGTCAATACTAAACAGCTTCTTGCATAGCCCTAATTAAAGACTCCTATTGCTGAGACCGATTGGCTGTGCCAGTGCTTGTTTTTCTTGGCGAGGACATCTCCCTCAGTAATACAAAACAAGCACTGACAAGGCTAAAAGGATGGAAGCGAACTCCAGACCTATTAGCGTTGTCAATTTTTGTACTGATTTTTTATCAAAACGCCCGTTGAAATGAAGTTTCTTTAGGGGATGTCTAAGGGACAGGACTTCCCATTTAGTGCTTATCTAATAGGACCCTAGCTTTTGCTGAGTCAGTCTCTCTCCACACTGCATTACTTCGTTTCACGTAGGCTTTGTGACCTACAGAAGAGAGTTAATGGTTTGTGAAACTTCCACTTCCTTCCACCGGTGCCTTTTGTTTTTTCACACCATCCAATTAACTTTTTTCCACCCTTTCTTCCTGAGGCGCTGCTGACAATTCAGTCTGCACACCGGGCTCGGAAAGTGGTCACCGTTTCTAATTTCTCGTCCCATCTTATGAAGTTTTATAATATTTTAGACATCTATAAGCTTTTTCACCAAAATACTCTTATCCCAAAGAACATTCAAGCCGCTGTATATTTCTCTGCAGCTGAAGCCATGTGGTTTTGGCCGCTTCTTCTTGTGGTTCCGAGCCTTTTCCTTTCTCCTGGTAACGGCATCCCGAGCTGCGGAGACTATTTGAAACGTGAGTTACTGCTTTTTTTCCCCCTTAATCTAAATAGTTAAACTGTCTGAGTTGTTCCCTGTTCATGACAGAACATTTGCAGTAAGCGAGTTTCGTGAGAATTGCTTGTCGTTTATCTCTTCTTTGTGAAGAAAACATAATTTGCAACTGACAATCTAATCATTTGTCTCAATTAAAAACTGACAATCCCATTGATAACGTTCTATCTAGGGGCTGCGTTTCTTGTACTGTTTTTCATTGCGGAATTAGCTTTTTCCACTCCACATACCAATGGATGGAATATGATGGCTTTGCTGCGCGGAATATTCACTCCGTGCAGTTAAAAGACCCAGGAGACCTGCAGTTGGGAAGTTTATAGGAACGCCCGCAGGGCAGGGCTGCTGTCCGCCGCTTCCGTTTCGCCCTCGGGTTGTTTTTACAGGGGGCGTTGGGGCATCCCTTTTGAATCCGACAGAATTTTTTGTTAAAATGCTACAGGTGTTTTTTTGTTTTTTTTGCCCTTGTAGCACACCCTTATTTTTCCCGTCCTATTGGAAACTATGATAAGATTCTAAATTAATATTTGAGTAAGCCAAAAGAACAGCTTGTGCCATAAATGTTTGCTCACGATTTTTTGTATTTACCGTTATAAGTATGTATTTAAAAATCCAATCATGCGTTGTTCTGTTGGATAAAACGTCAGGGCTGGCTTAAGGTGTCACATTTGGCATGGTATCGGCATTGTAACTACACCAAACAATTACTTTGTATATTATCTGTAAAGCGCTTTAACTCCTTGTACGTGGTAGTACTAGTAAGCGCTATCTCAGAACAGTTACAGTACAATACAATATCACACCCACTGCAAATTAGGGCATCCTCTGCGAGACACTGGGTGTGGAATAATTTTGTCAAGACGCCCGATATCTCTCATGATGGGCCTCTTCTTCAGTAATGCCCCTGGAGTGTGTGTGCCAGGCAGTGAACAGGTATTTAGAAACGTAGGACATCGCAAGGTGTGAAATGTCGCATCTACATAATCCTAAGGGTACCTCAGTTCAACTTATACTAAAATACAGCCGCATTGCTGCTGTTACGCTGTGGCATGTCGGAGACTGTGGAGCTGGTGAACTGCACTGGCACCCTCTGCTGTGGGTGTTTCTCGGCTGCGAGGATCGTGGTTCTCAAAGACTCGGTTTGCTTAGTCCCACTGGTGCATCCCTCGTTTTATACAACAATAATTTAAATATTTAAATTAGGCTGTAACATCTTCAAAGCCCTTGCTGGTCAGGGCCCTGCCTTCATCTCCTCCAGGATCCAAGATATGTCCCCTCACGCGAACTCCGCTCCTCTCACCTTAACCTGCTCACTATCCCCACCTTCAAACGCAAAAAACATGGTGGTCTCAGGTTTTCTTTTCTGGCCCCCCGTTTTTGGAATGCCCTCCCTACTGAGCTGAGACTGGTAACTTGCTACACTCAATTCCGAACTCTCCTTAAAACTCTCCTGTTCTCACAAGCCTATTAATAAAATCTTCTGTTACCCTCCTGCCGTCGTCCTTCCGATCTTAGCGCCATGAAACCGCTTGGTGTAAGTGCGCTGTATAAATAATTTTAACATAACATAATGTCCCCTATTCTGTCTGGCCCCAGGGAAGCCGAGGCAGCCTGTGCGGAGGCCCAGGCCGCTGTGCACAGCACTGGGAAGTCAGAACGGGTACTCTGGAGAGCGTGGACAGAGAAGGTAGTGTCAGTGAACCTCCAGAGCTGGCCTGGCCTTTGCCCCAGTGCTCCAATCACCCCCTGGGCAGACATGCATTTGCCACCCTCCCACTGCTGGTGAATAAAATGAGGCAGCAGCCCATTTTCACAGGCAAGTCTCCAGCAGGCTACAGAAATGCAGGGACTTGCCTCTGAACACACACCTCCGCATTCCCCCCAGTTCACTAGAATCACCTTAGCTCGGTCAGGCTAGGTCCAAGTTGTTTGGAGGCGAGGGGGTATTGATGTCAGCATGGAACTGGAGTTAGATGCAGGGGCACGGTAGGCAACTGATAGAGTACTTAAAACAGCGACCCTCACATTATAATAACAAGTACTGAAAATGCAGTAGGTCTCACATTTGTTTGAGTTAGAGTTATTGGCATTGTAAATGGCAATGTTGTTTCCCTATGTGTTATGGAGTGTATGTATGCGGTGTGTAGTAATATTATGTGGGTTGTATTGTATTAGTTGTGGCATTGTGTGGTGTAGATTTGTGTGGGGTGTTTTTTGTAGTGTAATTATGTGGTAGGGTGTGGTGTGAAATTATGTGGATAGTAATTATGTGGTATTGAGTGTAGTAGAATTTATGTGGATTGGGTTGTATGTTATAGAGCGCAATTATGTGGAATGATGCTTTCTTTTGTGGAGCAACATTTTTTAAAGGACACTCACAAAAGCAAATCTGAGGCGGCTGTAAACCCCATGAGTGAACACATTATGTTGAGAGACAGCGTATGCGCTGGCTAGGCTTGACTTAAAAATTAAAGTCTGGGCCTGGCAAGTAGGTTAACTTGCCAGGTCGAAATGGCTGTTTAGAACTGCACATACAGTGGCTGCATTTGCAGACCTAAGACATGTTTTCAAGTGCTACTTAAGTGGGTGGCACAATCAGTGCTGCAGACTCACTGGTAGCATTTATTTTACAGGCCCTGGGGACATGTAATGTACATTACTAGCAACTTATAAGTAAATTAAATATGCCAATTGGGTGAACAGCAATGTTACCATGTTTTCAATAAAGAACACATGCGCTTTAGCACGGATTAGCAGTGGTAAAGTGTTTAGATTCATAAAGGCAAAAAAACAAATTCAGCAAGAATGGGAGGTGAAGGCAAAAAGTTTGGGGGATACCCTGTAGAAATGGCCATTTCCAATGTAAACCCTAATACTTTAGGAGGCATTTGACCTAGTTGCTCTGAAAAGCACAGGAATTTTAATGGTGAAAAACCGAGAAGCGCTTCAAATCCAAGTCAATGATGTGCAGAAAAACAGGTTCGGCCCTCAGCATGCCAACTGGTGTTTTATGTGTCCTACTGTCACATAATGGGTAGGCTTACATAGTGGGACTAGCATATTTGCCATGATTTTTAGACAAATTCTGAGGTAGCTCCTTGGAAGAACCTAGAAGCAGTCAGTCATCACAAATCTAAAATCTGATGCAAATACAAGACTGCTCCCATGGTGACCTAGATATTAACCCCTTGCGTGTGCATGACGGAACCACGCCATCATGAGCCACGGGTGGCGTGTGCTCATGATGGCATAGTTCCGTCATGCTGCTGCCGGTCCGCACACGCGGCACTAATTCCCCGCCTGTGCGGGCAAATTAATGAGCGGGCGGGGTCATGACTGTAACACGCCGTCATGAGCACACGCCACCCGTGACTCATAACGGCGTGGTTCCGTCATGAGCACCGCAGCGCCGCGCTCACCCCCTAGCCCCCCACGCTGTGGCGGAATTTGCGGCGCAGGGAAGGGGTTAAACAACAACCCCTCTAAGAAGGACCTAAAGTGGAGTGTCCTTGAACATGTGATCCAAAGAAGAAGAGATGGTAACCTTGAAACCACATTACAGACAAAGGAAGACAAAAATAAGTTTCAGTGACTTATGCAAGCACTTACAGAGCTTACAAATGTTCACAGTTGCAAATCCAATACCTGTTGATGTCTTTCCTTAGTCAAGATTTGAAGACATGATAACAGAAGGGACAGCAACATGAATTCATTAAAGCACACAAAAGTAGGCCAAAGGAATTACTCTGCAGCTTCCCTAAACTCACAAGTACGGCATTTCTCAGCGGCTAGGGTCACTGCAAAACTACATCTAAAGGAGCCATGAACTCACGAAACATGCATTTATTGTAAAGAAAAGCAGTGCTTTTGAGACTCCAATCTCTAGCTAGATACGTTTTAAACCAGGCAGCGTCAAACAACCCCGTCCTTCGAAATTTAGGTTAATAATGTTCATCAGTGCTTCATTTTAACAGATCTAGGTCAAAGATGGGTCTCGCTGCATAGGGAGAACTGGCAGGACGCACGTGTGATAACGTGAGGGTGCAAACAATGTGAACATTGGAAAAGGGGGGAGGGGCTAAAGGGGCTGATGCCAGAGGGAGGTGATGGAAAAGTGAATAAGGTGGTAGAGAGTGATGGAAGTTGATAAAAGGTATGGGTGCAAGGCCACAGAGGGAATTACGGCTAGTTGGGTTGAATGACAGGTTGAAGGGTGGACCAGGCAGGGTAGATTAAGGCCATATGGCCTAAAAGGGAGGCATAAGTAAGAAATTGACATATAATGTGAATGGAGGGTGGCATAAGTAGGAGACAGGGGTATATAGTGGGAATGAAGGCTGGCACAAGCACCGTGGGGTGAACGTACTACAAGGAGGGTGGTAAAGAGAGAACATAAATGGCACAGACTAGTAGGAGGATGGTGGTACAGGAGTGAGGGCGGCTGCGTGAGGAGAGTGAAATGGCAAAGGAAGGTTCTATAGACCAGCAGAGGGGTGCTTCAGGAAGCTGGCCATGTACAAGAAGTGAAGCTGGAGGGGTGGTGGTATAGGCAGGATGGTGAACAGTAGAGATAGATAATAGATACAGAGGGACACAGAAACAGGGGGATATAGGAAAGGAGGAATGTAGAGACAAGAGAGAGGGTGGTACAAGGAGCAGGACCGTAGAGATGTTAATTAGATAATAGGACACAACGTGATTAGGTTTTTGGGGATCAGACAGGCAGGAGGGGACAGTGATCCAGGAAGAAAAGAATAGGGGAAGGCGGTGCAGATCAGAGAGCCAGGAAGGGAGAAAAGTGAGACAGGCCAGATCGAGGGTAAGGGACAAAGTAGGATGGTGCGAGGTGGTGTGTTGGAAGATCATGCAGGCAGGAGAGTGATGTACTTGTAACCGTGGTGTTACAAAATGGTGCAAAGGTCAGGGTGGCATTAGGAGCACAGGTGACACCAGCAACAGAGGGCTAGAGCGACATTGGGGCTACAGTATTTAAGGGGAAGGGGTGGCACAGGCAGTAGGAGAGGTGCAACCTGGACTAATGGGGGCCCTTGTATATAAAGGAAAGCGGATAAAAGAGAGCCATTGGGTGGGTAGAAGAGGTTGGAGGCATGAGGAGGGTAAGAGTACAGACAGTGGGGCAGAGAAGTAGGCTGGCCCTGCAGAAGGGTGGGGTACAGACAGCAGGATGCTAATGTAGCGGCAGGATGGGGGACAGAGTAAGAAGAGGGGTGACAGGCACGATAGATGCAACATAATAGAAAGGTAGACCAGACTGCCAGCTTGGCACATGAGGAGAGGATGCCAACATTTTTGGGGGTGAGCGGGATAGACAGCGTGTCAGCCAGAGATGGGTCATGGGAAAGGCACAAAGGGTAAAGTGAGCACAGGAACAGAGTAAAAAGACAGGTGAGAGGCACAGGGTACCCTCAGAGACCCAATCACTCACCAAGTAGGTGGCACCGCCCTCCTCGCTGCGGGACTTGGTCTGGGATGGAGAAGTGCATGTTCCCCATCTTGTGTGCCCCACTGTTCTCCAACATGGCAAACACCGTCTTGCGCCTGCCCCTTCCACACCTTTCCCTCTCCTGGAGTGCGCCGCAGCATCCTGGTGTGAACAACTTTTTGCCACTAACTTCGGGTCGCCAACTTAGATCGGGAAAGGGAGCCTCATGACAGAGGTGGTGTGATCTCAGTGCAGGCAAATTTTGGACATTACCTGCACTAAAGGTAGCATTCACAGCAAAAAAGCAGGGGTGTATTTCTATAAAACAAAAAAAATCAATGGCGCTGACATGCATGAAGCTTTCTGCCTGAACGCAAGGACCATTGATAATTTTCGCTGCCCTTGCTTGCCATGTCTTATGTAATGGACCCAAGAAAAAATAAAAACGTTGAGTTGGACGAGCCATGCACAGCAAGAGGTGCGGCTGCCATTATTAAGATGGATTAAAGAAACGAGTTGGGCAGAAGATAGAAAAAAAACAAGCAATAATTGGCACAAAAGCAACTATTTAAAAAAAGTTCTTTAAAACAACAACATCAAGGGGTACTTTCATTAAAGCGGATGGCAAAACAAGCAGCAACGGGTTGAAAGCAATAGAAAAGAAAAAATTCTCCCAAACAAGAGAGAAAGAAGTTACACGTAAGTACACTGCACTTTACCAGTGCTCTTGAGTCTTGAAAGGAAATGAGGTATCGGCTGTGGGAACTAGACAGGAGGCTGCAAAGCAGAGTGATGCTGGAGAGAACCAATGGTAAGCAGGAGGTGAGAATAGAGTGGTTTGATTAATTAAAGCAGGTCTTGCAGGTAGCACATGCGTGCTGCCAGGCTCAACCTAAAAACGTTTGGAAATACTAAATGAAATCACTGGAGCCCAAAGGCGAGGCATTGCAGTTTGCAGGACCTTTATGCAGGCAGTTCTTTTTGCCCCTCTGAAGATTTGTGCCCTTGTCCCAGCTCATCCATGCCAAAAGCCAGCCCTGCTTGTGGCCCCGGTTATGGCAGTTGAGTTGAGCCACTATTGACCCTGAAGAGCCAAGATAGGACCCTGAATTTATGGCCTGACTATAAGGGTAATGCATCCGGTCCAGGGAAGACATGGCTTGGCAGTTCGGGCTGGACTGTTCCCATGAGGCACAGGGTCAAGACTGATTTCCATATGGCCATGTCTGAACTGGGGTGGCTTGGTGAGCAAAATAACAATGGATTAAACCCAGATCTGTGACTGAGGTGAATGTTTTGCCATTGTGCAACATTCCGTCCATCATCTTGTGTGTTTTGCTGTTCACCCTATGTGGGAAGAGTATTCCCAGATGTGGGTACCGTGCTCCCTATGCCACTGGAATCAAGCTATCCTGGCTGAAGATGGCTGATAGCCAGAAACCGGTCCTAGGATGCTTGATTCTGGTCCAGGGAAGACATGGCTTGGCAGTTCGGGCTGGACTGTTCCCATGAGGCACAGGGTCAAGACTGATTTGCATATGGCCATGTCTGAACTGGGGTGGCTTGGTGAGCAAAATGATGATGGATTAAACCCAGATCTGTGACTGGGGTGAATGTTTTGCCATTGTGCAACATTCCGTCCATTATCTTGTGTTTTTTGCTGACTATACGGGTAATCAGATTTTCAGAACAAAAAAATCGGGAAAGCCATTTACATTGAAATAGAACTAAATGTTGGCACTGGTCAGTGCAATGCCATATTTTAGTCCTATTTCTACATAAGTGGCTGACCTGATTGATATATATATATATATATTCACAGAAAAAACCATAGGTTATACTCCATATATAGTTAGGAATTTGCATTTACAAAACCTTGAAAATTCAATGAAAAAACCATTGGTTTTAGGCCATATATAGTTAGGGATTTGCATTTAGAAAACCTTATTTTACTCGCATAAAACCATTGAAATTCCATATATAGTTATAAGCGCTAACTATATATCGCGCACCCGCAATCCACTGCTGATGATGTCACATATTACATCATTCATGACATGGTTAGTGACATCACTGATGACATCACTGATGACATCTCAAATGACATCACTGATGACATCACTGATTACAACATCCAGTGACTGTATGTTTCTGTAAAGTTAAAATATGTTTTACATATTGAAGAATGAGTAGATATATAAGTGTCTGGATGAAGGATTTAGTAGGTGCATGACTGACTGTATGAGTGAGTGATTAAATGTGTCTCACTGAGGGCATGAGTTAGTGACTAAACTGTCTTAATTTGTACATCATTATATCTGTTGTTCTACAAACTGCTGCATATGTTGATCAGTAGCTATATGAGTAACTGTATGGGTTATTGATTGGTTGTCCAAGTATTTGTATGGGAAACTGAGTGTGTGTGTATGGGTGGCTGGGAGGTGTGTGACTCTGTACATAGATGTGTGAGTAGTTGATTCACTATATGTATAGATTCAAAACTGCATGTGGAAACAGCTGTATGGGCGGTTGACTGTGCATGAGTGTATTAGTGAGTGAATGGATATCTCAGTGCTACATGTCAAATTAAGTACATATGTAAAACACAGTACATGTGAGAGTTGACATCTATAAATAACTGTGCATAAGAGCTAGTGAATGTGTGAGTGGCTGTATGGATCATTGTGAACATGTATCAGAGATTGTATAAGAGAGTAAAGTAAATATGTGTTAGTATATGTTTGAATAAGTAAGGTGTGTATAACTGTATAGTTGAGAAAATGGAGGTGTGATTGATTTTTGGCATAACTGACTAGGTGTGTGAGTAACTCCATGGATGAGTGACTGTCTGTTTACACTGATTGTATCTAAGGTTATATTAGAGTCTGAAGAGATTCATGGTATTATCACATGAATGATATCATCAGTGATGTGATCAGTCATGTCAAATGAGATGTTATCAGTGATGTCATCAGTGATGTCATTTGAGATGTCATCAGTGATGTCATCAGTGATGTCACTAACCATGTCATGAATGATGTAATATGTGACATCATCAGCAGTGGATTGCGGGTGCGCGATATATAGTTAGCGCTTATAACTATATATGGAATTTCAATGGTTTTATGCGAGTAAAATAAGGTTTTCTAAATGCAAATCCCTAACTATATATGGCCTAAAACCAATGGTTTTTTCATTGAATTTTCAAGGTTTTGTAAATGCAAATTCCTAACTATATATGGAGTATAACCTATGGTTTTTTCTGTGAATTTCAATGGTTTTTTAATAGCAAACATCAAAAGCTGTCAAATGTCAAGTACGTGATAGGTAAAAACGTTTTCGTGTTTATGCACGCTGATGTGCTTTGAACGCTGCCCCCCCTCCCCACTCCCCTCTTTTCTCTTAGTAGTACTCTCTCTTTGCAGATAGTGAACGGTAGTTAACGCAGACCTTTACCCCTGTTGTAATCCGTCGTACCTGCTTGTCTCTCCATTTGATTGATTATTATCCAAGCATTTACTGTTTTACAATTGGTTCTCTTTGGATCATTCTCTATTTACAAACAAGCACAAAGTCGCAATACTCTGTTTAGTCTTTGCAGATAGTGAAAAATCGTGTAAAAAAATAAAAGTAATCGAGCAAAATCAGTAGGCCACTAATTGGATCTCTTTTTAACCTCGGTAAAATACAAACATTAGGAATAACCCTTCATGAGAAATACGAAAATAGTGAAATGAATTGAGCTCCACACCATGAGGGCTGCAAAACAGCTCGACTCCGCCACCCACACCGCCCAAAATAACGGCAAACCCTATGCAAATATTATAAATATACACAACACACCACCAAAGAAACAGAATAAAACATTTTATTAAATAACTATTTACATAACTATTTTATACTTTTTATTGCCCGATCCGGCTAGCTCAATCGATCGAGCATGAAACTCATGCACTGATAACAAGCGTTGAGAGTTTGTAGAATGATGGCTTCAGATTTTCCACATACGGTGTAGTGGCGCGAACTGGCAGGGGCCGTTTGGATTCTACCCCTTCTCCAAATAAGATTTTCATACGTGAATGTTCGTTCATGCTTTTTGTCCCTGAGTTGCTTCCATGTCACTGCCTTACATAAATGGCATAAGTCTTGGTTATTGAGTGCCATACTTCAGAATTCTAAGCAGGTCTTGTAACACTGTTTAAACCTTATTGGCACCTGCTGCAGCTTCACTATTCAAAGTAAGTGGGGTCCATTTGTGGACCTGACTGCATTGGAAAACAATGTGATACGGTGCCTCCCTAAACCGCTTGACGGAGGCCCCCGAGGGGCGGTGAGATGGCGCGGACTGAGAGGGGGCGCTTGGCTCCTGCCCCCTCCCCAAGTCGTGTTGCCCTGGTGAGGCCTGAGATCGCCCCCGGCATAGGCGGCCGGCTCCCGGGGTCCGGCGGAATTTTTTCCCTTTTGAAGAATCTTTCATTCTGGACCTTGTCCCACAATCCGTTTCACCTGAAGACACGCTGTCGTAGGGCGCCCCTTTACCGTTTTAGTTGCCATTCCGCCCGCTTTTGGTACTCTGTGCCTCTTCCGCCATTCAGCTGTTTACCGCTCGCTCTTGCGACTACAACGTCTCGCTCACCATGTAGTTGAGTTGCTCCCGCTCTTAAGATTTGACCGAACTTTTTGGACTGCTGAAAGCGGTGGAATTCCGACCGCTGGTTGGTGGAGACATTTTGACTATATTCTGCACCTGCATTGTCGCGTAATGCGTCATATGACGCGACGCGTTAGCGCACCCGGAAGTGCTCCGGTGCGCAAGGCGCAGCTTCCCGGAAACGATCCAGAGCGCGCCGCGCAGCGCGTAACGTAAGCATAACAGGTCATGTGACTTGTTAATAAAACTTTTCATTGGTTCATTTTACTTTTCTTTTCCTAATTATGTAAGACTAGGTCATGTGACCTAAAAATAACACTTTTCATTGGATTAAAACATTTTTTTTCCCCAAACGATGAAAGCCCCACCTTGTTTCTGGATGTTTCAGACTGAAGCTGGCGTCACCATGAGAGCACCACCATCTCGTAGCTCCGTCGTGGCCATTCCGCAAGAAATCATGGCAGCCGCTCCCCACCGGAAGCCTGCGGGAGTCGAGGGCCCCCAAGACTTTTGTACAATCTTCAAGGCTGAGGGGACGCTTTCGAGAATGGAACCCAAGCCCTGGCAGACAAGCGTCCGAGTTCCAAGGTGTCCCAGGGCCATTTTACTGGACCAGGCCCAAATCCGAAGAGCCGGCCGCCATTTTAAGAGTCCTGTGGCAGCCGCCTACCGCTGCACCGCAAGAGTGGGAACAACTCAACTACATGGTGAGCGAGACGCTGTAGCCGTAAGAGCGGGCGGTAAACAGCTGAATGGCGGATGAGGCACAGTGTAGCAAAAGCGGGCGGAATGGCGACTGAAACGATAAAGGGACGCCCCACTACAGCAGACAAGCCTCCGCCATGTGCTTCAAAACTGCATATGTATCTCGTGATATCAAGGTTGGGCAACCAGTACAGAACAAGCAGTTACGAGTCCCATTTACACCGGCGCCATTTTGGGCGCGGCCGGGCAGGTCCAGGATCTACTGAAACATAAAAAATGAGGCTGACGTCTCTGAAGCAGTTCACGAACAGCAGGACATAGCAAATAAACATGAACTCTCTAAAGCTGTTAACTCACTGCAGAACAAAACAAGTGAACCTGAAACCTCTGGAATAATTGTCGCTCAAAAGAACAACACACAAAACTCTGTAGAGCCTGAAGAAAAAAAAACAGAAGGGCACTGTAGTTTCAGACACACTTAACACTAATGACGAAACAAAGATATCGTCTGTTTATAAAGCAGTTATCATCTTGACAGAATTGACAAAGAAGTGTACAGACACCAATGCATCAGCATTCTCGGAGATAACATCTTAAGGAACAAAGAAAGACCTGTTCACTCTTGACACCCCAGGTGCTGTGTATATTGCACTATAGTGCTGCATCGAGAAAACGGGCAACCCTATTGATGTGGATTTTTCATTATTGATTATTGTAAAGAAATGGCGACTCCCCCCTTTAGCAGATTAGCTAAATGTTTGCGTAATTTAGGCATAAAAGTTATATTATTGTTGTTGTTGTTGTTATCGTTATAGTTCTGGTTAATTTCAAAAAATGGTTAAATATATTTACAGTTTTTGTTGCGTTCGTTATATTTAAATATTAATAAAGTTTTAAAATGTAACTGTCTTGGAGTACTATATTTTTTTTAAAAATCGGGAGAATGGGGCCTTGAATCGGGTTATTGTCATGTGTGGGCTTTGCAAGTGTACTACTACAAGATCGGACATTTCAAACTCAAATGCACGTTCTTTTTCTTACCTTTCCGAAGAATGGAGCGCAATAGCAGGCAGAGAAAAGGTGATGCACGTGTTGAACACTGCCTGGCCTGCAAATTGCTGCCAGTGCCCCCCCGCCCGCTCCTGAAAGAGGACACACACACACCGCCGCCCCGAGTACTTCACAAATCTTTAAAAGACCATGCGCTTGTTCAATGGGAAGTGGATAACATGGCTAAGAGCATTTGCTGACTAATGCATGAATATCGCTGACTTTTCAGCGATATTCATGCATTGCGGCCGTTTTTTATCGCATTTGCGATAAACCTTGCTAATAGCAAGGTTTATGTGCGATAAAATTCGCCGAAGTGCGGCGATAATTATTGTCTCTAAACAAGTTAGAGACAAAAATTACCGCTAGCTGTTGGAAATATGCCCCCGGGTTTTTCCTTGCAGGAATCGGGAAGCGAAAGACTAGCACTGAAATCAGTAGTCTCACACCTGAATCGGGAGGGTTGGCATGTCTGGATACTCTACAGCTGGAGCCATAAACTACATCCGCAGGGCTAGGTGATAGCCTAGGTCCGGCCTGGACAATCGGACACAGAGGAAGAGAAGTGTCAGAGGGTGCGGTAGTGAATAGGGTGAAAGGGAGGTGTCGAGCGGGCACAGGGTGTGATTCTCAGAGAAGAGCAGCGCAGATGGGGGGAAGTATATGGCCCATGCATGAGAGAGAGAGCGGGGTGACCAGTGCGTGGGGGAGATTCTTGCGAGGGTGGGGAGCCATGCTGAGAATCGACGGCGTGCAGAGAGTGGCCCTGGTCAAGGCATCTAAAATGGCTGCCGTGCACGACAAAATTGTGGCATTGGACAAAAACGCAAGATGGCGCAGACAATGTTTATCAATAAGGATTCATTTATAACAAAATATTTACTCGCAGTGACAAAATGGTGTTCAACACTTCCTGATTTCCATCGAATCGAACGTTAACAAACGTCACGCAGCAAAAAAAAAAAAAAAAAAAAGCTCACGCACAGAGCGGTTTTTAGCCATGTTATCCAATGGAAGGTGGATAACATGGCTAAGAGCATTTGCTGGATAATGCATGAATATCGCTGACTTTTCAGCGATATTCATGCATTGTGGGCGATGTGCGGCGATAATTTTTGTCTCTAAACAATTAAAACGAAGCACAAAATGGCGAATTCCCGTTTCGCTACCAGTTTGCGGCCCAGTTCGCGGCCCGTGAAGCGCTTCTACCGTGAAAAATCAATTTTTTTTTATTTTCCCCACGGGACCCTTTAATAATCCCAACAACATTCCTAGGGGGTCAAGAGGGGTATACCTTGCCCCCTTTCAATAAATTCCCCCTTTGTTTTTCACCTCTTCTTCTCTCTCAATCCTACCGAGAGATAAGATGGCGGCCGCTCCGGACTATTTAGAATGTTGACAGACACCGGAGAGCCAATCAGCTTTCTGTTATCCAATGGAAGGTGGATAACATGGCTAAGAGCATTTGCTGGATAATGCATGAATATCGCTGACTTTTCAACGATATTCATGCATTGTGGCCGATGTGCGGCGATAATTTTTGTCTCTAAACAATTAAAACGAAGCACAAAATGGCGAATTCCCGTTTCGCTAGAGCGGGGTGACCAGTGCGTGGGGGAGATTCTTGCGAGGGTGGGGAGCCATGCTGAGAATCGACGGCGTGCAGAGAGTGGCCCTGGTCAAGGCATCTAAAATGGCTGCCGTGCACGACAAAATTGTGGCATTGGACAAAAACGCAAGATGGCGCAGACAATGTTTATCAATAAGGATTCATTTATAACAAAATATTTACTCGCAGTGACAAAATGGTGTTCAACACTTCCTGATTTCCATCGAATCGAACGTTAACAAACGTCACGCAGCAAAAAAAAAAAAAAAAAAAAGCTCACGCACAGAGCGGTTTTTAGCCATGTTATCCAATGGAAGGTGGATAACATGGCTAAGAGCATTTGCTGGATAATGCATGAATATCGCTGACTTTTCAGCGATATTCATGCATTGTGGCCGATGTGCGGCGATAATTTTTGTCTCTAAACAATTAAAACGAAGCACAAAATGGCGAATTCCCGTTTCGCTACCAGTTTGCGGCCCAGTTCGCGGCCCGTGAAGCGCTTCTACCGTGAAAAATCAATTTTTTTTTATTTTCCCCACGGGACCCTTTAATAACCCCAACAACATTCCTAGGGGGTCAAGAGGGGTATACCTTGCCCCCTTTCAATAAATTCCCCCTTCGTTTTTCACCTCTTCTTCTCTCTCAATCCTACCGAGAGATAAGATGGCGGCCGCTCCGGACTATTTAGAATGTTGACAGACACCGGAGAGCCAATCAGCTTTCTGTTATCCAATGGAAGGTGGATAACATGGCTAAGAGCATTTGCTGGATAATGCATGAATATCGCTGACTTTTCAACGATATTCATGCATTGTGGCCGATGTGCAGCGATAATTTTTGTCTCTAAACAATTAAAACGAAGCACAAAATGGCGAATTCCCGTTTCGCTACCAGTTTGCGGCCCAGTTCACGGCCCGGGAAACGCTTCTACCGTGAAAAATAATTTTTTTTTTATTTTCCCCACGGGACCCTTTAATAACCCCAACAACAATCCTAGGGGGTCAAGAGGGGTATACCTTGCACCCTTTCAATAAATTCCCTCTTCGTTTTTCACCTCTTCTCTCTCGATCCTACCGAGAGATAAGATGGCGGCCGCTTCGGACTGTTTAGAATGTTGACAGACACCGGAGAGCCAATCAGCTTTCTGCGCGCAAAGTTCCGTTTCGCGAAAAGTAAGCGGACCGGATCGCTGCCCGGAGCGCTGTTACAGATATATATCTTGTTTTGAACGTTAATTTCTCAAAAACTACTGGAGCACATATATTGAGACCTAGCAAAGGCACATCGGGCTAACAGTCCCTACAATTTTGCCAAGTTTCGTGCAAATCCATTCAGCCGTTCGGGCTAAAAGTGAGTCCAACCGCCCTATGGAAAACTCAATGTTAAAAACGCGTTTTGGGACCCCCCTTTTTTCCCAGCCCCCCCTTGACGAACCCCCCCCAAATTTCCAGGAGCTGCTCAGAAACAAAATGTGCCATTTTCCTGAAAATTTCAGCCGATTCCGTCCACAAACGCCAAAGTTATTAGGCATAGAATTTTCAGAAATCCCATAGGGAAAAAATCCTAACTATATATACCTACTGGCGATAGCCAGTAGGTAATATATATATATATATATATATATATATATATATATATATATATATTACCTACTGGCGGTCGCCAGTAGGTATATATAGTTAGGATTTTTTCCCTATGGGATTTCTGAAAATTCTATGTCTAATAACTTTGGCGTTTGTGGACAGAATCGGCTGAAATTATCAGGAAAATGGCACATTTTGTTTCTGAGCAGCTCCTGGAAATTTGGGGGGGGTTCGTCAAGGGGGGGCCGAGAAAAAAGGGGGGTCCCAAAACGCGTTTTTCCCATGTTAATTTCCATAGGGCGGTTGGACTCACTTTTAGCCCGAACGGCTGAATGGATTTTCACGAAACTTGGCAAAATTGTAGGGACTGTTAGCCCGATGTGCCTTTGCTAGGTCTCAATATATGTGCTTCAGTGGATTTTGAGAAATTAACGTTTAAATCAAGATATATATCTGTAACAGCGCTCCGGGCAGCGATCCGGTTAGCGAACCTTTCGCGTATCGGAACTTTGCGATGCGAAGCTGATTGGCCCTCCGGTGTCTGTCAACATTCTAAACAGTCCGGAGCGGCCGCCATCTTGTCTCTCGGTAGGATCGAGAGACAAGAGGAGGCCAAAACAAAGGGGGAAATTACCATAAGGGGGCATAGTAGATCCTCGTTGACCCCCTAGGTTTTATGTGGAGGTTTTAAAAGGGCCTAGGAGGGTCCAAAAAAAAAAAAAAAAAATTTTTTTTTTGCGTGGTAAGCGCCAAGTTCGCGAACCGGAAAGCGTTCTGGGCAGCGAACTTTATGGATAAAAGAATGAAAGACTTTTCTAATACTGTATGTTAATTATTTGTTGGTTTTGTTGATTATTTTTTAATTTTTTTATTTTTTAAGCAATTATTTATTATTGTGATTGTGTTTCAAAATTTAATAACATTTCTAACATTTAACTAGTTTATGAATTACATATAAAAATGATTAAAGACTCAAACAATTTTTTAATATTACATACAATTTTATTTTTCGGATTGTTTTTCAAAATTTAATACAACGTCTATCATTTCACTGTCTGATATGTGTTCTTGTTCAGTGAACATAAGTTCCAACATTTGACCGTCATCATAATGAAGTAAATGATCCACAGATTCTACACATTGAACTAATTCATGGTCCCGTGATTCATCCATGAAATCTGAGTCATCATTGTCCTCAATAACTTTTTCTGTGTTGTTCTCCAGAACAATTTCGAAGGAAACATTTTGCTCACCTTCCATTTTATTGCTGTAATTTGCATAAAAAATAAATATATCAGTAGAGATAGGGCACTGTTGGGTTTAAGTTCAGACAGGCACTTGTGAGTTTATAACAGAGAAGTAATCTATGGGCACTGTATGGTTTCAGGCGTGAAGTAGTACTATTAAAAAGTGCCTGTGAAGAAGCCTAAGTAAATTCATAATTATACCACAGAAACCTAAATCAGTCCATAATTATAATAAAGAAGCCTTTCTCAATGTCTAACTCTTACAGAGGGATAGTATATAACTATCTGAAAAAGTTTACCATATTTACTTATAGTGCACAATATACTTCAGTTTTAAAAATAACAACTTACCTTTAGAAACAAGTTGATGTTATTAGTGATATTCTAAATGATATATACAACAACAAGTAGTAGTCAAAATGGCTGTGTTTCCTTCTCTCCCTTTATATATATACAGGTATATAACCAATCAAATGTCAGGTAATAAAAGTAGAAAATGAAAGTAACATTTTCATTGGTTGTGAATTCCAACACTTCAGATGTGTTTTGTGAAGTAATTTACCTCACGGTACTTAGAGAGGTCTACAGGCTTCATGGCTAAATGGAATTTCAATCAAATTTGTGAAAATGAAAGGGATTGTTATGTAGTATGAGCTAATCTATATTTGGTGAGAGTGTCTCTAGTCGTTTTTCTGTAAATTACTTTCCCGCCTTTTTTTAGGACCGCTTTCCGGGAAGCGGCCCGGTTCGCGAACCTTAAGCGTCACGGGAGTCCACCATTTTGTGTTTCGGTCGCATTAAGATACAAGATGGAGGGCAAATAATGTTTAGAATGGGTAGAAGGGGTCATGGTAGACTTATCTTGACCCCCTAGGTTTTCTGAGCGTGGCTGAGGAGGCTTATATGTGCGGAAAAAAAACTTTTTTTTAAAAATTCCGCGAGGTTAGCTTTCGGTTTGCGAACCGGGTAGCGCTCCGGGGAGCGAATTTTGTGGAAAATTAGTGAAAAAAGTTAGAAAAAAATAATAATTGTGAGTGATCAGATGTAGGGTAGCTCTGAGAAGAGCTTTTGGGTTTATGGTACATTTAGGTACTTATAAGTAGGTACCAATGCACAGTCTTAAATTCAGAATGAAAATTCTGTTGCCCTCATCTGAGAAGTGAACTCCATCTCCTCTGTAGATATCTTGCATGTAGTAACGCAAGTTATTGTTGTACAGAGAGCCCATTCCATGGTCTCTCATGTAAGCTGAAACAGATTTGTTTACATGCTTCCTCGCTTTCTCAATTTGTGGACAAAATTGGTTGGACCACCTCCATTTCTGTTTTTGGCATATATTGGAATATACCAAGGCAGTTTGAGGAAAAAGTGCCATTAATTGCTCAAAGGTGTCCTTTAAAAGCATTTCCAGACCTACCCCTGTCAAAGTGCCCAAATCATTACCTCCACAGTGCACTATTAACAGGTCAGGTTTTGGCAAATGCATAAAGGTTTTCACCAATGGTATCAATTGGTGACATTTTAATCCTCTTTGGCCCAACCACTTAATTTCCACATCTTGTAAATTGAGGTTAGGTAAATTTCTGCTCTCAGCATACCTTTGAGCCCAGTGGATGTAACTATGTCCAACAATCCAGACCTTAAACATGGTGGGAGAAGGTTGTTCTGCAGTCAGATGAAGTGTGGTAATGAAAGGGCAGTTGAAACAGTAGGAGTTTCTAAAGAAAACAAACTGTGGATTTACAATGCTAATGATTCATTAGCAGTGATTGGTGCATTTCCATTTCTGAAAACAGAAAGTTAGGGTGCATGGATGTGTTCTTTGAAACATGTAATTTGAATGGTCAAGGAAGAAACATTTAATGAAAGATTGCACTGGATACGCAGGTGCACTGAGAGTTCAGAGTTCAATTGAAACATTGTTGTGTGAATTTGCAAACATGAGAGGTCTTCCAGGAGGTGGTTGCTATGGAAACAAGGGAGAGAGGGCAGAGGGGGGAAGGGTTTTGATTTGAAAAAAGTGAGGGAAGAGGTATGATTGGCTAATATGAGAGATATGTGAAATGAATATCTGTATTTCTGTGCTTTCAATAGCTGCAGCCTTTGGAGTGCATCCTTTTTCTTCTGCTGAAGACAATTTGGTGTATTTCTGAGACTGTTTTCAAAACTCAAACAATATTTGCTAAGGTGAGAAAAGATTTATTTAATTTAGATAGAGAATAGTATGATTTAAGGAGAAAATGATGAAGAAAGCTGTGTTTTTAAAATGTGGTTTTGTCTCTAGTGATATAGTAATAGAATTAGTTTTATAGAGAAATTGTAATTGCATATTTGGTGTAACATTCTGGCATGCAGTAACACAAGTTATTGTGGTACATGGAGCCCATTCCATGGTTTGGTATGTAAGCTGAAACAGATATGTTGTTTTTAAAAACGATTTAAGAAATCAATTACATTTCTGGATATGTACTGCTAGAGCTTCATAGGTTGTTTTGAGCCATATTTATAAGGTATTTGAGTGTCTTAGATGTTATGTTTTCCTTTTAAAATGTAAAGTGTTCCTCATGGGGCAAGTGTCTTGTAAATACGCTCCCACTTGTGCTTGGCAAATTTAGATTTTGATTATGGGAGTTACCTAGCCATGTTAATAGTGTCCCAAAAATGGTGCTAGGGAATTGCAGAAAACACTTTCATGTGTCTCAAGGACATTTTTAGTCATTTCTTCATGAATGCAGGTATACAATTGATTTATATGCTGTGTTTAAAAACGAATTTTGAAATCAATTAAATTTCAGGATATGTACTGTTAGAGCTTCATAGGTTGTTTGGGGTCATATTTAGAAGGCATTTTAGTGTCTTTGATGTTATTTTTCCCTTTTTAAATGGAAAGCGTTCCTCATGGGGCCCTGAGCAGTTCTTAGCCATGTTATTTAATAGGAAGTGGATAACATGGCTAAGAGCATTTGCTGGAAAATGCATGAATATTGCTGACTTTTCTGCGATGTTATGTTTACCTTTTTAAATGGAAAGTGTTCCTCTTGGGGCAAGTGTCTTGTAAATACGCTCCCACTTGCGCTTGGCAAATTTAGATTTTGATTATGGGAGTTACCTAGCCATGTTAATAGTGTCCCAAAAATGGTGCTAGGGCATTCCAGAAAACACTTTCATGTGTCTCAAGGACATTTTTAGTCATTTCTTCATGAATGCAGGTATACAATTGATTTATATGCTGTGTTTAAAAACGAATTTTGAAATCAATTAAATTTCAGGATATGTACTGTTAGAGCTTCATAGGTTGTTTGGGGTCATATTT
Organism: Lissotriton vulgaris; assembly: GCF_964263255.1. Lineage (NCBI taxonomy): Eukaryota > Metazoa > Chordata > Amphibia > Caudata > Salamandridae > Lissotriton > Lissotriton vulgaris. Next base: position 1,208,899,510 of record NC_141691.1, read on the forward strand.
AGAAGGCATTTTAGTGTCTTTGATGTTATTTTTCCCTTTTTAAATGGAAAGCGTTCCTCATGGGGCCCTGAGCAGTTCTTAGCCATGTTATTTAATAGGAAGTGGATAACATGGCTAAGAGCATTTGCTGGAAAATGCATGAATATCGCTGACTTTTCTGCGATATTCATGCATTGCGGCCGTTTTTTTTCGCATTTGCGAGCAGTTCTTAGCCATGTTATCCAATGGGAGGTGGATAACATGGCTAAGAGCATTTGCTGGATAATGCATGAATATCGTTGACTTTTCAGCGATATTCATGCATTGCGGCTGTTTTTAATCGCATTTGTGATAAACAATTACATTTCTTGATATGTACTTTTAGAGCTTCATAGGTTGTTTGGGGCTATATTTAGAAGGCATTTTAGTGTCTTTGATGTTATGTTTACCTTTCTAAATGGAAAGCGTTCCTCTTGGGGCAAGTGTCTTGTAAATACGCTCCCACTTGCGCTTGGCAAATTTAAATTTTGATTATGGGAGTTACCTAGCCATGTTAATAGTGTCTCAAAAATGGTGCTAGGGCATTCCAGAAAACACAATCATGTGTCTCAAGGACATTTTTAGTCATTTCCTCATGAATGCAGGTATACAATTGATTTATATGCTGTGTTTAAAAACGAATTTTGAAATCAATTAAATTTCAGGATATGTACTGTTAGAGCTTCATAGGTTGTTTGGGGTCATATTTAGAAGGCATTTTAGTGTTTTTGATGTTATTTTTCCCTTTTTAAATGGAAAGCGTTCCTCATGAGGCCCTGAGCAGTTCTTAGCCATGTTATTTAATAGGAAGTGGATAACATGGCTAAGAGCATTTGCTTGAAAATGTATGAATATCGCTGATTTATCTGCGATATTCATGCATTGCGGCCGTTTTTTTTCACATTTGCAAGCACTTCTTAGCCATGTTATCCAATGGGAGGTGGATAACATGGCTAAGAGCATTTGCTTCAAAGGTTGTTTGGGGTTATACACCATTTTTGGGAAATTATTAACATGCCTATCTAACTCCCATAATCAAAATCTAAATTTGCCAACCGCAGGTGGGAGCGTATTTACAATAAATTTGCACCATGAACAACGTAAAATAGCATACTAGACACTCAAATGCCTTATAAATATGACCCAAAACATCTTATGAAGCACTAGTAGTGCATATTTCCAGAAATGTATTGGTTTTCATTTAATGATTTACTTCATTGGTAGGCCTTCACATGTTTTTTTACCTTGGTTTTTTTCAGTGATAATCTTATCTGCAACCATGTGTTGGCCTCACCTCAAATAAACAAAACAGGTGATGGACTGAATGTGGATCAATGACACACATTCACCCCAGTCTAAAGATCTGGGCCTAAACAAATCTTTAGATAGGCTACATCTTATCGTCATCCTGAATTAATGATTTAAAATATTAGGGAGTGATTTATGAGTGTTGTATGCCTGTTTTGTACCATTGAGTGTCATTTTTGTGATGCAGTGCTGGTGGAAAATATTTGCTATGTTAAATAATTAGTACGGCATTAAGTTTTAGATGACTGTTATTTATTTACTGTTTGGTAATAGTGGTTAATAACATTTTATATTATATTTTTCCACAGATTCAACTGCAGATTCTTTCATAGTTTGTAAAATGCCTTCCAAAAGTAGAATAAGAAAGGCTAGAAAACGTCAAAGACAGCAGGATGATGTTTTATTGCAGCAGTCCTCTTCCCCAAATACTTGTCAAAACACCAAGAAAGGTCCGGGTAAGAGCACGAAATCATTCTTAAGAAATATTTGTAGTAAAAAAAGTTTTGCTCAAAAAAATGTTTCAGTTCACAAAAAGAAAAGTAATTTAAATGGAAAGGAGAGACCCATCACAAATGTTACTGGTAGAGGAAGAGATAACTCTGTGCATGATAGTAGAAGAAAACAACAGTTTAGGGACATTCGAAATCGAATGTTCCGTAATAGGATATTAGTTAATTTATTGAAAAATATTAAAAAGAAAGGCCAACAGAAAGCGGCATTTTATAAGAAGAAGAAAAATGTAGAGAAAATTATTGCTCATGCTTTTGAAATTAAGCGAAAGTTGTTTATTTTGGTAATCAATAGAATTAGGAAACTAAGCAAGGTAATTTCTGATTTAAAAACAAAAAGTAGATGGAAGAGAGTAGTAAATCGTACTAACTTTTGTGAAGTTTTTTCCGGAGAATGGATGCATAGTTCAAGTTCTGAGGCATTTTTTAATGAGGAGACTTATTTTCAGGATAATGATTTGGTGCATGCAGTTGACATCAGTGGTCGAGCTTATGAAGTGAAGGATGGTTGTCCAGTTGAAAAAGAACAACTTGTGACAACAGAGACAGAAGAGGCGCTAAGTGATGAGGTTTTAGGAAGACGTCCTAAGGGTCCTGTGTACATTTGGAAGTGTAGTTCTATTTGCAGTGTGCGACAGGTTTCCATCAATTTGCTTTGTGATTTTATACGGACATTTAATAAGAAAAGTTTGAAGCAGAAAATGAAGTTGTTGCAAGATTTAGATCCTTGCAGAGTGAGACAAATGACAGGTTTGCGTGGTCATTCACTGGCTTGTCTTTCCAGGAGAGTATGCCAGAGTGTTTTTCATCATTTCAGGATGCTAGCAGTGCATCATAATAAAGTGAGAAAATTAGTGAGAATGTTGTATTATGCTAAGAGTCCAGCAATTATGCTTAAACAATTATGTGCTGCTCTTTTGCATGGTTCTGAAATAGATGTGAAGAATATTTGTGAAGAAATTGAGTTTTGTTACTTTGGTAGTAAAGATGAGAATGTTCAAATTGACCCAGAAGTAGAGGGTAATGTGGAAGATAATGTACAGGTTCCCAGTACAGATAATTTTCAGAAGGAAATTGCCACGTTTCAGATGAAATCAAGTGAGAGGCCTAATTTCACTTGTGTATGTTGTCGACGCACTTATTATAAGAATCAGACTAAGGTAGTGGATTTATATGCAAAAAGTGAAAGGGAAAATAATAGTGAATGGAAGGATTTTGCCACATACTTGATGGTAGAAAATTATTTTGATTTGGGATCGGATCAACGTGTGTGTACTTATTGTTGTAATAAATTAAACCAAAACCAGATGCCTGCTAGGGCAGTTCATAATAATCTGGAATTGGTTGAGATTCCTTCTGAATTGAAGGATTTAAATACTTATGAATCTATTTTGATTCAAAGTATCCATCCCTTTCAGGCTATTGTAAGAATGGAGCCAAAGACAGGGAAGTTGCCTCCAGCAGATTTACAGAGAGGATTAAAGGGAAGAGTTGTTTATTTGCCTCTAGATTTGAACAAAAACATTAACACAATTGGAATAGAAAAAGTGGAAGAGGAACCTCTGGTTATCTTGGTTAATGGGGTTCCGACAAAGAATAAGAAAATATGGCAAGATTTAGTGGATGTTAGGAAAGTCAAAAAGGCAACAGTGTATTTGAAGAAAAATAATAAGTACTATAAGAATGTATATGTTGCAGAAGAGGAAGTAAGTGATGAAGAGGATAGCGATTTGTGTGCTGGCCAAATTGAGAAAGTACAGGCCTCTAAAAGTGAAGAAATATATGAACATTATAGTGTTCATCCTTTGCATTCCAAGGAAGTCATGGGGAATGCTATTGAGTTGTTTCAAATGAAACAAGCCAAAGGGAGTCCCATTAGTGTTTGGGAGGAAAGTTTGGAAGCTCGGTGTTTCCCACAGCTATTTCCCACAGGTCAAGGAGGAAGATATGATGAGCGACCTCATCAAATTCCTGCGTCTGAATACCGGACTTTACGATTGTATGCAGCAGATCCTAGGTTTCGGCAATGCATTCCCTATTTGTTTCATCTCCTGTTTGAAAGCGATCTGTCTGGACTGTCATATGCAGTGAACCACATCTTAAAAAGTGGTATACAGATGCGAAACATCTCGGCAAGTGACTTTATGCATAAAGTCAATGTCCAAGACAGTATTTTGGATTCTCACTTAATTAATCTCATGGCGTGTCAGCGTGGTACTAATGAGTACTGGTACCGTCGTCATGGTGATTTAAAATGTATGCTGAGGAACTTAGGAACTCCAACATGGTTCCTCACTCTGAGCTGTGCCGAGTATGGCTGGGAAGACTTACTTGAATTTCTACGAGAGGCAAATGGAAATATTGAAAACATTGAATTCAAGACACCTGGAGAACTGTGTTCTTTGGATCCAGTGAATGTATGCAGGTACTTCAATCATAGATTTGAAGCTATGATGTCTTTCATCACAAATAAAAAGAATCCACCTCTTGGAGAGGTGTTGGATTTCTTCTGGAGAAAGGAGTACCAAGCAAGAGGTGCCCCTCATATACATATGTTGTTGTGGATCAAGGATGCACCTAAATTTGGAACAGATCCGGATGACTTAGTGATGAATTTCATCGAACAGTATTCTACGTGTGCTGTTCCAAACGCAACGGAGAAGAAAAGTCTAAGAGAACAAGTTCTACGTTTCCAAAGCCATCGTTGTGGAAAGTACTGTCGTCGTAAATTCAGAAACAAGGACAAGTTCTACACCAAATGTCGTTTCAACTTTCCACGACCGGTGATTTCTAAAGGAAGAGTGAACAGTTTGATGTCTTCGCTGCGACATAATGTGACAAGGAAATCACCCAAGAATACATACAATTTGAAAAGGAACGAAGAGTCCAAGTACATCAATGACTACAACCCAGTGATTTTGTCCATGTGGAATGCTAACATGGATATACAGTTTGTGGCTGACAACTGTATGGCTGTGGCTCGGTATGTGACATCTTACATCACCAAAAAAGAAAAGACCGAACTGAAGGATATGTGGGAGGACATTTCTCATGAAAAGAGCCTCAGCAAGAAGTTGTACAGTTTCAGTCTGAAGATGTTGTCGCATCGAGAAATCGGAGCTTACGAATGTTCTGACCGGTTGTCTTCAGCAAGTCTCTATGCCAAATCCAGGAGTCTCGTTTGGGCGAGTCTTGGTCTTGCTGCAACGCGAAATCGAGTTCTAAAACCTGTCCGGGAAATTGAGTATTTGGCAGAAAAGGAACCAAACAGTACCGACATTTTGAAGACCAACATGTTGGATACATATTATCCAAATCGAAGCAGTCACCTTGAGAATGTTTGTCTATATGAGGTTCTCCAAAATTATATATTCAAGAGGAACATCAAAGAAGATATTGAGAAAGGAGTGTATGCTGTAATTGGAAGTGAGGGATGCCTGGTCAAGCAAAGAAAATGCCAATTAGTAAACCATCGAAAATTGAGTGGTGAATCTCCAGAAAAAAAGGAGTTTTTTTATTTAGCACTTTTGCAACTTTTCAAGCCTTGGCGTGCAGAAGAGGAACTGCTTGGAGATTTCCTCTGTTACGAAGACTCTTTCAATGCAGCCAAGGAGTCCATAGAATGTCCTGCTTTTTCTAAATATCAAGAAATGCTAACTTTGGAAATTGAGCAGGAAGCAACGATTGCAGCCGAGATTGCCAGAGACAGTTCTCAGGACAGTCAGAGTTCTGTTTCATTGAGTCAAGATCCACTTGGAGGACCTATTATCGAAAATGAAGCTGCCACTGCTATGAATGAAGTGGAAAGAGCCATGGCACATGCTCAGGAGGATTCAGTTAACTTAGAAGACTTGGAAAAACAACTCAACGTTGAGCAGAGGAAAATATATGATGAAGTTACCACGGAAATTGAGCACGGATTAAGTCATGAGAAGAACAAGTGCTCATGTACATCGTTGAAGCCTGTCCGACTGTACGTGAGTGGAGAAGCGGGAACTGGAAAAAGTTTCCTCATTAAAGCAATCTCTTGTTATTTGCAGGAAAGGACTGAGTCATCGCTGTCTTGTGTTGTCACCGCTCCTACTGGACTGGCAGCACATAACATTAAAGGTATTACTTTGCATCGTCTACTGATGCTGCCGGTGGAGCATGACAACAAATTACAATACAACAAGTTATCTGGAGATGCTTGCTGTGAAGTTTCAAGAGTCTTGAGGAAAATGAAACTACTTATCATTGACGAAGTAAGCATGGTTTCCAATGTCATGCTTGCCTTTGTGCATTTGAGAATGCAAGAAGTACTTACAACTGAATATGATGTGTTATTTGGTGGGAAACACATCATTGTTTTCGGAGATCTTCTGCAGCTGACACCAGTAAAAGGTCAACCTGTGTTCAAAATACTCACGCATGAAGATACCAGGAAGTGCCTAGGGAGCATTGGCAACGTCAATATATGGTTAAACTTCAATTATGCAGAACTGCATCAAAATATGCGTCAGGCAAAGGATGAAGATTACAAGAATATTCTACAAGATATTAGAATTGGAAAAGTGACTGAGCATGGGAAAGAAGCTTTAAATGCACGATTACTGTCAAATTTATATCCCAAACAAGAGATTGTGCCTGAGAATATTTTTCAGAAAATTACTGAGAAGAAATCCGGGATATGTCTCATGCCAACTCTTGCAGAATGTGCCATCTTCAACAACAAAATGTTGAATTTAGAAAAGCAAGAGATTGTGAAACTTGAAGCTATCGACAAATTAAAGCATATGGGATCAACAATTATTTTGTCAGACAATTTGAAATCAAAATTGGATTCATTAGAGAAGACTATATCTAAAACAGCGGGTTTTGAAAAGACTTTGAATGTGTGTTTAAATTGCCGAATTATTTTGAGAAGGAATTTACATGTAGAAAGAGGTCTGGTAAATGGATCAATGGGTAATGTTGTTGATTTTGAGAAATACAGAAATAGAGATGGAATAGAATTTTTAAGAATTAAATTTGATGGCATTGAGGAAGTACAGCAAATTGGTCGTTGTTCTGCTAGGTTTTTGCTTGTTAAAGATTTATATGTTCGCCGTAAACAGTTTCCTGTTTGCTTGGCATATGCGGTGACAATCCATAAATCGCAAGGTTTAAGTGTAGACTGTGCATTGGTGAATATTGGCAGTTCTGTGTTCAAGGAGGGTATGGCATATGTGGCATTGTCACGAGTTAGAACTTTATCGGGATTGTACTTGATTGACTGTGATGTCACAAACATTTGTGCGGATCTAGATTGTGTTAAGGAATACAATAGGTTAAGAAGAGAGTATGCGCCACATTTGCCTCAATATCCTTTGTTTGAGAAACGTGTGGTAGGCCGCAAACGTAGAAATAGCAGTAATAGTAGGGAGGTTGTTGCAAAAAGACTAAAAGTCAATGAACCGAAAATTGTTAGCAGAAAGAAAGTGGATTCTGTTGAAGATGTTGTCGGTTTTCAATTTGAAAACAGTTCTGGTGTCAACTGCTATGCAAATGTAGTGGTTAATGTTCTCTTTTCACTAGAGAGTTTAAAAGAACAGATTCTGTTGAATTCTGAACAAATTTTATGCTGTTTGTTGAATTCTGTTTTCGAGAAATGTAGCACTGATCGAACAAAAGTAGAAAGTGTGTCTGAAGTTCGTTATCTGTTAGATGAATGTTCAGGTCAAACAGACTTCTCTGAAAATAATCAGCAAGATTGTCAGGAGTTTTTAATGTATATGCTTGATATATTGCAAGTTGAGGGTGTAGATGTAGATCACCTGTTTGGGCTTTCTTATCAATGGCAGCATGACTGCGAGAATTGTAGGGTATCAAGTACTACTAGTGTAGACTCAGAAAGATTTATATATTTAACTTTGCCAGACAGTAAATCAGTCTCCTTTAATAAGCTAGTAAATGCAGCGGATCACAACATGGAGTGTAGCCAATGTAAATCTGAAATGATGTCAACATTACTTATACGTAGATATGGACAGTATGTCATTTTAATGATGCAACGATGTAGGCCTGATGGATCAAAATTGTCAACTTTAATAAAAAATGTTGTGGCTTCTCAGCTTTCAATATCAGGAAGGACTTTTGTAACTGTAGCAATTATCTATCACGATGGTCCTTCAACAACTTCAGGACATTATACAGCTTATTTAAAGTCTCGAAACGGCTGGTCATTCTGCAATGATTCCGTTGTAAGTTTCAAAAAAAAATTGCCGTTTGACCTTAAAAATTCTTACCTGGTGTTTTTAAAACCAAAATTTTAAAGAAAGAATCTCGAGATTTCCTGTGAAGAATTGGAAAAGGTTCATCAAGTTGAGGGAATGTAAGTCTGCAATGCTGTCTAGATTATTGGTCCAAAACTTTTAATTATAATGTTATTTTGTAAAATCCGACTATATAAACCTGATGCAAGTAAGTCTGCTTCATAGTAAGCAGTATCAGTGTCATAGGAAAAGGAGAACATGAGTGACAAAGAAGAGTAAGATATTAGTAGTCCAGGATTGTGAAAATAATCTCAAATGTTTTCTTTTTGCAAGTTGCGAAAATAGAAAATGTCGGGATTTGATTGGAAGAATTACAAGACTTGCGAATCGCGGCAACATGATTTGGCCTAGTGGAAACATGTGATAGAATGAGAGAAGTCTTTTTTTCTATGTAACATATTTTTCGTATCGATGGAGGTTTTCTTTCAGAAAGTGGCGGGCTGAAAATATTTATAGCACAACAGAGTGGATGCTGTTCATAGGAGATCCTTCGACGTCATTGAAAGTAAGTTAATTTTAAGGAGTTTTGAAATCAGATTTCTTAGGTTGTATGGGTTTTTTAAACACAGTCATTTTGATTGTGTTTTTTTTTCCCCGCTGTTACATGATGAATATCTTCAAGTCACTGATTTAAGTGAAATTTGATACATTCTGAGAACAGCAAAAATAAACCATTTAACATGTATAATTAATGTTATGCTTTTTGTACTTATGATATACATTTAGAAATGTGAGGTAGATATGGAGAAGCTGAGTTTTCTGTAAGTGTCAATTTTAATGCTTACAGTGCTGTACTTCTGGGTACTGTTTTTTAAAAAAAAAAAAGAAATAGGCCTCACCTCAAAGAAAGCTCTTGAAAGTACACATCTTATTTGCATCCTAAAACAATCATTTAAAATGTTAGACACAATTTTATGATGGCTTTACATCTTTTTTGCGCTGCATTTGCATCACTATTGTGAGACATTAGCAGTGCAAAAAAAGCACCATGTTCCAAAATAGGCCTCAGTTATTCAACATCAAGATACAGTTTTTTGTAAAATATATATATTTAGGATTGTGTAGGGGACGTAGAGAAGCAGAGACTTCTGTAAATGTCAAAGTTGTTGAAAAACTGTTTGTTCTTGAACCTTTTCCCTTGTCTTTTCTAATTTTTAAGTACATGTTTTAATATTTTTGGAAATGTTTGTTCTCTGTTTCACAGATTGAAAGTATGAAAAAATATTTTAAAAAGGTAACAAGAATTATAAGGTAAATGTTTTCTACTCTTTTTACCCGCAATGCACTGCTGATGATGTTACTGACACTATCTCTCATTTACTCTCTATAGCTGTCTTTCTTTTTACATTATTCTCTGTTTACTTCCCTTATACTAACTCTTCTTTTTTTTAAAAAAATATTTTTTTAGTTCGCTTAAAGTTCGCGAACCGGTAAGCGAACTTGAAGCGAACCAAAAGAAATAGAGCTTGCCAGAGTGATAAACATTCTAGCAATTTTATTTGAAAGGGGAGGTAGTTCTGAAAAGAACTTTTTTTTTTTTTTTTGTTGTTTTATATATTTTTTTTTTTTTCTGAACATTTTTTGATTTTTTTGTATTTTTAGAACAGTTTTATGTTTTTTTTGTGTTTTTTATGGAGGGGAAACAACAAAAAAACAGGCATTGAAAACGGCTCAACAGGAGCAAAAAAAAAATTACTTCTTGGGTGCATTAGGGCACTTATGGTTTTCGAACACCATATTAATCAAGTTGATGCTCATGTTCCCATACGACAACATAGCACCGCAATATATACAAGTAAACCTCATATGTTGGAAATTTGGTTGAATATTTGGCACAGTTTCCTGTGCCTCACTTCCTGACAAAGACATTGATGAGGTAGATCTGGCCACAGGAGTTGTCGGGGGATTGTCTTGTAGGTCCCTTAACTCAGCCCGGCTGTAGTTCAAGGGATGCCACCTGGTCATATGTCGATGCATAGTATAGTTGCCCATACTATATTTCTTCTCTGTGCCTCTTGACAATCTGTAATCACAGATGAGGCAGGTGGCATATTTCGCATTCACCTTCTTCTCCCCTGGAGGGATGGAAAAAAACTGCCAGATGAAACTAGTTTTTCTCTTTGAAACACGGGGCAACTCTGGGATAAATTGTTGTTGATCTGGATCCTCTTCTTCTTCTTCCTCCTCTTCCTGCTCTCTGTTGGAGGTAAATTGACTTGGTGGTCCTCTCTTCTTATGAGGAGGTTGAGGTGGTGGTGGGGGTCCACCAGCTGCAGCAAGTACAGAAGCCATTGCTCAATTATAGGTAAATGGTCTTTCTCTTACCAAGATGAAAGTCAGAGTGAGGAAATAAGGAGGGGTTTACATGATTTGGGAAAAGCAAAAGTTCTGAACCAATGAAAAGTGTTATTTTTAGGTCACATGACCTAGTCATACATCATTTGGAAACCAAAAGTGAAATGAACCAATGAAAAGTTTGATAAACAAGTCACATGACCTGTTCCGCTTACGTTACGCGGTGCGCGCCGCGTCTCGGATCGCTTCCGGTTCGCGGTCCGGAGCACTTCCGGGAGCGCTAACGCAGCGCGTCATTAGACGCATTACGCGACAACGTGATACGTCGCGCTTCCGCGACGCGTCACAGTTCCGCTAACGTAACGTTGACCGGTTCGCGGACTAGGTCGCGGCATCAAGATGAGCTAACGGAAAGCTTCCCGGTTCGCGAACTAGAAGCGAAGGAAAAAAAATATTAAAAAAAAAATTATTAATAAACATCTAAAATATATTTTAAGATTTAAAGAAGAATACATTTTACAGTTACAGATGTTAGCTTTTAAAAAACCAATGAAATTCACAGAAAAAACCATAGGTTATAGACCATATATAGTTAGGAATTTGCATTTACAAAACCTTGAAAATTCAGTGAAAAAACCATAGGTTATAGACCATATATAGTTAGGGATTTGCATTTACAAAACCTTATTTTACTCGCATAAAACCATTGAAATTCCATATATAGTTAGTTGCGCTAACTATATATCGCGCACCCGCAATCCACTGCTGATGATGTCACATATTACATCATTCATGACATGGTCAGTGACATCACTGATGACATCACTGATGACATCTCAAATGACATCTCAAATGACATCACTGATGAAATCACTGATGACATCTCATTTGACATGACTGATCACATCACTGATGACATCATTCATATGATAATACGATGAACCTCTTCAGACTCTAATATAACCTTAGATACACTCAGTGTAAACAGACACTTACAGACTGTCACTCATTCATGGAGTTACTCACACACCTAGTCAGTCATGCAAAGAATCAATCACACCTCCATTTCCTCAACTATACATTTATACACACCTTACTTATTCAAACATATTCGAACACATATTTACTCTCTTATACAATCACTGATACAAGTTCTCAATGATCCATACAGCCACTCACACATTCACTGGCTCTTATGCACAGTAATTTATATATGTCAACTCTCACATGTACTGTGTTTACATATGTACTTACTTTGACATGTAGCACTGAGATATCCATTCACTCACCAATACACTCATGCACACAGTCAACCGCCCATACAGCTGTTTCCACATGCACTCTTGAGCCCATACATCTAGTGAATCAACTGCTCACACATCTATGCACAGAGTCATACACCTCCCAGCCACCCACACACACACTCAGTCTCCCATACAAATACTTGGGCAACCAATCAATAACCCATATAGTTACTCATATAGCTACTGATCAACACATGCAGCAGTTTACAGAACAACAGACATAATAATGCACAAATTAAGACAGTTTAGTCACTAACCCATGCACTCAGTGAGACATATTTAATCACTCACTCATACAGTCAGTCATGCACCTACTAAATCCTTCATCCAGACACTTATACATCCACTCATTCTTCAATATGTAAGACATATTTACACTTTACAGAAAAATACAGTCACTGGATGTTGTCATCAGTGATGTCATCAGTGATGTCACTGACCATGTCATGAATGATGTAATATGTGACATCATCAGCAGTGGATTGCGGGTGCGCGATATATAGTTAGCGCAACTAACTATATATGGAATTTCAATGGTTTTATGCGAGTAAAATAAGGTTTTGTAAATGCAAATCCCTAACTATATATGGTCTATAACCTATGGTTTTTTCACTGAATTTTCAAGGTTTTGTAAATGCAAATTCCTAACTATATATGGTCTATAACCTATGGTTTTTTCTGTGAATATATATATATATATATATATATATATATATTACCTACTGGCGGTCGCCAGTAGGTATATATAGTTAGGATTTTTTTCCTATGGGATTTTTGAAAATTCTATGTCGAATAACTTTGGCGTTTGTGGACGGAATTGGCTGAAATTTTCAGGAAAATGGCACATTCTGTTTCTGAGCAGCCCTGAAAAATTTGGGGGGGTTTCATCACAGGGGGGCCGAGAAAAAAGGGGAGTCCCAAAACGCGTTTTTTAACAATGAGTTTTCCATAGGGCGGTTGGACTCACTTTTAGCTCGAACGGCTGAATGGATTTACACGAAACTTGGCAAAATTGTAGATATGGTTTGCCCGACGTGCCTTTGCTATGTCTCAATATATGTGCTCCAGTGGATTTTGAGAAATTAACGTTTTAAAAAACAGATATATCTGTGACAGCCCTCCGGTTAGCGCTCAGGTTCGCGTACCTGACGCGTAACGGAACTTCGCGAAGCGAAGCTGATTGGCTTTCCGGTGTCTGTAAACATTCTAAACAGTCAAGAGTGGCCGCCATCTTGTGTCTCGGTAGGATCGAGACACAAGAGGTGGGAAAAACAAAGTGGGAAATGAGCATAAGGGGGCAGAGTACATCCTCCCTGACCCCCTAGGTTTGATGAGGGGGCTTTAAAAGGGCCTCGCGGGGATAAAAAAATATAAATTTTTATATCGTTTTTTTGCGGGGGAGCGCTCGGTACGCGCACCGGGAAGCGGTCCGGAAAGCGTAATATTGGGAAAATAGGATGAAAGAATGTTCAAATATTGTATGTTTATTGATTGTTATTTTTTTTTTAATTTATTTTTATTTAAGTACCAACATGTAGGTACCAATGCAGAGTCTAAAAATAAAAATACATTGTTTCCTTTGTAGATATCTTGCAGGTTGTTTCAGAAGTTATTGAGGTATATGGAATTCATAGCGTAGTCTGTCAGGAAATCAGAAACACCATGGAGGCAGGAGATGATAAAGAGATGTTAAATACACATTGGAGATGATATAGTGGAAGAAAGGAAGTAACTATGAGCAAACTTAAAGTTGCACAGTATATTTAAAGTCTGATTTTACATTAAAATCAATTTGCTACTAGTTTAAAAAATACATATAAAAATGATTAATGTCTCAAACAATTTTCGAATTATTATATATAAATTTATTATTCTGATTTATTTTCAAAATTAAAAAGAACTTCTAATAATTCTTGGTCAGATTTTGACTCATTTTCAATTAAGAAATCCACAGCTTCAACAAATTGCAGAAGTTCTATGTCCATTGATTCATCAAAGAATTCTGAATCATTTTCTGTGTCTTGGTTGCATTCTGCAATTTCCATGTTATTTTTCTGCTCTCCTTCCATTTTGCATGCTGTAAAATGAATTAAAAAAAAATATATCAGTACAGATAGGGCACTGTTGGGTTTAAGTACAGACAGGTAGTTTGGTTTTTTAAACAGTGATTTTTTCCTTGGGCAGTGTATGGTATCAAACTGGAAGTAGAAATATCAAAACATTTATGAAATAAACTCTAAGTCAATTCTTAATTATACAAGACAAGTCTAACTCCATCCATACCTAAAACAGAGAAGTCTATTTTATTCTATAAGTATTACAGAGGGATAGTATATAACTATCAGAAAATGTTTTCCTAATTAACTTACAGTACAGAACATACTTCAGTTTTTAAAATAACATCTTACCTTTCAAATAGAACTTTAAGTTATCAGTTGAAATGTACTTGATATGTACTTCAAGAAGTAGTAGTCAAAATGGCTGTGTTTCTCTCTCTTTCTTTATATATATTCAGGTACATAACCAATCAAATGTCATGAAATAATAGAAGATATTGAAAGTAGCATTTTGATTGGTTGTCAATTCTAACACTTCATAAGTGTTTTGGTTAGGTAATTTACCTCAGGATTTTCAATCAGGCTTACAGCATAATTTTCACAATGAAATTCCATCAAATTTGGGGAAATGGTAGGGACTGCTATGTAGTAGGGGCTATTCTATATTTGATGAAAGTGTCTGTAGTGGTTTTTCTGTAAATTACTTTCCCACCTTTTTTTATCGAGTGCTTACCGGTGCGCTCCCCCGTACGCGAACCGGCAGCATTACGGGAGTCCTCCATTTTGAGTATTGGTAGAATTGAGACACAAAATGGAGGACAAACAATGTTCGGAATGGGTAGAAGGGGGCACGGTAGACACTTTGTGACCCTCTAGGTTTTCGGAGGGATGATTAGGATGCTTATACATGCAAAAATAAATTAAAAAACAATTTTTAAATTTTGCGGGGGAGCGCCCGGTACGCGCACCAGTAAGCGAACCGGGGAGCGTACTTTGGAGAAAAAAAAAAGAATACATTTTACAGCTTTTGATATTTGCTATTAAAAAACCATTGAAATTCACTGAAAAAAACATAGGTTATAGACCATATATAGTTAGGAATTTGCATTTACAAAACCTTGAAAATTCAGTGAAAAAACCATAGGTTATAGACCATATATAGTTAGGGATTTGCATTTACAAAACCTTATTTTACTCGCATAAAACCATTGAAATTCCATATATAGTTAGTTGCGCTAACTATATATCGCGCACCCGCAATCCACTGCTGATGATGTCACATATTACATCATTCATGACATGGTCAGTGACATCACTGATGACATCACTGATGACATCTCAAATGACATCTCAAATGACATCACTGATGAAATCACTGATGACATCTCATTTGACATGACTGATCACATCACTGATGACATCATTCATATGATAATACGATGAACCTCTTCAGACTCTAATATAACCTTAGATACACTCAGTGTAAACAGACACTTACAGACTGTCACTCATTCATGGAGTTACTCACACACCTAGTCAGTCATGCAAAGAATCAATCACACCTCCATTTCCTCAACTATACATTTATACACACCTTACTTATTCAAACATATTCGAACACATATTTACTCTCTTATACAATCACTGATACAAGTTCTCAATGATCCATACAGCCACTCACACATTCACTGGCTCTTATGCACAGTAATTTATATATGTCAACTCTCACATGTACTGTGTTTACATATGTACTTACTTTGACATGTAGCACTGAGATATCCATTCACTCACCAATACACTCATGCACACAGTCAACCGCCCATACAGCTGTTTCCACATGCACTCTTGAGCCCATACATCTAGTGAATCAACTGCTCACACATCTATGCACAGAGTCATACACCTCCCAGCCACCCACACACACACTCAGTCTCCCATACAAATACTTGGGCAACCAATCAATAACCCATATAGTTACTCATATAGCTACTGATCAACACATGCAGCAGTTTACAGAACAACAGACATAATAATGCACAAATTAAGACAGTTTAGTCACTAACCCATGCACTCAGTGAGACATATTTAATCACTCACTCATACAGTCAGTCATGCACCTACTAAATCCTTCATCCAGACACTTATACATCCACTCATTCTTCAATATGTAAGACATATTTACACTTTACAGAAAAATACAGTCACTGGATGTTGTCATCAGTGATGTCATCAGTGATGTCACTGACCATGTCATGAATGATGTAATATGTGACATCATCAGCAGTGGATTGCGGGTGCGCGATATATAGTTAGCGCAACTAACTATATATGGAATTTCAATGGTTTTATGCGAGTAAAATAAGGTTTTGTAAATGCAAATCCCTAACTATATATGGTCTATAACCTATGGTTTTTTCACTGAATTTTCAAGGTTTTGTAAATGCAAATTCCTAACTATATATGGTCTATAACCTATGGTTTTTTCTGTGAATATATATATATATATATATATATATATATATATATATATATATATATATATATATATATATATATATATTACCTACTGGCGGTCGCCAGTAGGTATATATAGTTAGGATTTTTTTCCTATGGGATTTTTGAAAATTCTATGTCGAATAACTTTGGCGTTTGTGGACGGAATTGGCTGAAATTTTCAGGAAAATGGCACATTCTGTTTCTGAGCAGCCCTGAAAAATTTGGGGGGGTTTCATCACAGGGGGGCCGAAAAAAAAGGGGAGTCCCAAAACGCGTTTTTTAACAATGAGTTTTCCATAGGGCGGTTGGACTCACTTTTAGCTCGAACGGCTGAATGGATTTACACGAAACTTGGCAAAATTGTAGATATGGTTTGCCCGACGTGCCTTTGCTATGTCTCAATATATGTGCTCCAGTGGATTTTGAGAAATTAACGTTTTAAAAAACAGATATATCTGTGACAGCCCTCCGGTTAGCGCTCAGGTTCGCGTACCTGACGCGTAACGGAACTTCGCGAAGCGAAGCTGATTGGCTTTCCGGTGTCTGTAAACATTCTAAACAGTCAAGAGTGGCCGCCATCTTGTGTCTCGGTAGGATCGAGACACAAGAGGTGGGAAAAACAAAGTGGGAAATGAGCATAAGGGGGCAGAGTACATCCTCCCTGACCCCCTAGGTTTGATGAGGGGGCTTTAAAAGGGCCTCGCGGGGATAAAAAAATATAAATTTTT
The DNA here is from genome assembly GCF_964263255.1 of Lissotriton vulgaris. Lineage (NCBI taxonomy): Eukaryota > Metazoa > Chordata > Amphibia > Caudata > Salamandridae > Lissotriton > Lissotriton vulgaris. The sequence goes on from NC_141691.1 coordinate 1,208,916,518, forward strand.
ATATCGTTTTTTTGCGGGGGAGCGCTCGGTACGCGCACCGGGAAGCGGTCCGGAAAGCGTAATATTGGGAAAATAGGATGAAAGAATGTTCAAATATTGTATGTTTATTGATTGTTATTTTTTTTTTAATTTATTTTTATTTAAGTACCAACATGTAGGTACCAATGCAGAGTCTAAAAATAAAAATACATTGTTTCCTTTGTAGATATCTTGCAGGTTGTTTCAGAAGTTATTGAGGTATATGGAATTCATAGCGTAGTCTGTCAGGAAATCAGAAACACCATGGAGGCAGGAGATGATAAAGAGATGTTAAATACACATTGGAGATGATATAGTGGAAGAAAGGAAGTAACTATGAGCAAACTTAAAGTTGCACAGTATATTTAAAGTCTGATTTTACATTAAAATCAATTTGCTACTAGTTTAAAAAATACATATAAAAATGATTAATGTCTCAAACAATTTTCGAATTATTATATATAAATTTATTATTCTGATTTATTTTCAAAATTAAAAAGAACTTCTAATAATTCTTGGTCAGATTTTGACTCATTTTCAATTAAGAAATCCACAGCTTCAACAAATTGCAGAAGTTCTATGTCCATTGATTCATCAAAGAATTCTGAATCATTTTCTGTGTCTTGGTTGCATTCTGCAATTTCCATGTTATTTTTCTGCTCTCCTTCCATTTTGCATGCTGTAAAATGAATTTAAAAAAAATATATCAGTACAGATAGGGCACTGTTGGGTTTAAGTACAGACAGGTAGTTTGGTTTTTTAAACAGTGATTTTTTCCTTGGGCAGTGTATGGTATCAAACTGGAAGTAGAAATATCAAAACATTTATGAAATAAACTCTAAGTCAATTCTTAATTATACAAGACAAGTCTAACTCCATCCATACCTAAAACAGAGAAGTCTATTTTATTCTATAAGTATTACAGAGGGATAGTATATAACTATCAGAAAATGTTTTCCTAATTAACTTACAGTACAGAACATACTTCAGTTTTTAAAATAACATCTTACCTTTCAAATAGAACTTTAAGTTATCAGTTGAAATGTACTTGATATGTACTTCAAGAAGTAGTAGTCAAAATGGCTGTGTTTCTCTCTCTTTCTTTATATATATTCAGGTACATAACCAATCAAATGTCATGAAATAATAGAAGATATTGAAAGTAGCATTTTGATTGGTTGTCAATTCTAACACTTCATAAGTGTTTTGGTTAGGTAATTTACCTCAGGATTTTCAATCAGGCTTACAGCATAATTTTCACAATGAAATTCCATCAAATTTGGGGAAATGGTAGGGACTGCTATGTAGTAGGGGCTATTCTATATTTGATGAAAGTGTCTGTAGTGGTTTTTCTGTAAATTACTTTCCCACCTTTTTTTATCGAGTGCTTACCGGTGCGCTCCCCCGTACGTGAACCGGCAGCATTACGGGAGTCCTCCATTTTGAGTATTGGTAGAATTGAGACACAAAATGGAGGACAAACAATGTTCGGAATGGGTAGAAGGGGGCACGGTAGACACTTTGTGACCCTCTAGGTTTTCGGAGGGAGGATTAGGATGCTTATACATGCAAAAATAAATTAAAAAACAATTTTTAAATTTTGCTGGGGAGCGCCCGGTACGCGCACCAGTAAGCGAACCGGGGAGCGTACTTTGGAGAAAAAAAAAAAGAATACATTTTACAGCTTTTGATATTTGCTATTAAAAAACCATTGAAATTCACTGAAAAAAACATAGGTTATAGACCATATATAGTTAGGAATTAGCATTTACAAAACCTTGAAAATTCACTGAAAAAACCATAGGTTATAGACCATATATAGTTAGGGATTAGCATTTACAAAACCTTATTTTACTCGCACAAAACCATTGAAATTCGCATATATAGTTAGTTGCACTAACTATATATCGCCAACCGCAATCCACTGCTGATGATGTCACATATTACATCATTCATGACATGGTCAGTGACATCACTGATGACATCACTGATGACATCTCAAATGACATCACTGATGACATCACTGTTGACAACTCAAATGACATCACTGATCACATCACTGATGACATCACTCATGTGATAATACGATGAACCTCTTCAGACTCTAATATAACCTTAGATACACTCAGTGTTAGCAGACAATCACAGACTGTCACTCATCCATGGAGTTACTCACAAACCTAGTCAGTCATGCAAAGAATCAATCACACCTCCATTTCCTCAACTATACAGTTATACACACCTTACTTATTCAAACATATACTAACACATATTTACTCTCTTATACAATCCCTGATACAAGCTCACAATGATCCATACAGCCACTCACACATTCACTGGCTCTTATGCACAGTTATTTATATATGTCAACCCTCACATGTACTGTGTTTTACATATGTACTTACTTTGACATGTAGCACTGAGATATCCATTCACTCACCAATACACTCATGCACACAGTCAACTGCCCATACAGCTGTTTCCACCTGCACTTTTGAACCCATACATCTAGTGAATCAACTGCTCACACATCTATGCACAGAGTCATACACCTCCCAGCCACCCACACACATACTCAGTCTCCCATACAAATACTTGGGCAACCAATCTATAACCCATAAAGTTACTCATATAGCTACTGATTTAAACATACAGCAGTTTACAGAACAACAGACATAATGATGCACAAATTAAGACAGTTTAGTCACTAACCCATGCACTCAGTGAGACACATTTAATCATTCTCTCATACAGTCAGTCATGCACCTACTAAATCCTTCATCCAGACACTTATATATCCACTCATTCTTCAATATGTAAGACATAATTTAACTTTACAGAAACATACAGTCACTCGATGATGTCATCAGTGATGTCATCAGTGATGTCATTTGAGATGTCATCAGTGATGTCATCAGTGATGTCACTGACCATGTCATGAATGGTGTAATGTGTGACATCATCAGCAGTGGATTGCGGGTGCGCGATATATAGTTAGTGCAACTAACTATATATGCGAATTTCAATGGTTTTGTGCGAGTAAAATAAGGTTTTGTAAATGCTAATCCCTAATTATATATGGTCTATAACCTATGGTTTTTTCAGTGAATCTATATATATATATATATATATATATATATGTTCCAAGGGTGCTCAGGTTTAAGGCCGCACTCCATTGCAGTTCGGTGAGCAACCTGTTTGTTGTTTAGGCATGCAGCTTCTCCCCCAGTTATTGAATCCTCAGACCTTACGCGTTTCGAAGGTTTTGTCCTTCTCATCAGAGGCCCCACATGCAGCAAGTGATTTCTCGACGCTACAAACCCTGCTGCCTGTTTTCAATCATTGTAATGAGCCTTTAGTGTGCTCGTGATGTCATTTATTTTCACAATGCCGGCTGGGTAATGTAGTTTTTTATAGTCATTTTACATCCCTTCAGTGGGTTTACTCACTGCATGACATTTCAAGGATAACATTTTCGAGCCCTCCAGTGGGCCCCAGGGGAGATTTTGCATACCTTATTTTCCATTAACTGCAGTGCCATTCTCGAAGGGGTCCAGTCCCCCTCGCCGGATCCTTATTGCTTTCAAGGCCGGTGCGTCGCCTCCACGGCCGCAGCCGCCGTGATTTAAATGTTCCAAGGGTGCTCAGGTTTAAGGCCGCACTCCATTGCAGTTCGGAGAGCAACCTGTTTGTTGTTTAGGCATGCAGCTTCTCCCCCAGTTATTGAATCCTCAGACCTTAAGCGTTTCAAAGGTTTTGTCCTTCTCATCAGAGGCCCCACATGCAGCAAGTGATTTCTCGACGCTACAAACCCTGCTGCCTGTTTTCAATCATTGTAATGAGCCTTTAGTGTGCTCGTGATGTCATTTATTTTCACAATGCCGGCTGGGTAATGTAGTTTTTTATAGTCATTTTACATCCCTTCAGTGGGTTTACTCACTGCATGACATTTCAAGGATAACATTTTCGAGCCCTCCAGTGGGCCCCAGGGGAGATTTTGCATACCTTATTTTCCATTAACTGCAGTGCCATTCTCGAAGGGGTCCAGTCCCCCTCGCCGGATCCTTATTGCTTTCAAGGCCGGTGCGTCGCCTCCACGGCCGCAGCCGCCGTGATTTAAATGTTCCAAGGGTGCTCAGGTTTAAGGCCGCACTCCATTGCAGTTCGGTGAGCAACCTGTTTGTTGTTTAGGCATGCAGCTTCTCCCCCAGTTATTGAATCCTCAGACCTTACGCGTTTCGAAGGTTTTGTCCTTCTCATCAGAGGCCCCACATGCAGCAAGTGATTTCTCGACGCTACAAACCCTGCTGCCTGTTTTCAATCATTGTAATGAGCCTTTAGTGTGCTCGTGATGTCATTTATTTTCACAATGCCGGCTGGGTAATGTAGTTTTTTATAGTCATTTTACATCCCTTCAGTGGGTTTACTCACTGCATGACATTTCAAGGATAACATTTTCGAGCCCTCCAGTGGGCCCCAGGGGAGATTTTGCATACCTTATTTTCCATTAACTGCAGTGCCATTCTCGAAGGGGTCCAGTCCCCCTCGCCGGATCCTTATTGCTTTCAAGGCCGGTGCGTCGCCTCCACGGCCGCAGCCGCCGTGATTTAAATGTTCCAAGGGTGCTCAGGTTTAAGGCCGCACTCCATTGCAGTTCGGTGAGCAACCTGTTTGTTGTTTAGGCATGCAGCTTCTCCCCCAGTTATTGAATCCTCAGACCTTACGCGTTTCGAAGGTTTTGTCCTTCTCATCAGAGGCCCCACATGCAGCAAGTGATTTCTCGACGCTACAAACCCTGCTGCCTGTTTTCAATCATTGTAATGAGCCTTTAGTGTGCTCGTGATGTCATTTATTTTCACAATGCCGGCTGGGTAATGTAGTTTTTTATAGTCATTTTACATCCCTTCAGTGGGTTTACTCACTGCATGACATTTCAAGGATAACATTTTCGAGCCCTCCAGTGGGCCCCAGGGGAGATTTTGCATACCTTATTTTCCATTAACTGCAGTGCCATTCTCGAAGGGGTCCAGTCCCCCTCGCCGGATCCTTATTGCTTTCAAGGCCGGTGCGTCGCCTCCACGGCCGCAGCCGCCGTGATTTAAATGTTCCAAGGGTGCTCAGGTTTAAGGCCGCACTCCATTGCAGTTCGGTGAGCAACCTGTTTGTTGTTTAGGCATGCAGCTTCTCCCCCAGTTATTGAATCCTCAGACCTTACGCGTTTCGAAGGTTTTGTCCTTCTCATCAGAGGCCCCACATGCAGCAAGTGATTTCTCGACGCTACAAACCCTGCTGCCTGTTTTCAATCATTGTAATGAGCCTTTAGTGTGCTCGTGATGTCATTTATTTTCACAATGCCGGCTGGGTAATGTAGTTTTTTATAGTCATTTTACATCCCTTCAGTGGGTTTACTCACTGCATGACATTTCAAGGATAACATTTTCGAGCCCTCCAGTGGGCCCCAGGGGAGATTTTGCATACCTTATTTTCCATTGACTGCAGTGCCATTCTCGAAGGGGTCCAGTCCCCCTCGCCGGATCCTTATTGCTTTCAAGGCCGGTGCGTCGCCTCCACGGCCGCAGCCGCCGTGATTTAAATGTTCCAAGGGTGCTCAGGTTTAAGGCCGCACTCCATTGCAGTTCGGTGAGCAACCTGTTTGTTGTTTAGGCATGCAGCTTCTCCCCCAGTTATTGAATCCTCAGACCTTACGCGTTTCGAAGGTTTTGTCCTTCTCATCAGAGGCCCCACATGCAGCAAGTGATTTCTCGACGCTACAAACCCTGCTGCCTGTTTTCAATCATTGTAATGAGCCTTTAGTGTGCTCGTGATGTCATTTATTTTCACAATGCCGGCTGGGTAATGTAGTTTTTTACAGTCATTTTACATCCCTTCAGTGGGTTTACTCACTGCATGACATTTCAAGGATAACATTTTCGAGCCCTCCAGTGGGCCCCAGGGGAGATTTTGCATACCTTATTTTCCATTAACTGCAGTGCCATTCTCGAAGGGGTCCAGTCCCCCTCGCCGGATCCTTATTGCTTTCAAGGCCGGTGCGTCGCCTCCACGGCCGCAGCCGCCGTGATTTAAATGTTCCAAGGGTGCTCAGGTTTAAGGCCGCACTCCATTGCAGTTCGGTGAGCAACCTGTTTGTTGTTTAGGCATGCAGCTTCTCCCCCAGTTATTGAATCCTCAGACCTTACGCGTTTCGAAGGTTTTGTCCTTCTCATCAGAGGCCCCACATGCAGCAAGTGATTTCTCGACGCTACAAACCCTGCTGCCTGTTTTCAATCATTGTAATGAGCCTTTAGTGTGCTCGTGATGTCATTTATTTTCACAATGCCGGCTGGGTAATGTAGTTTTTTATAGTCATTTTACATCCCTTCAGTGGGTTAACTCACTGCATGACATATATATATATATCAACAGACGATCACTCAAGCAAGTAACCAGAGGACACAATGGGGAAACCTTTGGGAGTTCTTTTAATGACCATTGCTTAGCATGATGCATTTCGGCTTTATATTGCCTTCCTCAGATGCCCTTTGCAAAATCAGGGTCCACTTCGCCATTTTCCTTTGTAATGCTACGGCCCCTCCCAATAGTAGGAGGTGTTACGGCTCCACTTGATTGGAAACAGCTGCAGTCGGGTGATGAAAGACTGCAACTACCATGATTCCCTGTTTCGGTAAGTACCGCTCCTGGAGTCCGAAGTCCGCTCACATGAGCGCTGTGTGCCTGGCAAGGGAAAGGAGGCTTGAAGTACCATTCGAACCCCTCTATGACAGTCCAGAAATCCCTTGGGTCCCCAACGCTCTGCCTCATGCACAAAAAACAATCCGGGACGTGAGACAGAAATAGCTTCCTCCTGTCTCCCTGTGAAGTCACAGTCCGTACTGAACAGCGCCCTCTTGATTGGTTTGCTTCCGAGGCGGTCCTGCGAAATCCGATCCCTCGGTGAAATTTGCCACGTTTGCCAACAATCCACTGGACTCTTGTAGAGCAGGTCCTCTAACACGCGTGTAGGCGGCGCGTGTGAAAAGTATCAACAGACGATCACTCAAGCAAGTAACCAGAGGACACAATGGGGAAACCTTTGGGAGTTCTTTTAATGACCATTGCTTGGCATGATGCATTTCGGCTTTATATTGCCTTCCTCAGATGCCCTTTGCAAAATCAGGGTCCACTTCGCCATTTTCCTTTGTAATGCTACGGCCCCTCCCAATAGTAGGAGGTGTTATGGCTCCACTTGATTGGAAACAGCTGCAGTCGGGTGATGAAAGACTGCAACTACCATGATTCCCCGTTTCGGTAAGTACCGCTCCTGGAGTCCGAAGTCTGCTCACATGAGCGCTGTGTGCCTGGCAAGGGAAAGGAGGCTTGAAGTACCATTCGAACCCCTCTATGACAGTCCAGAAATCCCTTGGGTCCCCAACGCTCTGCCTCATGCACAAAAAGCAATCCGGGACGTGAGACAGAAATAGCTTCCTCCTGTCTCCCTGTGAAGTCACAGTCCGTACTGAACAGCGCCCTCTTGATTGGTTTGCTTCCGAGGCGGTCCTGCGAAATCCGATCCCTCGGTGAAATTTGCCACGTTTGCCAACAATCCACTGGACTCTTGTAGAGCAGGTCCTCTAACACGCGTGTAGGCGGCGCGTGTGAAAAGTATCAACAGACGATCACTCAAGCAAGTAACCAGAGGACACAATGGGGAAACCTTTGGGAGTTCTTTTAATGACCATTGCTTGGCATGATGCATTTCGGCTTTATATTGCCTTCCTCAGATGCCCTTAGCAAAATCAGGGTCCACTTCGCCATTTTCCTTTGTAATGCTACGGCCCCTCCCAATAGTAGGAGGTGTTACGGCTCCACTTGATTGGAAACAGCTGCAGTCGGGCGATGAAAGACTGCAACTACCATGATTCCCTGTTTCGGTAAGTACCGCTCCTGGAGTCCGAAGTCCGCTCACATGAGCGCTGTGTGCCTGGCAAGGGAAAGGAGGCTTGAAGTACCATTCGAACCCCTCTATGACAGTCCAGAAATCCCTTGGGTCCCCAACGCTCTGCCTCATGCACAAAAAGCAATCCGGGACGTGAGACAGAAATAGCTTCCTCCTGTCTCCCTGTGAAGTCACAGTCCGTACTGAACAGCGCCCTCTTGATTGGTTTGCTTCCGAGGCGGTCCTGCGAAATCCGATCCCTCGGTGAAATTTGCCACGTTTGCCAACAATCCACTGGACTCTTGTAGAGCAGGTCCTCTAACACGCGTGTAGGCGGCGCGTGTGAAAAGTATCAACAGACGATCACTCAAGCAAGTAACCAGAGGACACAATGGGGAAACCTTTGGGAGTTCTTTTAATGACCATTGCTTGGCATGATGCATTTCGGCTTTATATTGCCTTCCTCAGATGCCCTTTGCAAAATCAGGGTCCACTTCGCCATTTTCCTTTGTAATGCTACGGCCCCTCCCAATAGTAGGAGGTGTTACGGCTCCACTTGATTGGAAACAGCTGCAGTCGGGTGATGAAAGACTGCAACTACCATGATTCCCTGTTTCGGTAAGTACCGCTCCTGGAGTCCGAAGTCCGCTCACATGAGCGCTGTGTGCCTGGCAAGGGAAAGGAGGCTTGAAGTACCATTCGAACCCCTCTATGACAGTCCAGAAATCCCTTGGGTCCCCAACGCTCTGCCTCATGCACAAAAAGCAATCCGGGACGTGAGACAGAAATAGCTTCCTCCTGTCTCCCTGTGAAGTCACAGTCCGTACTGAACAGCGCCCTCTTGATTGGTTTGCTTCCGAGGCGGTCCTGCGAAATCCGATCCCTCGGTGAAATTTGCCACGTTTGCCAACAATCCACTGGACTCTTGTAGAGCAGGTCCTCTAACACGCGTGTAGGCGGCGCGTGTGAAAAGTATCAACAGACGATCACTCAAGCAAGTAACCAGAGGACACAATGGGGAAACCTTTGGGAGTTCTTTTAATGACCATTGCTTGGCATGATGCATTTCGGCTTTATATTGCCTTCCTCAGATGCCCTTTGCAAAATCAGGGTCCACTTCGCCATTTTCCTTTGTAATGCTACGGCCCCTCCCAATAGTAGGAGGTGTTACGGCTCCACTTGATTGGAAACAGCTGCAGTCGGGTGATGAAAGACTGCAACTACCATGATTCCCTGTTTCGGTAAGTACCGCTCCTGGAGTCCGAAGTCCGCTCACATGAGCGCTGTGTGCCTGGCAAGGGAAAGGAGGCTTGAAGTACCATTCGAACCCCTCTATGACAGTCCAGAAATCCCTTGGGTCCCCAACGCTCTGCCTCATGCACAAAAAGCAATCCGGGACGTGAGACAGAAATAGCTTCCTCCTGTCTCCCTGTGAAGTCACAGTCCATACTGAACAGCGCCCTCTTGACTGGTTTGCTTCCGAGGCGGTCCTGCGAAATCCGATCCCTCGGTGAAATTTGCCACGTTTGCCAACAATCCACTGGACTCTTGTAGAGCAGGTCCTCTAACACGCGTGTAGGCGGCGCGTGTGAAAAGTATCAACAGACGATCACTCAAGCAACTAACCAGAGGACACAATGGGGAAACCTTTGGGAGTTCTTTTAATGACCATTGCTTGGCATGATGCATTTCGGCTTTATATTGCCTTCCTCAGATGCCCTTTGCAAAATCAGGGTCCACTTCGCCATTTTCCTTTGTAATGCTACGGCCCCTCCCAATAGTAGGAGGTGTTACGGCTCCACTTGATTGGAAACAGCTGCAGTCGGGTGATGAAAGACTGCAACTACCATGATTCCCTGTTTCGGTAAGTACCGCTCCTGGAGTCCGAAGTCCGCTCACATGAGCGCTGTGTGCCTGGCAAGGGAAAGGAGGCTTGAAGTACCATTCGAACCCCTCTATGACAGTCCAGAAATCCCTTGGGTCCCCAACGCTCTGCCTCATGCACAAAAAGCAATCCGGGACGTGAGACAGAAATAGCTTCCTCCTGTCTCCCTGTGAAGTCACAGTCCGTACTGAACAGCGCCCTCTTGATTGGTTTGCTTCCGAGGCGGTCCTGCGAAATCCGATCCCTCGGTGAAATTTGCCACGTTTGCCAACAATCCACTGGACTCTTGTAGAGCAGGTCCTCTAACACGCGTGTAGGCGGCGCGTGTGAAAAGTATCAACAGACGATCACTCAAGCAAGTAACCAGAGGACACAATGGGGAAACCTTTGGGAGTTCTTTTAATGACCATTGCTTGGCATGATGCATTTAGGCTTTATATTGCCTTCCTCAGATGCCCTTTGCAAAATCAGGGTCCACTTCGCCATTTTCCTTTGTAATGCTACGGCCCCTCCCAATAGTAGGAGGTGTTATGGCTCCACTTGATTGGAAACAGCTGCAGTCGGGTGATGAAAGACTGCAACTACCATGATTCCCCGTTTCGGTAAGTACCGCTCCTGGAGTCCGAAGTCTGCTCACATGAGCGCTGTGTGCCTGGCAAGGGAAAGGAGGCTTGAAGTACCATTCGAACCCCTCTATGACAGTCCAGAAATCCCTTGGGTCCCCAACGCTCTGCCTCATGCACAAAAAGCAATCCGGGACGTGAGACAGAAATAGCTTCCTCCTGTCTCCCTGTGAAGTCACAGTCCGTACTGAACAGCGCCCTCTTGATTGGTTTGCTTCCGAGGCGGTCCTGCGAAATCCGATCCCTCGGTGAAATTTGCCACGTTTGCCAACAATCCACTGGACTCTTGTAGAGCAGGTCCTCTAACACGCGTGTAGGCGGCGCGTGTGAAAAGTATCAACAGACGATCACTCAAGCAAGTAACCAGAGGACACAATGGGGAAACCTTTGGGAGTTCTTTTAATGACCATTGCTTGGCATGATGCATTTCGGCTTTATATTGCCTTCCTCAGATGCCCTTTGCAAAATCAGGGTCCACTTCGCCATTTTCCTTTGTAATGCTACGGCCCCTCCCAATAGTAGGAGGTGTTACGGCTCCACTTGATTGGAAACAGCTGCAGTCGGGCGATGAAAGACTGCAACTACCATGATTCCCTGTTTCGGTAAGTACCGCTCCTGGAGTCCGAAGTCCGCTCACATGAGCGCTGTGTGCCTGGCAAGGGAAAGGAGGCTTGAAGTACCATTCGAACCCCTCTATGACAGTCCAGAAATCCCTTGGGTCCCCAACGCTCTGCCTCATGCACAAAAAGCAATCCGGGACGTGAGACAGAAATAGCTTCCTCCTGTCTCCCTGTGAAGTCACAGTCCGTACTGAACAGCGCCCTCTTGATTGGTTTGCTTCCGAGGCGGTCCTGCGAAATCCGATCCCTCGGTGAAATTTGCCACGTTTGCCAACAATCCACTGGACTCTTGTAGAGCAGGTCCTCTAACACGCGTGTAGGCGGCGCGTGTGAAAAGTATCAACAGACGATCACTCAAGCAAGTAACCAGAGGACACAATGGGGAAACCTTTGGGAGTTCTTTTAATGACCATTGCTTGGCATGATGCATTTCGGCTTTATATTGCGTTCCTCAGATGCCCTTTGCAAAATCAGGGTCCACTTCGCCATTTTCCTTTGTAATGCTACGGCCCCTCCCAATAGTAGGAGGTGTTACGGCTCCACTTGATTGGAAACAGCTGCAGTCGGGTGATGAAAGACTGCAACTACCATGATTCCCTGTTTCGGTAAGTACCGCTCCTGGAGTCCGAAGTCCGCTCACATGAGCGCTGTGTGCCTGGCAAGGGAAAGGAGGCTTGAAGTACCATTCGAACCCCTCGATGACAGTCCAGAAATCCCTTGGGTCCCCAACGCTCTGCCTCATGCACAAAAAGCAATCCGGGACGTGAGACAGAAATAGCTTCCTCCTGTCTCCCTGTGAAGTCACAGTCCGTACTGAACAGCGCCCTCTTGATTGGTTTGCTTCCGAGGCGGTCCTGCGAAATCCGATCCCTCGGTGAAATTTGCCACGTTTGCCAACAATCCACTGGACTCTTGTAGAGCAGGTCCTCTAACACGCGTGTAGGCGGCGCGTGTGAAAAGTATCAACAGACGATCACTCAAGCAAGTAACCAGAGGACACAATGGGGAAACCTTTGGGAGTTCTTTTAATGACCATTGCTTGGCATGATGCATTTCGGCTTTATATTGCCTTCCTCAGATGCCCTTTGCAAAATCAGGGTCCACTTCGCCATTTTCCTTTGTAATGCTACGGCCCCTCCCAATAGTAGGAGGTGTTACGGCTCCACTTGATTGGAAACAGCTGCAGTCGGGTGATGAAAGACTGCAACTACCATGATTCCCTGTTTCGGTAAGTACCGCTCCTGGAGTCCGAAGTCCGCTCACATGAGCGCTGTGTGCCTGGCAAGGGAAAGGAGGCTTGAAGTACCATTCGAACCCCTCTATGACAGTCCAGAAATCCCTTGGGTCCCCAACGCTCTGCCTCATGCACAAAAAGCAATCCGGGACGTGAGACAGAAATAGCTTCCTCCTGTCTCCCTGTGAAGTCACAGTCCATACTGAACAGCGCCCTCTTGACTGGTTTGCTTCCGAGGCGGTCCTGCGAAATCCGATCCCTCGGTGAAATTTGCCACGTTTGCCAACAATCCACTGGACTCTTGTAGAGCAGGTCCTCTAACACGCGTGTAGGCGGCGCGTGTGAAAAGTATCAACAGACGATCACTCAAGCAACTAACCAGAGGACACAATGGGGAAACCTTTGGGAGTTCTTTTAATGACCATTGCTTGGCATGATGCATTTCGGCTTTATATTGCCTTCCTCAGATGCCCTTTGCAAAATCAGGGTCCACTTCGCCATTTTCCTTTGTAATGCTACGGCCCCTCCCAATAGTAGGAGGTGTTACGGCTCCACTTGATTGGAAACAGCTGCAGTCGGGTGATGAAAGACTGCAACTACCATGATTCCCTGTTTCGGTAAGTACCGCTCCTGGAGTCCGAAGTCCGCTCACATGAGCGCTGTGTGCCTGGCAAGGGAAAGGAGGCTTGAAGTACCATTCGAACCCCTCTATGACAGTCCAGAAATCCCTTGGGTCCCCAACGCTCTGCCTCATGCACAAAAAGCAATCCGGGACGTGAGACAGAAATAGCTTCCTCCTGTCTCCCTGTGAAGTCACAGTCCGTACTGAACAGCGCCCTCTTGATTGGTTTGCTTCCGAGGCGGTCCTGCGAAATCCGATCCCTCGGTGAAATTTGCCACGTTTGCCAACAATCCACTGGACTCTTGTAGAGCAGGTCCTCTAACACGCGTGTAGGCGGCGCGTGTGAAAAGTATCAACAGACGATCACTCAAGCAAGTAACCAGAGGACACAATGGGGAAACCTTTGGGAGTTCTTTTAATGACCATTGCTTGGCATGATGCATTTCAGCTTTATATTGCCTTCCTCAGATGCCCTTTGCAAAATCAGGGTCCACTTCGCCATTTTCCTTTGTAATGCTACGGCCCCTCCCAATAGTAGGAGGTGTTACGGCTCCACTTGATTGGAAACAGCTGCAGTCGGGTGATGAAAGACTGCAACTACCATGATTCCCTGTTTCGGTAAGTACCGCTCCTGGAGTCCGAAGTCCGCTCACATGAGCGCTGTGTGCCTGGCAAGGGAAAGGAGGCTTGAAGTACCATTCGAACCCCTCTATGACAGTCCAGAAATCCCTTGGGTCCCCAACGCTCTGCCTCATGCACAAAAAGCAATCCGGGACGTGAGACAGAAATAGCTTCCTCCTGTCTCCCTGTGAAGTCACAGTCCGTACTGAACAGCGCCCTCTTGATTGGTTTGCTTCCGAGGCGGTCCTGCGAAATCCGATCCCTCGGTGAAATTTGCCACGTTTGCCAACAATCCACTGGACTCTTGTAGAGCAGGTCCTCTAACACGCGTGTAGGCGGCACGTGTGAAAAGTATCAACAGACGATCACTCAAGCAAGTAACCAGAGGACACAATGGGGAAACCTTTGGGAGTTCTTTTAATGACCATTGCTTGGCATGATGCATTTCGGCTTTATATTGCCTTCCTCAGATGCCCTTTGCGATAGCCAGTAGGTATATATAGTTAGGATTTTTTTCCTATGGGACTTTTGAAAATTCTATGTCTAATAACTTTGGCGTTTGTGGACGGAATCGGCTGAAATGTTCAGGAAAATGGCACATTTTGTTTCTGAGCAGCACTTGAAAATTTGGGGGGGTTTCGTCAAGGGGGGGCCGAGAAAAAAGGGAGGTCCCAAAACGCGTTTTTCCCATGTTAATTTCCATAGGGCGTTTGGCCTCACTTTTAGCTCGAACGGCTGAATGGATTTGCACGAAACTTGGCAAAATTGTAGGGACTGTTAGCCCGATGTGCCTTTGCTGGGTCTCAATATATGTGCTCCAGTTGATTTTGAGAAATTAACGTTTTAAAAAATTTATATATCTGTGACAGCGTCCCAGATAGCGCTCCAGATCGCGTACTTTTCTCGTCACGGAGCTTTGCGAAGCGATGCTGATTGGCTCTCCGGTGTCTGTCAACATTCTAAACAGTCCGGTGCGGCCGCCATCTTGTCTCTCGGTAGGATCGAGAGACAAGAAGAGGTGAAAAACGAAGGGGGAATTTAATGAAAGGGGGCAAGGTAGACCCCTCTTGACCCCCTAGGAATGATGTTGGGGTTATTAAAGGGTCCCGTGGGGAAAATAAAAAAAAATTGATTTTTCACGGTAGAAGCGCTTCTCGGTTCGCGAACCGGGTCGCAAACTAACGGCTGAATGGATTTGCACGAAACTTGGCAAAATTATAGGGACTGTTAGCCCGATGTGCCTTTGCTGGGTCTCAATATATGTGCTCCAGTGGATTTTGAGAAATGAACGTTTAAAAAACAGATATATCTGTGACAGCGTCCCAGATAGCGCTCCAGATCGCGTACTTTTCGCGTAACGGAGCTTTGCGTAGCGAAGCTGATTGGCTCTCCGGTGTCTGTCAACTTTCTAAACAGTCCGGTGCGGCCGCCATCTTGTCTGTCGGTAGGATCGAGAGACAAGAGGAGGAGAAAAACGAAGGGGGAATTTAATGAAAGGGGGCTAGGTAGACCCCTCTTGACCCCCTAGGAATGATGTTGGGGTTATTAAAGGGTCCAGTGGGGCAAATAATAAAAATTAGATTTTTCGCGGTAGAAGCGCTTCTCGGTTCGCGAACCGGGTCGCAAACTGGTAGCGAAACGTGAATTCGCCATTTTGTGTTTCGATTTCATTAAATTACTAGGTATAAGGGGGTACGGGAGACGTATCCTGACCCCTTTTGTTTTCTGAGGGTGGCTGAGGAGGCTCATATATGTTGATACATGTCTTCCAGCGGCTGTGCGTGAGCGTTTTTTTTTTTTGCTGCGTGACGTCTGTTAACGTTCGATTCGATGGAAATCAGGAAGTGTTGACCGCCATTTTGTCACTGCGAGTAAATATTTTATTTGTTATAAATAAATCATTATTGATAAACATTGTCTGCGCCATCTTGCCTTTTTTGCAATGCCACACTTTTGTCGAGCACAGCAGCCATTTTAGATGCCTTGACCAGACCCACTGTCTGCACCCTCGCAAGCATCTCCCCCACGCACTGGTCACTCCCGCTCTCTTTCTCATGTATGGGCTAGAAACCTCCTCCCATCTGCGCTGTTCTTCTCTGAGAATCACACCCTGTGCCCGCCCGACACCTGCCTTTCACCCTATTCACTACCGCACCCTCTGACACTCCTCTTCCTCTGTGTCCGATTGTCCAGGCCCGTCCCAGGCTATCACCTAGCCCTGCAGATGTAGTTTATGGCCTCAACTGTAAAGAATCACCCCTCTTCAAAGAAGTTACAGTAGATCAAGGCCCCCACCCGATGAGATCCGTCACACTACACGCGTTCCTGCAATCTGATAACCATCCTGTATTGTGATTGGAGAGGGGATTCTCACTGTGAGGGTGTGTGGGACCGAGCCTGAAGCAGAAGATTCCAGGGATGCCTTTTTGTACATCAAAGTCTTCACAATTATGTGTCACATTAAAAATATATAGCACTCACAAAAAAGTAGAAGGAAAATAACACTTTAATAACTTATAAATATATACATCGCAACAAAAACAGTAAACACCTTAAAACATTTTTTAATAAAACAGAAGCAACAATGGTCAGTAGCGGTCTGTTGTGCGAATAGTCCCATTGCAGCATATTTACCTAGAGTGGTGCTGTGTAGGACATTCTGAATGGAAATTAACCAGAACTATAACCATCTACTTCCAATAATATAACTTTTATGCCCAAATTACGCAAAGATTTAGCTAATCTGCTAAAGGGGGGAGTCGCCATTTCTTTACAATAATCAATAATGAAAAATCAACATCAATAGGGTTGTCCGTATTCCCGATGCAGCACTATAGTGCAACATACACAGCACCTGGGGTGTCAAGAGTGAACAGGTCCTAGCTGCTTAACCAATGACTGACAAATGCTATATTAAACACTTACTATGTATAATACTTGCGTTCACAATAGTTTTACTTTACAAAACAGAACAAAAGATGTCCCCTGTAAGTAAACCCATATTAGCTGTTTCAGTTATTGAACATCCTAAGGTTTTATGACATGGGGAACAGTAGTGATATCCTGGGCGGGTGATGGAACTGGGTTTGTTAATGGAAAAACATCTACAGAGAAAACTATTGGTAAATTATACTTCTCCGGAAATTTAAAACTCACAAATGTTTCATTTGTGTAATCGTTTTATGAACATGTACATTAAAAAACTAAAAGAAATGCCAAGAACGTCCCATGTGAAAGTGAATTTTATCTGGCAATTTTTTTCTTTTCCTTCTCATGAAAAGAAAGTTAAAGCCAGGTTCGTTACCTGCCTCATCTGCAAAAAAAAAACTCTCGAGAGGGACCGAAAAAAAATATTGCTATGGTAATCATACCATGCATCGGCACATGGAGAGGTGGCACCCTTTTAATTATTCTAAAGCACAACTTCGAGATTTGGGGGAAAACCCCCCGACCGGCAAAAACATCCACCAATGACTTAGCAATAAGTGAGTCAGAGGCAAGGGAAACGGTCCCAAATCTGCAAAAGAACTTTGGGCAGATGAGATTGACTTGTGTAGCATGTGGAAAATTAATTTCATGCGGAGAGATCAGTATTACTTCAATAAATACAGTAATCAATGATGCATTAGAACTTAATATTAATTCATTTTCCGAACGTGTAATCAGTACCTGTCCCATGTCAATTCATTGTTCGAACGTATAATCAATACCTATCCCGGATCAATTCATTGTCCGAACATATAATCAGTAAAAAGTGCGACAAGTGCGACAAAATCATATCGATAATTCATTGTGAGCAAGTACCAAAAGTGTCGACAATTCTAACCTTCAATAAATACAGTAATCAATGATGCATTAGAACTTAATATCAATTCATTGTCCGAATGTGTAATCAGTATAAGTCCCATGTCAATTTATTGTTCGAACGTATAATCAATACCCATCCCGGATCAATTAATTGTCCGAACATATAATCAGTCTTGTCCCATATCAATTCATGTGCTAAAAACTGCATACATATCTCATGATATCAAGGCTGAGCCATCGGGGCACAATAGTTTCATTTGTACCGGCGCCATTTTGGGTGAGGTCAGGAAGGTCCAAGTATAGTCAAAATGTCTCCACCAACTCGGGGTTGGACCGGGACCTCTTTCGGCAGTCTAAAAGTTTTCGTTGAAGGGTAGTAGAGGGGACTGGCGACATGAACCATCAGTCAAAGAGGGGTGGGAGGCAAAAATCTCTCCTACCGGGTCATACTGGTGTCCCACCGGAACTGATCAAGTTGGTAGTCTTGCAGGATTTTGGTGATTTCAAGACTGAGGCCGGCGCCGGCATGAGCGCGCCGACGTCCCACGGCTACGTCGTGGTCGTTCCGTGGGTGATCATGGCAGTCATTCCCCATCGGGGGTCGTGGGCCCCCGTGGCTCTTATAGAATCTTCAAAGTTGAGGAGAACGTTTCTGGATGCAGGACTCATTTTCTAGTTGAACTCAGAAGCGCCGTTGCACTGCAACAGTGGACGAGACCCCCGCTGGGTAAGCGGAGCATCATTGCCTCGCAATAGTGGACGAGACCTTTTGTCGGGTGAGTGCAGCGTCGCTGCATCGCAAGAGTGGAGGAACCCTTTTGTTGGGTGAGTGGAGCGTCGCTGCATCGCAAGAGCGGACGAACCCTTTTGTTGGGCGAGTGGAGCGTCGCTGTATCGCAAGAGTGGACGAACCCTTTTGTTGGGTGAGTGGAGCGTTGGGGGTGCAGCTGAGGGGCCCCCACCTTGGGGGGGTGGGAGAGGCTCGTTCGCGCCGCCTCTCCCTCCCAGCGCACCCCATGCCGACACCTGGCGTTGATATCCGTGATGTCCGGACCAGGCGATAAGAGGGGGGGGGTCGGAGGCAGAGGCAAGACATCCCCCCGTGGCCTGCAGGGCGCCGCTTCAGGCCCGAACGGGGAGCTCATATCAAGCCGGGGCCAGACCAGGAGATACGAGGGGGGGGGTCGGTGGCATATGCAAGACATCCCCCGTTGTCGCAGTCATTATCTAAGAAAGAAGAAGAATCCCGTCGGCCTCGGCTCCTCTCCTGGCCCACCTTACGGGATGACCTCCCCGGCCGACGGCTGCCAGCAGGACCCGCCCTACACGTGCCGAAGGCCTCGTCTTCCGGATGGGCGTAGCCGCGAACCTGTTGCACTTCGGGAGTTTCCGGAATGGGGGTAGGTATCTGCTGATTTGTATTTATTTCATGTTACCGTTATTGGGCGTGGCGGGCGGTGGGACAGACATGCTTGGAGCAGTGGGGGGGTGGCGGAGCCTAGCTACCTTGTGGCTGCCGTAACGTCAAGCTTGGCTTCTTTCACCATTTTCATGTTTCTTATTTCTAGCGAAGTCAAAAACTCATCAGAGGCCTACTGGTTTTGTTCGATTTCTTTCCTTTCCTTTTCAAGTGTGTTTCATGCTAAAGTTTCTGTTTAACAGGATACAGGGATTACTTCGTATTTTACATATGTCTTCTTTATTAGGGGTTCTCTCCGGTTGAGTCAGATGATGTACCTCTAATAAATGGTCCGGGTGGAAGTAGTTTCTCAATCAGTGGGGAGTGACAGATTACAACGGGGGACAAAGGTCTGCATTACCCACCCTTCACTACTTGCAAAGACTAGACAGAATATTTCTATTCCACGTTATTTGCAAACAGAGAGTACCTCGAAAGAACTATTCCTTGAACAATAAATTTCCAGCCAATCAATCAATCAGGCATGACGGATTACAACGGGGGACAAAAGTCCGCATTACCTATCCTTCACTATCTGCAAAGGGAGACAGAATATTTCTATTCTTCTCTGTTTGTAGACAGGGAATATCTCAAACAGCAATAATCGATAAAAAAAATAGTAGGATTATAACACTTTAATAACTTATAAATATATACATCGCAACAAAAACAGTAAACACCTTAAAACATTTTTTATTAAAACAGAAGCAACAATGACAACTAACAGTAGTGATATCCTGGGCGGGTGATGGAACTGGGATTGTTAATGGAAAAAGATCTACAGAGAAAACTATTGGTGAATTATACTTCTCCGGAAATGTAAAACTCACAAATGTTTTTTTTGTGTAATCGTTTCAGGTCAAACGGATTGTGGGACAATGTTCACAATGGAAGAGTCACCAAAAGGCATTTGGATCGATGTTGCAGCAGGCTGCCATGTATATAGTTATTTAATAAAACGTTTTACCCTGTCACTTTGCTGGTGTGTTGTATATATTTATAATATTTGCATAGGGTTTGTCGTTATTTTGGGTGGGGTGGGGTGGGCGGCGGAGTCGAGCTGTCTTGCAGCCATCATGGTGTGGAGCTAAGTTCATCTTACTAGTTTCGTATTTCTCATGAGGTGTTGTTCTTAATGTTTCTATTTTAGCGAGGTCAAAAACAGATCCCATTAGTGGCCTACTGATTTTGCTCGATTCCTTTTGTTTTTTTAAACTATTTTTCACTATCTGCAAAGACTAAACAGAGTATTGCGACTCTGTGCTTGTTTGTATATACAGAATGAAACAAAGAGAACCAATTCTAAAACAGTAAATGCTTGGATAGCAATCAATCAAATAGAGAGAGAAGCAGGCACGACGGATTACAACGGGGGCAAAGGCCTGCGTTAACTACCCTTCACTATCTGCAAAGAGAGAGTACTGCTAAGAGAAAAGAGGGGGGGCAGCGTTCAAAGCACATCAGCGTGCATAAACACGAAAATGTTTTTACCTATCATGTACTTGACATTTGACAGCATTTGATATTTGGTATTAAAAAACCATTGAAATTCACAGAAAAAACCATAGGTTTTAGGCCATATATAGTTAGGGATTTGCATTTACAAAACCTTATTTTACTCGCATAAAACCATTGAAATTCGCATATATAGTTAGATGCGCTAACTATATATCGCGCACCCGCAATCCACTGCTGATGATGTCACATATTACATCATTCATGACATGGTCAGTGACATCACTGATGACATCACTGATGACAACTCAAATGACATCACTGATGACAACTCAAATGACATCACTGACAACATCACTGATGACATCAATCATGTGATAATACGATCAACCTCTTCAGACTCTAATATAACCTTAGATACACTCAGAGTAAACAGACACTCACAGACTGTCACTCATCCATGGAGTTACTCACACACCTAGTCAGTCATGCACTGAATCAATCATATCCTCAACTATACAGTTATACACACCTTACTTATTCAAACATATACTAACACATATTTACTCTTTTATACAATCCCTGATACAAGTTCACAATGATCCATACAGCCACTCACACATTCACTGGCTCTTATGCACAGTTATTTATATATGTCAACTCTCACATGTACTGTGTTTTACATATGTACTTACTTTGACATGTAGCACTGAGATATCCATTCACTCACCAATACACTCGTACACAGTCAACCACCCATACAGCTGTTTCCACATGCAGTTTTGAAAATATAGATCTAGTGAATAAACTGTTCACACATGTATGCACAGAGTCACACACCTCCCAGCCACCCCCACACACACACTCATTCTCCCATACAAAATACTTGGCCAACCAATCCATAACCCATACAGTTACTCATATAGCTACTGATCAACACATGCAGCAGTTCAAAGAACAACAGATATAATGATGCACAAATCAAGATAGTTTAGTCACTAACCCATGCACTCAGTGAGACACATTTAATCACTCTCTCATACAGTCAGTCATGCACCTACTAAATCCTTCATCCAGACACTTATACATCCTCTCATTCTTCAATATGTAAGACATATTTTAACTTTACAGAAGCACACAGCCACTGGATGATGTCATCAGTGTTGTCATCAGTGATGTCATCAGAGTTGTCATCAGTGATGTCATCAGTGATGTCACTGACCATGTCATGAATGATGTAATATGTGACATCATCAGCAGTGGATTGCGGGTGCGCGATATATAGTTAGCGCATCTAACTATATATGCGAATTTCAACGGTTTTATGCGAGTAAAATAAGGTTTTGTAAATGCAAATCCCTAACTATATATGGCCTAAAACCTATGGTTTTTTCTGTGAATATATATATATATATTCACTGAAAAAACCATGGGTTATAGACCATATATAGTTAGGGATTAGCATTTACAAAACCTTATTTTACTCGCACAAAACCATTGAAATTCGCATATATAGTTAGTTGCACTAACTATATATCGCGCACCCGCAATCCACTGCTGATGATGTCACATATTACATCATTCATGACATGGTCAGTGACATCACTGATGACATCACTGATGACAACATCCAGTGACTGTATGTTTCTGTAAAGTTACAATTTGTCTTACATATTGAAGAATGAGTGGATGTATAAGTGTCTGGATGAAGGATTTAGTAGGTGCATGACTGACTGTATGAGTGAGTGATTAAATGTGTCTCACTGAGTGCATGGGTTAGTGACTAAACTGTCTTAATTTGTGCATCATTATGTCTGTTGTTCTGTAAACTGCTGCATGTGTTGATCAGTAGTTATATGAGTAACTATATGGGTTATTGATTGGTTGCCCAAGTATTTGTATGGGAGACTGAGTGTGTGTGTGGGAGGCTGGGAGGGGTATGACTCTGTGCATAGATGTGTAAGCAGTTGATTCACTAGATGTATGGGTTCAAAAGTGCATGTGGAAACAGCTGTATGGGCGGTTGACTGTGTGCATGAGTGTATTGGTGAGTGAATGGATATCTCAGTGCTACATGTCAAAGTAAGTACATATGTAAAACACAGTACATGTGAGAGTTGACATATATAAATAACTGTGCATAAGAGCCAGTGAATGTGTGAGTGGCTGTATGGAGCATTGTGAACTTGTATCAGGGATTGTATAAGAGAGTAAATATGTGTTAGTATATGTTTGAATAAGTAAGGTGTATATAACTGTATAGTTGAGGAAATGGAGGTGTGATTGATTCTTTGCATGACTGACTAGGTGTGTGAGTAACTCCATGGATGAGTGACAGTCTGTGAGTGTCTGTTTACACTGATTGTATCTAAGATTATATTAGAGTCTGAAGAGGTTCATCGTATTATCACATGAATGATGTCATCAGTGATGTGATAAGTAATGTCAAATGAGATGTCATCAGTGATGTCATTTGAGATGTCATCAGTGATGTCATCAGTGATGTCACTGACCATGTCATGAATGATGTAATATGTGACATCATGAGCAGTGGATTGCGGGTGCGCGATTATATAGTTAGTGCAACTAACTATATATGCGAATTTCAATGGTTTTGTGCGAGTAAAATAAGGTTTTGTTAATGCTAATCCCTAACTATATATGGTCTATAACCCATGGTTTTTTCAGTGAAATTTCAAGGTTTTGTAAATGCTAATTCCTAACTATATATGGTCTATAAACTATGGTTTTTTCAGTGAATTTAACTGGTTTTTTAATAGCAAATATCAAAAGCTGTAAAATGTGAAGTACGTGGTAGGTAAAAACATTTTCGTGTTTATGCACGCTGATGTGCTTTGAACGCTGCCCCCCCTCCTCTTTTCTTTTAGGAGTATTCTCTCTTTACTGATAGTGAAGGGTAGGTAACGCAGGCCTTTGCCCCCCTTGTAATCCGTCGTGCCTGCTTCCCTCTCCATTTGATTGATTGTTATCCTAGCATTTATTGTTTTGGAATTGGTTCTCTTTGGTTCATTCTCTATTTACAAACAAGCACAGAGTCGCAATACTCTGTTTAGTCTTTGCAGATAGTGAAAAATCGTTAAAAAAACTAAAGGAATCAAGCAAAATCAGTAGGCCACTAATGGGATCTCTTTTTGACCTCGCTAAAATAGAAACATTAGGAACAACCCCTCATGAGAAATACGAAACTAGTGAGAGGAACTGAGCTCGACGCCATGATGGCTGCAAGACAGCTCGGCTCCGCCGCCCACCCCGCCCAAAACAATGACAAACCCTATGCAAATATTATAAATATATACAACACACCAGCAAAGTAACAGGGTAAAACGTTTTATTAAATAACTATTTACATGGTAGCCTGCTGCAACATCCATCACTGTTCCTGTCGAGGTAGCATAGCTGGCGGCCTAGGGGTGGAGGACCGTTGTGCAAATTGCCCGGGGACGACACCATGCGCCTAGGCTCGTCCCCAGTACATCCAGAGGTGATGTCCGACAAGTTGTGTGGGGGGATGCCTTGCTGATGCCGCCACCCCCACCAAATCCTTCTTATTGCCTGATCCGGCTAGCTCAATCGATCGAGCATGAGACTCATGCACTCTGATCTCCTTGGCCTCAGTCAAGCATCAATATTAAGATTTTCATAGGTGAGTGTAGGTTCATGGTTTTCCATCCACAGACTAAAAGCCTGGAGTGGCAGTGAAAGAACAATAACTAGGTAAGAAGGAAGGCAGAGGTTGTGGGAAGGACTCCGGATATGGTATGTTGCTTGGTCCCTGAGATGCTTCGATGTCACTGCCTTGCACAAATGGTATAAGTCCTGGATGTTGAGTGCCATAGTTGAGGGTTCGGAGCAGCGCTTGTAACACTGTCTGAAGCTTATTTGCACCTGCTGCAGCTTCACTATTCTCAAAGTAAGTGGGGGCTGTTTGTGGACCTGACTGCATTGGAAAACAATGTGATGCGGTGCCTCCCTGAACCGCTTGACGGAGGCCCCCAAGATAATTGCACCTGCTCCACACCTTGTCCCACAATCCGTTTGACCTGAAGACACGTCCTGCGGTTAAGCATGGGCAGAAAATCCGTTTCGCTCGCGGATTTTGCGGATTTTCGGTAAATTCGCAATCCGCGAGATGCGCGAATCTCCCGCAAAATCCGCAAATCCGCGAGCAGCGGATTTTGCTCGCACTGTTCGCACTGTTCGCGTGAGTTCGCGCCCCGCGAATAAGTGCAAAATTGCAGAAATACGATCTTAGCAAAACTGAAAGTAACTACTTACCAGGTTCAAAAGTTCAGGCTCATCATTAGTAGCCATTTCCTGTAGTGCTTCCTGAGGGGCCCCTCCAGAGTTCAGTTGCCAGTTGAAACTATTATGTGACCCTGCTCTGAACCTCAGAATAGTTACACATATGCCACAAAGGTCCTGAATTACAGCTAAGGGAGACAAGCAGGAGCCAGGCTGGAAGTTCAAATCCATTAATCAGCCCCTAATGCATTATTGTCAGTTGGGGCAGGGCAGGTGTTGTAACTAATTTTGCAACAATGAAAGCACTTAGCAAGTGCAAAAGATCACTAATCAGGAAGCACTAAGGAAGCAGGTGCCAGCTAAAAAAATATTCTGTGACACATTAATCAGCCCCAAATTAATTCAGGTCACTTGAGGCAGGGAAGGTGTGCTTGCGTTGCCACAATAATGTACACTGACTGGACAACCAGAGGGTGCTGTGATGAAACAGAGGGTGGCATGGGTGGGCCAGAGGGTGGCATGAGTAGTCAGAGAGTGGCAGTGGTGACAGAGAGTGGCAGTGATGAAGAAGAGTGTCCCAAACAGGCTGGACACGTAGAAACAACAAGTTCGCGAAACTTGCGAGCCGACAGGTAAGTTCGCAATTTGCGACATTGTAAAAAACCCTCGCGAACTGGCAGAAACCCGCGCAAACACAAAAAAAAAAATCCGCAAATTCGCGAGAATTCGCGGATTTTGCGGATTGCGAGTTCGCAAATCCGCAAAATTCGCGAACGCGACATTCGCAAAATTCGCCCATGCTTACCTGCGGTGCCCTGGTCCGACCATCACATATTTTTTGGGGCGCCCCACTACAGCAGACGAGCCTGCACCTGGGGAGGCCCGTTCACGCCGCCTCCCCCCCCCCGGGGCGCCCCACGCCGTTTTTCGGCGCAGCATTGTAGGATGCCAAGACCAGTGCGGCAAGTAAAGGACATCACCTGGGTGACGTCCACATCTCAGCGCGTTGTGCTGCCTTCGGACTATTCGCACAACAGACCGCTACTGACGAGACACAGTGCAGCAAAAGCGGGCGGAAAACCGCTGAATGGCAAGTGAAACGCTAAAGGGGCGCCCCACTACAGCAGACGAGCCTCCACCTGGGGAGGCCCGTTCACGCCGCCTCCCCCCCCCCTGGGCGCCCCACGCCGTTTTTCGGAGCAGCATTGTAGGATGCCAAAACCAGTGCGGGAAGTAAAGGACATCACCTGGGTGCCGTCCAAATCTCAGTGGTTGTGCTGCCTTCGGACTTTTCGCACAACAGACCGCTACTGACCATTGTTGCTTCTGTTTAAAAAATTTTTTTTTAATGTGTTTACTGTTTTTGGTGCATTGTATATATTTATAAGTTATTAAAGTGTTATAATCCTACTACTTTGTTGGAGTGCTATATATTTTTAATGTGACACATAATTGTGAAGACTTTGATGTACAAAAAGGCATCCCTGGAATCTTCCGCTTCAGGCTCGGTCCCACACACCCTCACAGTGAGAATCCCCTCCCCAATCACAATACAGGATCATTATCAGATAGTAGGAACACGTGTGGTGTGACGGATCTCATCGGGTGGGGGCCTTGATCTACTGTAACTCCTTTGAAGAGGGGTGATTCTTTACAGTTGAGGCCATAAACTACATCCGCAGGGCTAGGTGATAGCCTGGGACCGGCCTGGACAATCAGACACAAAGGAAGAGGAATGTCAGAGGGTGCGGTAGTGAATAGGGTGAAAGGGAGGCGTCGGGCGGGCACAGGGTGTGATTCTCAGGGAAGAGCAGCGCAGATGGGGGGAGGTTTATGGCCCATGCATAAGACAGAGAGCGGGGGTGACCAGTGCGTGGGGGAGATGCTTGCAAGGGTGGGGAACCATGCTGAGGATCGGCGGCGTGCAGAGAGTGGGTCTGGTCAAGGCATCTAAAATGGCTGCCGTGCACGACAAAAGTGTGGCATTGGAAAAAAAGCAAGATGGCGCAGACAATGTTTATCAATACGAATTAATTTATAACAATTATTTTTAACAATATATTTACTCGCAGTGTCAAAATGGCGGTCAACACTTCCTGATTTCCTTCGAATCGAACGTTAACAGACGTCACGATCGCCGGCGTGCTGAGAGTGGGTCTGGTCAAGGCATCTAAAATGGCTGCCGTGCACGACAAAAGTGTGCCATTGGAAAAAAAGCAAGATGGCGCAGACAATGTTTATCAATACGGATTAATTTATAACAATTATTTTTAACAATATATTTACTCGCAGTGTCAAAATGGCGGTCACCACTTCCTGATTTCCTTCGAATCGAACGTTAACAGACGTCCCGCAGCAACAAAAAAAAAAACGCTCATGCGCAGCCGCTGGAAGACAAGTATCAACATATATGAGCATCCTCAGCCACCCTCAGAAAACATAGGGGGTCAGGATACGTCTCCCGTACCCCCTTATACCCATTTCTCACATTGTTTTTCCTCCATCTTGTAATTTAATTAAAACCAAACACAAAATGAAAAATTCCCTTTTCGCGTCCCGGTTCGCTACCCGGTTCGCGAACCGGAAAGCGCTTCTACCGCAAAAAAACAATATTTTTTTTTTGCCCCACGGGACCCTTTAATAACCCCAACATCATTCCTAGGGGGTCAAGAAGGGTCTACCTTGCCCCCTTTCATGAAATTCCCCCTTCGTTTTTCTCCTCCTCTTGTCTCTCGATCCTACCGAGAGACAAGATGGCGGCCGCTCCGGGCTGTTTAGAATGTTGACAGACACCGGAGAGCCAATCAGCTTCGCTTCGCAAAGTTCCGTTACGCGAAAAGTTCACGAACCGGAGCGCTACCCGGGACGCTGTCACAGATATATCTGTTTTTTAAAACGTTAATTTCTCAAAATCATCTGGAGCACATATATTGAGACCCAGCAAAGGCACATCGGGCTAACAGTCCCTACAATTTTGCCAAGTTTTGTGCAAATCCATTCAGCCGTTCGAGCTAAAAGTGAGGCCAAACGCCCTATGGAAAACTCAATGTTAAAAACGCGTTTTGGGACCCCCCTTTTTTCTCGGCCCCCCCTTGACGAAACCCCCCCAAATTTTCAGGGGCTGCTCAGAAACAAAATATGTGCCATTTTCCTGAAAATTTCATCCGATTCCGTCCACAAACGCCAAAGTTATTAGACATAGAATTTTCAAAAGTCCCATAGAGAAAAAATCCTAACTATATAGGTAATATATATATATATATATATATATATATATATATATATATATATATATATATATATATATATATATATATATATATATATATATATATATTCACTGAAAAAACCATAGGTTTCACACCAGTTATAGTTAGCTGGAAATTTTACTGATATAAAACCATTGAAATTCCCACGTTATAGTTAGTCGGACTCACTATAACTTGCGCGTGCAATGCACTGCTGATGACATCACATATTACATCACTCATGACATGGTCAGTGACATCACTAATGACATCACTGATGACACCATCCAGTGAATATGTGTCTTTCTGAAAAATAAATATTAGTGAGTTATGTTTTAATATTTAAATACATATATTAGTGTTTCACTTTGTGTATAAGTGGCTACATGTGTTGATAAGTAGCTACATGCGTATGTATATGGGTTATTTGATATTTTTATTAGTATCAGTATGAGTGTCTATATGGTTTGGTGGAGGTATTACTTAGCACATAGATGCATGAGTGACTGACTCTTTGTTTGTATGTGTTTTGAAGACAGCATATGTACAGGACTGTATGGGTGGATGAGTGTCTATATGTGTTTGTTAGTGAGTGAATGACTGTCTCACTAGTGTCTTTATCAGTAACTACATATGTTTTAATCTAGTATATATGAATATTGATGTATATAAGTGAGTATATGTGAGAGTAAGAGATTGTAAGATTTCCTGTTTAAATAAGTATGTGTTTCTATAAGTGATTGTTTAAGAGAATAAATATGTGTAATTTTCAATAGAAGTAAGGTGGAAGTGTGTGTATAACTCTATATTCAAATAAATGGTTGTTCAATAGTTTATTTGCACGTGTGATTATGTGTGTGAGTAACTTTTGGATGAATGTCGGTGTGTAACAGGATGTATAGGTGTATCTCTTCATATGATGAGTGAGTATATGTATGAGTGACTATATAGAACTGTTGGTGAATGAGTGGATGTGTATATAGATAGTGGAAGTGCTTGTTGTGACTGGTATAGGTATGTCCATTTTTTAAAAATTTCAGTTTCTATTTTTGAATATGTGTCTCAAGGGTTACTTTACACTGAGAGGAGGTCTGTCACTGTGTCACAAGGATGGTGTCATCAGTGATGTCATGAGTGATGTCACTGACCATGTCATGAGTGATGTAATATGTGATTTCATCAGCAGTGCATTGCACGCGCAAGTTATAGTGAGTCCGACTAACTATAACGTGGGAATTTCAATGGTTTTATATCAGTAAAATTTCCAGCTAACTATAACTGGTGTGAAACCTATGGTTTTTTCAGTGAATTTAATAGGTTTTTTAAATGCTAATTCCTAACTATAACTGGTGTGAAACCTATGGTTTTTTTCAGTGAATTTCAAAGGTTTTTTTAATGCTAATTCCTAACTATAAGTTTCACTTTATAAATAAGACTGTTAGCACTCTAGTTGTTCTTTTTAACACTCTGGTACATTCTGTCATTGGGCTACAGTTGGGCTACATCTAGTTGAAATTTGGGCTACATTTACAATTTTTGATCTCTGGTGGCCATCTTTGGGCTACATTGGGCTACTTTGGGCTACATTTGGGCTACATTTTGGCTCTAACATATATTAAGCCCAATGTAGCACAATACATATTTTTCTAAAGTTAATTTTTTTACAAACCACTTCAGAATAGGGCTACCTGTCCCTACAATTATCCCATTTTTTTTTTTTAATTTTTGGGGGGAGCGCTCCCGGAGCGCGCCCCGGGGAGCGCCCCGAAAAGCGTATTTCTGAAAAGCGCCCCCGGGCGCGCTCCGGGGAGCGTCTCGTAAGCGTCAATATCGCAAACGAAAACATGATCGTGACGTATCGCGTAGCCGCGACCGCGTGATACGCACGGCGTAAGCGCACCCGGAAGTACTCGAGCGAATACGATCGCACAACGTAAACTTCCGGCGCGCTTACGCTGCGCGACCCGGGCCGCGCCCCCGGGCGCGTAGCGTAAGCGCGTCGGGTCATGTGAGCAGAAAATAACACTTTTCATTGGTTCATAACAGTTTTAGTTTCATAATGATGAAGCCCCTGGTCTTGTGACCTGAAAATAACACTTCTCATTGGTTCAGGACAGTTTTTTTTTCTAAATGATGAAAGACCCCACCTTTTTTCCTTATTCTGACTTTGTCCTTTGACTGAGGAAGACCTGTTTGTTGCTCTGTCTACTTTTTTGCTCTAAATAATGGCTTCATTAGTAGCATCAGCTGGTGCATCTGCCCCACCACCACCACCACCACCACCAAGAGGACCAGCTCCAAATTATATTGGTGGTCAAGAACAGGAGGAGGAGGAAGAGGAAGAGGAGGAGGGGAGAAGAAGATGGCTGCCAGAAGAAAATACACCTTACAAACCCAAACCACACTTTATTTGGCAGTTTTTTTCAATTCCAGAGGGGAAAAAAAAGGTGAATGCGCCCAAAGTGAATTGCCTCATCTGCAATGATGAACTTTCACGGGGCAACCCAAATAAGAAATATTCTTTTGGTAACTATACCATGATTCGGCACATGACAAGAAAGCATCCAAACAACTACTCTCGTGCAGAGTTCCGGGAACTGGCCAGTAACCTCCCCCATTCATCAAGGACCCCCTCCCAAAGAAACCAACCCACTTCCTCGGAACCAGAAACATCCGAGGTGATGCCTTGCATTCAGCCGAGATTTGCTGATTTTAAAATTACTTGCACTGCTTGTGGCAAGCTTATCTCCTATGGGGAACAAAGTGTGAAACTCATCGTCCTTGCAGGTGATAATCACAAGTGCCCCAAAAAGAAGTAATTTTTTGGGTTTTTTGTTTTTTTGCTCCAGTTGAGCCAGTTTCAATTCCCTTTTTTTGTTTCTCCCCCTAAAAAAATACAAAAAAAATATAAAACTGTTTTGAAAAGCCAAAAAAAGTTCAAAAAGTTCAAAAAACACAAAAAAAATATAAAACAACAAAAAGAAGAAAAAAAAAGTTCTTTTTAGAACTACCTCCAATTTCTAAATCCAAACTTCATTTTTTAAAAACTCTGTCACCTTTTTTCCTCATAGTACGCTCCCCGGGCCGCTCCCCGGTGCGCGCACCGGGCGCTTCCCCCGCGCAAAACGAAAAAAAAAAAAATATTTTAAATGCCCCGCGGGGCCCTTTTATAGCCCCCACATCAAACCTAGGGGGTCAAAGGGGTCTATCCCTGACGCCTTATGGTCAGTTCCCACTTTGTTTTAGCCACCTCTTATGTCTCGATTTTACCGAGACACAAGATGGCGACCGCTCTGGACTGTTTCGAATGTTTACAGACACCCGAGAGCCAATCAGCTTTCCATGCGCACCTCGCGTCACGCGCCCGGAGCGCTCCCTGGTGCGCGCACCGGTGCGCTGCTATAGATATATATATTTTTTGGAACCTAAATTACTCAAAATCCACTGGAGCACATATCTTAAGACATAGCAAAGGCACATCGGGCTACCAGTCCCTACAATTTTGCCAAGTTTGGTGTAAATCCATTCAGCCGTTCGGGCTAAAAGTGAAATCGACCGCCCTATGGAAATTAACATGGGGAAAGCGCGTTTTGGGACCCCCCTTTTATCTCGGCCCCCGCTTATTGTATCCCCCTCAAACTTTCAGGGAAGGACCGGAGCTCGACGAGGCCATTTTCATGAAATTTTCAGGCAGATTCGTCAACCGGTGCCAAAGTTATTCCAAATAGAATTTTGAGATTTAACATTGAAAAAAATCCTAACTATAACTACCTACTGGCGACCGCCAGTAGGTAATATATATATATATATATATATATATATATATATATATATATATATATATATATATATATATATATATATATATATATATATATATTACCTACTGGCTATCGCCAGTAGGTATATATAGTTAGGATTAATTCCCTATGGGATTTCTGAAAATTCTATGTCTAATAACTTTGGCGTTTGTGGACGGAATCGGCTGAAATTTTCAGGAAAATGGCACATTTTGTTTCTGAGCAGCCCCTGAAAATTTGGTGGGGTTTCGTCAAGGGGGGGCTGAGAAAAAAGGGGGGTCCCAAAACGCGTTTTTTGCATTGAGTTTTCCATAGGGCGGTTGGACTCACTTTTAGCTTGAACGGCTGAATGGATTTGCACGAAACTTGGCAAAATTGTAGGGACTGTTAGCCCGATGTGCCTTTGCTAGGTCTCAATATATGTGCTTCAGTGGATTTTGAGAAATTAACGTTTAAATCAAGATATATATCTGTAACAGCGCTCCGGGCAGCGATCCGGTCCGCTTACTTTTCGCGTTTCGGAACTTTGCGCGCAGAAAGCTGATTGGCTCTCCGGTGTCTGTCAACATTCTAAACAGTCCGGAGCGGCCGCCATCTTGTCTCTCGGTAGGATCGAGAGAGAAGAAGAGGTGAAAAACGAAAGGGGAATTTAATGAAAGGGGGCAAGGTATCCCCCTCTTGACCCCCTAGGAATGTTGTTGGGGTTATTAAAGGGTCCCGTGGGGAAAAGAAAAAAAAAATGATTTTTCACGGTAGAAGCGCTTCACGGGCCGCGAACTGGGCCGCAAACTGGTAGCGAAACGGGAATTCGCCATTTTGTGCTTCGTTTTAATTGTTTAGAGACAAAAATTATCGCCGCACATCGGCCACAATGCATGAATATCGTTGAAAAGTCAGCGATATTCATACATTATCCAGCAAATGCTCTTAGCCATGGTATCCACCTTCCATTGGATAACATGGCTAAAAACTGCTCTGTGCGTGACGTTTGTTAACGTTCGATTCGATGGAAATCAGGAAGTGTTGAACACCATTTTGTCACTGCGAGTAAATATTTTGTTATAAATGAATCCTTATTGATAAACATTGTCTGCGCCATCTTGCGTTTTTGTCCAATGCCACAATTTTGTCGTGCACGGCAGCCATTTTAGATGCCTTGACCAGGGCCACTCTCTGCACGCCGCCGATTCTCAGCATGGCTCCCCACCCTCGCACGCATCTCCCCCACGCAATGGTCACCCCCGCTCTCTCTCTCATGCATGGGACATATACTTCCCCCATCTGCGCTGCTCTTCTCTGAGAATCACACCCTGTGCCCGCTCGACACCTCCCTTTCACCCTATTCACTACCGCACCCTCTGACACTCCTCTTCCTCTGTGTCCGATTGTCCAGGCCGGACCTAGGCTATCACCTAGCCCCGCTGAATATCGTTGAAAAGTCAGCGATATTCATGCATTATCCAGCAAATGCTCTTAGCCATGTTATCCACCTTCCATTGGATAACATGGCTAAAAACTGCTCTGTGCGTGACGTTTGTTATCGTTCGATTCGATGGAAATCAGGAAGTGTTGAACACCATTTTGTCACTGCGAGTAAATATTTTGTTATAAATGAATCCTTATTGATAAACATTGTCTGCGCCATCTTGTGTTTTTGTCCAATGCCACAATTTTGTCGTGCACGGCAGCCATTTTAGATGCCTTGACCAGGGCCACTCTCTGCACGCCGCCGATTCTCAGCATGGCTCCCCACCCTCGCACGCATCTCCCCCACGCAATGGTCACCCCCGCTCTCTCTCTCATGCATGGGACATATACTTCCCCCATCTGCGCTGCTCTTCTCTGAGAATCACACCCTGTGCCCGCTCGACACCTCCCTTTCACCCTATTCACTACCGCACCCTCTGACACTCCTCTTCCTCTGTGTCCGATTGTCCAGGCCGGACCTAGGCTATCACCTAGCCCTGCGGATGTAGTTTATGGCCCCAGCTGTAGAGTATCCAGACATGCCAACCCTCCCGATTCAGGCGTGAGACTACTTATTTCAGTGGTAGTCTTTCGCTTCCCGATTCCTGCAAGGAAAAACCCGGGGGCATATTACCAAAAACTAGCGGTAATTTTTGTCTCTAACTTGTTTAGAGACAAAAATTATCGCCGCACTTCGGCGAATTTTATCGCACATAAACCTTGCTATTAGCAAGGTTTATCGCAAATGCGATAAAAAACGGCCGCAATGCATGAATATCGTTGAAAAGTCAGCGATATTCATGCATTATCCAGCAAATGCTCTTAGCCATGTTATCCACTTCCCATTGAACAAGCGCATGGTCTTTTAAAGATTTGTGAAGTACTCGGGGCGGCGGTGTGTGTGTGCCCTCTTTCAGGAGCGGGCGGGGGGGCACTGCCAGCAATTTGCAGGCCAGGCAGTGTTCAACACGTGCATCACCCTTTCTCTGCCTGCTATTGCGCTCCATGCTTCGGAAAGG
Source organism: Lissotriton vulgaris (assembly GCF_964263255.1). Taxonomy (NCBI): domain Eukaryota; kingdom Metazoa; phylum Chordata; class Amphibia; order Caudata; family Salamandridae; genus Lissotriton; species Lissotriton vulgaris. The sequence goes on from NC_141691.1 coordinate 1,208,950,592, forward strand.
TAAGAAAAAGAACGTGCATTTGAGTTTGAAATGTCCGATCTTGTAGCAGTACACTTGCAAAGCCCACACATGACAATAACCCGATTCAAGGCCCCATTCACCCGATTTTTAAAAAAAATATAGTACTCCAAGACAGTTACATTTTAAAATTTTATTAACATTTAAATATAACGAACGCAACAAAAACTGTAAATATATTTAACCATTTTTTGAAATTAACCAGAACTATAACGATAACAACAACAACAACAATAATATAACTTTTATGCCTAAATTACGCAAACATTTAGCTAATCTGCTAAAGGGGGGAGTCGCCATTTCTTTACAATAATCAATAATGAAAAATCCACATCAATAGGGTTGCCCGTTTTCTCGATGCAGCACTATAGTGCAATATACACAGCACCTGGGGTGTCAAGAGTGAACAGGTCTTTCTTTGTTCCTTAAGATGTTATCTCCGAGAATGCTGATGCATTGGTGTCTGTACACTTCTTTGTCAATTCTGTCAAGATGATAACTGCTTTATAAACAGACGATATCTTTGTTTAGTCATTAGTGTTAAGTGTGTCTGAAACTACAGTGCCCTTCTGTTTTTTTTTCTTCAGGCTCTATAGAGTTTTGTGTGTTGTTCTTTTGAGCGACAATTATTCCAGAGGTTTCAGGTTCACTTGTTTTGTCCTGCAGTGAGTTAACAGCTTTAGAGAGTTCATGTTTATTTACTATGTCCTGCTGTTCGTCAACTGCTTCAGAGACGTCAGCCTCATTTTTTATGTTTCAGTAGATCCTGGACCTGCCCGGCCGCGCCCAAAATGGCGCCGGTGTAAATGGGACTCGTAACTGCTTGTTCTGTACTGGTTGCCCAACCTTGATATCACGAGATACATATGCAGTTTTGAAGCACATGGCGGAGGCTTGTCTGCTGTAGTGGGGCGCCCCTTTATCGTTTCAGTCGCCATTCCGCCCGCTTTTGCTACACTGTGCCTTTTCCGCCATTCAGCTGTTTAGCGCCCGCTCTTACGGCTACAGCGTCTCGCTCACCATGTAGTTGAGTTGCTCCCACTCTTGCGGTGCAGCGATAGGCGGCTGCCACAGGACTCTTAAAATGGCGGCCGGCTCTTCGGATTTGGGCCTGGTCCAGTAAAATGGCCCTGGGACACCTTGGAACTCGGACGCTTGTCTGCCAGGGCTTGGGTTCCATTCTCGAAAGCGTCCCCTCAGCCTTGAAGATTGTACAAAAGTCTTGGGGGCCCTCGACTCCCGCAGGCTTCCGGTGGGGAGCGGCTGCCATGATTGCTTGCGGAATGGCCACGACGGAGCTACGAGATGGTGGTGCTCTCATGGTGACGCCAGCTTCAGTCTGAAACATCCAGAAACAAGGTGGGGCTTTCATCGTTTGGGGAAAAAAAATGTTTTAATCCAATGAAAAGTGTTATTTTTAGGTCACATGACCTAGTCTTACATAATTAGGAAAAGAAAAGTAAAATGAACCAATGAAAAGTTTTATTAACAAGTCACATGACCTGTTATGCTTACGTTACGCGCTGCGCGGCGCGCTCTGGATCGTTTCCGGGAAGCTGCGCCTTGCGCACCGGAGCACTTCCGGGTGCGCTAACGCGTCGCGTCATATGACGCATTACGCGACAATGCAGGTGCAGAATATAGTCAAAATGTCTCCACCAACCAGCGGTCGGAATACAACCGCTTTCAGCAGTCCAAAAAGTTCGGTCAAATCTTAAGAGCGGGAGCAACTCAACTACATGGTGAGCGAAACGTTGTAGTCGCAAGAGCGAGCGGTAAACAGCTGAATGGCGGAAGAGGCACAGAGTACCAAAAGCGGGCGGAATGGCAACTAAAACGGTAAAGGGGCGCCCTACGACAGCGTGTCTTCAGGTGAAACGGATTGTGGGACAAGGTCCAGAATGAAAGATTCTTCAAAAGGGAAAAAATTCCGCTGGACCCCGGGAGCCGGCCGCCTATGCCGGGGGCGATCTCAGGCCTCACCAGGGCAACACGACTTGGGGAGGGGGCAGGAGCCAAGCGCCCCCTCTCAGTCCGCGCCATCTCACCGCCCCTCGGGGGCCTCCGTCAAGCGGTTTAGGGAGGCACCGTATCACATTGTTTTCCAATGCAGTCAGGTCCACAAATGGACCCCACTTACTTTGAATAGTGAAGCTGCAGCAGGTGCAAATAAGGTTTAAACAGTGTTACAAGAGCTGCTTAGAACTCTGAAGTATGGCACTCAACAACCAGGACTTATGCCATTTATGTAAGGCAGTGACATGGAAGCAACTCAGGGACAAAAAGCATGAACGAACATTCACGTATGAAAATCTTATTTGGAGAAGGGGTAGAATCCAAACGCCCCCTGCCAGTTCGCGCCACTACACCGTATGTGGAAAATCTGAAGCCAGCATTCTACAAACTCTCAACGCTTGTTATCAGTGCATGAGTTTCATGCTCGATCGATTGAGCTAGCCGGATCGGGTAATAAAAAGTATAAAATAGTTATGTAAATAGTTATTTAATAAAATGTTTTACTCTGTTTCTTTGGTGGTGTGTTGTGTATATTTATAATATTTGCATAGGGTTTGCCGTTATTTTGGGCGGTGTGGGTGGCGGAGTCGAGCTGTTTTGCAGCCCTCATTGTGTGGAGCTCAGTTCATTTCACTATTTTCGTATTTCTCATGAAGGGTTATTCCTAATGTTTGTATTTTACCGAGGTCAAAAAGAGATCGAATTAGTGGTCTACTGATTTTGCTCGATTACTTTTATTTTTTTACACGATTTTTCACTATCTGCAAAGACTAAACAGAGTATTGCGACTTTGTGCTTGTTTGTAAATAGAGAATGATCCAAAGAGAACCAATTGTAAAACAGTAAATGCTTGGATAATAATCAATCAAATGGAGAGACAAGCAGGTACGACGGATTACAACAGGGGTAAAGGTCTGAGTTAACTACCGTTCACTATCTGCAAAGAGAGAGTACTACTAAGAGAAAAGAGGGGAGTGGGGGGGGGGCAGCGTTCAAAGCACATCAGCGTGCATAAACACGAAAACGTTTTTACCTATCACGTACTTGACATTTGACAGCTTTTGATACTTGCTATTAAAAAACCATTGAAATTCACAGAAAAAACCATAGGTTATACTCCATATATAGTTCGGAATTTGCATTTACAAAACCTTGAAAATTCAATGAAAAAACCATTGGTTTTAGGCCATATATAGTTAGGGATTTGCATTTAGAAAACCTTATTTTACTCGCATAAAACCATTGAAATTCCATATATAGTTATAAGCGCTAACTATATATCGCGCACCCGCAATCCACTGCTGATGATGTCACATATTACATCATTCATGACATGGTTAGTGACATCACTGATGACATCACTGATGACATCTCAAATGACATCACTGATGACATCACTGATAACATCTCATTTGACATGACTGATCACATCACTGATGATATCATTCATGTGATAATACCATGAACCTCTTCAGACTCTAATATAACCTTAGATACAATCAGTGTAAACAGACAGTCACTCATCCATGGAGTTACTCACACACCTAGTCAGTTATGCCAAAAATCAATCACACCTCCATTTTCTCAACTATACAGTTATACACACCTTACTTATTCAAACATATACTAACACATATTTACTTTACTCTCTTATACAATCTCTGATACATGTTCACAATGATCCATACAGCCACTCACACATTCACTAGCTCTTATGCACAGTTATTTATAGATGTCAACTCTCACATGTACTGTGTTTTACATATGTACTTAATTTGACATGTAGCACTGAGATATCCATTCACTCACTAATACACTCATGCACAGTCAACCGCCCATACAGCTGTTTCCACATGCAGTTGTGAATCTATACATATAGTGAATCAACTACTCACACATCTATGTACAGAGTCACACACCTCCCAGCCACCCATACACACACACTCAGTTTCCCATACAAATACTTGGACAACCAATCAATAACCCATACAGTTACTCATATAGCTACTGAACAACATATGCAGCAGTTTGTAGAACAACAGATATAATGATGCACAAATTAAAACAGTTTAGTCACTAACCCATGCACTCAGTGAGACACATTTAATCACTCACTCAATCAGTCAGTCATGCACCTAGTAAATCCTTCAACCAGACACTTATATATCCACTCATTCTTCAATATGTAAGACATATTTTAACTTTACAGAAACATACAGTCACTGGATGTTGTCATCAGTGATGTCATCAGTGATGTCATTTGAGATGTCATCAGTGATGTCATCAGTGATGTCACTAACCATGTCATGAATGATGTAATATGTGACATCATCAGCAGTGGATTGCGGGTGCGCGATATATAGTTAGCGCTTATAACTATATATGGAATTTCAATGGTTTTATGCGAGTAAAATAAGGTTTTCTAAATGCAAATCCCTAACTATATATGGCCTAAAACCAATGGTTTTTTCATTGAATATGTATATATATATATATATATATATACATACACACCAAAGACGATTGGTTAACCGCCAGGAATGGCTTCTATAAGTGTAGCTCGTGTAGGGCCTGCAGATTTGGTTCTAATACCACCACATACACCAATGCATTTTCAGATACCCCTATCAAAATCAAGGGGCACTACACGTGCAAAACGGAATTTGCTATGTATGTGTTGACATGCATTTGTGGCCTCAAATATGTAGGCAGTACAAAGCTACCGGTACAGGCTAGAATACTGCAGCACCTGAGAGCCACGGTCAATTATGACCCAACTTACCCAGCGGCCAGGCACGTAAAAAGTGAACATGACAATAACGTAAAGGTTTTGCAGTATTTTGTGATAGACAGCGTTCCGGTAAATAAAAGAGGGGGCGATAGAGAAAAACAGTTGTGCCGTTTGGAGACAAGGTATATAGTGGAACTTTAGACAAAGACCCCTAGGGGGCTCAACATTTGCGAAGATTTACACCTTTTTTTGTAAATAGTTTGCGTAAAAAAATCGATAGTCTTGAATACCTCGGGGTGGAGTTTTGATATGGACTCATTATGAATTGTATATTTATGTATTTATTGGAGTCGTTAGTTAGACACATTTTTTAACATATTTAATACCCTATATGTTTTAAATGTTTTTAAATCATATTTATCATAATGGGTGGTTTTTCCCCAATAATGGTATACGTACTATCATGGAGTTGTCAGCTTATGAATTCTTAGTGGGATATGTGTTCTTTCTTTCCCTGGTTTGGTTATAGCCTATCACAACTACCGGTAGAGTGATATGAAATGTATAAAGTATTAGTACAGGTATTAGTGTCGAACTTCCCTCGTTCTCGTCTTTTTTGGTTATTGGTTTTATAATTTGCCCATGACTGTCGAGCCGAGGGCGCGATGTTCTCAGTCTTTCTGCAACTAAAAAATCAAGTTCCTCAGCCAGATCCAAAATAGGTGCTGCTTGCAGGTCTCTGCCAGAATCATCACTAGAAACACTAGATGTAGATGGCGTGTTTCCGCTTGCCTCTTCATTAATCAACTTATCGTCATGTTCAGGGTCATTACGTGCGGCGGTGGGTGTCGCTTGCTGTTTTGAACTCCCACTGTATTGCTGTCTCTTTGCTGCACTGTATTTCCGGGCAAAGGTGAAAATTTGCCCGTGTGCATAGTCTGCCTGGTCGTGGGCAAATTTACCGACCTTTCTTGCCTTTATTTTATCTTCATGTTTCTTTAGGCGATCATTCATTGCTTCTTCAAGATTTTTTATAATCGCTTCTGACTCCTTACATTTGCTGATGTGTTCATTGAGCTGATCGATGTTTAGAAGTATTTCAGCTCTATCGATGGCAGCATATTTTATGAGAATATGAACCAAGTTCATTGAAGCTGCCAAATTGCTTTGCCCCCATTCTTTGAGCATCATAGGGTTGGGGCGGTCAAAGCTGGGCGCCAGCATAATACGGAGTCCTCTTGGAACACGACCAGCATCTGCGTATTTGGTTAGTGAGTAGTGCTCCCACCATTTGGTAATTTCCAAACGCCTTTGCCTTTCCAAAGTCCTGTATAGGGTCTTAATGTCCCCATCGTTGTTCTTGTCTGTCCCGGCCGGGACCTTTTGTATAGAATCGCTCGTCACGGCAATGTTATCAAACAATTGTGCCGCCTCCGCTTCCCTCGCACGGAAAGCCTCTGCAGACATGTTAGTTGGTTCGGGAATCACAAAATATACTGGAAAGCACTTTGCAAGCCCTTTGTGAAGCGTTGCTGCGGCTGCATATACAGAGTGCTCGGAAGTGCTTGGATGACCTCTCCACCTATCCAGTGCCGTGTGATGGAACGCGGTGCAGCCGTACTCCAATCAGACAGCAGAATCGTCCGACCCTGCCGGTGACTGTTCCGCGCTGCAACGCCGTCTCGTACCGGTGGTGTGTGATAGGGGGCACCTGCTAGAAATCCCGTTTACGGAGAAATTTACAAGTCAGTTTGAAACTCAGGCGCCACATTCGGAGAGGGGGTCTGTTGACAGAAGCAAGCCGAACTTCTGTAATTGTATCGACAGGAACTCCGCAATACCACCTCCAATCCCACAGGACCGGCGAAGCAGGAGACAGACCACAGCTTTTCCAGGTAAGTTTTTTATTTTTCCAGTTTTTCCCTAAACCAACCAACCATGACGCGTTTCGGGCTTTGCAGCCCTTGTTCACATGCAAGGTATAGATAAATGTGAGTGTTTTTTAAAGTGCTGAAGTGCCCCGCCTATAGCCCTACTCCTTAAATGGTCATGTGACCAAAATTGAAAAGGAAAACAGACTATCTCAGTAAATGTACATTGAAGAGATTTGAACATATAGTCTCCTGCGTAAATGCATAATGTATACACTGATATAAATGTAAATTCATAAAAAACAAATCTCGGAAAAAATTCCATATACGTATGAAATAACTGGTTAAATCCAGTAGATCGTGTAAACATAGATCATTATAACAATATCATACATATAAACTGTAGATAGCATAAGTCTGTTTACTGTCTTTTGTAGACATCAAGTAAGGGGAAAGTTGAATCATATCAACAAACATAGGGCCAAACGGTATTATAATACTAACAACCAAAAAAGCTAGAACAATCCAGCCTAGTGTGCAAAGAGGCTAGAAATAAACTGCATGCTGTATATTCTAAAAGACATTGAAATACATATTAATGAATATAAGAGAAGGCACTATGAAAAAACAATAAGTTACCCGTCAAAAAATCAGGAACTATTTTTCATTCTAAAAATGCATTTCTAAAAACAATTATTTCATTATAATGTTATTATCCTAAAAGAACATATCAGTCAGTGTATAAATAATTTAAATAGTGATAAAATGTAGATTAAAGAGAGGGAAGAGTAAGCAAACCATAGATCATAAAATGGTAAGAGGGACGCAAATTGAAAGATAACACAAAATTATGTAACCAATTCATATTATTATACATAATAAAGTGAAAACAGTCATAAATATTAAACCCTGATAGATAACAGGGAGCCTGACTATCTATCAATTTTTGAGAATCTAGACAATAGGTACATAACCATATACACGAAGCGATGATGAGCAACAGGGAACCTGACTACTCATTGAAACAGAGAGGTAAGCATGCCAAAGACGGACCACAACATGTGCCTTATGGCTACTACTAGAAGAGGGGCAAACGAATCATACCAGACATATATAAAGAATTCGTAGTGTTGTTACAAAAAATTGTAAAAATCTTCGGTATTATTAAGGCCATTCGGCCATTTGCTATCGAACTCTAAAATAAAGCGTGTTTCGAGTTGTCGCAATAACAACTCTCTGTTGCCTCCTCTCCGTAAGGGCAATACTGATCCTATCACATAGTACCTGAGACAATTAAGATCTTTATTGTGCTTAGCTGCAAAATGGCGAGCTACAGGGTAGGAAGGATCCGTATGCAATATTGCCCTAAGATGTTGCAAGATTCTGACGTGCACCTTGGCTTTAGTACTTCCAATATAATGTAGTCCACAGGTGCACGTCAGAACATAAACTGCAAAATCAGTCTTACAATCGTAGCAACCCTTAATTGGAATCTCAGTAGGGCAAAATGGTGTACGGTAGTGTGTCTTGTTTTCACCAAATTTGCAGGCCCTGCAATGAGTACATTTCCGAAACCCAGGTTTGGCCTTTAACCAGATGTTCTTTTGTTTTAATTCTGGACTGCTAACATCTAGGGATACACCCATATTTCTAGCCCTACGAAAAGTTATAATAGGTTTTTCTGGTAAGGTAGGTCTCAGGATGTTGTCAGTTAAAATGATGGGCTAATTTTTTGGGATAATTCTTTTAATGGCATATTCATCACTGCTATAGGCCGTAATAAACCTGGGACAAGTATTTATAAGTGTGTCGGAATGTGTGGACACCTCAACATTGTCAGGGTCAGGCCTCTGTAACAAACTCTCTCTGCTTCTTAACCTTGCTTTACCCAAAGCTTGGTTAAAAATCTGATTGGAGTAACCACGTTCCAGAAAACGGGTTCTGTGGTCATTGACACATTTATCAAAATCCAATGTAGAGCTACAAATACGCTTGATTCTTAGGATTTCACCAAGAGGGATACTATATATGGTGTGTTTAGGATGGAGACTAGAGGCGTGTAAAGGGGTGTTGCCAGATGTGGGTTTGCGATATAAAGTAGATGTTAGTCGGTTGGCTTCCACATATAGCAGTACATCTAAGAATTCTATCTGGCGAGCACTGATGTGTGAGGTGAAATGGAAGTTGAGGGAATTTACATTGATTTCATTTATAAACAAATTGGCCTCTTCCTCACTGCCCTGCCACAGAATAAAAATATCATCAATGTACCTTAGGTATTTGACAATTTTTTCTCTCACCCAAATTGCATGCGTAGAGCCAAGGACCTGCTCCCACCAGCCCACGTGCATATATTTATATTACCTACTGGCGGTCGCCAGTAGGTAGTTATAGTTAGGATTTCTTTCAATGCAAAATCTCAAAATTCTATTGTGAATAACTTTGGTGTCGGTTGACGAATCTCCCTGAAAATTTCCTCAAATTTGCCTTGTGGAGCTCCGGTCCTTCCCTAAAAGTTTGGGGGGGATTCGTCAAGCGGGGGCCGAGATAAAAGGGTGGTCCCAAACATGTTTTCCCCATGTTAATTTCCATAGGGCGGTCGAACTCACTTTTAGCCCGAACGGCTGAATGGATTTCCACCAAACTTGGCAAAATTGTAGGGACTGGTAGCCCGATGTGCCTTTGCTAGGTCTCAAGATATGTGCTCCAGTGGTTTTGGAGTAATTTAGGTTAAAAAAAAAATATATATATATAGGCGCACCCTGGTACGCGCACTGGGGAGCGCACCGGGCGCGCTACGCGACTTGTGCGCGGAAATCTGATTGGCTGTCGGGTGTCTGTAACCATTCTAAACAGTCTGGAGCGGCTGCCATCTTGTGTCTCTGTAGGATCGAGACACAAGAGGTAGCAAAAACAAAGGGGCAATTGACCATAAGGGGGCAGAGTAGACCCCCCGACCCCCTAGGTTTGATGTGGGGGCTATAAAAGGGCCCCGCGGGGCAAAACAAAATTATATTTTTTTTCTCGATTTTTGCAGTGGGAGCGCTCGGTACACACACCGGGGAGCACACCAGGGAGCGTACCATGGGGAAAAAAGAATGACAGACTTTTCAAAAATTGTAGGTTTATTAATTGTTCTTTTTGTTGTTTTTTTTAATTTAAGTACCAACATGTAGGAACCAATGCAGAGTCTAAAATTTAATATACACCGTCTCCTTTGTAGATATCTTGCATGTTGTTACAGAAGTTATTGTGGTATATGGAATTCATACCATAGTCTGTCAGGAAAGCAGAAACAACATGGAGGCAGGAGATGATAAAGAGATGTTAAATACACATTGGAGATAATATAGTGGGAGAAAGGAAGTAACTATGAGCAAAATTACTATGTAACATAAAAAAGTTGCACAGTATTTTTGAAGTCTCACTTTATATTAAATATATTTTGGTACTATTTCATAATTTACATATAAAAAAGAATGTCTCAAACAATTTTTAATTTTTAAAAAAAATTTTATTGCTGTGATTTTTCAAAATCTAAAAGAATTTCCAACATTATTTCGTCAGGTATGTCCTCATTTGGATTCCATGATTCAATTTCTTCTACACAATTAAGTAAGTCTTGGTCCAGAGACTGATCCAAAAAGTCTAATTCATCAATGTCTTCCTTAGGATTGTTCTCCATATCAATTTCAAATGAAATATTAATTTTATTTTGTTCTCCTTCCATTTTCTTGCTGTAAATTGCATACAAAATAAATATATCAGTAGAGATAGGGCACTGTTGGGTTTAAGTTCAGACAGGTACTTGTGAGTTTTTCTAACAGTGAAGTTATCTTTGGGCAGTGTATGGTATGAGGTAGGAAGTAGAAATATAAAAAAGTGTATGTGAAGAAGCCTAATATAATTCATAATTATACCAGAGAAGGTTTCTGCTAGCTGCATACCTTTGAGCCCAGTGGATGTAGCTCTGTCCAATAATCCACACAGAATACATGATGAGAGATGGTTCTTTCTCTCTGTCATTCCCCATGTCTTACCCTTATTCACTTTTATCCACCCTCTTTCACCCCTCTTTACTTACACTCACTGCTCTTTTCTTTCCCTCCGTCACCGCTGTTCCTTTTCTCTGGTTCCGTCACTACCCGTCATTCCCCATTCTTTACTTTCCTTCCTTTTACTTTCATTACCCATTCACATTCTCCCAGAACCTATGCTTTAGTCTTTTTCCTCTTTCTTCTCTTCTTTTGCTCCCTTATTCATTTTCCTTTTCTCAGTTACTTCCACTTATACCTTTTCTCTGTTTTACTATCTATTACACAGTCCCTCTGTGTTCTTCCCTCTAGCTCTCTTTCTCTTTACACCACTGTCTCTGTCCACTTTGCTCATGCTCACTACTTCATTATTTTTTTTCTTTTTTTTTTGGTACGCACCCGGGACGCGCCCCGGTACGCTCACCGGTACGCGCACCGGGAGCGCTCCAGGATGAAACATAAAAAAAAAAAATGAATATACTTTAAAAAAAAGTATTACATTAATATACATATATATATTCACTGAAAAAACCATAGGTTTCACACCAGTTATAGTTAGGAATTAGCATTTAAAAAACCTATGAAATTCACTGAAAAAACCATAGGTTTCACACCAGTTATAGTTAGGGATTAGCATTTAAAAAACCTATTAACATTACAGTGAAAGGAGGTCTGTCACTCTGTCACAAGGATGGTGTCATCAGTGATGTCATGAGTGATGTCACTGACCATGTCATGAGTGATGTAATATGTGACGATTTAGAAAAGGGGGTGGTGATGAACAGAGTGTCTGAGTTAAACAGACCACTCTTACCCAGTCCAAAGATCAGGGCTTGATCCATCACCGTTATTTATCTCACTGCCCCATCCCAGCTCAGAACCTGGCTATATGCAAATCAGTCTGTCCCTGGCCCAGTGCATCATGGGAACAGGGCAGACTAAACTACCAAGCCAATTCTTCACCAGAAAGGAGACAAGCTACCGGGGACCGGTTTCTGGCATTTCAGCCTTCTTCGGCCCGGCTTGCTTGAATCCTGATGGAGCAGTGAGAAAGGGACTCATGTCTGAGTATACCCTGCCACACCTATAGTGGCCAAAAACGATTTAGAAAAGGGGGTGGTGATGAACAGAGTGTCTGAGTTAAACAGACCACTCTTACCCAGTCCAAAGATCAGGGCTTGATCCATCACCGTTATTTATCTCACTGCCCCATCCCAGCTCAGAACCTGGCTATATGCAAATCAGTCTGTCCCTGGCCCAGTGCATCATGGGAACAGGGCAGACTAAACTACCAAGCCAATTCTTCACCAGAAAGGAGACAAGCTACCGGGGACCGGTTTCTGGCATTTCAGCCTTCTTCGGCCCGGCTTGCTTGAATCCTGATGGAGCAGTGAGAAAGGGACTCATGTCTGAGTATACCCTGCCACACCTATAGTGGCCAAAAACGATTTAGAAAAGGGGGTGGTGATGAACAGAGTGTCTGAGTTAAACAGACCACTCTTACCCAGTCCAAAGATCAGGGCTTGATCCATCACCGTTATTTATCTCACTGCCCCATCCCAGCTCAGAACCTGGCTATATGCAAATCAGTCTGTCCCTGGCCCAGTGCATCATGGGAACAGGGCAGACTAAACTACCAAGCCAATTCTTCACCAGAAAGGAGACAAGCTACCGGGGACCGGTTTCTGGCATTTCAGCCTTCTTCGGCCCGGCTTGCTTGAATCCTGATGGAGCAGTGAGAAAGGGGCTCATGTCTGAGTATACCCTGCCACACCTATAGTGGCCAAAAACGATTTAGAAAAGGGGGTGGTGATGAACAGAGTGTCTGAGTTAAACAGACCACTCTTACCCAGTCCAAAGATCAGGGCTTGATCCATCACCGTTATTTATCTCACTGCCCCATCCCAGCTCAGAACCTGGCTATATGCAAATCAGTCTGTCCCTGGCCCAGTGCATCATGGGAACAGGGCAGACTAAACTACCAAGCCAATTCTTTCCCAGTGTAAGAATTGGCTTTTGTAGTTTGGTTTGCCCTGTTCCCATCATGCACTGGGACAGGAACAGACTAATTTGCATACAGCCAGGTTCTGAAACTGGGATGGTGCAGTGAGCTAAAAAACGGTGTTGGATCTAGCCCTGATCTCTTGACTGGGTGGGAGCTTTCTGCTTAATTCAGAGACTCTGTCCCTCACCACCCCTTGTTGTAATATGTGACGTCATCAGCAGTGCATTGTAGGCGCGCAAGTTATAGTGAGTCCAACTAACTATAATGTGGAATTTCAATGGTTTTATGTCAGTAAAATTTCCAGCTAACTAAAACTGGTATTTTAGTATATATATATATATATATATATATTACCTACTGGCTATCGCCAGTAGGTATATATAGTTAGGATTTTTTCCCTATGGCATTTTTGAAAATTCTATGTCTAATAACTTTGGCGTTTGTGGACGGAATCGGCTGAAATTTTCAGGAAAATGGCACATTTTGTTTCTGAGCAGCCCTTGAAAATTTGGGGGGGTTTTGTCGAGGGGGGCCGAGAAAAAAGGGGGGTCCCAAAACACGTTTTTCCCATGTTAATTTCCATAGGGCGGTTGGACTCACTTTTAGCTCGAACGGCTGAATGGATTTGCACGAAACTTGGCAAAATTGTAGGGACTGTTAGCCCGATGTGCCTTTGCTAGGTCTCAATATATGTGCTCCAGTAGTTTTTGAGAAATTAACGTTTAAAACAAGATATATATCTGTAACAGCGCTCCAGGCTGCGCTCCGGTTCGCTTACTTTTCGCGAAACGGAACTTTGAGCGCAGAAAGCTGATTGGCTCTCCGGTGTCTGTCACCATTCTAAACAGTCCGGAGCGGCCGCCATCTTATCTCTCGGTAGGATCGAGAGAGAAGAAGAGGTGAAAAACGAAGGGGGAATTTAATGAAAGGGGGCAAGGTATACCCCTCTTGACCCCCTAGGAATGTTGTTGGGGTTATTAAAGGGTCCCGTGGGGAAAATAAAAAAAAAAAATGATTTTTCACGGTAGAAGTGCTTCATGGGCCGCGAACTGGGCCGCAAACTGGTAGCGAAACGGGAATTCGCCATTTTGTGCTTCGTTTTAATTAAATTACTAGGTATAAGGGGGTGCGGGAGACGTATCCTAATCCCCTATGTTTCATGAGGGTGGCTGAGGAGGCTCATATATGGTGATACATCTTTTCCAGCGGCTGTGCGTGAGCTTTTTATTTTTTTTGCTGCGTGACGTCTGTTAACGTTCGATTCGATGGAAATCAGGAAGTGTTGACCGCCAATTTGTCACTGCGATAAAATATTTTGTTATAAATGAATCCTTATTGATAAACATTGTCTGCGCCATCTTGCCTTTTTTCCAATGCCACAATTTTGTCGTGCACGGCAGCCATTTTAGATGCCAGGCTGGTCCCAGGCTATCACCTACCCCTGCGGATGTAGTTTATGGCCCCAGCTAAAGAGAATCCAGACATGCCAACCCTCCCGATTCAGGCGTGAGACTACTGATTTCAGTGCTAGTCTCCCGCCTCCCGATTTCTGCAAGCAAAAACCCGGGGGCATATTACGAACAACTAGCGATAATTTTTGTCTCTAACTTGTTTAGAGACAAAAAATTTCGCCGCACATCGGCGATTTTTATCGCAGATAAACCTTGCTATTATCGCAGAAAAGTCAGCGATATTCATGTATTATCGAGCAAATGCTCTTAGCCATGTTATCCACCTCCCATTGGATAACATGGCTAAGAACTGCTCAGGGCAGGTGTTAGCTTTTGGAGATATTCGCGTTTAGCGCGAATATCTCCAAAAGTTGGTAATAGGAGATAGCGATGTTAGGGACTGTTTCCAGTCGCTAACATCTTGGCACGCCCACTTTGCATGTCATTAGTGATAAGTATCACTGACATGCAAAGCGGGGCCCAAGATGGTCGCTATCACCTTTTAGCTGTCACTAACTGGTGGTAGCGACAGCTTGGTAATAGGGAGATCATTTTATCTCCGCTTTCATGGCTTTTAAAGCCAAAAAAGCGGAGATAAACCCCCTTGATAATATGCCCCACGATTCCTCGGGGGTTTCAGCTGACAGGGCTTGGTATTGTGTTACGTGGTAATTTTTCCAGGAAACGTCAGAGGGTCGATGCAGGTGTTCTAGAAGAGGTGATAAACCATTTAAGCCTCATGAACAAGCGCATGGTCTTTTAAAGATTTGTGAAGTACTCGGGGCAGCGGTGTGTGTGTGCCCTCTTTCAGGAGCGGGCGGGGGGGGCACTGCCAGCAACTTGCCAGGTCAGGTAGTGTTCAACACGTGCATCACCCTTTCTCTGCCTGCTATTGCGCTCCATGCTTCGGAAAGGTAAGAAAAAGAACGTGCATTTGAGTTTGAAATGTCCTATCCTGTAGCAGTACACTTGCAAAGCCCACACATGACAATAACCCGATTCAAGGCCCCATTCACCCGTTTTTAAAAAAATTTATAACACTCCAACAAAGTAACATTATAAAACTTTATTAACTTTTAAATATAATGAACGGAACAAAAACTGTAAAAACATTTAAACATTTTTCACCCAAAAAAGCAACAATGGTCAGAAGCTGTCTTTTGTGCGAATAGTCCCAAGGCAGCACAACGTGCAGAGTTCTGGACGGCACCCAGGTGATGTCGCCTGGGTGCCGCACTGGTTTTGGGATCCTACAATGCTGCTCCAAAAATTGGCGCGGGGCGTCCCGGGTGGTGCGGGGGGAGGCCTCGTCAGTAGCGGTCTGTTGTGCGAATAGTCCCAAGGCAGCAGAACGCGCTGAGATGTTGATGGCACCCAGGTGATGTCCAGTAAACTGCCGCACTGGTTTTGGTATCCTACAATGCTGCTCCGAAAATTGGCGTGGGGCGGCCGGGGGGGGAGGGGCGTGGGGGAGGCGGCGTGAACGGGCCTCCCCAGGTGGCGGCCATCCAGCTGAGTTGCGCCCGCTCTTGCGGCTACAGCGTCTCGCTCACCATGTTGTTGAGTTGCTCCCACTCTTGCAGTGCAGCGATAGGCGGCTGCCACATGACTCTTAAAATGGCGGACGGCTCTTCGGTTTTGGGCCTGGTCCACTGAAATGGCCCTGGGACACCTTGGAACTCGGACGCTTGCCTGCTAGGGCTTGGGCTCCATTCTCGAAAAGCGTCCCCTCAGCCGTGAAGATTCTACAAAAGTCTTGGGGGCCCCCGACTCCCGCAGGCTTCCGGTGGGGAGCGGCTGCCATGATTGCTCGCGGAATGACCACGACGGAGCCACGAGATGGTGGTGCTCTCATGCTGACGCCAGCTTCAGTCTGAATGATCCAGAAACAAGGTGGGGCTTTCATCGTTTGGGAAAAAAAAATGTTCTAAACCAATGAAAAGTGTTATTTTTAGGTCATATGACCAAGCCTTCCATCTTTAGGAAACCAAAAGTAAAATGAACCAATGAAAAGTTTTATAAACAAGTCACATGACCTGTTATGCGGCATAGGGCTACAAAAAGCGTAGAAAATCCGTTGGCACGTGAGGCGGCGTCAGTAGCGGACCGATGTGCGAATAGGCCGAAGGCAGCACAACGCGTCAAGATCCGGATGGCACCGAGGTGGTGTCCAGCAAATTGCCGCACTGGTGTGGCCATCCTACAATGCTGCGCCGAAAGACGGCGTGTCCAGCTGAGTTGCGGTCACTCTTGCGGTACAGTGAATCGAACGCGCCGAGATCCGGATGGCACCGAGGTGGTGTCCAGCAAGTTGCCGCACTGGTGTAGCCATCCTACAATGCTGTGCCGAAAGACGGCGTGTCCAGCTGAGTTCCGGTCAGTTTTGCGGTACAGTGACTCGAACGCGCCGAGATCCGGATGGCACCGAGGTGGTGTCCAGCAAGTTGCCGCACTGGTGTGGCCATCCTACAATGCTGCGCCGAAAGTCGGCGTGGGGTGCCCCGTTGGCTTATGAGGTGATGTCAGTAGTGGACCGATGTGTGAATAGGTCGGAACCAGCACAAGGCGCCAAGATCCGAATGGCAAGTCCTGGATGTTGAGTGCCTCAGTTGAGAGTTCTGAGCAGTGCTTGTAAGACTGTCTGAAGCTTATTTGCACCTGCTGCAGCTTCACTATTGCCCTGGTGTGGCCAAAGGTCGCACATGACATAGGCGGCCGGCTCCCGAGGTCCGGCGGAACTTTTTTCCTTTTCCTTTCTGCTTCTTTTCCTACAATCCGTTTCATCTGAAGACACGACCAGGTCCCTGAATGTGTGCAGGGGGACGCTATTGATTGAATGAAAATGGCGGCTTGACACAAAGCTGACTCAAGCATTGCTGTTGATGCTATGCAGACAAAAATTGGTTTTCAGTTTGTACATTCTTCTGGATTTTTTTTTCCATCCAAGGCTGATTGAGAGTTTGTAGAAAAATGGCTTCAGATTTTCCACATACTACTCTTCAACATTCTTCCTAAATGTAACAATGTGAAACTCACTAGGAGAACGGCTGTTTCTGTTTCTTTTCAAAATGCTGCCAACAATATTTTCTGAATGGAAGACACCATCTTGTAGCATAAAGGGCCGAAAGGGGTTCTGGTCTGGCCGATGGTTGGTGGAGACATTTTGACTATATCTTGGACCTGCCCGGCCTCGCCCAAAATGGCGCCGGTATAAATGGGACTCGTAACTCCTTGCCCGCAAATGTATATCTAGAAAATTTTATTGTAAGTGGCCCTGTCTTATTTTAATTACAAAATGTACGTCCACCGATTCCGCAACTGTTAGACACCTTAGTTCTTCCAACCTAATGGCCCGCTCGTTACGTTCCTCTACAGTGTAAATGTCTCCTCATCATATACGATTTCAGTTTGCTCCGTGGCCGGCCCACGTGGTTATAGGCCCGTATTTGTATACTGACATTTTCACAATAAAGGTTTTTAAAACAAAACACGGTAGTAGTATTTACATTGGTTAAGTTTTTACTTTTAGTCACTGTTTTCGAATCAGTAAAAGGCAAGTGAAATAAAGCAGTCCAATTACATGACGGATAAAAGGTATAATATGTAGGAACGCAGTAAAGATAAATGGTCAAGGGCAGTTGTGTTTTTCATTTCTGCAACATAAAGTGATCGATAAGAATCTGATAATCAGGCGTATCGGCGACTAAGACAGCAGGCCGAATCTCTTTTACTCAACGGCTCCGTCATGGAACGAAGAAACGCCCTTTTTCTCGAAAAAGGAATATATTTTACTTGCAGGACAGTTGTAAATTTTCCGGGAAAGTACATTAGCCTGGAATATTATAACATATGTTTAAAAAAAAATAATGTTCGAAAACAATAAAAAGCGTAATTTTTAGGTCATATGACCAAGCTTTTCATCATTAAAATAACAAAAGTAAAATGAACCAATGAAAAGTTTTATTAACAAGTCACATGACCTGTTATGCTTACGTTACGCGCTGCGCGCCGCGCCTCGGATCACTTCCGGGTGCGCTAACGCGGCGTGTCATATAACGCATTACGCGACAACGTAGGTCAAGAATATAGTCAAAATGTCTCCACCAACCAGAGTTCGGAACACAACCCCTTTCAGCAGTCCAAAAAGTTCTGTTAAATGACAACAGAGGGGACAGGCAACAAGAACCATCAGTCAAAGAGGGGAGGGCAAGTTCTTCTCTTCCGGGTCATGTTGGGGCGCTACCGGAACTGATCGAATTGGTAGTCTACAGTGTTTCTGGATGTTTCAGACTAAAGCTGGCGTCAGCATGAGAGCACTACCATCTCGTAGCTCCGTCGTGGCCATTTCACGAGCAGACATGGCAGCCGCTCCCCACCAGAAGCCTGCGGGAGTCGGGGGCCCCCAAGACATTTGTAGAATCTTCACGGCTGAGGGGACGTTTTCGAGAATGGGACCCAAGCCCTATCAGGGAAGCGTCCGAGTTCCAAGGAGTCCCAGGGCCATTTTAGTGGACCAGGCCCAAATCCGAAGAGCCGGCCGCCATTTTGAGAGTCCTGTGGCAGCCGCCTATCGCTGCACCGCAAGAGCGGGAGCAACTCAACTACATGGTGAGCGAGACGCTGTAGTCGCAAGAGCGGGCGGTAAACAGCTGAATGGCGGAAGAGGCACAGTGTAGCAAAAGCGGGCGGAATGGCAACTGAAACGGTAAAGGGGCGCCCCACTACAGCGTGTCTTCAGGTCAAACGGATTGTGGGACAAGGTCCAGAATAGAAAAGTCATCAAAAGGCAAAAAGTTCCGCCGGACCCCGAGAGCCGGCCGCCTATGTCGGGGGCGATCTCAGGCTACACCGGTGCTATAAGACTTGGGGAGGGGGTCGGAGCCAAGTGTCTTCTCCGAGTCCATGGCCATCACACCGCCCCTCGGGGGCCTCCGTCAAGCTGTTTAGGAAGGTTTCATATCACATTGTTTTCTAATGCAGTCAGGTCCACAAACGACACTCACTTACTTTGAGAATAGTGAAGCTGCAGTAGGTGGAAATAAGCTTCAGACAGTGTTACAAGCGCTGCTCAGAACTCTGAACTATGGCACCCAACATCCAGAACTTATGCCATTTGAGAATGGCAGTGACATTGAAGCAACTCAGGGACCAAAACCATTAACGTACTTTCACGTATGAAAATCTTACTTGGGGAGGGGGCAGGAGCGAAGCGCCCCCTCCCAGTCCGCGCCACCACACCGTATGTTGTAAATCTGAAGCCATCGTTCTACAAAGTCAACCAACCTTGGATTGAAAAATCTAGAAAAATGTACAAACTGAAAACCAGTTTTGGTCTGCATAGCATCAGTAGCAACGCTTGCTATCAGAGTGCATGAGTTTCATGCTCGATCGATTGAGCTAGCCGGATCGGGCAATAAAAAGTATAAAATAGTTATGTAAATAGTTATTTAATAAAATGTTTTACTCTGTTTCTTTGCTGGTGTGTTGTCTATATTTTTAATATTTGCATAGGGTTTGTCGTTATTTTGGGCGGGGTGGGTGACGGAGTCGAGCTGTCTTGCAGCCCTCATGGTGTGGAGCTAAGTTCATCTCACTATTTTCATATTTCTCATGAAGGGTTGTTCCTAATATTTCTATTTTAGCGAGGTCAAAAAGAGATCCAATTAGTGGCCTACTGATTTTGCTCGATTACTTTTATTTTTTTACACGATTTTTCACTATCTGCAAAGACTAAACAGAGTATTGCGACTTTGTGCTTGTTTGTAAATAGAGAATGAACTAAAGAGAATCAATTGTAAAACAGTAAATGCTTGGATAACAATCAATCAAATGGAGAGACAAGCAGGTACGACGGATTACAACGGGGGTAAAGGTCTGCGTTAACTACCGTTCACTATCTGCAAAGAGAGAGTACTAATAAGAGAAAAGAGGGGAGGGGGGGGTGCAGCGTTCAAAGCACATCAGCGTGCATAAATACGAAAATGTTTTTATCTATCACGTACTTGACATTTTAAAGCTTTTCATATTTGCTATTAAAAAACCATTGAAATTCACTGAAAAAACCATAGGTTATAGTCGATATATAGTTAGGAATTTGCATTTACAAAACCTTGAAAATTCAATGAAAAAACCATTGGTTTTAGGCCATATATAGTTAGGGATTTGCATTTACAAAACCTTATTTTACTCGCATAAAACCATTGAAATTCCATATATAGTTAGATGCGCTAACTATATATCGCGCACCCGCAATCCACTGCTGATGATGTCACATATTACATCATTCATGACATGGTCAGTGACATCACTGATGACATCACTGATGACAACTCAAATGACATCACTGATGACATCTCAAATGACATCACTGATGACATCACTGATGACAACTCAAATGACATCACTGACAACATCACAGATGACATCATTCATGTGTTAATACGATGAACCTCTACAGACTCTGATATATCCTTAGATACACTCAGTGAAAACAGACACTCACACACTGTCACTCATCCATGGAGTTACTCATACACCTAGACAGTCATGCAAAGAATCAAACACACCTCCAATTCCTCAACTATACAGTTATACACACCTTACTTATTGAAACATAGTCTAATACATATTTACTCTCTTATACAATCCTTGATACATGTTCACAATGATCCATACAGCCACTCACACATTCACTGGCTGTTATGCACAGTTATTTATATATGTTAACTCTCACATGTACTGTGTTTTACATATGTACTTACTTTGACATGTAGCACTGAGATATCCATTCACTCACCAATACACTCATGCACACAGTCAACCGCCCATATAGCTGTTTCCACATGCACTCTTGAACTCATACACCTAGTGAATCAACTGCTTACACATCTATGCACAGAATCACACACCTCCCAGCCACCCACACACATACTCAGTCTCCCATACAAATACTTGAGCAACCAATCAATAACCCATATAGTTATTTATATAGCTACTGATCAACACATGCAGCAGTTTACAGAACAACAGATATAATGATACACAAATTAATACAGTTTAATCACTAACCTATGCACTCAGTGAGACACATTTAATCACTCCCTCATACAGTCAGTCATGCACCTACTAAATCCTTCATCCAGACATTTATACATCCACTCATTCTTCAATATGTAAGACATATTTTAACTTTACAGAAACTTCCAGTCACTGGATGTTTTCATCAGTGATGTCATTTGAGTTGTCATCAGTGATGTCATCAGTGATGTCACTGACCATGTCATGAATGATGTAATATGTGACATCATCAGCAGTGGATTGCGGGTGCGCGATATATAGTTAGCGCATCTAACTATATATGGAATTTCAATGGTTTTATGCGAGTAAAATAAGGTTTTGTAAATGCAAATCCCTAACTATATATGGCCTAAAACCAATGTTTTTTTCATTGAATATATATATATATATATATATATATATATATATATATATATATATATATATATATATATATATATTTAACCACTTGGCTGCTAAGGCATTATTTTTAGGCTCATTTGTTTTCCATTGAAATCAATGGAAAGTCCATGACGAGTTACCCTTGTCATTAGCGGCGAAGAGGATATATATATTACCTACTGGCGGTCACCAGTAGGTAGTTATAGTTAGGATTGGCTACCATAGGAAATACGCAACATTCTATTGGGAATAACGTCGGTTGAGGAATTTGTGTGTAATTTTCCAGAATTTTGTCCAGCTCCGCTGCGCTCCTTCCCTGAAAGTTTCGGGGGGATTCGTGAAGTGGGGTCTGAGAAAAAAGGGGGGTCCCAAACGTGTTTTCCCCATGTTAATTTCTATAGGACGGTCTGACAAGTCTACAGCCCGAACCGCTGAACGGAATTACGGCAAACTTGGCAAAATTGTAGGGACTAGTACGCAGATGTGCCTTTGCTATGTTTGGTGAAAATTGCTCCAGTGGTTTTTTTAGAAAATTAACTTCAAAAACACATATATATATATCTATAGGCGCGCTCCGAGCGCACACAGGTGCGCGTACCTGGGAGCGTACCTGGGAGCGCAGCCGGCGCGCTACAGGAGTGCGCGAGCGGAAGCTGATTGGCTGTCGGGTGTCTGTCAACATTCTAAACAGTCCGGAGAGTCCGCCATCTTGTGTCTCTGTAGAATCGAGACACAAGAGGTGAAAAAAGAAAGGGGGATATAATTAAAAGGGGGCAGAGTAGATACCCCCTGACCCCCTAGGTTTTCTGAGGGGGGCCTAGAAGGACCCTGAAGGGCAAAAAAACGTTTTGTTTTTTAAAAAAAAATTCATGGGGTAAGCGCTGGGTGCGTTCCCGGGTACGCTCTCCGGTACGCGCACCCTGAGCGCACCACGGGAAAAGACAGTGTAAAAAAATAGAGTAAAAAAAATGTTGAGTGTTTAGAGGAAAATGATGCATTGCTGGAGTGTGTCACAAAAATGATGCAACTCCAGCAAAGCATCCTTTCACATGGGGCCAGTCCCCTGTGAAAGGGCCTGCGTCAGTCTTACGGCTGCTGTTAAGCAGGCGCAAGATTTGGACGCAACTGCGTCATAAAAGTGACGCAGTGATATCTCTTAGATTTCACTGTGTCACCTCTACGACCCTTTCTTGCGTCAATACACCCCTTTTGCATACATTACACCTGACATAGGTATAATGTGGCGCAGGGGTTTACAAAGTGACGCAACAACCTAGATGCGTCACTATGTAAATATGACTCAATAAGGTGCATTTTTTTACAGCACTGGTGCGTCACAAAAAGTGACGCACCGGTGGCGTAAAAGTGATGCATGGCCTCATAAATGAGATCTTCAGTCTTCTACTTATGCGTCATATTTAATATATGACGCATTATGTCGCAAGTACTTACAGATACGTCAGTATTTCAGACGTATCTGTAAGCGCAAAAGTGATGCATTGCTGGAGTGTGTCACAAAAGTGAAACAACTCCAGCAATGCATCCTTTCACATGAGGCCAGGCCCATGTTAAAGGACCTGCGTCAGTGTTACGCCTGCTGTGAGGCAGGTGCAAAAATGAGGCCTTCAATCTTCTACTCTTATTTTTTCTTTCACTTTCTCTGTTTCTTCACTGCCTTACTTACCTGGTCTCACACTTTCTTGTCTTTATCCAGTCT
This sequence comes from Lissotriton vulgaris, assembly GCF_964263255.1. Classification (NCBI taxonomy): domain Eukaryota; kingdom Metazoa; phylum Chordata; class Amphibia; order Caudata; family Salamandridae; genus Lissotriton; species Lissotriton vulgaris. Next base: position 1,208,973,893 of record NC_141691.1, read on the forward strand.
GTATCTCCACTCTTTCCAAAACATCACTGCTCTTGTCTTACCCTTCCACACCCCTTTCCTTTACTACATTTTCTTCGCATATCCACATTCCCCATGTTCACTCTCCTTCTCCTCACTCTCCTTCCCCACACTCACCTTCTTTCAGTCCCCCTACTTCACTTCCCTTCTCCTCTCGTCCCTTTCTGTGCTTTCTTACTCATTTTCCTCTCCTTTATCAATGCACTCCACTTCACTTACTCTTTTTCATTTTTTTAAGAACACAGCTCTTTGATGAGAATTGGAGGTAGTTCTGAAAAGAACTTTTTTTTTTCTTCTTTTTTCCTTTTTTAGAACAAAAACAAAACCAGGGAATAGGAAACTGTTCAACAGGAGCAAAAAAACAAACGAATTTAGGGCTGGGAACGGCAGGGATGGTTCTCCAATGCTCGAACCATGAGCAGAACACTTTGTTCCCCATAGCAAAGTAGCTGATCACAGTCTCTGCATTTAATAACGCCTTTAGAAAAAGCAGGCTGAATGTTAGGAATTAGCTCTTGCGATCGCCCCCTCACTGAAGTAGTTGCTCCTCCGGTTGAAGTAGAGGCCCCATCACTGGGAAACTCTTGTGCCAGAGCCCTGACACTCTCCCGGGCAAAGTTCTGGGGGTGCCTCCTCTCGACATGACGAATCATAGTGGAGCATTTACTTTTTTCTGGTCATTTGGAATGGAAAAAAACTTCCATCTGAAGTGTTCTTTTATTTTCGGCTGAGGAACCTCTTCATTAAGAAACTCATTTGAGTCATCTTCACTGCTGGATGGTCTGGCAGCCATGGTAATCCAAGATATTACTCCAACAAAGATCCAACAGCAGAAAGACAGGTCTTGCAGTCACAAAAGTGAAAGAAGAAGTGAAGGAAATGGGTGGGGATTTCATTCTTTGTAAAAAAAAACGGTTAGCAACCAATGAAAAGAGTTATTTTAAGGTCACATGACTTGACGCGCTTACGCTGCGCGCACCAAAGCACTTCCGGGGGCGCTTACGCGGCGCGAACGTAGGCGCTTCCAGGGGCGCTTACACAGCGCGAACGTAGGCGCTTCCGGGGGCGCTTACGCGGAGCGCCTAAGTGACATTTCGATAGCTTTATGGAAATGCAAAATCATTTTCATTTCGTAAATCAAAAATACTGCTTTTATAAGTATGGCACTAAGGGCCAGATGTAGGTGGCCGTTTGAGGCCATTTACCGAGCGGTAACGGCTGATTTTGGCCGTTACCGATCGGTAAATGGGTGACAGGTATGTAGGGGGCATTATTTTACCAAATCGGTAAAATTACCGATTCAGTAATTTTACCGATACGGTAAAATAAAAATTCAGTAATTTTACCGATTCTGTGGCACCCAGATGTAGGTGGGACTCTTCAGAGTCCCAGAGGCCTTACCCAATCGGTATTTTACCATCAAATCCAATTTGATGGTAAAATACTGATTCCGGTGTGCATGCACATGTGTGCATGCACACCTATGCCATGTGACAGGCAGACCTGCCCTTAGGGCATTTATGCCTGCCACATGGCACCGAGCCTGTTTTGGGGGTGCCAGAGGGTGTCAAAGTGACACCCCCTGCACCCTTTTGAAAATCGGTATTTACCGATTCAGTAAATACCGAATCGGTAATGCCCATTCAATCCTATGGGCTTCAAAGCCCATAGGAATGAACGGGCATTACCGATTCGGTATTTACCAAATCGGTAAATACCGAATTCTTCCGAATCGGTATTCCAGCACATCTGGAATACCTACATATCCACCCCTTAGATTTACCGATTTTTAATTACCGAATCGGTAAAATTCAGTAATTAAAAATAGGTAAATCTATTTTACCTACATCTGGCCCTAAATGTCTTCCATTATTATTTACTTTTCATAGGTTTCACACCAGTTATAGTTAGCTGAACAGTTTACTCGTACAAAACCATTGAAATTCCCACGTTATAGCTAGTTGGACTCACTATAACTCGAGCACCCGCAATCCACTGCTGATGATGTCACATATTACATCATTCATGACATGGTCAGTGACATCACTGATGACATCACTGATGACACCTCAAATGAAATCACTGACGACATTACTGATGACATCATTCATGTGATTATACGATGCATCTCCTCAAACTCTAATCTAACCTTTGATACACCCAGTTTTAAATACAAACTACTATTCCTGAAATTAATGACACACCAATACCAGTAACTACATACGCTCTCACTGATTCCTAGGTCTACACACACATCCACTCATAAACCCATACAATCACTCATACATACAGACACTCATCAATACAACACTATCATGTCCACTCATACACCTATACAGACACTTACATGCTGACACTCATCCACAAAGTTACTCATACACCTAGTCAGTTATGCAAAGAATCAATCACATTCCCATTTCCTCAACTACAAACTTATACACACTAAACCTTACTTATTCAAACATATACTAACACATACTTATTCTCTTTTACAATCACTAATACAAGTACACATTGATCCATACAGTCACTTATGCAATCACAGGCTCTGATGTTTAGTCATTTATATATGCCAACTCTCACATGCACTGTGTTTTATATATGTTCTTACATGGACATGTAGCACTGATATATCCATTCACTCAGCAACACACCCATGCACACAGTCAACCGCCCATACAGCTGTTTCTATATGCACTCTTGAACCCATATACCTAGTGAATCAACTGGTCACACATCTATGCACAGAGTCACACACCTCACAACCACCCACACACATACTCACCCTCACATTCAAATACTTAGACAACCAATCAATAACCGATATAGCCACTCATATAGCTACTGATCAACACATGCAGCAGCTTACACAACAACAGACATACTGATGCACACATTCAGACAGTTTAGTCACTAACCAATGCATTCAGTAAGACACATTTAATCACTCACTCATACAGTCAGTCACGCACCTACTAAATCCTTCATCCAGACACTCATACATACACTCATTCTTCAATATGTTAGACACATTTTAACTTTTCAGGAACACACATTCACTAGATGATGTCATCAGTGATGTTATCAGTGATGTCATTTGAGATGCCATCAGTGATGTCATCAGTGATGCCACTGACCATGTCATGAATGATGTAATATGTGACGTGACATCATCAGCAGTGGATTGCAGGCGCACGAGTTATAGTGAGTCCAACCAATTATAACGTAGGAATTTCAATGGTTTTGTATGAGTAAACTGTTCAGCTAACTATAACTGGTGTGAAAGCTATGTTTTTTTCAGTATATATATATATATATATATATATATATTACCTACTGGCTATCGCCAGTAGGTATATATAGTTAGGATTAATTCCCTATGGGATTTCTGAAAATTCTATGTCTAATAACTTTGGCGTTTGTGGACGGAATCGGCTGAAATTTTCAGGAAAATGGCACATTTTGTTTCTGAGCAGCCCCTGAAAATTTGGTGGGGTTTCGTCAAGGGGGGGCTGAGAAAAAAGGGGGGTCCCAAAACGCGTTTTTTGCATTGAGTTTTCCATAGGGCGGTTGGACTCACTTTTAGCTCGAACGGCTGAATGGATTTGCACGAAACTTGGCAAAATTGTAGGGACTGTTAGCCCGATGTGCCTTTGCTAGGTCTCAATATATGTGCTTCAGTGGATTTTGAGAAATTAACGTTTAAATCAAGATATATATCTGTAACAGCGCTCCGGGCAGCGATCCGGTTCGCGTACTTTTCGCTTATCGGAACTTTGCGCGCAGAAAGCTGATTGGCTCTCCGGTGTCTGTCAACATTCTAAACAGTCCGGAGCGGCCGCCATCTTGTCTCTCGGTAGGATCGAGAGAGAAGAAGAGGTGAAAAACGAAAGGGGAATTTAATGAAAGGGGGCAAGGTATCCCCCTCTTGACCCCCTAGGAATGTTGTTGGGGTTATTAAAGGGTCCCGTGGGGAAAAGAAAAAAAAAATGATTTTTCACGGTAGAAGCGCTTCACGGGCCGCGAACTGGGCCGCAAACTGGTAGCGAAACGGGAATTCGCCATTTTGTGCTTCGTTTTAATTGTTTAGAGACAAAAATTATCGCCGCACATCGGCCACAATGCATGAATATCGTTGAAAAGTCAGCGATATTCATGCATTATCCAGCAAATGCTCTTAGCCATGTTATCCACCTTCCATTGGATAACATGGCTAAAAACTGCTCTGTGCGTGACGTTTGTTAACGTTCGATTCGATGGAAATCAGGAAGTGTTGAACACCATTTTGTCACTGCGAGTAAATATTTTGTTATAAATGAATCCTTATTGATAAACATTGTCTGCGCCATCTTGCGTTTTTGTCCAATGCCACAATTTTGTCGTGCACGGCAGCCATTTTAGATGCCTTGACCAGGGCCACTCTCTGCACGCCGCCGATTCTCAGCATGGCTCCCCACCCTCGCACGCATCTCCCCCACGCAATGGTCACCCCCGCTCTCTCTCTCATGCATGGGACATATACTTCCCCCATCTGCGCTGCTCTTCTCTGAGAATCACACCCTGTGCCCGCTCGACACCTCCCTTTCACCCTATTCACTACCGCACCCTCTGACACTCCTCTTCCTCTGTGTCCGATTGTCCAGGCCGGACCTAGGCTATCACCTAGCCCCGCTGAATATCGTTGAAAAGTCAGCGATATTCATGCATTATCCAGCAAATGCTCTTAGCCATGTTATCCACCTTCCATTGGATAACATGGCTAAAAACTGCTCTGTGCGTGACGTTTGTTATCGTTCGATTCGATGGAAATCAGGAAGTGTTGAACACCATTTTGTCACTGCGAGTAAATATTTTGTTATAAATGAATCCTTATTGATAAACATTGTCTGCGCCATCTTGCGTTTTTGTCCAATGCCACAATTTTGTCGTGCACGGCAGCCATTTTAGATGCCTTGACCAGGGCCACTCTCTGCACGCCGCCGATTCTCAGCATGGCTCCCCACCCTCGCACGCATCTCCCCCACGCAATGGTCACCCCCGCTCTCTCTCTCATGCATGGGACATATACTTCCCCCATCTGCGCTGCTCTTCTCTGAGAATCACACCCTGTGCCCGCTCGACACCTCCCTTTCACCCTATTCACTACCGCACCCTCTGACACTCCTCTTCCTCTGTGTCCGATTGTCCAGGCCGGACCTAGGCTATCACCTAGCCCTGCGGATGTAGTTTATGGCCCCAGCTGTAGAGTATCCAGACATGCCAACCCTCCCGATTCAGGCGTGAGACTACTTATTTCAGTGGTAGTCTTTCGCTTCCCGATTCCTGCAAGGAAAAACCCGGGGGCATATTACCAAAAACTAGCGGTAATTTTTGTCTCTAACTTGTTTAGAGACAAAAATTATCGCCGCACTTCGGCGAATTTTATCGCACATAAACCTTGCTATTAGCAAGGTTTATCGCAAATGCGATAAAAAACGGCCGCAATGCATGAATATCGTTGAAAAGTCAGCGATATTCATGCATTATCCAGCAAATGCTCTTAGCCATGTTATCCACTTCCCATTGAACAAGCGCATGGTCTTTTAAAGATTTGTGAAGTACTCGGGGCGGCGGTGTGTGTGTGCCCTCTTTCAGGAGCGGGCGGGGGGGCACTGCCAGCAATTTGCAGGCCAGGCAGTGTTCAACACGTGCATCACCCTTTCTCTGCCTGCTATTGCGCTCCATGCTTCGGAAAGGTAAGAAAAAGAACGTGCATTTGAGTTTGAAATGTCCGATCTTGTAGCAGTACACTTGCAAAGCCCACACATGACAATAACCCGATTCAAGGCCCCATTCACCCGATTTTTTAAAAAAATATAGTACTCCAAGACAGTTACATTTTAAAATTTTATTAACATTTAAATATAACGAACGCAACAAAAACTGTAAATATATTTAACAATTTTTTGAAATTAACCAGAACTATAACGATAACAACAACAACAACAATAATATAACTTTTATGCCTAAATTACGCAAACATTTAGCTAATCTGCTAAAGGGGGGAGTCGCCATTTCTTTACAATAATCAATAATGAAAAATCCACATCAATAGGGTTGCCCGTTTTCTCGATGCAGCACTATAGTGCAATATACACAGCACCTGGGGTGTCAAGAGTGAACAGGTCTTTCTTTGTTCCTTAAGATGTTATCTCCGAGAATGCTGATGCATTGGTGTCTGTACACTTCTTTGTCAATTCTGTCAAGATGATAACTGCTTTATAAACAGACGATATCTTTGTTTAGTCATTAGTGTTAAGTGTGTCTGAAACTACAGTGCCCTTCTGTTTTTTTTTCTTCAGGCTCTATAGAGTTTTGTGTGTTGTTCTTTTGAGCGACAATTATTCCAGAGGTTTCAGGTTCACTTGTTTTGTCCTGCAGTGAGTTAACAGCTTTAGAGAGTTCATGTTTATTTACTATGTCCTGCTGTTCGTCAACTGCTTCAGAGACGTCAGCCTCATTTTTTATGTTTCAGTAGATCCTGGACCTGCCCGGCCGCGCCCAAAATGGCGCCGGTGTAAATGGGACTCGTAACTGCTTGTTCTGTACTGGTTGCCCAACCTTGATATCACGAGATACATATGCAGTTTTGAAGCACATGGCGGAGGCTTGTCTGCTGTAGTGGGGCGCCCCTTTATCGTTTCAGTCGCCATTCCGCCCGCTTTTGCTACACTGTGCCTTTTCCGCCATTCAGCTGTTTAGCGCCCGCTCTTACGGCTACAGCGTCTCGCTCACCATGTAGTTGAGTTGCTCCCACTCTTGCGGTGCAGCGATAGGCGGCTGCCACAGGACTCTTAAAATGGCGGCCGGCTCTTCGGATTTGGGCCTGGTCCAGTAAAATGGCCCTGGGACACCTTGGAACTCGGACGCTTGTCTGCCAGGGCTTGGGTTCCATTCTCGAAAGCGTCCCCTCAGCCTTGAAGATTGTACAAAAGTCTTGGGGGCCCTCGACTCCCGCAGGCTTCCGGTGGGGAGCGGCTGCCATGATTGCTTGCGGAATGGCCACGACGGAGCTACGAGATGGTGGTGCTCTCATGGTGACGCCAGCTTCAGTCTGAAACATCCAGAAACAAGGTGGGGCTTTCATCGTTTGGGGAAAAAAAATGTTTTAATCCAATGAAAAGTGTTATTTTTAGGTCACATGACCTAGTCTTACATAATTAGGAAAAGAAAAGTAAAATGAACCAATGAAAAGTTTTATTAACAAGTCACATGACCTGTTATGCTTACGTTACGCGCTGCGCGGCGCGCTCTGGATCGTTTCCGGGAAGCTGCGCCTTGCGCACCGGAGCACTTCCGGGTGCGCTAACGCGTCGCGTCATATGACGCATTACGCGACAATGCAGGTGCAGAATATAGTCAAAATGTCTCCACCAACCAGCGGTCGGAATACAACCGCTTTCAGCAGTCCAAAAAGTTCGGTCAAATCTTAAGAGCGGGAGCAACTCAACTACATGGTGAGCGAGACGTTGTAGTCGCAAGAGCGAGCGGTAAACAGCTGAATGGCGGAAGAGGCACAGAGTACCAAAAGCGGGCGGAATGGCAACTAAAACGGTAAAGGGGCGCCCTACGACAGCGTGTCTTCAGGTGAAACGGATTGTGGGACAAGGTCCAGAATGAAAGATTCTTCAAAAGGGAAAAAATTCCGCTGGACCCCGGGAGCCGGCCGCCTATGCCGGGGGCGATCTCAGGCCTCACCAGGGCAACACGACTTGGGGAGGGGGCAGGAGCCAAGGGCCCCCTCTCAGTCCGCGCCATCTCACCGCCCCTCGGGGGCCTCCGTCAAGCGGTTTAGGGAGGCACCGTATCACATTGTTTTCCAATGCAGTCAGGTCCACAAATGGACCCCACTTACTTTGAATAGTGAAGCTGCAGCAGGTGCAAATAAGGTTTAAACAGTGTTACAAGAGCTGCTTAGAACTCTGAAGTATGGCACTCAACAACCAGGACTTATGCCATTTATGTAAGGCAGTGACATGGAAGCAACTCAGGGACAAAAAGCATGAACGAACATTCACGTATGAAAATCTTATTTGGAGAAGGGGTAGAATCCAAACGCCCCCTGCCAGTTCGCGCCACTACACCGTATGTGGAAAATCTGAAGCCAGCATTCTACAAACTCTCAACGCTTGTTATCAGTGCATGAGTTTCATGCTCGATCGATTGAGCTAGCCGGATCGGGTAATAAAAAGTATAAAATAGTTATGTAAATAGTTATTTAATAAAATGTTTTACTCTGTTTCTTTGGTGGTGTGTTGTGTATATTTATAATATTTGCATAGGGTTTGCCGTTATTTTGGGCGGTGTGGGTGGCGGAGTCGAGCTGTTTTGCAGCCCTCATGGTGTGGAGCTCAGTTCATTTCACTATTTTCGTATTTCTCATGAAGGGTTATTCCTAATGTTTGTATTTTACCGAGGTCAAAAAGAGATCGAATTAGTGGTCTACTGATTTTGCTCGATTACTTTTATTTTTTTACACGATTTTTCACTATCTGCAAAGACTAAACAGAGTATTGCGACTTTGTGCTTGTTTGTAAATAGAGAATGATCCAAAGAGAACCAATTGTAAAACAGTAAATGCTTGGATAATAATCAATCAAATGGAGAGACAAGCAGGTACGACGGATTACAACAGGGGTAAAGGTCTGAGTTAACTACCGTTCACTATCTGCAAAGAGAGAGTACTACTAAGAGAAAAGAGGGGAGTGGGGGGGGCAGCGTTCAAAGCACATCAGCGTGCATAAACACGAAAACGTTTTTACCTATCACGTACTTGACATTTGACAGCTTTTGATACTTGCTATTAAAAAACCATTGAAATTCACAGAAAAAACCATAGGTTATACTCCATATATAGTTAGGAATTTGCATTTACAAAACCTTGAAAATTCAATGAAAAAAACATTGGTTTTAGGCCATATATAGTTAGGGATTTGCATTTAGAAAACCTTATTTTACTCGCATAAAACCATTGAAATTCCATATATAGTTATAAGCGCTAACTATATATCGCGCACCCGCAATCCACTGCTGATGATGTCACATATTACATCATTCATGACATGGTTAGTGACATCACTGATGACATCACTGATGACATCTCAAATGACATCACTGATGACATCACTGATAACATCTCATTTGACATGACTGATCACATCACTGATGATATCATTCATGTGATAATACCATGAACCTCTTCAGACTCTAATATAACCTTAGATACAATCAGTGTAAACAGACAGTCACTCATCCATGGAGTTACTCACACACCTAGTCAGTTATGCCAAAAATCAATCACACCTCCATTTTCTCAACTATACAGTTATACACACCTTACTTATTCAAACATATACTAACACATATTTACTTTACTCTCTTATACAATCTCTGATACATGTTCACAATGATCCATACAGCCACTCACACATTCACTAGCTCTTATGCACAGTTATTTATAGATGTCAACTCTCACATGTACTGTGTTTTACATATGTACTTAATTTGACATGTAGCACTGAGATATCCATTCACTCACTAATACACTCATGCACAGTCAACCGCCCATACAGCTGTTTCCACATGCAGTTGTGAATCTATACATATAGTGAATCAACTACTCACACATCTATGTACAGAGTCACACACCTCCCAGCCACCCATACACACACACTCAGTTTCCCATACAAATACTTGGACAACCAATCAATAACCCATACAGTTACTCATATAGCTACTGAACAACATATGCAGCAGTTTGTAGAACAACAGATATAATGATGCACAAATTAAAACAGTTTAGTCACTAACCCATGCACTCAGTGAGACACATTTAATCACTCACTCAATCAGTCAGTCATGCACCTAGTAAATCCTTCATCCAGACACTTATACATCCACTCATTCTTCAATATGTAAGACATATTTTAACTTTACAGAAACATACAGTCACTGGATGTTGTCATCAGTGATGTCATCAGTGATGTCATTTGAGATGTCATCAGTGATGTCATCAGTGATGTCACTAACCATGTCATGAATGATGTAATATGTGACATCATCAGCAGTGGATTGCGGGTGCGCGATATATAGTTAGCGCTTATAACTATATATGGAATTTCAATGGTTTTATGCGAGTAAAATAAGGTTTTCTAAATGCAAATCCCTAACTATATATGGCCTAAAACCAATGGTTTTTTCATTGAATATATATATATATATATATATATATATATATATATATATATATATATATATATATATATATATATATATATATATATATATATATATATATATATATATATATATATATATATATATATATATATATATTCAATGAAAAAACCATAGGTTATAGAGAATATATAGTTAGGAATTAGCATTTACAAAACCTTGAAAATTCACTGAAAAAACCATAGGTTATAGACCATATATAGTTAGGGATTAGCATTTACAAAACCTTATTTTACTCGCATAAAACCATTGAAATTCCATATATAGTTAGTTGCACTAACTATATATCGCGCACCCGCAATCCACTGCTGATGATGTCACATATTACATCATTCATGACATGGTCAGTGACATCACTGATGACATCACTGATGACATCTCAAATGACATCACTGATGACATCACTGATGACATCTCATTTGACATTACTGATCACATCACTGATGATATCATTCATGTGATAATACGATGAACCTCTTCAGACTCTAATTTAACCTTAGATACAATCAGTGTAAACAGACACTCACAGACTGCCACTCATCCATGGAGTTACTCACACACCTAGTCAGTCATGCAAAGAATCAATCACACCTCCATTTCCTCAACTATACAGTTATACAAACTTTACTTATTCAAACATATACTAACACATATTTACTCTCTTATACAATCCCTGATACAAGTTCACAATGATCCATACAGCCACTCACACATTCACTGGCTCTTATGCACAGTTATTTATATATGTCAACTCTCACATGTACTGTGTTTTACATATGTACTTACTTTGACATGTAGCACTGAGATATCCATTCACTCACCAATACACTCATGCACACAGTCAACCGCCCATACAGCTGTTTCCACATGCACTTTTGAACCCATACATCTAGTGAATCAACTGCTCACACATCTATGCACAGAGTCATACACCTCCCAGCCACCCACACACACACTCAGTCTCCCATACAAATACTTGGGCAACTAATCAATAACCCATATAGTTACTCATATAGCTACTGATCAACACATGCAGCAGTTTACAGAACAACAGACATAATGATGCACAAATTAAGACAGTTTAGTCACTAACCCATGCACTCAGTGAGACACATTTAATCACTCACTCATACAGTCAGTCATGCACCTACTAAATTCTTCATCCAGACACTTATACATCCACTCATTCTTCAATATGTAAGACACATTTTAACTTTACAGAAACATACAGTCACTGGATGATGTCATCAGTGATGTCATCAGTGATGTCATTTGAGATGTCATCAGTGATGTCATCAGTGATGTCACTGACCATGTCATGAATGATGTAATATGTGACATCATCAGCAGCGGATTGCTGGTGCGCGATATATAGTTAGTGCAACTAACTATATATGGAATTTCAATGGTTTTATGCGAGTAAAATAAGGTTTTGTGAATGCTAATCCCTAACTATATATGGTCTATAACCTATGGTTTTTTCAGTGAATTTTCAAGGTTTTGTAAATGCTAATTCCTAACTATATATTCTCTATAACCTATGGTTTTTTCATTGAATTTCAATGGTTTTTGGAAAGCTAATATCAGTAGCTGTAAAATGTATTCTTCTTTAAATCTTAAAATATATTTTACATGTTTTTTATACATTTTTTTAAAAAATATTTTTTTGTTTCGCTCCCAGTCCGCGAACCGGTCAGCTTCCCGTTAGCTCAATTTAAAGCCGCGGCTCGGTCCGCGAACCGGTAAACGTTCCTTTAGCGTAACTGTTACGTTAGCATGACGTTTTGCGTTGTCGCGTAATACCTCATTGGACGCGCCAAGTTAGCGGACCCGGAAGCGGACCGGAAAGCGGAGCAAAGCGCGAAACGTAAACACAGCAGGTCATGTGACTTGGTAATAACACTTTTCATTGGTTCATTTCACTTTTGGTTTCCTAATGATGTAATACTAGGTCATGTGATCTAAAATTAACACTTTTCATTGGTTTAGAACTTTTGCTTTTCCCAAATGATGAAAACCCCTCCTTCTTTCCTCACTCTGACTTTCATCTTGGTGAGAGAAAGACCCTTTTACATTCTAGAGAAATGGCTTCAATTGTTGCTTCTGCTAGTGTTCCCCCACCACTACCTCCACCTCCTCAAGGGAAGAAAGGACCACCTGCTCAACCAATCTTTGAAGAAGAGGAAGATCAAGAAGAGGAGGAAGAGGAGGAAGAGCCTGAGTTTTTTCCAGAGGAGCCCAGGAGGTACAACAGAAAGGAAAACTTCATCTGGCAATTTTTTAAATTTCCAGCAGGGCAAAAGAAAGTCAATGCCAGATATGTCTTTTGCCGTATTTGCGACGATCGACTTTCAAGGGGGACGGACAAAAAATATAGTTTTGGAAATTATACGATGCACAGGCACATGAGTAGGTGGCACCCAAATAATTATAGTGCTGCCCAGCTTCGCGATGAACAGCAAAATCCCCCGGCAATGGCGAGAAGATCTGTCGTCCCAGAAGTATCGGGACCAGAGGCGAGGGAGGTGATCCCGAACATTCAAATGGACATGGGGGAAGTAAAACAAGTGTGCGTGTGGTGCAACCAATTAATATGCTACCGAGAAAGTAGCATTACTCTTATAATAAAAGCTATCAAAAATCATGTTTGCCCGAAACGCCCCAAAAAATAAATTCTTCTTTTTTTCGTTGCTCCTGTTGAGCCCTCTTCAATGAATCATTTTTGTTTCCCCCCTCCCCCCAAAAAACAAAAAAATTACAAAATGTTCAGAAAAAACAAAAAAATATAAAAAATGTTCAGAAAAATAATAAAAAAAATTTAAAACAACAAAAACCCAAAAAAAAGTTCTTTTCAGAACTACCTCCCCATTATAAAAAAAATTGTTATAATTTTTGAAACTCTGCCAACCTCTATTTCTTTTAGTTCGCTCCCAGTTCGCACTCCGGTACGCGAACCAGGAGCGAACCAAAACTTTTTTTTAAAAAAAAAGAACAGTAAGTATAAGGAAAGGAAACAGACAGTTATGTTACAAGAAAGACAGCTATAGGGAGTAAAGAAAAGATACTGTTACCCGCAATTCACTTCTGATCATGTCACATATTACATCATTCTTGACATGGTCAGTGACATCATCAGCAGTGGATTGCGAGTAACAGTATCTTTTGTTTACTTCCTATAGCTGTCTTTCTTGTAACATAAATGTCTGTTTCCTATCCTTATACTTACTGTTCTTGTTTTAAAATTTTTTTGAGATCATTCAGAAACAGTAACATTAATAGAGACAGAATGAGTGAATAATAATGAAGAAGTATGAGAAGAGAGGGACTGAGAAAAATACTGGAAGGAGTAGAATAATTAAGTAATAGAGAAAGGAATGAGAGAAGTAGCAAACGCAGGAAAGTAAGGATTAAAGAAATGAAGCAGTAGAACTAATAGATAAAATGATTGATTCAGGATGACGATAAGGTGTGTCCTTTCCAAAAGTTTGTTTAAGGTGAGGCCTACTCAGGGTTGCATATCAAATTTATGCTTGTTGAAGAATACAGAGGAGATAATACATGTGAAGGCCTACCATTGAAGTAAAACATGTCCACTTCACTCTTG